>NC_080569.1:21450000-22650000 GCF_030253575.1 Rhododendron vialii | reverse complement strand
CGGAAAAGGTGATATTGAAATCTGAGTTACAAGCTATAAAGATAAAATTGAAATAAAAAATTTTGAGAGGACAAAATTAAAATTGAACTTATTTTGTAAGGACCAAAAAAGTAGATAAGCCTTTTACGTTCTAAAAATATTCACGGGCACTAGTGCAGTTTCTTAGGGTGTAAACTGAAAGGAAACATTTGTGCGTAGTGATATATGATTGCAATTGTAGAAAATACTGTAATATTGGTGGAGCACTACTCATGGTGCCTTCTTTTAAGGCAGTTCCTGAATTGTACTTTCGTCTCCTAATGATAGAGCCCATGATGGGGAGGGGCACATTGTCAAACAAAAGAGAATCCCTGGGTATAGGCATTTGATTGGAAAAAGTAACCATCATTGAAGGCCCGGGAACGGTTCAAACTAGAGGTGTCAAATGGACCGTGCGGGCACCACACGACACGGGCACGGCACGTCACAGGCACGGTATTGACTTGGCACGGCACGACACAGCACAATTGTACTGGGCCCGGGGCACGGGCACGGAAGTGAGCGGCACGGCACGGGCATGGCACGAAAGTTGCACGACACGGGCACGGGAACGAAAAGTGGACAGGAACGGCACGGTTCTAGTAAGGCACGGGCACAGGCACGACATGGGCACGGCACGAGGCACGGGAAAAAAAATTAAATAAGCCAAATGGCTTTTTTTTTTAAATTTTTAAAAAATTAAACAATTTCTATTCCGTTAAAAATATTTGTTTACCTTTTTTTTAAAGGTAAACATCTAAGATATTTAATTTTTTTTTAAAAATAATTTATTAAAAAATTATGTTTTTAAAAAATCATTTTTTTACTTTTAAAAAACTATCAAATTTTATTCGGTAAAAATATTTTTTTTTATTTTTGTTAGTAAAATTAAATAGGCTTTGGACCTTTGGTTTGCAAATTTAACATTACAATACAAGATAACAAGTAAAATTAAAAAAATTTATCAAAATATTTATGGTGCAAGAGTAATTTAATATGAAACCAAATGTTAGGGCAGACTAAAACGACATGACTTAAAACGGCACGGCCCGGTCCAATTCGACACGACACGATTAAGTAAATAGGCCTGCACATCTTGACCCGATTGAAAAAGGCATGGCACGACATGATTTAAGAACACGGGCCGGCACGACACGACACGATTTAAGAAAACGGACCGGCACGACATGACACGATTGAAAATGGCACGACACGACACGATTTAAGAAAATTGGCCGGCACGACATGACACGATTTCAGAAATGGATCGGCATGACACGACACGATTGACAAATGGCACGGCATGGCACGACATGATTGACAAACGGCACGGCACGACACGACACGACACGATTTAAGTAAATAAAATAAACGGGCTGGCATGGCAAGACATGAAGCACGGTTAACACGAAGTTAAACGTGTCGTGTCGGGCATTTGACACCTCTAGTTCAAACTGGATGGAAAGAATTTTAACCATGTTGAAAATATATTAAAAAAAAAATTCACATTGAAAATCAAGTTGGATATCGTTTGATATGATTTTGAAATACATACATTGTTTAAAAAGAGAAATGACAATGCCAAACCTGTTTTTATTGGTGCCAAAATTCTAGTCCATAAAAGTCTTATACATTGCAAATGGTACAAGTTTTTTGTGCACTAGAATTTTGACATCAACAAAAACAGTTTTGGCACCAGCAAAAACGGTTCTGGCATTATCATTTCCCTTAAAAAGAAGTGCGCAACATAGTATTACGACCCATTTGATACAATCATTTGAAGCTTAATGCATTTTGAAATCATATACTTCTTCCGTCCGGATTTAATTGTCCCTATTTCTATTCTAACTGACTAAAAAATGGGTTATATCTTTGAATCTATAATGAATTTCATATCGAATATAGATCTTGTTTGATAGATCTCGATTAGTTCTATAATACAATATTTTCGAAATCATGTAAAACATTATAAATTAAAAAATATAATCGATTGAAAAATAGCACGAACTTAAAAAAAAAGACTATTAAATCTGGACGGATGGAGTAAAACGGTATTCGATCAACTTGATTTTTGACGTGGCCAATATTTTCAACATGCTATACAAAGTGAACGGTTTCTGATAATTATTGTGAGCCCAAAAAAGGTCCACAAACGGCCCAAACTGAACAAAAATTTGGATGGAAGGAAACTGGATGGGAGCCTCCCACCATTTTTTTTATCATTCCTCCCCCACCATTCTCAATAAAGAAATACTATAAAAAGAGTACTGTTTTAATGAGAAAACCATTACTTTTGTACTAACTTTAGCACTTCAAGTTTAGAAGCAGTTTGATGTCACAGCACTGAGATCTTTACATTAATCTCAATCATGACATAAATTCATTGCAAAGGTTTTCTTTGTCTTTTGAAATTAAGTTAAGTGAAAATTAGAACAGTTGTTGGGTTGATATTCAGAGTAGAGAGGGGATCTCTTTATGGAGTAAAATGGAGCAACACAGAGGGCTATCTAATCATATACTCTGATAGTACTAATCATCACAGGTTTTTAAATTTTCAAATTACCCTAATACTATTATCTCCCAATTCCCAATAGTTTTTCTCATAAGAAACCTATAAACTTCATGATATTTCAATCAGATACATAAAGTTGTCTAACATTTTTAGATTGGGCTCTCAGTACCGTCGCATCTGTCAAATTGCTATCATAAATTATTAGATGGCTCTTAATCCGTTGACATTGACGGTAAAATGATTACATGAACTGATGAATGTGTACACACATAATGATTTGATCAGAGAGAAAATAAAATAAGGGGAAAGACTCCAACTTCCATTAAATGATTGATTAGTAGAACAATTTAGATAATTCAACTTCACCCATTGGTCAGTTTTGTCTTTAACAAATATACTACCACGTCATTATCCCCCTCCCATGTTAGAAATATCCAACTTGATCACTGATAATTGTAACTTTTTTTTAACCATTTAAATGCAATCAGATCCACCAACTAATTTTGTCTTTTTTCTTTATAACTCAACGTCTGGGTCAACTTACGTGCACCACGACTAATACTGGGAGCTCAATCTCATCGTCCACCTGTAGAAAGTCTAATTAAAATCGGAGCTAAACTCCATATGAACCGGCCTGAAAGGAGCTTAAATTTCTTCAATTTTTTCAACTCATATCTTTCCTATGTGGACAAAGACCCTAAAACTGAATTGCTATTATCTTTCTGAATTTTTTGCTTATATTATTTTTTCTTTCTATGAGTAAAATCCAACTTGATAACTGGTAAGTCTAGTTTCTTTTATAGAGACAGTTAACCATTTTTAAATGCCATTAGATCCACGAACTCATTTTGTCTTTCTCTTCAATAATTTGTTTTACTTTAATGTGTTCAACTCAAACACTCAAGACGAGGAAATATTGAATTCAGATGCCCATCATATATTGAATGAAGGGAACTCTTTCCTAGCGTCCGGTCATTGAGTAAGAGTAGGGCCCGGGGGCTATATACGACTACGAAATGCCAGTTTACTAGGAATTACTACATGAAACGAGGATTGTAAGTTTAGCCCAACGACATGGAGAGGGCATAAGTGGCTAATGAAGAGGTCTTAAGTTTGAGCAAGAATAGCAAGCTATATTCGGCATCTTGTTGTAATCTAACTTATTGGTTCCGTTTCTCTAAGGGAAATAAGTACTTATATTTTTTGAATTAAAGTTGATATATTGTGAGAGAATGACCTGTCTCGTAAAACAAAAAATAAATACTTAAAAAGTAAGAATTTTAACGGAATGTGAGGCCACCATTAGCGCTACCTATAATGAGAAAGTGTAAAACATATTTGCAAAAAAAAATCCACTATCCAATATTCGAAAATTAAACTCATACGTACCAGATAAAACAGGTTGGACGCCATTAAGTACGATGGCAGCAGCCAAGTAGGGTGCAAGTTCGGAGACGGCTTCGGCGACGGTTTCGCCGCTGGTGAAGATGTAGCTGATGACGTGGCGCAAAGCGAGCACCACCAGGGCCAAGATGACAGCGATGACGAAAGAGCACGAGTTCACTATCACAACCGAAAACGCGGCTGATTTAGGGTGTTTTGCTCCCAGCTCATTGCTCACTCTCACACTGCATGTCATCGTAACATCATCATTAATTGGATTAGGTTTTCCGAAATGTGTGCACATTCATTTTCACATACACGCATGAATATATATATATATATATATATATATATATATATATATATATATATATATATATATATATATATATATATATATATATATATATATAAAAGGTCGGTTCAAGGGACAAAACATTGAACACAAAACTATTCGGAGCTCCATGCGAATAATCAGAGCCGCTCAATTTCTTTAAAACATGTTTTTAAGGGGTTCTGTAAAAAATTAAGGCCCTATTCCAAAATTCGATTTAAGTACTTATTTTTTAAGAAGACAATTTCAAACTTAAAAATAATATGTTTACACAAATAATTTTTCTAACAATATGGATCTTGTTTGATAGATCTCATTGAGATCTTTTAAACAGTACCAAAAAATCGAAAAATCATTTTTCATTTACATTATTTTTGAGTTTAAAAATGTGAAATAAGTACTTATTTTTTAAGAAGGTGTTGTAGAACGGACTCTAAGTCATTTGAATAAAAGTAAGGACTTGTACATATATGTATATATGTGTGTGTGTAAATTTATAAGGCTAAGTATGGCATTATTTTTTTATTTTTTATTTTTTGTCTTTTTCAACTTTTCTTAGTTTTGCATTGAATTTTTTGATTAACCATTCGTCTTGATTGATGAGAGAAATTTAGAAGGTTAAAAATTGTGACCAAATATTTCAAAAGTTCACTAAGGGAGTACATTTTATTTTTACTTTCTGACAGTTTTTCAAGTTCAGTTATATTTTTCTATTTTTTTTATTCTTCTGGTTGAGATGAATCTAAAAAGTCCAATATACTTGGATAAGAAAAAATAAAAAAAAATCACTAACAACAAAGAAATAAGTTACTCCATAATAAAATAAGTTAAATTAGTCCAAACTCCACCACATTCCACGAATATTTGTTCTTGAAAACCTTTACCTAAAAAGAAATAAGAAATAAAAAAAAACATACCTTGCAGCTGCATTGAACCCCATAGAGATCATGTACACCCAGCCACTAATTGTCATGCTGCATTTGAAACCCATGATCAGTAACAAAGCCTAATGCAAGGAGAAATACATTAATTTAATATCAATAATACCACAATCACACAAAAACAACAAATCCGACCACAGACACACGTTCGTGGTCGGATCGGCGTCTCTAATAGCTAATACTTTTCGTTTCATATCGTGTTAATTATTCACGCCACGTGTTCACAAAGTGAAATATACAAATACAAATACAAACACATTTTTAGATAGGAGATGGCACGCCTACAATTTGGCCGTGGAGTCCGGCCATTTTCGAACTCACGGTGGCTTCACTACAATGATTGGATTCGTTCATATTGTAGTCCTCGTCGAATAAAACAATGCTGTAAAAAAAATCATCTCCTTTTTGATATCGATCACTCCTCATTTATTAGTACATAGATGAAAAGCCCTAGTAGAATGGACCGACAACCGACCGGTCTCATTTTTATTAGGTTTGAGTAAAAGACAATGTGAATGTTAGTTGTGGAAAGACAAACAAGCAGAGATATGTAGGGCTTGAAGAAAGGCCCTTCAAATAGGAACCATATACTATAAATTAACTTTGTCCAAAAGAATCTGCTCGATCCCATCCATCCACATTTGTGTGGACTTTGGCCCTTGGTTTTTTGTTTTTTCCCACGATATTGATCGAACACAAGTTAACATTGATGTGATGAGTCCATTGTACGTACCCCGTGATTGGACTTCATTCCTTTTTATATTTTACCCCTTTGTGCTTCATTGATGAGAAGGGAGATTTGATGATATATGGAGGACCACCCAAATTGCTGCTCTGTCCCCCATGTGATATCATTCTTCCCATGTACACTAGTTTTGGATTAATATTCACAAGACTTGCATAAGAGTTTTAGTAATACAATCTAGTATTATCTAGAAGACGTACAACAAATGTATACTCCATATGTTGGTAGTGATATAGGAGTAGTACGGTTAGCTAATACTGTGTTTGGATGAGTTTTTGAAAAAAATTGGGTTTAGTTTTTGAGGTAATGAGTGAAAAGAGAAATTAGGATAACAATTGGAGATAGGAATAATGAGTGGTGAGAGAAATGAGAATAATGATCGGAGATAAGAGTAATAAGTACTACAAAGAGAAATGAGAGGTAGGGGTAATGATCAATGTTTTTTGAGTTAGGAATTTTTTTTTGCCAAAAACTTGATCCAAACAAGGCAACATTCCTAATCAGTAAATCTGAAATTTCATTAATTTATGTTACCATGTTTGATACCCAGATTAGAGGTTATGGGACAAAACTAAATCAAAATAGGATCAACAAGTGTCAACGTTCCTTTCAATTGGTGAATAGACCCGTCGTCTATGACCGAATCAGAAAGAAAATTAGTCGAGAAACATGTAACATGGTCCGGCCCATTTTTTACCGTTCAAAATAAAAATATTAAAAACTATAATTAGGTTCTTATGTTGCCTCCCTCGACACCCAGACTCCGCACATTAATGGGCCCAAATAAATGTTGTAAGATAGTACTACACAGTCACTACACGCTCCCTGTTAGACGTGTACTATACCTTTTTAATAGCTCAAGTGTCTGAACCAGCTTATACGTACCTCAACTGATAGGAAGAGCGTCCAATGAATAACTGATTTCCTTTTAACAATATGGAGTTCTTACTTACCAAACAGAGAGAGCGTCCAGGGCAAGCTCAGGATTTTCTAGCAACCCAGCAATCAACACCAAAATCTGAAAATACCAAGTCTCCAAACACAACATCACCCCGGACGCAGTCGAAAGCTTCAAGAAATCCCACAACCCAGAAAAAGCCTGCACACTAAAACCCGTCCATGTGTCCTTACACCGACGGCTCGTCAGTATATACACGAATTGCGCCACCACCACGACCCACCACGAAAAACTCAACATCAACGAAGCACCCAATAGCCCCCAGCCCAGATAGTACACCACCACCCACGTGGCCAGGATGTGGAACACGAGGGTGACGGCGGATATGATGGCGCTGGGTGCCACAATGCTTTGGGCTTGGAGAAACTTTTGGATAGGGAAATTGGCGGCGTAAGCGAAGATTTGGGGGATGAGACCATAGACGAATATGGAGGCGGAGGAGGCGATGGAGGAGGATTCGCCGAGTAAGAGCAAGAGGGGTTCGGAGAAAATGTAGATGATGGTGAGGGGGAGGCCGGTGGCCATGAGGAGGATGGTTGATCTTTGCAAGTATATGCCTAGCATTTCGTACTTGTGAGCTCCGTATGCTTGGCCGCATAGGGTTTCCACTGCACTTCCCATTCCAAGCTGCGAAAAAAATAGTAGATTACTTCAGAATGTAATTAATCAAGAAATTCAAATGAAATACAGGAATTGGGTTAATGCTACATAAACAAAATTTAAAAGAAAATGACTCACTACTTCAACAAATGGGGGATCCTGCTGACTCTAATCTCAATCGTCAAAAGGTGTTTTGAATGGTTCAGATTTAAAAAAAATTGTTCCAGAAAAGAGTTCGAATGGGATATATAACACACGTTCTGACCTCAAATTTAAGATCATGGCCAGGATCCCCGGGTTGCTAAAGCTTATTCGGCTTTAAAAGCGAAATAGTAACATTTTTTTTTATGTCTTTATTCAAAAAAAATTTGCATTGGTTAGTTTTTGCATCAAATTTTTGTGACTTATTGATTCGTCTCGGCGAGAGGAATTGAAAAAATAAAAAAATTTGATCGAAACTCATATTTTTTTTCAAAAAGACAAGAATAAGTTAAAAGAAGCTTGCTTAGTGACTGATTTGTCTTTATTCAAAAAATTATGAGTTTCGATCAAATTTTTTTACTTTTTCGATTCTTCTCATCGAGACGAATCAATAAATCACAAAAATTTGACTCAAAACAAACAAATACAAATTTTTTTTTGAATAAGGACAAAAAAATAAATCACTCAAATTTTATTTTTTTTTATAACCAAGGAACAACTCTACAGTCGAGCCATAATTAGATCCAATTGCGTAACCCGAACCTCGGAAAAATTAGCGCGGTCACACAAGTCACGTCCCCCCACTTACTATCCGGATACTCATCGGTGGAAAATCAAACTCCTAAGCAAGTGGAGTTCTTTCAAAATTAGTCACTTAATTTTTTAATTCAAACCCAATTGAATCTTGTGTACGTACAAAGAATCGTCCACACATAATTTGACGCTGAAGGCCAATGACATGTCTACATTTTGCCGGACCATACTATTAATCGTGGAAGTGACATTCTTAGCATTTGGTACTCAATTGATGTTTTTCTGCAGAGAAATACTGTAGTACTTTTGTTGTTTTTATTGTATCATTCGGTAGTACTATCCTTTTTTTTTTTTTCCGAGGGTCAGGGTGTTTGGAAATTCGGGCCAACTTACTTATATTTTAACTAATTTTTTTCTCGGACCTGTCAAAAGTAAACCATTCACGTCAAGACTAACGAATTCATAAAAAAATTCTTTCTTGCGGCTTGATCTCAAGAATCGAATCCTAATCAATTATGTGAAGAGCAAACTCATTAATCAACCCGACTCACCTTGGGATGGTATTTTTTGGTAATTAATAAGCGACCATATTGAGTGTTTCTATTGGAAATGAATGGCCTATAACAGAGAGTATAGATCATTACAGTTACCATGTTTTGAATACTGTATAAATTATCGTTCCTGCAGTGATAAGAAATATGACATTTGAAGTCTATTCTACTAATGCATTAAAAACATATTTAGATGGTACTCAAAACATGATCGCAAAATTTGGTCAATAAAAGTTTTGGTTTTCCTTTTTGATAAGAAAAGAAATTCATTCTATGCGAAACTTATATTTTAAAATCATTTTTAGAAATACATCTTACTAGTAATATATATTTAGAGAGAGAGAGAGAGAGAGAGAGAGAGAGAGAGAGAGAGAGAGAGAGAGAGATGGACGGAGGAGAAGCTTGGGTTATATATATACCATGACACCATAAGCAAAGATTTGGATGCCGTTGTTACCAAGAGAGGCAGCGGCCAGCTCAAGATTCCCTAAGTGTCCGCAGAATATCTGTGTGGCCATAGAAGTAACGTTATTAAGCAAGTAGACCACGATGGCCGGAGCCGCAAGGTTGAAAAGGATGTTTAGTTCTATGGCTGTCGCCCGCCGGAGCCGCCGGAGTTCCGGTAAGCTCGTGTCCGACAGCACTTCTTCCAGCTCCGAGCTCACCGCCTCCGGCTCCGTCGCTTTATTGTTAGTATTGTTGTTGTTACTTGAATTTGATGACGCGGCATGGTTATTCAGCTCGTCACCTTCTTGATGATCAATTGGCTCCATACTCTCTCTCTCTCTCTCTCTCTCTCTCTCTCTGCGTGTGGCGCAAAGGATACCTCCAGGCTATTACATATATACAGCGGGGAGAAGTATAATTAATAGAAGTATACGAAAATGATTTAGAGAAATTAATAAACCGAACCAAACCGAACCAAAGATTGTTAAAGTCTCGGTCAATTGAAGTCGGTTACACAAGTTCGTCTTTATTGTGGTTTGTCAAGAGTACCGTGTTCCGAGATAAGGAAGGCCTTCGCGGTACTCATAGCCATAATTGAATTCATGTCATAAAAATTTAACGGAGTCTTTTACGTGTTGGCTAGCTGTCACCTATTTTACACGTAAGCCTGGTCTCCTCCTTTATTTTGGAGTGGATCAGGATCGTTTGTGTGTTAGATATGACTCTAAGCATGATACAAGCATAGTTTTTGAGTTCCAAGATAATTCTTCATAGTGTATAACATCAACAAAAAATAATACTTCTTTCGTCCCGATTTATTTGTCCTCTTTTTTGACTTATACATGTTCCAAATTGATTGTCCAATTTTAAAATCAATGGTTCAGATTATGTAGATTTTCAAATCAAAGGATTAGATTTGGTTTCCTTAATAAGTTGAAAATTCGGAATCAGACAAACAAATCGGGACAAATGGAGTAGTATATAGTGCTCATTTGGCAGAGATTTAAATAGTGATTATGGTACTATGGACTTGAAATATTCATTCTGTACTCTTACACGTTTTACACGTTATTAAGGTTAATCACCTTTTGATTTTTAAGGCCTAAGAGATATGGATTAGATTATTGTTTGTTTTTTCGGTCGAACAATAAATATGGAGTAGGTGGTTTACTTTTTATTATAAATTAAAGGACAATAATGGCATGTTTGTTGGGGTGGGGGTGGGGGGGTATTGGATTCTAATGTTAACAGATGAGGTGTGACCATTTTGTCCTTCCTATTTTTTCCTTGGGTCATTTGTACGTACAAGAACAATAAAATAGAAAATCCATGTCATAATACCCATCCTATCTTCTTAATTACTTCCGGCCAAAAAAACAAGCCCTAGAATTAAGGGCTAAAATACGAAGAAGTGTGATCGAGAATCTTAAAAAACACAAAATTGTATGCACATGAAGCATACTGGAGAATTATATACAAAAAACAAAAAGGTTATAAAGGACTAATAATAAAGGCGTATAATTACACTCAGGCCAAAATCCGGACTATTGTGTAGAAGTACAATTCCATACTCCCTAATTAATAGTACTAATTACTAGTAAATAATAACCTGTAGATATGACTTTTAGGCTTTTTAAAAAAAGGGTAACAACCCGCTTGCCAATAAATGCATATATGTGTACAAACTTCAAGTAAAATATAAACATATCTCTCTCTCTCTCTCTCTCTCTCTCTCTCTCTCTCTCTCTCTCTCTCTCTCTCTCTCTCTCTCTCTCTCTCTCTCTCTATATATATATATATATATATATATATATAATTAATCTCCTCGAAAAAGAAAAGAAAATAGAAGCAATTGCCCGCATGCGAATGCGAACCCTTATAATTAGCATTGAAGAGGCCCCATTAATCCTAACTTTTTTTTTTTGGTTGGTTTGATATTTTCGTGTATTTTCTGAATTTTTTTATATTCACGTTATATTTTTAAGATTAATCATTCATATCGACAAGATGATTCTAGAAGATAAAAAAATTATGATTAGAATTTAAAAAAAGTTCACTAAAGACAAAAAATTACTAGACAGCTAGTTTTTTTTTTTTTTTTTTTTTGTCTAAAATGTTCGTAAATGAACTTTTTTCAATTTCGGTCCACATTTTTTTAATAAATTTTTAATCCCTCTCGTCGAGAAGAATGATAAATCCCATAAATTACAACGAAAAGCTAAACAAAAAATTTATGAAAAGTAAAAAACTTTGAAAAAAAAAAAATACTAGAAAAAAAGTTAGGAAGAATGGAGCAGTAAACCCTTCTTTTTCTTTGTACTAGATAGATTCAAAAAAAGAAAAAAAAGAAGAAGATAGATAGATAGCCAACTAGCCAAGTAGTATCTGATAACAAGTAAAATGGCTCGGACTAGGTAGGGCCCATATCAGCGCATAACCCAACTTTGTATAGACCCACCACCCTATGCCTTATCTAAGCAGCATTGATGGCTTGTTTGAAACTGGGAATTAAATTAGTAGTAGTAGAACTGTAGAAGGATTTTAACAAACGTAACTTTAGGTCCCCAACTCCAGTACTTCAACAACATTGGGACTTAAGAGCCAGCCTCTGTTCAAAAGTTGTAATGGATTCCCCACCTGCTATTCTCACCAGACCTTCCCATGGAATATTCACAAAGAAGAAAGATCCAAACACATGCAGCCTCTTTTTCATCAATCATATGGGAACTGTGAGTGGTAAAAATGGCTTGCAACCACAAGGAAAAGGTCCTTTAGCATTTTCTTATTTTTATAAAGAAAATGGCAATATGCATGTTTCCAGCCAAAATCAACAGGGTAAGCCAAGTTCGTACCCACTGACGGGTGTCGAAGAAGGGTAGATTGGATGTAGATTGTTCTCTAACACGAACCCACAAGCTAGAGAGGTTAGTAGGCTGATATCTTACGACGTAACCAGTGGTCACCTTCCAGCCAAAATAAAGAAACTGTCCCATAATAACTGGAAAAAAAAAACTTCAAACAACTGCAGAGAAGAAGATTTGCTATTATAAGTTAAACATAAATCATTGTGCATGCAATTACTCATAACACACACTGATTTCTCTGTATTATGACTTTACAAGGATTTTTTCAGGGGTTGACACTTTCATTACCTTCCTCCTTTAGGAAAAATTCTATACAAAAATTTTATTTTACAAGCTTGCAAGAATGATGAATAGATAAGACGGACAAATTCGAGACGTAATTTCACCTCAAACTGAGACGTGCGCACTTGATGAAACCTGCTATCGTACAACCTCATCTGAACTTCATTGTTCTCCAAAGACAATCAATTGTGGCCAAAAATACTTTTCACCGCAACCAAGATATCAAGAATAGCTCATCTGAATTAAACGATAATCATGATCACCACCACCATCGCAAAGAGCATATGAATTTGTAAGTCTTGATTGTAAACACCTGCAAAGCACAATAACGTGGGGTCACAGAGATGCATATTCAACAACAGCACAAGAAGTTTTTCATCCGCAAAGTAAAAAAATAAACTTGAAAAATACAAGGGTAAACTATAGTTAACCCCCTCTAACTAAGTCTCACGTGCACTTTGCCCCCTCTAACTTTTTTTTTTTGACACTCAACCCCCTCTAACTAACTGAAATTCAAACGGTCATAACTTCAAACGGTCATAACTTCTTTGTCTGAAATCGAAAACATGCAAATTATATATCGATTTTGAGGTCTTGAAGTCAGCTTTCCAATGACACCAAAATCACATCACGATTCAAGGCACATAGAAAGTTATGATCAAAACGGTCTTTCTGTCTACCAGCCCTTACTCTTTTGATCATAACTTTCTGTGCTTTGAATCGTGATGTGATTTTGGTGTCATTAGAAAGCTGACTTCAAGACCTCGAAATCGATATATAATTTGCATGTTTTCGATTTCGGACGAAGAAGTTATGACCGTTTGAAGTTATGACCGTTTGATTTTCAGTTAGTTAGAGGGAGTTGAGTGCCAAAAAAAAAAAGTTAGAGGGGGCAAAGTGCACGTGAGGCTTAGTTAGAGGGGGTTAACTATAGTTTACCCAAAATACAATTGGCATGCCTGTGTGCTGTAGTGCACGTGTAGTGCAGCCTATCCGACCATCCATCTCGATGCGAATAGCTTGGATTTAATTCGAGCTCCGACAAATCTTAGCCGCCCAATGTTCGGATGAAAATCCAAGCCATCGATTGCCGAGATGGACGGCCGGATTGGCCGCACTACACATGTAGTGTGGGGGGGTGCACTACAGCACCCCGGGTCCGTTGTGTTCTACCAAAACCAAGATAATGTCCTATAATAACTGGAAAAAAAAAAAAAAGGAGAAATAATGATGATTGAAGCTTCAAGACTTCCACAGATATCCTCAAACTGTAATTTCTGTTTCAATCTCCAATGTTTTTGCAACTCATGATCTGCTCATAACTAACACCAGTGTCAAATCAACTGCAGATCAGAGCAAGAAATGCAGAAATTACTTGTAAGAGGATGAAGAAAATGATTGGAGGGTGTAGGAAGGACAGAGATTAGCTTTCCAAGGGAAGAGATTATTTCTTTCAAACACAAGGCAATTTTGACTAGCATTAAGAAATGTTCACAACTATCTTGTAGCCAATTTCTCGTTGTTTCTTGATATATAACTGGACCCACTCTATGGTGTCAAATTGTTCCACAAATGCATAATTGCTTGTAAATTTTTTAAGGCTAAAAGCTATTTCTTGCATTCCTGTCTAGAACAGGATGCGAGTTTGGACGGGCACTCAAAACTTCTCGTCTGCCATCTGGTTACAGCTGAGTGCTGTATTCATGCCAGCCACATTGATGGATGTCCAGCTGGATGATGAATCATAATGTGATGATTCTATCATGCACTATTGCTTTATCTGCTAACCTAGTTTTTGAGATAGACATCAAAATCAAGTGTAATTTCCCACAACCGACTAGAGCAGCTTATAAGAGGGGTAAAATCCTGGCAACAAACATAACGTGGGATGACAGGTCATCCAGTAATAGGTCATATTTCATGCAGTAGAGAAATAAAGAGGCGAGATATGTTGAAGTCAACTTCCTCCCAACTAAATCAAAGATGGTTCACTTCACCGAATCATTGCTCATTTATCTATGAACAATTACAAAAGAAAAAGAAGTTGCCAGCTATAGTTCAGCACACTGTTGAAGAAACGTGAATGTCCCTAAGATGTCAAAAAGCATGGTATTAGCAGAGACGAAGCTCTATGAAAACAAATTTGTTTCAAACATAGTAAGGCAAGAGCTATCCTATCGATCCCATCCATATTGAAACTAATGCAAAAGAAAGTTGGAATAGCGGACAGCAATTAAGCAACACAATGCCTCCAGGCAGTTGGCTCTGCCGTCAGTGGAAGCCAAATGACCTTTTCCCCCCAGTCCAATTAATGTCCTGTGGAGATCACCTATGCATCTACCATACAAATGGTTTGGTATCATCCTGTAACTTGCAGTCCAAAACCCAAGCGGCCAAGCCTCAAACAGCCCTTTTAACTAAACCCGTATTCGGTTTGGTTTATCAGTTTTAATGTCCCTTAACATTATTGGACAAGTTCTCCAATTGGTTATGGGACAAGTCATGACAAGATTACAATGTAAACTAACACCTTGAAAATGAAGTGGACATCAGAATGTGCTGCGAGGATAATTATAGCCACTACATCTCAGAATTTAATCGAAACTAGTTCTTTTATTATATCATTTTACTAGCAATCGGTGCCCCCGCAATGCGCCTGCAATTCCTATTTATCAAATGACAGCAATATTGACAAGGTGATCAAATTTTTGGTATCTAAAATGTGAGTGCAAGTGATAAAATTAGAAAACAATAACTAAACTTTGAAGTTTATAGGTAACGGATTCAATTTGTTAGAACTTATTAAATTTGGAATTGTAAGGTGGGATAGGATGAGCGGGGTTCTTGTGTGGTGGTTACCTAAACTAATTCAAACTATATTAAAACTACCGTCCCTTTCAAATTACGTGAAGTGATTTTTCTTTGACAGCTTTTTCGACTTTACACCACCGTGACAGGGCTTTGCTTCAGCAAAATTAACAGGAACTTCACCAAGTAGGGAGTTGCCTTACAATAATAGTATAGATTAAGATATCAGTAATACGAAAAACTTCCCATAGCCAAAAGTACAAGACAGAGTTCTTAAGATATGTCCTCCTATTGAAGAGAGGGATAGTAAATCCCCATCAATTTTCATTACAACTATTTTTTAATGACGAGACAAAATATAAACGGGTTTACGTAATAGCTAGAAAAGCAAATGGGCATACTTACCATTTTGCCCAGATGCTGCAGCAGGAAGTGCAGGTATTTTGACAGCTGCAGTTCCAAAAAGAATAATGTATAAATCAGTAAGAGGAACAAAGATATGAGAACATATAGTACTTTCTAACATTCAGGCAATCAGGGGATAAAGATTAGGATGACCCTATCTAGATGAATAGAAATAACAGGCCCACGTACTTTTATTGCATGATGAAGGTGATATTTGGGTAGCAGATGGCCAAAGAGCTGGAATGTTGTCATTCAAATCACAAAGGAAGCTGGGTCCTGAAGATCTATCCAATGTCACATCTGATGGCAAACTAGGCAGAAGACAACCCGACTCTGTTCAAGAAATAAACAAAGCAAAAGTTAAACTATCAGATAAGGAAACGTGCAGATGAACAGAAGAAAGACGGGATATTGTTGAACAACTGAGACAGACAGACACACACACACAGAGAAGATTTCTGACACCCCCTTCTCCATAAGAATTTACTTTTCCGGTTTCAAAGTCATTTGGTTAAAGCTTAAGAAGAAGGAACAGCAAGAGGAAATAGACGGGTCGATTATTTTCATTGCTTTCCTTATGAAGAAAAAACTGGAGACAGAGGAAGAACTTGTCCACCAAATCTCTTTTGTAAGAACTTGTCCCATTCCGAGTCATATGAGCTATGAGCTATAATGTACACAGCGGAAAGACAAAAAGGCATTCCCCTTGTTTTCCCCATATCTTATATAATCAGACTATCAGAGTGAAGACAATTAGGCATCACAATTATTGAAGCTATGAGAATCAAGGAAACCTAGACTTATGTTTACAATGAAAGCTGTGCAGGTAAACAATGGGTCTAAGCCTCTAAGGAGTTAAACATCACCCCACGCATACGCAGAAGATGAAGAAAAACTTATTGAGGTAACTGAGCTGTTAACGAAATTATCAGCTACACACAGGTTTTGAAAAGAACAATTCCAGAGAATCCGAAAGTCTCAGAAACCCAAAATATAAACAACAAAGGTTCAATGAAATTGTAAACGTACGGAGTTACTAAGGAGAAATATAGCAAAATGTGTTTAGTATGAGACTTACCTTGGATTCCAGCTGATGCAATTTGAGATTGCGGATTTCAATTTTAAATGAACATAAAACAATAACAACAAACAACATATTAGTACCACATTCAGATTATACTGTCAAAAAGTTCATCAAAAGGGGCATTATGGATCAAAACCAACCTTGAAGGGAAAAATCCTTGAGGCCAATATGACATAGATTGTATATGTTTTCGGTAATATTTGCTTTTTGCAGTTTCTTTCCAAGTGATGCAGCACAATTTAAAGCTTGCAAGTTGGTTATGAAGCTTTGCTTCTGCAAAAGAGACACGTAAATCTCCATCGCATTACAACATGCTGTCTGGTTGCTTATGCCATTTCCACAGCCCACTGTGACGCTGTTCATGTTTGGAAAGGCCAAAGGGCAAACTGAAGCAGAAAGAGCAAAAGATTGGAAGAATTAGAATAAAGATTGGAAGAATTAGAATAACAGGTAGCATACCATGAGACAATGCAAATGTCAACAAAAAAAGGTTCACTTCTTGCAAAAGTTCTGATATTTTCTAATGCTTAACGGAATCTAAAATAGGTGGAACTTGTGCTACATAATTCACTTCGTGCTAGTAAATCTCCCTGAGTCTTTACACTTGGCCAGGGACTCAGACATACATTGTATCAATTGCAATGGGTATCAACTCTCCAACCAACTACAAGAAAAGTTAGCCGCACATTAGCCCAGAGGTAAAGTGCTCCAACCTTTGTGATGATTGCACAATCAAACATTACTCTTGCTGGTGTCTTCCGGGTTTAACCATACCTTGTGGGTGATACGATGAATTCCGTGTTTACTCAGCAGGGGTAGGCCTAAGAAGCATGGACACTAAGAAGAATTGAACAGAAACGTGACAAGACACAGAAACGACATGGACACTTGGACATGTAATTTTTTCAAAAATGCAGGAGAAGAAATGTTAAATTCAGATTGTTTGTCTGATATGATGAATTCCGTGTTTACTCAGCAGGGGTAGGCCTAAGAAGCATGGGCACTAAGAAAAATTGAACAGAAACATGACGACAAAGAAACGACATGGACACTCGGACATGTAATTTTTTCAAAAATGTAGGAGAAGAAATGTTAAATTCAGATTGTTTGTCTGTTATCATTTAATTTTAAGTCAAGTTGTGATGTTTTCATGTGTATCCAAATGATAGATGTGTAGTCAAGTTGTGATGTTTTCATGTGTATCCAAATGATAGATGTGTTCTCTAAGTATATGAATCCTGTTAGGGTTTAATATTTGGAAAAAGAAAGGATATGCTTGGACTTGTGTCTGATACAACCACGACACACCTCCTTCTTTGAAGTGTCCGAGCTTCATAGGTGGGCCCAAAGGGCCTGCCTTGGGGAGGTTCCTCTTCCTAAAAATAGAAAATTAAGAAGGCATGGAGAGGAGTTGCATTTCACTGCCATTCACCTTTGTTGATGTTGCAATTAGAGAGTCCCCTAATAACGTCCTTTGCATTAGAAGGGTCAAGTTTACTAGCCAACCATCTCTGAACTATCACTTTACAGTCATCAACTCTAGTCGAGTGATCGGACAATGCGTGAGATCTATCCATGCTGGAAAGATCATAGGCTTTATTAGCAAGCTTTTTACCAGCTTCTGATATAGCATTCTGACAAATTTGGTCACAACACTCATTCACCAGATCGATTTTTTCGCAGGCGGCAAGTAGCCCTGAAGTATCCACTGTGTTCTCAAACTCATTAACGTCATTGACCGGACAAGAACCAGCAGTGAGGTTTGAAGGACGGATAGAGCATATTTGTTGTAGAGTATCACTAGCACCCTGGCTGGCCAGAATTTTCTCAAAATCGGATAGGCAGTGCCCTGCACTGGTTCCATTTAGAGCTAGCATGCTGGTATCTTTGCTAGATTGACCAATAAGGACGACTAAAGTGGCTTCCAACTGTGGGCAACATATTACATTAGCGAGATAAGTTGCAAAGACAGCTATGCAGTCAATTGATGTCACGCTCATCATACTATCAACAGCAGCAAAGTTTAAGATGCATTGTCCTGCAAAAAGGGAAAAAATAAAGGAGTTGCAGATAATTCAATATTCAAGAAAAATGGCTTCAGAAGAGGCATAATAGTAAAGTGCCAGACAAACCTGATAACTTGGGGACAGTGTTATTGGTGAATGGTGTCAATGGGGAAGGTGCAAGAAGAGGAAAAAGGGGCTGAGGACCTGTGCTGGGGGAAATTTCTGGCAAAAAGGGCTGAGGACTTGCACTTGGGGAAATCTCACGCAAAAAGACATCTACCTTTGTTTGCATTCCCACAGAAGTTTTCAAGTGATCAAATGGGTTGCAACAGGATTCATGGAGCGCTGCAAAAGCAGCAAAGTTCAGTGACAGATAATCTATATATAATGCTGCAAATACAATAAGTAACATAAAAGAGAAATAAAATTCGAAAAACAATATAGATTTCTAGTTCCAAATGTGGATTACAAAGATGTCCAACGCATATGCTAAAGGTGGACCAGTAATCGCCCAATAAGAAGCCTGTTGAGAGAGAGAGAGAGAGAGAGAGAGAGAGAGAGAGAGAGAGAGAGAGAGAGAGCGAACGAGCTAGGGAAACACTTCAACGAATCAAAGCAGAAGCAGAATAATACACAACAACTGAAGCCTGTCCCAAGAAAAGAAAAAAAAAAAAACTGAAGCCCGCCCAAAATGTGTCTTCTCATTTGGTGCTGTCAGAGACTCAGAGTTTTTCATTAGTAAAACATTATCAGCATGACTTCGAGGATGGGAGATGCAAGAAAATCATTTGATACAATTTTTGTACAATCTGACAACTCTCTCAAAAAACCTGACAGTTATTTATGAAGTCCAACCCCAAAAACCTCATAGATTATGCTGTTTTATGCAACTGAATGCTGTGACTTGTTTTGAAGCCACTGACTTCGGCCGAGAATTCACTATAGAGCCTGATCTGCAAGCTGCATCCCCAAAAGAAACAAGTATTCTGGATTGGAATTAATAGAATGTACCAAGAATTATCCCTCAAAGATATGGATTCAAAGGTCTTCCCCTATGTTGCTTCTTCTAAACATCCATCTCCATTCCACAATGAAGACTCGCAATAGGTAGGGGACCTATAACAAAATCCACTAGCTTTGCTTGACCAATAGCGAGAATAACGGAGTCAAGACTGTAAGGGAGAGGTGCGAAGCCGCTTGAAATTGATCCTTTTTTAATACCAAAATTGAAATTGGTTAAGATGGATGGATCCATCTTTCCCTTCATAAGCATTCAAACCCACCCTGGCTTCACTCTGTTCCCACCGGCCCCCTAACCTAAGTTGGCACTGGTAAGTGATCAGCAGGGGGGTGGTTTGGTTTCTTATGTCTCCATTTTTCTGAAACTATTCCTCAAGTTTGCACAAGGAAGAATCTCACCACCTAAGTTAGTATATGAGTCCTGTGGAGCATCTCCACTAATGGCCGAGTCGACTGCGTTCTTTTGAACTTAACTTAAAATAAGTTGGTTTGTCATTATTTGAATTTTTTCGCATTTGTTAGTTTTGTGCCAAATTTTTGGATTATTGATTCGTCTTGACGAGAGGAATCAGAAAAGTAAAAAAATATATATATATTTTTACCCAAATATTTTGGGAAATAACCACTTATTTCTCAAAATAAGTCAACTTATTTCATGGTTATTTATCAAAATACATGGGTAAAAGTAAATTTTTTTTACTTTTCTGATTCATCTCATCAATACAAATCAATAATTCACAAAAGTTTGGCGCAAAACTAACAAATGCGAAAAAAATTCAAATAATGACAAACTAACTTATTTTAAGACAAGTTTAAAAGAACTTATGAACTTAACTTAAATCTGGGAGTTTTGTCCTTATTTGAATTTTTTTCGCATTTGTTAGTTATGTGCCAAACTTTTGTGGGTTATTGATTCGTCTCGACGAGAGGAATCGGAAAAGTAAATTTTTTTTACTTTTACCAAAGTATTTTGAGAAATAACCACTTTTTAGCAAAAAAATAACAAAGTATCAGAGCTCGTCTTCAAAGAGTCTTCCCAAAAACTCAAGTTATTTTCACATTCCTTAAATTCCAACATTTTTCTTGCCTTAGAGGCACCTACTATAACTTAGATTGTGTCCTCTAAATCGATTGCTCAAGAAGAGAGAGTGTTAGAGACTGTTTCACATTGGTATAGACATGCCCAAATAATTGTCAAAACCTCCCACATCAAAGTTATTTCCTTTAAAAGGCGTACAAGAATGTTCAAATCTTGTCAAACCCATCTTTTTGTTTAACTATTATCCAAAATCTCATATGTCTTCAGAAACTGGCTCAGTGCTTACTCATACGCATAAATCCAAGTGAAGTTTTACTCTTTAGCTGCTAATAGCTTGGAAAAGGAACTAATTATAAGTTCTGCGTTTTGGCATGCACCTCCCAAGTTTCCTATATGAGGCTTGTGGGCTTCTACATTCACAGCCAATTGTTTTAAACTAGACACTTTCAATATTCAAACACTCCGTACATGGTCCAAGCTCATACACTTCCGCACAGAATTCCTTTCTTTACTTGGCATTGTAACAGTTGGTTTTTTTTTTATGACAAATCTAAATGAGTTTTCTCTCATCCAACCGGTACCAAGACCTGAGGAAGGAGTAGGATTCTGGGAAGTTGACAGCCAATGTAAGAACCTCTCCATTGTGGGACCTTATCAACACGGAACCTGAGTACCTAACACATATTTTTCATATCACAAACTACTGTCTCCAACCCCTAGAACCCTCTCATTGCTGGAAAAACATTTCCTGAGGTGAGTCAAGTAAGCAGTGGCGGAACCACACTAGGGCAAGCGGGGTCACGCGACCCCGCTGAGTTCCAAAATATCCCTAGAGCAGGTATAGTTTTGAGGAGTATTTCGTAATTTTGCCCCAAAAGATAATATTTTTGCCCTGAAAATCCCAAAAAATTATATGTGTGATAGATATTTGACCCCACTGCAACCAAATCCTGGGTCCGCCCCTGCAAGTAAGGGTTTGGTCTTACCTCTAATTCTGAATAGCTACGAGTCTACAACAAAGTTTTGTTGAATTAAGTCTAGAGTTCAAACGATTCTCAAAACAAGGCTAGACTTGTTTCAGCCCCAATTTATCATTCCCAAAATTGTATAATCTCAGATGAGACACAAACGTAGGCAATCACTTGTCACACGATTGATGCCTGGTGTACCATCTCAGCTTCAGCTTCACAAAAAAAAGAAATTCTCTCATTCATTCTTGCTTGAAACATGTAATGGCAGATTGTGCACACATTGAAATCTACAGCGACAACACATAATGCAAGTAAGAAAAAACAAGTACGGTCACCCCAACAAAGTGATAAGTTCAACAATCGAAAAGCTAATCAGCATATTAAAGGAAATACAAAAACCAACAAGATAAAGCTAACCCAGCTCACATCCAAACCCTAAATTACGGCAATGCAGATCCACAAGTACAAAAACCCATTTCCCAAAACCCTCACTGCAGCACAGACTGGAAAGCTAAGCAATTTTAACCATAAACCCAAGTAAGAAAACCAGTAGATCATGCAAAAAGAAGAAGAAACCCAGAAATTAATCAACAGATAGGCCATGAACACTCACAGAGAAACAGCAGAAGCACAATGAGGAGAGTGAAATTGAGAAAGTGAACTTCCCCTCCTCTCATTCCTGCTCTTTTGCTCGAACCCCAACAGACAAAACCACCCAAAAATGACAAAAGATTCAAGATTGGTCAAGAAAGGACAGGGACTTGACTAGTAAAAATTGGCACTGATTTTTTGTGGGTATGGGAAGAAAAGACCACAGGAGTGAAGAGTGAGAGGGGGGCCGTTGGGGAGGCGCCATGAATGAGAGCTGCTGAGGGTGGGGACAAAGCAGTAATCAGCAATAGCTGTCCACATTTGAGACTCCTGACCCCACTGAAAAAGATTACGAGTTGTATTCCGGTATTAGTGCAGAACTTACATTAAACACCACAAGTGGACTTGCGTTAAATCCATGTGTTAGCTTTTGTTCCGCACTAATTTTGTACTTTTGTAACCCCGAAGCTTTGTTCACACGAGTGGCACGTGAAGGGAGGAAATAGGTGCATTTTGACTGGGGCGGCGGGCCTTGCGGCAGTGCACTCGGGTGAATGTCGCATTTTCTTTGTCTTTTCTGGTAAACTGCGGCAGATATGAATTAACTACAAGCAATGGTTTTGTTGGGGAATGACAATGAAATCTTGCATAATCCTGATTAACTGATATCATTTAAAGTTGCAGGTGTTCCACATTTCCTTTTTAAAAAATAAGTTTATATTTTACATTTTCAAACTCAAATATAATGAAAATGAAAAATAATTTTTCGATTTTTTTTACACCGTTTAAAAGATCTCAATGAAATCTATCAAACAATATTTATATTGCTAGGAAAATTATTTGCATAAACACATAACTTTTTAATTTGAAATTACCTTATTAAAAAATAAGTACTTATTTCAAAATCCGGAACGGGGCCCAGCAAAATCGCTTCTCCTCAGGTCTAGAGGTTTTCTATGGCTTTTGATTGAATTTCACTCGACACTGTGTAGGTTAAATGGTTTGTTTGTCAGGCTAGAATAGCAATCCCGATATATAGCTCCACCTCTTCCGTTAGGCTCTTAGCGCCTGCGGCCTGTCTTTGTGTAATCTAATCCATTTGGATCTGCCTTCGTGTTCTGGAATATGTTGTTCTTTTGAAAAAGAAAACCAAAAGCAAAAAATTATGGCAAACCAATTTTCTTTCGGTTCTTAGATGTGGCTCTTTAGCCCATCTAGTTGTACCTCTTGGCTTTCAAGAGAGAGGTTTGGGATTCAAGTATATAAAGAGACTTCGAACTCCCTTTGCTTGATGTATATCGTATGGCAAAGGAAAAAAAACTTTCGGTTGTCGATTGGGCTTTTCATCGGTTTGATTGTGAACTTGTGGGTTGAGTATACTAGTTGGGCTTAACTTGAGTTCGATCCAACCCAATGAAGTTCTTTCTAACCAATTGGGTCTAGGCCACTCAAAAAATAGAAAAAAGGTGATCATATTGTCAGCACAACTCTTAACTTCAACTCGTTGATGGAATTGTATTTATTTTCAATCTTGCATTTGTTCACTGGCATTGATAAATACCCTTCATATGCTTCGTTGCTCAAATCATTCATGATAGAATTAACCTTCTCTCCGGTCCATCGAATGGACAGAGTGGTGATGCCTGTGGAGCCTACGTTTAATCTCTTATTTGAATGATATTTGTCGTTTTGTTTTTTAAGTTTTAGAGGGTAAATAATTCACGACTAAAACATCCGATTGATAAGATTTTCAACTCTTTTTTTTTTTTGCTACAGAAAGGTGATAACTTTTTTCATAGCGTCCTATCATCTCGTTGATATCATTTAGTATTTTTTTTGAGTATTGAAGTTAAATTTGCCGATAAAAAAAAAACATTGAACTTAAATTGGAACCATTAGCTTTTTTATTTATTTATCAGGATCCATTAGCATCATCTCTAGTATTTCTTAGGACTGTAAACGAACCAAATCGAGCCGAACCTTGTTAAATTCGGCTCGGGTTCGTTAAGGTATGAGTTCAGCTCGAGTTCGATTCGAGCCTGAACAACTTGGCTCGAGTTCGGCTTGTTAAAATTTTTCAAGGCTCGGGTTTGGCTCAGTTGGGTTCGTTAAGATACTAGTTTGGCTCGAGTTCGGCTCAGATTTGGCTTGGGTTCGATTCGAACTTGAACATCTTGGCTCGAGTTTGGCTCGTTAAACTCAAATGAATCAAGCTGAGCCGAATCTAAGCTCGAATTGAGCTGGTCAAGACTCAGATTTGATTCGGCTCAGCTCATTAAACTCAAGCGAACCCAAACTCTCTCATTGATCGTATAGAATTTGGGAGAAAAATAAGTATTGAATTATATATACAACCTTAAAATTTTTTACATTTACAAATAGACCCCTATTGAATTATTAATTAAATTTAAGCATAGGTTTGCGAACCTAACCGAGCCGAATACCGTTAGGCTCAGGTTCGGCTCATTTACAGAACGAGCCTAGAATTGAGGTTCAGGTTCAGTTCGTCTAGCAGACGAATCGAACTAGAATGAGCTCTTACCGAACCGAGCCTTGAACAGTTCGCGAATGGCTCAGTTCATTTACAGCCTAGTATTTCTCAAGGACTAGGCTATTGAGTGTCGGATCAACATTGTGCTAGGCCCAATAAATTCTCCTCAGCCACTTCAAATGGTGGCCCGGCCCATGTTTTCGCCAAGTGACCCAGATACTGAACCGGACGGACGAATGAGTTCTCAACTGTGCACTTTTCGGTTGAAACCTGAAAGAAATCAATCCGGTGGCTCTCAATACCTAGTCACAAAATTCGCGTGCGGGAACGGAGGCTGGAGCGGGAGCGCGGGCATAAAAACATCTTCAAAAGCGCTGTGCAATAATTGATAGTGAGAGCCTAGAGCTGAGGGTATTTTGTACTACTAATTAAGCTCAAAAAAAACTGTGTGAGCCCACACAAAAAGACTTGCGTCGCTTTCTTGAAAGTGGCAAGCCAAGAAGGTATCTACCTCTCAAAAATTAGTTTGTCCCAACTTTCTTTTACTCTGTCAACTTGGGCCATTCCGACCCATCCATTTTACATTCCACTAAAAGTTGTTTTGTTTTCACCTCTCTTTGGAAATATAAATTAAGAGTGGACCCCAAAATCATTTGTGGTTCCTAAGGGTTGGGGCCCTAATCGACTGTCACATTTTAGTAATGAAGGATATATATACTTTCTTTTCATAATTGGAGGCTCGAGCCAGTTTGCTCGCACAACGATCCATTTTGGGATTTTGATTTGAATTGTTTAGCCTTCGTGAATTATGAAGGATACATTTACTTTAATAGGGTAAGTAATTTTATCATCTTAAGGCAAATTATTATACAACCGGATAGCTTGTTTAACATAATTATAGTACCTTCACCGATTATTTATTGGCTGCATTTTGAATTTATTATCATGTCTCACTCTTAGTAGTTCCACCAATCAAGTATAAAGTCATCCAAATGATAGCTCAACTCCCTTCAAAATAAAATAAAATTTGATACCTCAAAAAAATTTCGGATGGTAGCTAGAAGTTGTCCCCAAACATATTATTCCAAAATTAAAATACCAAAATTCATCATCGCACATTTTGACTACCAAAAATCAATTTGAAGCCATAACTTTGTACTCCTTTATTCACTTCCTCCTCTCTATCTTGAATCCAACAAAAATCTCTTCACCAGTGGAATCTGAACAATCTAAGGATTTGTTTCTTATTCCCATTGGTGGCTTTTTTATTTTTTTGATATTTTCGACCATTACTTCAAGATTTTACTAGAATCCATGAAAAAAAACACATGAAAGTGTCCGGAAAATTGTAATGAATGGCCTAGATTCACTTGTAATGGACGGTACAAGTGAATCCAGACCGTCCATTACACTTTCAGATTTTGTTTTCATGCATCCTAATATTTTCCAATACACAAATGAACTCAAAATTTCAACGCTCTCATACTAATGATTCCGAAATGACCAAATTGCCCCTGGACAGACCGATCACAAATACAGTACACGAGTTGGGATTCCAAGAGGGGCTTGAACAAGCAGACCTCAACCAGAATTTGAATTGGGCTCAGTTGTTGCCGAGTTGACTCGGCCGAGTTATCGCCCACAAAAAAAATTTAGGAATATTACTCTACCAACAATGATGAAACAATTATTTAACCATTGAACCCGGTCTGACTCCACACAGCATCCCTAACCCGTCTCAAGTCTCTCCCTTTCAGCGTCCGGCCGACACCTTCAAAAACGGAGTTTTCCGACCTCTTACGGTGCTCGCGCGCCAAGAACTCATGCGGCGGGACCATCTCTGACTCACGATCGTCGAACCCTTCATCTGAGTCATGCAGCGACTCGACCGAGTCGACCCGGTAAATCTTCGACCAATCGGGCACGTTGACCGGGGCCGACGTGGCAACGTGGCGTGCACGTGGCCTCGATGATACGCTGTCCTGGCCACGGAACTGGTGCACCACTCTAGGCGACGACGTCTTGCCCGTGTCCTCGAACGCCAGAGACAGCCCGCCCACTTGGCGCAGCTGCCCCCGGCTGCCGTCGCTCTCCGCGGAGGAGCGTGGGCTCCACTCGCCGCGTGAATCCATCGAGCGATCGTCGTCATCACCGCCCCCGTTGACCATGTCGTCCACCATCGACCACACGTCTTCCTCGCCTAGCTCCGTCGCCTCGGCCGCGACCGTCCCGTGGCCGTGGTGGTGGCGGTCACGGTAATCGTAGCTTCCCAGGTAGCGTTCGCTGCGGCTGGTGGTCAGTTTCCGACCTTTCGCCATATGTCATCACCACCACGGCCACCTCCGCGGGAGACCGGAGTCTTGATTTCCCGGCGACCCACGTTAGAAATGAATCTAAATCTTCTAAACTATATATATATATATATATGAATTAAAAAGATGTATCTATAATCTATGATCTATCTATAATCTATAGCTCTCAAATTGAAGTAACCATTTTAACATAAGCTGGCCTTTGGAGCCAGGACCTGTATATATAACATTTTCCAGCACTGAGCCAAAAAAAGAATGATCGATGTGAATACCGTGGGGGTGGGGGCCCACATGCATTTCATTTGAATTCGGAGTTCATTTTATCTGCATTTCATATACTCCAGTAGTAGTAATTCATTGATTAATAATGTACCCCGTGAGTATGTAAGGATGAGGACAAAATATGGTGAGAATAGAAAGACGAGCACGACACTTGTGTGTAAATGAAAAGAGCAATGGAGTAGAAAGGTTATTATTCAAATTCAATGTTCCAGAAGCACCGCCACATGGTACTTTATGGCCTTCACCACCACACATTTACGTGAGATACATACACTTAAAGGTAGTTTGGCCTGGCATAATAAGCCATTCGGCTTATTTTTTCATCTTTGTTTTTCGCCTGCTTGGATAATTTTTATCTATACTCACAAAAATTTGAGTTTGGCTTATAATTTTTTACATTTTCAATCTCTCTCTCTCTCAGAATGAACCAATAATTAATTCACAAAAATTTGATGCAAAACTAATTTATTATGTGACAAATTTTGAATAAACATGAAAAATAATCCAAGTGGTTTATTAAGACAAACAACCCTTTAGTCGTGGACCCACGTGAATGGGTGGTGGTGGTGGCCCTTCGAGCACGAGGGGTGCAAGTACTCTTTCATTTTTTAATTGATTATATTTTTAATTTATAATATTTGTAGTGATTTTGAAAATATTATTTAAAAAATTTAATTTAGATCTATCAAATAAAATCTATATTGCACCTAAAGTTATTATTAATTAAAAATATAACTAATTTTTCATACGATTAAAATATAACGAGAAAGTAAAAAAAAATTAGGACGGATGAAGTAACAATTTTCATGCATGCAGTAGGTAATTGAGAGCCCCACGCGCGGTTAGTTTATTTTCAAATGGAAGTTTTTACTCCTTTGGGTTTGTTGACTTTAGTGGGGTTTTTTTTTTTTTGGGCTTATCTGCTTTTTTAATATGTGAACTTCATCAAATATCAAGATCGATTTTATAGAAATGGTACGTGTTGATTGCGTCGTAAAAAAAAATTAAAACACGAATTATAGTAGTGTTGTCCTTATTGCTAACTAAATGCCAAAAAACGCTGACATTAGTAGTTATTGGCTTACGCGGAATGATGTGGTAATTAATCACTGAAAACGATAGTCGATTAATTTTGTAAGGACTGCTGAAACTTGGTGTATTTTATAGGAACCACAAAATTAGATCAACCTTTTTTTATTCTCTCTCTTTCTCCCGATCACCAGAAATGTTAGGGGCTATGTTTTGATTAGTTTGGGATGTAATTTTTACACTCCTATGTGATGAATACACTATATATGTTTTTGTCTTTTAATTGGTGAACTTACATATATAAAACCCATTAAAAAAAGGGGAGAGGCGGCATTCGATTTATTGAAAAATGATCTTCATAAATTTTTCTTAAAAGTTATAAATACATTTTATCCAATAAGGAAGAATCGAAAATCTTATTTCATTAATTTTCATCAACCATATACATATCAAGTAGTTATTGCCTTGTTCAACACCAATCCTAGTGAAATATTTATGAAACTAAAATAATTAGGGATGGTCATTCTATCTGATTCAACCGTACCCGCTCCATTCCCTGCCTCGAATGGAGCAGAGATTCGGTAATTTTTTGGAATCATGTAAGATATAGGGATGATTTTTCAAAAAATTTGGGGAACGGGTAGGAGGCAGGTTTATATCTGCCCCTTACCCACCTTGCCCCGAATTCCTGTTTTTCCTCTACATATTTTATGTATATTAATTTTGAGTATTAGGAAAAGAATACTCATTCAGTGATACGGTTTCACCATGAACTGCTGCAGCTAGCTCTCACCTCTGGTAATCTCTTGAAAAATGGGGTTTGTGAGATATCATGGAGTTCGTCTCCCACTCGGAGATCCCCATTCCTCGTTTGGAGCCGGAATGAAGGGTAAAAAGAATGGGAACGGGCATTGAATATAGGTTCAGAGATCGAGAACAATGGCATCCATCCCTCGATGAGGATGTTTATGATATACGTAATTCCCTTTCGTACTATTATTTAAAACTAAACCTATGAAGAGTTGCACATAAAATAATCGAATTTATAGAATTTGGTCATATTTGGTCGTTAAGTATGACATCAATTATCTGTTACAGTAATTCAAATATGATTGGTTCCAAATAAAACTCCCAGCAGTAGTTGTGATTCAGGTTCCTTCATTGCTACGTCAACCATATACTATAATATTAAACTTTTCGAGTACAAAACCTCGCCAAGAAAAAAAATAATCATGGACTTTATTCAAAATAAAATATGGAAATAAATTTTTGCCCTGCAACATAAAGGAGCAAATTTTTGTGGTACAAATAATACACAGAACAGTTCAATTAATATTAAATTTTTGTGGTACAAATAATATTAAATTTTTGTGGTACGAACAGTTCAATTAATATTAGATCAATTAATCTTCACCTAGTGGCTCTCTTTGTTGTGCTCCCGCTTCTTCTAATCTTTTTATCATTTTCATTAATTAATAAAATCTTTTTTGCTGTTAAAAAAAATAGGTATAACATGTTGTGGTAACGAAGTATATCACATCTGAATGTATAAAGCATACTCCACCTCAAGGTTTTTAAAGAATATATCTTATTAATTTTGATGATGAAAAAACACCAATAATTAAAGTTGATAAAATGTAATTTATATTTTGATATTTAATATTGGTTTATATAACCGTTTAATTTTGTGAAAAGTCAATTTCAAGTTGATGAAATGTGAACTCGAAATCGAGTAATTGGGGAGAAGATTTGCACACTTATTGAGCCAACTTCATGAAGATTTGAGCCAGTTCATACTTAATAGAGCAACTTGCAATCAGGACTTGGATGTGTCTCGAATGTTACGAACTTGAAAAAAAAAAACTGAACTCAATTGAGAAAACAAATAGAGGTGCTGATCAGATCAAGATATTCATTTATAGAAAAGTTTGATTGATGAAGATAAATATGGATGAAATTAAAAACAAGTATGGAAGAATTTCCTGGCTCCTACAACAAATTACTATCTCAAATAGTCAAAGATTGAAGATCTTTGGAAAGGAAAAAAAGGGACGATTGAAGATGTTGATTCACTACAAGAAAATTGATTTTTTTGTGGCGATCAAAATTTGTCAAAAAGCACTAAAAAAGTAGTCACTAAAGGTTTTAATCAACCAATGGTGGTAGAGTTCTCGTACCATGTAGACTTGTTGGAATAGAAACAGTTAAAGGCAGAACACATGATGATATTGTGAGGACATCGGTGTTGGCTACGTCCCTTATTTGGAGAAAAAACCTAATCTCTTTAGATAATCTTGACTCCGATGGTTGCAACAACTACATTGCTGAGGGCAGAGTTTTGAGCCCTAAAAGTCATTATTGTTTCGATGAAGGGGCAGAAATTTGGTAACCTTTACGTGCTTGAAGGCAGTACACTTGTGGGTTCTGCATCAATAGTTTCTTCATCAAAGGTTACGAATTCTTTTTCTTTTTTTTTTCCCAATTGCGGCTATGCAGTTTTGGCAAACTAGTCCTATTGTCAAGTTCAAGCGTTGCTCGGACTTGATTGGTGTTCACATGTTTCGATAGGACTTTGGGTTGGTACTGTGCAATAAGATTCACAGCATCGTGCTGCCCACCTTCAAGCAATCGAATCGTGCATCTGACGGCTTTAATCTCATCTCGGTAACCAACGATTAAGAGCCGTTCATTTCCGAGATGAGATCCGAGCCATCAGATGCACGATCCGACGGCTCGGAGGTGCGCAGTACAGTGTTGCGCACAACACTGCACAACACCATCCCCCAATTGGTTTTGATAGCCCCTTTGGGGTTTTGGAGAAGAATGTATAGCAAAGGTGGTTGCTCTATGGTGTTGGATTCTATGAAATTCAAGTCAATGTGGAGATTTGTTAGAGTTTGCCGTAAATTGGCACAGAGTCGAACCTATTGTCCTTATGGGCCAGTCCAGCGTTTCGATTAAGTACATAATGCGCTAAGCTTGCAGTACCTTGCGTATGGACCCTCGGAGACGGAGTTCACGCGTTTTAAGTTAGTTTAGCTTATTTGTTCTGCTTTCCTATGAAAAGGGGCCTTAGGGTTCCTAGGGTTTTAGGTTCCACTAGGGTTTGTTCTTTCTTTCGTGTTTCACAGGAGTTTATTGATCCCTGATATTATTGGGTGCTTCATTGAGATTGGGAATTATAGCCGACTCTTTGTAATCTCTCATCGTTCATAATTAATCCTCTCTTGCTCTTTGCACATGAAATACATGAAAGTTTAGGCTTGATTGTAACCGCTTAATTTTTGTGTTCTTGTTTTAATTACTTGTTGGTTTGTTTATTCTTTATTTCGTGGTTGTCATAGCAATTTATCTACTCTCTCTTCACCATCTATACTTCTTCTTTTTGTGTCTTTACGTACATAAATTAATTTGCATCACTTAAGGTGCAAATTCACATGCAAAAGAAGCAAAAAAATAAGAGCGTGAATGATAAAATAGGGAGCGTGAAAAACACAATCCTTGCACTAGCATTTTGTTTGACTACGTCAATTGCATCAAATCACGGACCTACACTCCAAGTGGAGACGAGGCCCACAGCTATGCCAAATTGCCCTTTCACAATCCATTATCAACTAGTTGTTCCAAGACCCCGTAGGCTGTTCCAAATCACGCGGGGACCCTGTAGGCTAGCTGTTGTGTAAGGGTCCGTTCCGAGTCTTTTCAAAATCGAACAGTTTATATGGATGACAGGGATGTTGCACTATAGGGGTCTTGGGTCCATTCCGGTTCCTCATATAGGTATGTGTATGGTACAAATGGCAAAAGATCACGTATTTATGGCCTGTCCTACTATCCGATCGACATGCACAATGCTTGTATGATACTATTTTGAACAAGTGATTAGATCGAAGAATACTGCGAAGGAAAATAATGTTATGGTAATTAGATTAATTAGATTTCTATTCAAATGTGTTATAGTGCGCGAAGTTGATTAAGTCATCAGAGCGATCTATGTTATGATGCCATGCAATGTGGCAAAATGTTACCGAAATGTAGGCTCCTAAACGAATCAAGTTAGTCGAGCTTGAGCTCGTGTTTGCTCGTTAAAATTAAGCTTTTTAATTAAAGATCAGTTTGTTACATACTTGAATCAAGCTTGAATATTTTTTCGAAGCTCGTTAAAAATTGTCAAACCTAGCTCGAATAAGCTACTATTGAGTTCGTTAGTCTTATAATGTATAAAATAAATAAAAAAAGCTACTCGAGATCCGCTAACCGGTTTGAGGTTGGCTCGTTTCATAAACAAGCTAAGTTTGAACATTTGAAACTAGTTAGTTTTCAAATGAAACTTGATCAACTACCTATTCGGCTTGTTTATCACCCATGCATACCTAAAATGTACCCCTTAGATGGAGAGATTATTAATAAGTGGTCTTGGCAAACCATCACATGATGCGCTAGTACGTGAGAATGAGGTTACCCCAAGAGTTGCTAGTAAAAGTAATTGAACCTAAAATTTTAAGTGAGAGTAAACTCCAATGTATCAGGCAAAACTACCAAGCCAACAATTGGGGTTAATCTTTCCGACAACTTCATGTTGGATCTTACCATGACATATGGGGAACAAAAGAAATTAAGGGCGGTGGAAAGTCAAATGATAGTGACTAAAAACTAGTAAACCTTGCCTAAATGATTGTTATACTCATGTTTATATATAAACTCAATATCAAGATTAGATTTGGCTTAATGTTAACCAATTAAAATTGATGGAGCTCTTTTTTTTGGGTGGGGGAAAGCAGAGTATTTGATGGGCACATTGGGCGGCTGAGAATGGTTTTTGGTGGGGGGAATTGTGGTGCCTACTAGAGTTTGTCGTTTTGTCATAAAGAAAAAAAACAAAGAACCATATCGTCATTCGCCAGCAAGGGAACCACACCATCGATCAGAACTGAAGAAAAAGATCCAAATTCCCAAACTGACTTCACAGCTCTAGTTAATATCTCTTTCTCTTTCTCTTTCTTTTTCTTGGGTTGTCTTGTGTTGGTGGATGTACTTATGCTTATCTCATATTATGATATGCTGTTTATTGGGACCGAGAACAACTCAGATCATCCGTGAGGGTAAAATTGAAATTACTGGAAAGTGCACTGGGGTTGGTCATGCACTACCTCTGCCACTGATCACATAATGAGTAATTATTCAGCATTGCCGAAATACCATGTGAGTTGCTTACATGGTACTTCCAACCATTGTGTAGCAACAAATTATCTAGGACAGACATTATCATTGTTAACATAATATTTTCATGTTTTCTAGGTTTCAATAGTATGTTTTGTTTTTTTTTTGCCAAACGATGTACATCAGTGGAGGGTTAGTAAGGTATTATTGTGTTAGTCAATGAGGGTTCAGAAGCTATTCATAGCCCTAAATCCCAAACCTGCTCCCCGTGAGACTCGAACCTTGGTCACCACTGAGGAGAGAAGAGAACAAACCACCTATACTAGCATGGTGTTCTCATTATGTTTCCTACTTAGCTTGGTTAATATTTGTGTTTCGTTGTTATGCGTACTTCCTTTATTGGTCTAGGTTTCTTGGTTACCAAGTGGTTTTAGACTATATAAAGGCATGCTACGGTAACAATAATAAATATCAAATTATCAATGAAAGCTGTTTTTGTCTATTTCTTACTTCAATTGTCACATACTTATTTTTTACTCATGAAAGAAATTAAGAAATGAAAATGTAAATTGACCCATTTTTTATCAAATCAAATCAAAATTATTGAGATTATAAATAGCTATACACAAATAATTATGAATAATATTCAAAATCAGATATATACAAAATAAAAAATTTAAAACTCGGAGAAGCTGGAGGGCCAGTGCCCAACATAGCTCCGCCGAGATTCTTTTTGACATATCCACACAAATACGTGGAGGTTATTCGGTAAAGATTTTGATGAAGATTTTTGGTGTAATAAGTTGAGAAATAAGAGTAATAAGTAAATATAAAACTTACATTAAAAATCGCTGAGAAAGGTGTGGTTTTGAGAACCCTATTGAACAAAGCCGTGCTGTTTTATTCATTGTCCGAAAAGAACACATGACTAATTTCTCATAATTCTCGTGGGACCAGCTTTTCATGGTCTTTTATTCTTTTCTCTATCTGCTCTTTTGATGGTTTGTACGTGCCAAATGTGAGGACTTTGGGCTTAGCGGGCCAAGAAATCTTTGGGCGCCGGGTGGGTATGTTTTAAGTAGTGTCCGTTCGGCACTTTCGAGCCGTTTAATATATTTTTAGACGGTTCAGATTAAAACATTTTCTCTTCTCTCACCTCTCTTCTTTCTCTCTTCAAATTCGAACCGTCCAAAAGTGTATCGGACAGTTTGGATGTGCCGAGCGAGCACCACGTGATACCCACCCGGCACTGAAAAATTTCTCCTTGGCACAAGTGATTAGTCTTTTGTTTTCGACTTGTCCTGAAGTTGAATGGCGGGATGGATTGAACCTGCGCAGCGACCGTCCGATTAACTGGGGAACTCACCCAATCTAAAATGTTTGGATTTAAGTCATCACTAACACAGCTGAGAAAGAAATATTGATCCACCACCACATCGTAGGCTCCGTCACCAAGTCTCTGCCGAAATGCAAGCTAAATTGGAGCCCTCTCTCCTAATCATCTGATCAAAAATATCGAACTCAAAACTGGTAGAAGTAAAACAACCTTATGTTAACTGCTTCAATAACTTGAACTACCATCCCACTAGTTTAGAAGTGTTTGTGGTTGTTGAATGCACAGAACAAAAAAAATTACAATGGCTTTTTTTCGCGTCATGTGTATCGAACGACGGACACAATGCTAGTTGTTGAAAAAGATAGTTTAATTTTTTTCGCGGTCCCTTATTCGATGCACGGTAGCGTTATTCCCATTGTATCCACGGGATAACATATATCAACTATTATGAAAATGTAAGATAAACAAAACAAATAGAAAAACGAAAAAGTTTGATACTATTTTTTTATCTAATAAAACTTATTCCTAAATTTTCTCTCCAGTCTTCATATTCCCCCCCCCCCCCCCCCCCCCCCACCACACACACACACACACCCCACGTCTCTCTCTCTCTCTCTCTCTATTTTTTTATAAAAAAAAAATCTTAGAATTTAGGATTGGAGTTTGGAGAGGTTTTTTAACATCAAATATATTTATATAGGAAATTGACAACATTTTTTCGTGTTTAAAAAAGAAAAAGAATTTTCAAAACGTGGTCCCCATTTCCTCCAACTCTGGAGATCAAGTACTACTGGACCTCATTTGCCTGTCCAGTCATCAGACGACATGAGTGGTATTTTCATCACATGGTTGGTGTTAAAAATAAATTAAAAATAAATGCTTAATTGAGCCCACACTTTTATTGTGCCTCACCACCTTGAAGTTATCTCCTTAGACCCTCAATACCAAATTTGGAACATGATTTGAACTTGAGGTAAACCTTTTTTTGGGGATCAGAACACATGATGAAAACTATAGCTCACTGAATTTGGGCAGGCAGTGTAAAAGCTTTCTTGACCGTATCCTATTCAAAATAGTGCATATAATCATGACAAACACAAGAACATATTCATTGCTCTTAGAGCAAGGTAGAGCATAAATCTAAACGACACATTAGTCCAGGGTCTAAACTCTTAAATGTGGACACCAAACTTATATGTAGTCCAAATTCGTGCTCAATCTTGTACGTCGACACTTCGATCATTGAATAATTTCTCAGCAATCACCAATGCATGCAAAGAAGAAAATGCAAGGAGGTCAAGTTTTTTGGGCTCGATGATGATTTGAAATTCTGAAGGACATTAGCTTTAGTAAGGTCTGTATTCTGATTTCTATTAGGCCAGAACTCTTTCGTTTAGTTTAATAAAATATGAATTTTCGAAGTACAAAAAAAAAAAAAAAGAACCAATAGATCATTAGATAATGAACTTTTTAGGATCTTCATGTTGTGTTTTAACTATGGGGTAAAGTTTCGGTTTGCCTTCAATAAAAACTTCAAAACATACGATAGCCAATCTTAATCACATCATAATTTTATTCAGATTGCATGGACTTATTATAGATAGTACACAACTCTTTTTGCACATTAACAACCGCTTTAAAAATAATCGTTATGCTTTGCCATTGTCAAAACATATTTATATATAGAGTTTCCTTCTCCTAAGGACCACCTCATTTTAATAAAATAAGGACCTCCCTTTCCCGATCAAATTTTGATGATCCGAGCCGCTCAATGTGTTCAGAACATGATTTTAAGAGTACCCGCGAAAAATTAGCAAAAAAAAAAACCGGGAAGAGCTTCATCCAAGCAGTTTTTGTTACTCCCTCCGTCCCTTTTTAAGTGTCCTGCTTCGTAACTTCAACTTATTAAAAAGACATCATTATTACACCTTTCACATCAACTTTTTCCTCCACTTTCCTTACTTACCCATCATCATTACACTTTTACTCACTAACTTTTCAAAATAAAATTTACTTTTAGGGACAAAATAGACAATACACCAACTTTTACCCCCCTAACTTTACAAAATAGACACTTATTAAGGGACAGCCCAAAATGGAATACTGGACACAAAAAAAGGGACGGAGGGAGTATGTTTTTATCAAACGGTTCAAATAAAAACTGCTCAAATCAAGCTCTTCCCGGTCATTTTTTTTGCCGATTTCTCGCGGATACCTTTAAAATCACGTTCTGAACACATTGAGCGGCTCGGATCATCGAAATTCAATCGGAAAATGGGAGAAATGGGGAGGTCCTTATTTTAACTAAAATAAGGACCTCCTTATATATATATATATATATATATTAGGCTGTTTCCTCTAATAATTTTGGGCTATATACAACTTATTGCATTTTGAAACAAATTAACACCTTTCAACAACTCTCTCTGTCAACAACCTTAATTTTTTTTAATAGCTTATTAATTAGTAGAAATAACTTGACGTTTTTCAACAATTTATTGGTTAGTGGAAAGCAGTGAAAAAAATTATTGGTTAGTAGAAAAAACTGACATTTTTCAACAACAGGCCTTGTTCGTTTTAGGGTCTCAAAACCCTAAGGCACGGTCTCTAATAAATTTTCTCTATCCATCTCTTTACTTATTATTTTCAAAAATCTCCCTCAAAATTCAAATCGAACAGGGTTAAGTGATCTTAAAGTTATTGCCTACCGGAAACACTCCTTAGGAAGGATTTGGCTTAATAAGTCAAATAGTACTGTAACTCTTTTTTTTGTCTTTGTTCAATTTTTTTTATTTCATAATTATGCGTCAAACTTTTGTAACTTATTAATTCGTCTCGTCAAGAAGAATCGAAAAGTAAAATTTTTTTGATCAAAACTATATTTTTTTAATAAGTAAAAAATATTATCCTTTTGACTTATTTATGTCTTTATTCAAAAATTTATGAGTTTCGATCATATTTTTTTTACTTTTTTTATTTCTTTCGACGAGACGAATCAATAAGTTACAAAAATTTAAAGTAAAACTAACAAATACAAAAATAAATTGAACATAGACAAAAAATAATTAGACCCCGTTCCAGAAACCTTTTTAAAAAATAAATACTTATTTTAAAACTTGTCAAAGAAAAATAAGAAGGATTGTTCCACAAAGCCTAAATAAGTAGCTTATTTCACATTTTCAAACTCAAAAATAATATAAATGAAAAATAAATTTTTAATTTTTTTTCACCGTATTAAAGATCTCAATAAGATTTATCAAATAAGATCTATATTGATAGAAGCACATAATTTTTGAGTTTGAAATTATTTTTTTTAAAAAAAATACTTATTCATTTTTTTATAAAACATGTCTTATTATTAGACAAAAAAATAAGTTATTAAATTCGTTCTAGAACGGGCCAAGCCACTTGACTTATGTCGCAATCATCCACATTTCTCGAAAATCCTAATTTCGGGACCCACTGGGCCACCAGTACTCATGTCTCCGCACATGAAAACATGACAGCGCGAAAACGACTGCCGTAGATCAATCAATAGCTAGCTACTAGCTAGGGTCATTAGTTTACGGCTCGTTCCAAAAATCTTCTTAAAAAATAAGCAGTTAATTTTACATTTTTAAACTTAAAAATAAAATAAATAAATAATAATTTTTTAATTTTTTTTTGCATTCTTATAAAAAATCCCATCGAAATCTTTCAAATAAGATCCATATTGCATATTTTTAGATTTTAATAAATCTATAATTTTTTAACTTAAAATTATCTTTTTAAAAAATAAAGACTTATTTTTTATTCCGAAACGGAGCCTACTTTCTATAGGAGTATTTCTGTAACACAGTAGGAGAGTCATATAATTGATCAAATGGCTTTATCGTAACCAAATGACTTGTAACTTGGCGATTATCCTCTAGTCCTCTCATTAGGGAGATCAAGGTTTGCACCTCGGTAAAGGCATTCGAGATTTAGGGCTATGAATAGCTTTTGAATTTTCTATGTACTAAAATCTCATTTCGTTTAACTTTTAGCACTTTAATTTGGAGGTTTTGTTCTTATTCAAAAAATAATAACCGCTTTCGTTAATTTTGGTCTAAGTTTTTGTGGATTATTGATTTGTCTCAACGAGAAGAATTGAAAAGTTAGAAAAATTTTACTTTTATCCAAATATTTTTAGAAATATCAAATTTTAAGCCAAAAAACCCAACTTTTTTTTACTTTTTTTGTGTGCTGAAAAGTGATTATTTCCCAAGATATTTGGGAAAAATCATAAATTTTTACTTTTCAAGACAAATCGGAAACCAAAAAAGTGAGGAGAGCAAAAAAATTTAAATAACAAACATCAAAAAATTTAAATAAGGACAAAACAAAAAAGAATTCTTAAAAATTCATAAAGTTCCTAGTGCATGGAACAACACCTAACTTACTACTATATTGTTTAAAAAAAAAAAAGGCTTTTATCGTTGGTGTGAAAAAAGATAGAGATTTGGGGTACCTAGGGGGTGGTGGCCTATGGCCCTATAATTAAATCTCCTTTGAACCAGCAGAATCAGAATATCGATCTCACCTGCTACTCCACCACCCTAATTAATCCCCCCACCCCACCATTAATTAATGATCTCATTAATTTTAGTTACGGAAACCACATTAATTATCTTATAATTAATCGCTTTGTTAATTATGGGAATGTTTAGTGCATGCATGGTACAACAAGTTGTATATATTTGGAAATAACCCCACTACAGGTATACCGACCTGGAAGGCGCCGATGGGGTAACAAGTTTGTTCACCCACGTCTCTCTCTCTCTCTCATGCACAAAGACACACACTGAGGTTAAAGTAGTGACATTAATAGTATCATTTAAAATTGTATTGAACCGTTTTTGCTTTATTTGCAATGTCGATCGGGTTTTTATTTCACAAATTGCTGAAAGAAACGAGCCGCGTTAGAAATGTTACCCCCCTCAATCCCAACCGTTGGTTAAGCTATCACGCTAAGTGACTTCTCAACAAACTAGCACGTATCCTAAGCCCCTGCATAAATGTGACAACAATTTAGTACGGGTGCGAGATCCTCTTTTTCATCGTAGTAAGTGATAACAGAATGCATAGGTTGGGTGAATTACTTTAGTTTTTTAGACTTCTTAGCTCCTGCGAGAAAGCGACTTCCCTACGGAGGAGACTGTAACCTATTTTTAAGCAATTAGATACCTTTAAAATTGGTGAGTAAATAAGGCATTTTCTTCACTAAACTAAAAGTTGTATTAGAAGTACTCGACATTTTTGTTTTGTCTTTATTTAAAAAAATATCGCGTTTGTTAGTTTTGAACCAAATTTTTATAGAATGACTTTTTTTTATTCTTCGATATTTTCTAAAATATTTAAATATCATAATTTTTTACTTTTTTTAATTCATCTCATTGAGATGAACAAATAATCCATAAAAATTTGGTGCAAAATTAACAAATGCAATTTTTTTTTAAATAAAGACAAAAAAAAAAAACTACAAATGTTAATTTAGTGGAAACAATGCCTAATAAAGTACAGTACTAAAAAGTGTCAAGATTCCAAGTGAAGGTTTGAAAAGAGGAAAATGGCCGACATCTCTAGACTACATGCATATCATATCCGCCACTCCCTCTATCCGTGTTTGTTGATCTATTTTCGACATTCGTGCCTTATTTTAAAATGTTTATATCTTTCAATTTACAATAGGTTTCATAATTTTGAAAATTTCGTATAATAGGATTACTTGAAATCTATCAAATAAGATCCACATTGCATATTTTTAGAGATTTGTATTGATAGATATGTATTTATAAGGGGTGTGAAATATAGTGGAAGTAGACAAACAAACACGAATGGAAAAAGTACTAGTATTTATCAAAAGGAAAATTCTAAAATCAGCAATAATGAGTGTGTGAATGTGTATTAAATGGTATAAAAAGTACACAGAAATGCATATTTTTTTATCTTCTAGTGTGCTTATCGTCAACCCAGTGGACTGATAATAGCAAGACCGTTTATCAAATTATTTCTGCAAAATATAGCTTTGAGTATATATATCTTGTAAAAAGTTCTCACCATTTTAATATGGATCTGGTAGCATCTGTCTGCCGTATTAAATCATTTTCGTGATTTTAATTAGCTTTCGTAGAACACAGGTTTGATGATGAATAATGTACTAGTACTTTGTTGTTGTTTTTAAGGAGTAGGAGTATATTTCTTGGGTACCACAAGGTTGTACTATATATAGTACTGGGTGGTTGGATCATACGATGATTTTTGGGCAAATTTCACTGACCTCCCCTGAGGTTTCTGACACAAACAGATATCTCCCCTGAGGTTTTTGAAATGACACTGACCTCCCCTCCTTTACCTGACAACACCAAAGGACCCCCCCTGTAACGACCCGGATTTTTGACCCAATTTTTTTTAATACAAATTTATATTGTTAAATTTTTAATTCAATAATTAATTAAATTGAATAATTAAAATATATTATTATGTGTACAATTGATATTATTTACACTATTGTATAAGATATGTATTTAAACTTTAGATATACGAATCAGTGATTCATATTTATCTCTTATCTTTCCTATCTAAACCCTAAGTAGAACTCTATTCAAACTAACTCTTCACTTTTCTATCTCTCATCCTATACATAAAAGCGTCCAGATACATTCTCACCATGTACATACATGCGTCCACATACATTAGAATTGAAAACTCCCCCCAAATGTAGCATTTGTCCCCTATCTTTTTATCATTATCAGTATCACTCTCTTTCCTCATTCCACCACTTCTACACTTATCATCTCACATTCTCACTACCTTATTCTCTCTCATTATACATACCCACATAATCCAAAAATTGAACACCAGTATATTATTTTACTCTCAATTATATTGTTGAGTCTAGAATAGAGAGAGAGAGAGAGAGAGAGAGAGAGAGAGAGAGAGTTGTGAGTTTCGTGGATACACCGCTGCTACGGGCCCTGTTGGAGTGCCACCGGATGCTGCCTTGAGATTTCAGAACCACCATGGCGATCTACGAACACCGTACAACACTTATCCGGACTTAGAATCGCGTTTGAGGTAGTTTTCCGGAAACCCAAAACCTTTATCTGCATTTTAATGGAGTTACTTAGATTTAAAGTTTATTGAAGATGATGATTTGCTGTTAAATTGTTAATTTATTTTTAGTCCTGTTTATATTAAAATTTAGTCCGGTTGTGCTGAAATGATTAGTGTTATACCCTGTGAAAATTTATGATCGTTTAACAAGTGTTTGATTGTGAAATTATTATTGATGTTGCATTGTTGATTTGTATTTGAATGGACGTTTACGTGCTTAATAAATTATTGGGGTAAATAAATGTTTATGAAATATTCACAAGAATATTTTATTAGTAAAAATTTATTTAGATTGTAAACAAGAAATATTTTAGATTATCTATTAGTTAATCTTTAATTCTAATAAATATTGACTAGAATAGCCTCACATAATTTTGTTGTTATGAAAATCTCATATTAATATTTAATATAGTTAGTAAATACTAAATTTAGCAATAAGTATTTTTCAATAAAAAAATTAGTTGTAAAATCTATAAATAATATGAGAGTTAAAGAAAATGTTTAAATAGTAGAAATGTTTTATAAAATTTCTAAATGAGAGAAATAGACTTAATTTTAAGTGTAGTAATTAATTGTTTGACTGAATATTATTTTATTACTCGCATGATAAATTCTATGACATGATTAATTTTATCGCATGGTTATGTGTTGTTAGTACTTTTAGTTGAAATGTTGAACCGTGTGATATTTTGTTGTGGCTGTAGATTGGACAAATAGGTTCCCTGGGTGGTTACGAGTAGTGACTCATGTAGACGATGTTAAGTAAATGGAAATTGATAAAGTGTTGGAAGTGTGATTGTGTGGATTGTGATTTGAGCCATGGTGATGGCAAGGGTAACCTATGGGGCCCTGTGTTGAAATGGGTTACCTGAGGGGCCCGGTGTTGTGACGCTAACATATGATACGTCATGGGAAGTTTCTCTTCGAGGAAGAGAATGGGTCCCATGAGACGGTTATAGTTAGTGAGACGTTAATGTATGATACGTCATGGGAAGTTTCTCTTGGAGAAAGAGAATGGGTCCCATGAGACGGTTATAGTTAGCGTGGGGTAGTGGATGTCCGACCCTAATGTACGATACGTCATGGGATGACTCGATCCTCCTGTTATGGTCTTAAGTGAGAACATACTCGGTACATAACTTAGATGCGCTCACCTAGGACCCTGGTGCAGGACAAGCAAGAGGAAGGGTGGACCCATGAGACGATTGTAGTTAGTGGATGTGGGAGGAAAGGATCTCGCGGAGAGAATCCTTAGATTACATGTAAGATGATGGATAGTAAAGAAAAAGACGATGTGTTATTATTTTGTACCTTCGGTGTATTATGAATTATTATATTGTTGATCTGCATATTGTGGTATTGGGTTTTAGAATTTCTACTTAGTGAATTATCACTCAGGATACGTTTGTATCCTGGCAAATCGTTTGCTTCGGCGTTCAATTTGCCAGAGTGTGCAGGATTCCACAGTGGAGCAGTTGATACAGGTGGAACCCCCTGGAACGGAGTCTGGGCCAACATTGCTTGGAATTTCGTATCAAAACTAGAGTCGCTCTGGAGTTGCTTTTGTTACATAGATTTTTGTATTATTTTGAGATTGTAATTTTTGTATAAGGATAAATAGGGGCCTAATATTTTGTAAAATTCAGTGTATTTTAGGGTTAATGCTTCCGAAATTCTTTGGAAAATCGGGGCGTTACACCCCCTCCCGCCAAAAACACTCACACAGCGTTAAATTCACCGTTAAATGGTATTGAAAAGACAAAAAGGTCCCCGGGTATATAAATGGACGCTTTCTGGCCCATGCCAGAAGTTTTCGCCCTAAAAAATTAAAGAGCAGTGCTATGTGCACAGCAGCTTATACACAGCAGCTGTGCACAGATGCCATTTTCTCCCGGCTTGGGTCGCACAAAGATGATCGGAGCCGCTCATTTTGTTCTAAATATGTCGTTTAAGGTCTCTGTAAAAAATGAACTTCGTTCGATATCGTTAGAGGCGTTAACAAAACACCCAAAATCACTACAGAATTTAGGTGTGCGACCCGAGCCGGGAGAAAATGGCATCTGTGCACAGCTGCTGTGTATAAGCTGCTGTGCACATAGCTTTTCTGAAAATTAAAACCCATAACATACAGAGAGAGAGAGGGAAGGAGAGAAAGGGGACGACGACGACGATGTTGAAGGATGCTCAGATCACGTAGTTCGTTTGAAGATGGTGATGTCGTTCTTTACTCCATGACTGGAAGACCGTGGTTTGTTTGTGGAGAAGAATATCGTGCAGTAGGAAGATTTTGGTAATCTGTTCATCTGTATCGGATAGCTACGTCTTCAAGCTTGTAGAGGTAACCATGTTAACTGTAGATAGTGTATGTTAGGATTTTGAGGTCATGCAACATCGTAGTTAGGTTTTTCTGAGTTTTTTTTTTTGGGGTTTTTGGATCAAATCCGATTAGGGTTTGCAAAAATTTGGGGCTTTTGTGTTTTATGTTTGAAAAGGGTTGAGATAGTCAATATTTTGTATGAATTTGTTAGAGATTAGTTATTTCTGCAATTTTTTTTTTCTGGTTTTTATGGTCTGAACTATGGTTTATAAATGTTGTTTTCCTCTGTTTCGAAATTGGGCCTGATGATTCGGGCACGACGATTTTTGTTCGGACTGGTGCACTTGGAGTTCAAAAGACGCACGCCGTTGACTGGTTGCTTCTTTGCAATATTTACTCTTGGTTAGTAGACCCTTCCATGATGTATGTATATAAACACATGGGAGCATGTCTATATATACATTACAAATACACATATATAAATACATATACCGTTATAATACCATTTAATTATATTTGCAGGGTATTGTGGTCAATTTGCCTTCATTGAAATACTTAACTTTGGATGAGCCCCACCCAACTTTTTTTTTTGAATAACCAGATGTCCGGGTTAGATTGCGTGCACTCGACTAATTTTGAAATTCTGGAGCTAACGATCGGACAAACCCTCAAGAGACCATTTCAATGATAAGTATGGAACATTTTTTGGGATCTATATGCAGATATTGAAGATTAGTTTTTTGTATATGATGGTATAGGGCTAAAACAACATATTCCTTTTTCCCAATAGATAGTTGGGGTTGACTAAATACTACTTGGTATGGTTGTATAAGGCATAACAGAGAATATTTTATACCAAAAGTCTATGCCTACCGCACGGTTTTATTGCTCCCCCACTGCACTCAATCTCACCGTCCGTATGTGTTTTGTACGGTTCGGATAAAAAAACAACTTTTCCCGGAAGAGTTGAACTATTGTCTGTATGAGTTTTTTTATAATCTAGATCATAGATTGCTGAAACAAATGGTGAGATAGGGAGCGGTGGGTGTAGCACCGTTGCGGGGAGAGAGAAGCCAACGTCTCAAAAAAAATTTCTGATTTGGTTTTCACTTCTGGGTTCACCTGTTGAATTTGTTTGAAAAAATAGGATTTTACTAGTTGTTTAATGAGGTTGGGGAAAAAAAGGGTTTCAATTCATGGTAGTTTAGTTGGAAACTTGGAATGGAAGATTGGGTTTGATATAAACAGGTTTCAATGATTCAATCCTTGCTTGAAACATATATATTGAAAAAATTATAGTGGAGAAATGAGGAAAGAAAGCAGTGAGAAAATTGGGGAGAAAAGGGAGAAGGATAGAAGAACTGTGGAGGAGAGGAAAAAGGGGTAATTTTGATATTTCAGTAATTAATATTTGAAATTAGCTGATTTTGTTGAAGGTTTGGACGGCAAGTTGACGGAGGGGGGTATTTAGACATTGTTAGATAAAATAAGGGAGGGCAGTGACATTTCAAAAACCTCAGGGGAGGTGTTTGCTTTTGTCAGAAATCTCAGGGGAGGTCAGTGAAATTTGCCCATGATTTTTTATGCGCCACAGTGGTAGTTCTACTGCCATCATCCGTCATTATTACATTTGTTTATTAGGTTTGGTTTTACTGATGAGAGAGAGGGAGAGGGAGTGTAAACCAGCTTAGAGCAAGTTTATCGGTTCTTAGGTAAAAGTGCTAATAAACAATACATTTTTTTGTATTTTATTTATTCATATTTTTTTCAATATTACACATATACTATCTATTTAATCTATTCTCTATTAAAATATTATTACTTTTATTTTATTTTTTTCTAGGAAGAGAGAGAAAAAGAACAATTAATAAAATAATATACACATGATGAATAGTGCTTAGGTATATTTACCTATTCACTATTCATGGATGGATTTTACTTAGGCTTTTACCTAATCTGTTGCAATGCTCGTTTGGAGATTCTGCTTAGGTAAAATAGCTAAAAAGTTATTTTACCTCTTTTGATAAATTTGCTCTTAGCTTTGTCCAGCTCAGTTTGTTTATTAAACAAACAAAAAATTTGGGTTCAAGTTTAGCTTGAGTCTTAATGAGCTGAGTTCTTATCGAGTTGAGCTGAATCATTTACTAAAAGAGCCACTCTTAACGAACCGAGTTTTTATCGAACGAGTCAAACTAAGTTCGATTCGTTTACTAAACGAGTCAAAAACTCGAGCTCGAACCTAACCAAGCTCGCTAACGGCTCGGTTCTTTTACCGCGAGAGAGTGTGTGCGTGTTACTACGATGGAGGCTTTGTCGTTTTGCATGTGATTGTGAGACGCCAGTTGTCAGTAGATGCTACCCAATAGAATGTGAGCCTTGCACGAGCAAATGCAAACGTGTGCAAATCATGCATCTCCCCTGCCTGCTCCACCTGTACGAGTAACAATAATAAATTCTCGTACCAAAAAAAAAAAACAAATACTTAATAGTAGTAAATTCTTAAAAGTTTTTAGACAAAAACAGAAACTTAGGCTCTGTTTGGTAAATTTTTCAGTTTTTTGTTATTCGTTTATTCATAGTTCAAGGAAAAATTGTAGAATGTGAGGATGTGGGTCCTCAGCTAGTAGTCATTGTTAGGCCTAATTCTATAATTTTTATATAGTTAGGGACTGAACGATACTATAATTTTTTGTCATAAAGTTTCTCTTAATTTTGTCTACATTTGGATACAATTTTTTATCTCACATCGTTCATCTCGATGAGAAATAAAGTATAAATCAAAAGTTGATGAGATGATGAAAACACACCATAAGACAGTCTTTTCAAAAAAAAGTCTTTCTGTGTGTTTTTTGGTCATATTTAGTGACTCCCTTTCTTAAAACTTTTGGCTTTCATTCATATACTTTTTCTTTCTCTCATCAAGCTGAACGACATGACGTAAAAATTATACCCAAGTTTAATAAATTCTTAAGGCTCCGTTTGTTTGGGCGTAAAATATTTTTCGGCCTATTTTTCGGTGTTTGGTTGTGTAAAAAATAAAAAAAATATGTAAAATATTTTTCATTAATTGGATGAAAATGACTTACCATTAAATCTTCCGTAAGTTATTTTTCGAAATGAACCCGCTGCCCTTTATTACAATTCTCACTGCTCAGTTTCCTTGGTCGTCAGTCCTGACCCACGTTCAATTCTAATATTCTCAGATCTCTCTACCGTTTAAGCCCCCCTCTCTATATACTATTTTATCGATTTCTGAAAATATTTTTCAAGTGCCAACCAAATACCGAAAAATAAAAATAAAAATTTGTTTTCTAAAAAAAATATTTTACATGAAAAACATTTTACGTTGTAACACATTTTACCTCGAAATAGACAGAGCCTAAAAAGAAAATGATCTACCAAAAAGACGTTGCCCAAAAGACTCCCAAAAAAGTTTAGCCCAAAGAAGAAGGCCAGCCTCACTTTTTCGTCTTCTCACTATAACTAAAATGAAGTGCTAAAATTAAGGGTTTGGGTGCTTTTTGAGGAAATCTACAACATGCACGATCGATTGCTAGCATTTACATATTTTTTTAATATAATAATCGGATATTCGAATTAACTTCAAGTTATGTTTTTCACTTAGAATTTCCTTTCAGGACATATAAAGTGACAGCTGTACATTAACAAGCCTTGGGAAACAAATTAAACCACGCATACTACCATCCACAACATATCCCAATCAAAACAAAGTGAGAAACCAATGCTTTGATTGGAAAAAAATTTGAATTTTTTTTTATGAGAATAGTAAGGGTAATAAGTGGAGATAGATAGAGAGAGAAATTATTGAAAGTAGAAAGAATTTAGGAGAAATCTTTTAAAAAATACTTTTCAAAAAGTAACAAACAAGGCAAGTTTGTCACGTTGGTTATCTCATTTATCTCCAGGTGACCTGAGTCCGAATCTCACAGGGAACAGATTTGAGGTTCAGGGCTAACATATTAACGCTCTGCTAGCCCGCACTGATTTATACCATATGAAAAAAAAAAAAAAGAAGCAAAACAAAGTAACAGAACCAAAGGCAGAGTCGCAATCAGATGGTGGCCTGAAAGCCGTATCGATCCCACCACCACCACCAACGATCACTGCAGCTTGCTGACACCGATACTACAGTACTTACTTGAGTGGTGGAAGCTGGTTCAGGTGGTGGGGCTCTTGAAAATTTCAACCACTACGATACTAGTGTATCTCATATATATCCAGGCGTGATCCGTCTACAGAGACACTCATTCACAGCTGGCCGCCTGCCTCTTTATTATTATTATTATAACTGAGTATTCGGATCAATTTGTGCACACGTCGACTAGTCCTAGGGTGAGATTAGGCCTATTAATAGACCGGATCCTATTTGTAAAATCTGATCTGGATCCGGATCCGATAACGACGATTCTTGATCCTGTAATCCGAATCCGAAAAGTTCGAATCGGATCGTGACGGATTAAATCCGAAAAAATCCAATCCGGTTTTTTTTTTTTTAATTCACAGTTTCACTTCTCTAGGTGGCCAACTAACTCGTCACCAACCAACACCAGCTCTCTCTCTCTCTCTTTCTCTCCAGTTGCTTCGGAGGCGGCGTTTAGTGTGGAAGGTAGGGTAATTGATGAAAGTCGTGCTTCTTTTACTTCCGGATATCGTAGAGGCTTTGATGACTACCAATAATTGGATTGAATCCCATAAGAAAATAAGTAAGTGTATGTTGATTCTTTTTAGATATATGAATGTTCTTTATTGTAATTCTATAAAAATATTCTCATATTTTGTTACTTGCATACTTTCAGTTGATGAAGCAAGTGTTGCCGAACAAAAAAATAAATAAATGGATCAAATTCGATTTTTTCGGATTTGGATTCGGATTATCACTATCGGATCCGAGCCTTATCGGATTGGATCCGGCCTATTGACAGGCCTAGGTGAGATGTCCTAGAGTTAACGACCGAGCAAACCTCCAGTAATCCAAAAGAAATTGATTGCACCTTAGAGAGTTCAAACCTTAAACCTTTGAAGGAAACAAACCCCCCACCTCTAGGGGTGTAAACGAGCCAAGCTGAGCCGAGCTTTGGCAAGCTCGAGCTCGGCTCGTTTACTTAACGAGCCAAAAACTCGAGCTCGAGCTCGGCTCGAGCCTTAACGAGCCGAGCTCAGCCATTTATTAAACGAGCCTCTTCAATCGAGCCGAGCCTCCCTTAACGAGTCGAGCTTTTATCGAACGAGCTGAGCCTCTACTCGGCTCGTTTAGTAAACGAGCCGAATACTCGAGCTCAAGCTCGGCTCGTTTACTAAACGAGCCGAGCCTTAAAGAGCCGAGCCGAGCTCGCGAGTAGCTCGGCTCACTTACAGCCCTACCCACCTCCCTAGGCCTCACATAAAAAACAATAAAGCTATATATGGGTACAAAAACCCAGTTGTTTTTATTGCAAGTTGATAGCATATTATTAGTGTGACTATATATTACTCCGTACTTGGCAGGATCAGACAAACACTGCCTTATACGTGGGGCTCATCGACTCCAGGATTGATGGTGTCATACGACTAGATGCCGGTTTGGCAGCGGTATACGGGAAGGGATACAGAGTTGTCCCGGATATTTATATTCGGGTAGACATATCCGTTGTTTGTTTGCTCCTTTGTATTTGAATTTGACGAAAAAAGGTCCTACAAAAGAAATCTATGTTTATTCGAGGAAAATGAAGAAATATATGGATTTTGAGGAAATTGCATGTTGAGGAAGGAAGGTAGTGAAGTGGAACAGAATTGAAAAGAAACGGGACAGCAAGTATAAACTATGACCAATTAAAAGAAGAGCTAGGGTTATTTTGCCCCAAGATGGTGAGGTGGGTGAAACTTTCGGGTAAGAAGAAGAGAGAGAAGAAGAAAGTGGAGGGAAAAAGCGGGGTAAAAAGAAGGGGGAAAAGTAGATAATTGAAAGGGCAAAATTGGTATATAAAACTTTCTTACACTATCTACCCCCTCAAATTCTTCCTCCTAAAATCACTAAACAAACCAAGTACAGTAATTTTCAATCTCTCCTTTTAAAATAATTTTCCCTCCAACCATATCTATCTCTTTATCTCCCTCTTTTTATATCTTATACTCCTATTAATTATATCTCTCTTCCAAAACATCTCTCTAACAAACGAGCCGAGATGGGTGCTCATATTACTGATGAACAGATCCATTTTTGGTATGCATTTATGTCAATTAACAAGCGAAAATTGTACTCCCCGTCCAAGTAGACTAGGAAGCTGTTTTTGGTTACTTATTCTCAAAGACAGTACCGAGTATTTGAAGTTTTTGTTTATAATCTCTGAGGATTAAGCTTTTTGCCTGTCGAAAATAAAATGTAAAAATGCGGACCGAAGTTGAATAAATTTCAGAAACATAAAAAATACAACAGTAGAATTTATCTTCGGATGTATTTTTATTTTCGGTTAATTTTGTAAACTTTTCGTTATAATCTTGTATTCTTTAAATTTCTCTATCCATATGCCCTCTTGCTTTAATTGAACCCTCGCTAGTAAACAGTGGAATTGGTTTTCCGGATTGTGCTTAAGGTGACTATAACACTTGAGTTATAAAAACATGATGAATATATTATTACCAAACAAACTGACGCAAATCTTTTAAAAAAAATTCAGAAAAGACGAAAAATAAGGCAGTTCGCTTAATTTAGGACCAACTGTACGTCTTGTAGCCGTTTTATGGGTCATACAAGCTCTCTATTTCAAGACTATCGCAATATTTTGGTGTTTAGAAATGTTAGTTTAGTAGAAATTTAAATTTGTTGGCATCTCACATTAATTGAATGCGTACGATATTCATTTAGAAAACATCTTTTTGTGCTTAGACTTCGAAAACAGACGCGTGAGGCCAGTTGTTAATTTGCCTATGTACAGCGAAAGCCAATCTAATCTAGGGTTGTAAACAAGCCGAATCATGAATTGACGAGCTCGGTTCGAGCCTTAACGAGCCGAGTCCTTATGAAGCCGAACTGAGTCATTTATTAAACGAGTCTCTTTAATCGAGCCGAACTACCCTTAACGAACTGAGCTTTTGTCAGCTCGGCTCGTTTACTTAACGAGCCGAAATTTGAGCTCGAGCTCGGCTCGTTTACTAAATGAGCCGAGCTCGTGAGCTGCTCAGTTCGTTTACCGCCCTAATCTAATCTAAATACTCCGTATCTATTGGAAATTTTAATAAGAAAAATTGATTCAGTTATAATTGGAGTGGTACGGCTAATAAATACTCCATCGTGTCAAATTACTAAAAGTTTGTGCAATTTTCGAAGAGTAATATGCTATATATGCACCATATTTGCACAGATCTAACTACACTTCTGATACATACTTGTCATGTGAGCTCTACGTATTGGATCCACATGCATTCGAGAAAGGTGTGGTTGAATTTGTGCAACTATGGTGTGTGCCAAGCATTTATGATTTTTGAATCGAAAAATAGAGTACTTTAGCGTGATATTTTTTGAATATTTGTACACCAAATTAAAGTAATTGATCAGTTCTTGAACATGGTGGAAAGAAACTCAAAAAACCGTGCGTGCAAGTGTTTTATTTTTAAAAAAAATTAGTCTTAGGTTCACTATAAGGAACTTGAAGAGTCTCTAGACTACCTCCCAAGTTAATAAAGTCTCTAGTCTTTTTTTAACATTTTATAGTAGGTCCAGTCCACTCCATTTCAATTTAATATTTATACCTTCCCTGCACATCATCGCCGGAAAGTTGACTGGCACCAGAAAGTCCACCGGAAAATTGGCCGGTGCCAAAAAGTTCGCTGGAAAATTTAGGCACTTTCATATGGTTCTAGAATGCACTTAGTTTAATAGGATTTTAGTAATTTAGGCATTTTCATTGGGTTTTAAGGTGCACTTACTTTCATAGGGTTTTAATGATTTAGGTACTTTCATAAGATTTTTGTGGTTTAGGCACTTAGTTTCATAGGGTTTTAATGGTTAGACACTTTGGTGAATTTTTCGGTGGTGACGTGGCGGGAGGTGTGATGGTAGTGGAGGAGGGATGGGGTTGGTGGAAGTGGGCTTATTAAGCAAGTGGACTAAGAACTCTACAAATTATTGATGTGGACTAGAAATTCTACAAATTTCTTATAATGGACTTATCACTAAATCTCCATTTATTTTTTATCTCAAAATTGCAACAATTCACATAAGGGGTCGGCATTTTGGAACGGAAAGGTTGGATGACAAAAATTGGGACAATAATTTATGCTTACGGATTCCTATAGTAGTACTTATTGTCAATATTTATGACATGACAAAGCTGCATTCCAACCGATCTTAATTAGAAGAGAGAGAATAATTAGTGCTCCACATGATCTCTGCTGTTCATTTCGACAATCAATAATTGAGTTTGTTTTTCAATTTGACCGGTAACAATGGAGTAATTTTTACCGGTCAAATCAATAAAAAATTTCTTCTCCATTCAAAAGAAAAAATTTACCGGTCAAAATTAGTTTTCAATCCAAACCGTCCAAAACACTTTTGAACGCGCGCAATTGATCGCCGTAAATTTTATTTAGTTTTCTCTAATTATTAGAATAATAAAAAAACAAATTTGCTGCAACTGGCCATCAATCCCCACTTGTTTGACCGAATGCCCATAATTAAAAACAAATTTGTCCCTCCATTAACATCGATGGCTGCAAGTTGTGACTCGAAAAATTCTTCGGAACTACGGAAAGTTCGTATAGTTTTAACTTTTTAGATTCTCAAAATTAGCCGAATTGCACGTAAAATATTCCAAATAACCAACTATAAAAGAAATTTCAGAAAGTTGGGTCAGGTGGGCATTTTAAAAACAATAAGTGTTTGTCCTTCATGAGATCGCATGTTTGAATATCACGAAAGCCAAACATTGCAAATCTTGGAGCCACTTGAGGGTTTGTCCGATCGTTAACTTTAGGGCCTTGAAATTAAACGAGGTGTGTGATATTCATCTACAAAACGAGCCTCTTTAAGATGCGTGAGGCCAGTTGTTAATTTGCCTGTGTATAGCGAAAGCCAATCTAATCTAAGACCGTAAACGAGCCGAGTTTTGACGAGCTCAAATCTTAATGAGCCGAGCCATTGTCGAGCCGAGTTGAGTCATTTACTAAACGAGCCTTTTTAAGCCGAGTCACCCTTAACGAACCGAGCTTTTGTCAAACGAGCCGAGCCAAGCCCGGCGCCGAGCCGAACCGGGCCTTAACAAGCTGAGCTCGCGAGCTACTCGGTTCGTTTACCGTACTAATCTAATCTAAATATCTATTGGAAACTTTAATAAGAAAAATCAATTCAGTTATAATTGGAGTGGTACAACTAATAAATACTCCATCCGTCTCAAATTACTAAAAGTTTGTGCAATTTTCAAAGAGTAATATGCTACATATGCACAATATTTGCACAGATCTAACTATACCTCTGTCACATACATGTGAACTCTACATATTGGACTCACATGCATCTAAAAAATGTGTGGTTGAATTTGTGCAAATATAGCATGTGCCAAACATTTACGATTTTTAATCGAAAAATAGAGTACTTTTGCGTAAATTGGCTGCTACTGGCCATCAACCCCCACTTGTTTGACCGAATGCCCATAATTAAAAACAAATTTGTCCCTCTATTAACATCGATGGCTGCAATTTCCTTAATCGATTCATTCGCAGTATAACAAGTATATAGTTGTGAGTTGAAAAATTCTTCGGAACTACGGAAAGTTCGTCTAGTTCTAACTTTAGATTCTCAAAATTAGCCGATTGCACGTAAGTTATTCCAAATAACTAACTATAAAAAGAATTTCAGGAAGTTGGGTCAAGTGGGCATTTTAAAAGCAATAAGTGTTTGTTATTCATAAGATCGCATGTTTGAATATTACGAAGGTTAAACTTTACAAACTTTGGAGCTACTCGAGGGTTTGTCCGATTTTTAACTTCAGGACTTTGAAATTAGTCGAACTCGGACACGTGGTTATTACAGACAAAATAACCGACTATAAAAGGAAAAAGGAAAAATACATCAGTGGCTCCTGGTTTCTACCTTTTGAGCTCACCCATTGAAAATGCTTAATGAATTATTAGACGTACTATTACCTAATTTGATATCCCTTGCATTAACTAAAAAGCACTCGCGATCGTTGTGATTATTACAGTACTTTATTAGGCATTCTAATCTTCGACGTAAGAGAGATTCCTCGCTTATCTCGTGGTCACTAATTGAAGTCATGTGTCAACAACTCCAAGACTCCGAAAAACTCCTGAGAAAGCAAAAAGAAATGTTATGACTAGGACGATAAATGAACTAAGCAGCTCACAAGCTCAGTTCGGCTCGTTTAGCAAAAGAGTCGAGTTTGAGCTCGAGTTTTCAGCTCATTGGACAAAAACTCGGCTCGTTAAAAGAGGCTCGGTTCAATTAAAGAGGTTCATTTAGATTTGACTAAGTTCAGCTCGTTAAGGCTCAAGCTCAAATTTTTTATTCATTTTATAAACGAGCTGAACTCGAGTTCGACAAAGCTTGACTCGGCTTGTTTACAACCCTAGTTATGACCTCGGAATTTGTTTGTTGATGGTGGGAGTCCAACTCGGAATTAGTCCCTCCATTGATGCCATACTTACTCTAAACTAATCCAACAACGCTACGAGTATACTCTTATCGATCACCCCTGACCACTTATTTCTTACATATGTGTCGGCCCCACATATTTAGTTGCGGAATGTGCTCCACACATATGTGAGAGATGAGTGGTTGGGGAGTGGCCGGTAGACATATCCGTAGCAGTATTCCTAACTAATCCCTTGGGGGTTTCGCTAGCTCATATGCATTGATGTTGCACCTAATTCAGCCTGTCCTTTAATAGCTTATTATTATTATAATAATAATTATTATTATTATTATTTGGAGATCTATAATCACTTAAAGGGAATTAACAGTTCTGTTCGAGTTATTTTCACGTCCATTTTGGTTGTCAGGACCGTTAATATTTTAGATAACATCGAGAAAATTAGACATGCAAAAATTCATGCTATATAATCTGATATTGTTTGTTGTATTCTCGAAGCATAATTATTCCCAGAAAATTAGACATGCAAAAATTCGTGTATTGTGTTTTACACTCGCGATTGTTATGATTAATTAGGCATCAATCTAATCTTCGACATAAGATTTCACGCTTATCTCGTGGTCACTAATTGAAGCCATGTGTCAACAATTCCAAGACTCCGAAAAAACTCCTGAAAAAGCAAAAAGAAATGTTATGACTAGGGCTGTAAAATGAATTAAGCAGCTCGCGAGCTCGGCTCGGTTCGTTTAGCAAAAGAGCCGAGCTTGAGCTCAAATTTTCGGCTTGTCAGGCAAAAACTCGACTTGTTAAGGGAGGCTCAACTCAATTAAAGAGGTTCATTGAGATTTGACTAAGTTCAACTCGTTATGGCTTGAGCCGAGCTTGAATTCAAATTTTTGGCTCGTTTACTCGTTTTATAAACAAGCCGAACTCGAGCTCGACTCGGCTTATTTACAGCCCTAGTTATGACCTTGGAATTTGTTTGTTGATGGTGGGAGTCCAACTCGGAATTTGTCCCTACCTTGATGCCATACTTCCTCTAAACTAATCCAACAACGCCACGAGTATACTCTTATCGATCACCTTCGACCACTCATTTCTTACATATGTGTTGACCCCACACATTTAGTTGCGGGATGTGCCCCACACATATGTGAGAGATAAGTGGTTGGGGAGTGGCCGGTAGGTGTGTCCGTAGCATTATTCCTAACTAATCCCTTGCGGGTTTTGCTAGCTCATATGCTTAAAGGGACTTAACAGTTCTGTCCGAGTCATTTTCACGTCCATTTTGGTAGTCAGGACTGTTAATATTTTAGATATCGTCGAGAAAATTAGTTATGCAAAAATTCTTGCTAATCTGATATTGTTTGTTGTATTCTCAAGGCATAATTATCTCTAGAAAATGGATTTTATCCAGTGTTGTAAAAGTTTTCTAAACCCGTTTTTTCTCGAGATAAATGTGCTCGAAAATACATTAGACGGTATCAAATAACAGGAATTTTGACGTGCATATTTTCTCGACGAGGTTTAAAATATCAACGGTCCCGATTATCAAAACGGATTCGGGAGGGGCCTGAAAACAACCCACACAGGGTCCCATTCCTTTTTGTCGATCGCATGATCCAATTTAGCCCTGTCCTTTGGATTGCTAGAATTAGTTTCAGCTACAATGACAGTTAGCTGGAAGTATATATAATAATATGCTCTCTTATCTTTTGTTTGAAAAGAAAGTACTAAAAGTGCTCCTACCACTAAGAGGTGGTGATGTCTCAATTTGTGGTAATTATAATGTTGGCAAGTCCATTATTCCTTTAATTATTTAGGTGGGGTTTTGTTATACAGTAGGTATCATTGATTGCTATATATCACTGTGCATGGGTTCTTGTTTTGAATGGATGATTGGTTTGGCATCTTAATATTTATTTTGAACCTGGAAACATCACTAGCTAGGCCCGTCGGTAATTGCTGTGTGATTCAGTTCTGGAGGAGAAGAACACACCATTCAAAATTAAATTGTTCTTGAAATTTCTGATATCTTATTTATTGGTCAGCAAAATTAACATTTTAGAATTAGATAACCAGTCATCTAAGTTTTTGAGGGAAGAAATGGAAAAGAAAGGGAAACTAATTAAGGAAATGAGGGAGAAAGTTAATTAAAGAGAAATTGGAGGAAAAGTTCCATTTGTATTTGAAATTTTCTCTAATCTATCTTCTTTTTTTTCTTGGTTAAATCCTTAATCTTAATTTCTTTAAGAACCAAACAAGGAAGGAAAGTTTTTAAAATTTTATGTTTCCTTCCACTTCTTTCTACGAGTTCCAAACAAAGCCTTCACAGAGAGAGAGAGAAGTTATACTTGTTGATACTTCAAGAACCTGGGATGGATAAAGAGGATGCAGCATGGGGTGCCAACCCCTGCACAACTCCAAATATTCTCCCTAATTCTGCTACTACTTTTTGAGTGTAGTTTGAAAAGTTTAAATGGATTGACCCATGCAAGTCTTTTAGGTGTCATCATTTTTTGGTCTTCATGAAATCATATGGAGTTTTTTTATTTTTTTGGTCAAACGGAAATTTAATGAAATTATGTGGAGTTCAGAGCGCCAGCATATATACACCCAATCTCGTCTCTCTCGCAAACCTAAATATCGACCGGTAGCAATACATACATACATACATACAAAATTTAGTTTTTGTCACCAATATCCATATATACGTGGTTGGGGCTCCCGCCAATTACAAAATGTGCGTGTGCAACTATGAATGACATTTTTATTATTTAAAGAGATGAAAAACTATATAGCCTATATGGAGAATATTATGCATGGCGCGCATTGTACTCATATGCTTGATTCTGAAATTGATTTTGATGGTTTTGTGAAGTCCTTGGTCATCATCATCATCATCAACTCAACGAAAGGTAGCTAAGTACTGCACTTATATGTCGAAGGAACCAATTACTTTCCGGTCAAAATCTCACGACGAATAATTCGTTTTGTTAGTACTTTAGGGATGATGATTCTATATATCCATGATGATCAGCATCTCCATTCAGGGGGAAAAAAAATGCAGTCGTTAAAGCTAATTAAGCACTTTCTGGTCAAACTATTACTAGCTAGCTTGCTTTCTTTCTTTCCTCTTTTAATGGTTTTTTTTTTTTTTTTTGGAGGATTTATTCCATTCCATCTATGTAAATTAATCATCCTAGATTTATTTCTCATTTGGAGGTGGTGGTAGTGGATTAGTCAGATGATATAAAGATATATTCTGATACTCAGGTTATTGGAACATTAATTAACTAGCTAGTTCCCATTCCAGTGGCAATGCAAAGTCGATCTAATTATTTTCATAAGCTTAGAACCTTAATCAATAGTTGGCTTTTATGCACTACAGTTTTGGTACGAACAAAAACAATTGTGCCGAACTGTATTCGTTGGCCAGTACAAAGGTGTGCGTCCTGTTACATGCATGCACCTAAGCCAAACGCCTGGATTCACTAAGCTAGGCAAGGCTAGAAGGGGTCGAATAAGGTTCAGTTCAGTCATGTGGTCGTCACGTGGCACTCAGTGCATGATGCATGAAACAGTCCGAGAAGCTATTAGTGCAAGTGCCTATTACAGGTTTACTAATTGAATCCTAAGCTAAGCCAACCTGTATAAAGTACAATTACTATTCACTCTAAAGAGCATCAAAGTGTGTACCGGTTAACTCTCGCCGGCTAGACACTAACAGTGTTCTGTCTTGCATCGAACGGGAAACAACCCTAGTTCAGAGTGACAATGCTAGATAGACCATAATCAGTAATTAGCATGCAATCCCAAGCCGGTTCAGTAGATTTAGGCGGGGTACCTCGGGTTGGGCCAATCCAAATCATTTTCCTTTCAGATAAAAAGAAAGAAAAAGGAACCAAAATCATTTGAGCCTAGTGAACACACAAAGTATCACTGACAGCCCAAAACAATGTTTGACTACTGATTTGGGCCAAGTCCATCGAAACAAGAAACAGAAGGTTGTGGGCCTTTGTTTACACCATATTTCACCGCCTGTCGATGATCGACCGAAAGGTGGCAATTATGAGAATGCTTCCTATTTTATTATTATTAAGTATTCGTATTAATATTAGAACTAATATTAGTATTCCTTTTATTATTATTTGCATGCAGGACACTTGGCTTGCTCCTACACATGTGGAAGTTAAAAAGACACTTGTCATGCTCCTACACATTTGAAGGGAAGTGGGAAGTTATTTTGACAAGTGAAAGCAAAAGATTGAATGAAGACTAGTGGAGAAGTTAGGAAGTTATTTCCTACGTTTGTTGTTTTCTATAAATAGTCTTTTAAGACTTCATTGTAATTCCTCTCCAACAAATCAAAGTCTATCTTTATTTGTCTTAATTTTTGGCATTACTAACCCATTCGGGTTATAATTAGGAGTAGGAGTAGAATTTCATATTCTAAGCTTAACTTAGGATCTTCGATGTGTCGCTCACGGCGATAAATCAATCGTTGAAGATTGATGGAAGTCTCTTCTATTTGTCTTCAATTTCGTTCTTAATCTCACATTTGACTCGACTGCCATTTCTCTTCCGGTGAAGTCCTGAAATACGGCGTGGAACCACGGATCCGTCTTGTGGAGACATGGCCGCATTCGCCCTTATTTTTGTTGTTGGCTTTGTTTCCCAAAATCTCCGTCGATTTCGATTGAGGAAATATTGGTAAACAATTTTGGCGCTAGAAGGAGGGCATCATTACTAAATCGGAAGTAATGGCAAAGATCGACTGTGAAAATGAAAGCCTTCATGTAAGGCTTCAACATTTTGCAGAAACGGAATAATGGCCATTTAATGGCCGACTTTGGAATCATTCTAGAAAAAGAAAAACAAAATTCGACAGAATGAGAAGCCAGTATAATGAGAAATGAAAGCCGAGAAAGGCTTCAACATTTTATTTGTTCAAACTTGGCCATTCGTTGGCCAATTGTTGGATCTAGTATAGAGATCCATTCTGGTGCCTTTCAAGGTTTCATTTATGCTAACAGAGCCTGATCACAAAGATTGACCATGAATGGAGTAATCTGTGACCATTTGGCCACGAACGAAACGTGTTAGTATCACAGAAGGCCTTGGTTATAAGGTTTGAATGCTTTACAGATGCAAATGGATTTGGTCCATTTTTTGAATTACAAACCTCCATTTGGCCATGTATATCAAACATCTATACAAGGCTATTATAATCACTTTCTCTCGATTTTGGAATATTTTGTACATATTTGGCCTGTTTTACAAGAAATGAGAACATATTTGGCGAAATTATGAAATGAGAAATAGCCTTCTTTTTGATATGGAGTTTGCATGGGGGGCAAACTTATCTTTAGAAGAGCCAATCATAAAACTTAAGTGGCTCGAATGTTTGAAACTCAAAGCAAGTCGTATCATAAAACTAATCAATCGACTAGAGTTTTTCAATTTGGACCATGAATGGTCGAAATAGAAAATGATTCCTCCGATCCATCTATATTGGTTAAGAATGGTGAAAACCTTACCCATGGAGTATGAGTTCAAGCCAATTATATGGCTCTGCGAATTGTTGATCGACTGTATTCATATGTTATGAGAGATGAATTTTTTTCAAAGCCTCTTATACTGGCTTTGGTTGAAATATGCCCAGTGCACTTGGGTACAATTATCATCCTCAGTCGATCTTTGTTTAAAACTACATAGATAGTGCTCATTCCTTGTCTACAGTTTTGGGCTAATATAAATGGCTAACTTGGCCAAAAATAGTCTGCATTGTCGTGTATAATATGGCTTTGTATGGACTTTGATTTGCCTATATCTTTGGCTAATCCATACTTTGAGGCGCGATTGACTGTGTACGTCATTGATTTTTGCCATGAATGGCAGGTTTTGCTCTCGTCGATTTGAAAAGACTTGAGTCGAAAATGAATGAGACACACTTTCAAAGCACGGTTCTTGAATTTTTGACCTTTGATTACAAACTTTAATCATGTTTATGGGCCAAAAGAACCCTCTGAAAATTTGTGATGGTTGATGGTTGCCCAATTTTATTTGGTTTTGCCAAATGAACTTGGGGGGCAAAACTCATCTATGTGAAGCCAAATTACGTAAATATAAAAGCATGGCATGAAAGGCCTAAACAATTTATTTGTTTAAGGAAAGCCAGCCCTTCGATGGACAACTATTGGAGGATTTTGGGGTTAAATGGCCTTAATTGCAAGGCTTCCACATTTCGTTTGTCCAATAAAAGTCCTTTAGGAATGGAAAAATCAGTTTCTGGGATTGTTTGTACTTTACCCAGTACAAGGATTCAAATGAAAGCCTTATGAGGCCTGATATTGTATTCATTTAAAGACAGCCATTTGTTGGCTTGTTCTTGATATCAAACAGGGAACAAATTTGTTCCCAGTCTATCATTTTGGATGCAACCTGTCGATCTTCGACGTAAAGGATGTTCATGCCATTACTATTGGAGGTTAAGCTCCATTGGCCTCCAAATCCAAAAGAAATTATTGCTTTTGGCCCTTATTCTTGTTTCGACTTTGTTTTCCGAAATCTCGGATGAATTCGATAGAGGGAATGTTTGTCGTTTGCTACGTGCGTGTCTTGACGTTTTCTTTATCGAAAGAATCTCAACTCCCATAATTTGATCAAGGGAATGTTTGTTGTATTTCTGCGCGCATGGGTTTGGCCATTTCTTTATCAAATGTTGGGGGAGAAATTAAGTAAACAAATGCTTGTGCTTGATTAAAACTCATGGCATAAATCCTTTTATCGATAGGCCATTCTTAGAGTTTTGATTGATAGGCCTTTATTCGATAGGCCATGTTTTGTTGTTTCTTGTTTCCTTTATGAAGGAATCAAATATGTTTTGGACCATCGATTGGAAATTCATGAGTGCCTAATTCAGAGTTGGGAAAGAAATTGTTTCTTTAGGAATGGCTTATTGGTAAGGCCACGTATGTTCAAAATAATCACAGAAGAGAAGATTGAGTTACAATCGATCTGCTTCAATCGATGAGAAGGTTGAGTTACAATTGATCCGCCTCAATTTATATTTCCCATCAATTGAGGCCACGTATGTCCAAAATGACCCAAGAAGTGGGGTAACTGCTTGCAGTTTCTAGAAGGAAATTAATATGGCCAAATCGACTGTCAGAATGGCCTCATTATACGATGATTTACGAGAAGGCAGTGGAGTTTATGGGTAAACTGTTTTTGGCTCCCAAAAACACTATGTAATCCCTTGATAGATAAAAAATGTCTAGACACTGCTCCATGCTTTTGTACAGTGGAGGGCGGACGATTTGACCAAAGTTTCCGTCAAGGGAACTAATCGACAGAGCCATGTTATTCTCAACAGTGGTTATTAAGCCTTGAAGGCTTTATTGTACCAGTCGAAAAGTGAAAAGGTTGTGTAAAATTTATCTAAAACTCTTCGAGAGTTAAGAGTTGGGAGACATAAATGTTTACACCGTAAAGAGTTATCACCCGTCGATATCGACAGAGGGGTGATTTAAAACTAGTTAAATTATTCACTTGGGTTACGTTAGCCCTTCACCCAAATGAATAAGGGGGGCATTGTTTACACCATATTTCACCGCCTGTCGATGATCGACCGAAAGGTGGCAATTATGAGAATGCTTCCTATTTTATTATTATTAAGTATTCGTATTAATATTAGAACTAATATTAGTATTCCTTTTATTATTATTTGCATGCAGGACACTTGGCTTGCTCCTACACATGTGGAAGTTAAAAAGACACTTGTCATGCTCCTACACATTTGAAGGGAAGTGGGAAGTTATTTTGACAAGTGAAAGCAAAAGATTGAATGAAGACTAGTGGAGAAGTTAGGAAGTTATTTCCTACGTTTGTTGTTTTCTATAAATAGTCTTTTAAGACTTCATTGTAATTCCTCTCCAACAAATCAAAGTCTATCTTTATTTGTCTTAATTTTTGGCATTACTAACCCATTCGGGTTATAATTAGGAGTAGGAGTAGAATTTCATATTCTAAGCTTAACTTAGGATCTTCGATGTGTCGCTCACGGCGATAAATCAATCGTTGAAGATTGATGGAAGTCTCTTCTATTTGTCTTCAATTTCGTTCTTAATCTCACATTTGACTCGACTGCCATTTCTCTTCCGGTGAAGTCCTGAAATACGGCGTGGAACCACGGATCCGTCTTGTGGAGACATGGCCGCATTCGCCCTTATTTTTGTTGTTGGCTTTGTTTCCCAAAATCTCCGTCGATTTCGATTGAGGAAATATTGGTAAACAGCCTTCAATAAAAAATGCTACTAATAGGGATAGGGATTTTTTTTTTCCATACGTTACGAGAAGTTGTTAATTAGATGTTAGTGTTAGGGAGGAGGGGGAGGATGGAACTCAAACCCCACAACTCATGTATAGGGGCAAAGAGCCTGTGCCATCTGCACTGGCGTCCACTTGCATAGGGATGGTTAATTAACTAGAATAAACCCATGAAGGGACAACCATTTTGGTGTAAATTGTAAACCAAAGGTTGTCCCATGTTAGTGAGCCTTCATTCAAAAATACTCCGTAATATGTGGGACGGAATCCGAGGTTTATTATTCTCAATATTCTTCTCACAATTTTTCATTAGAGAAAACCATTTAAGTTACCATTGCACGTGAGGCTCTAAACATCCTTTATATTTATATTGTACCCTCCCCCACTTAGCATATTCATGCCCCATTTCAAAATGGGAAATAAGCCCTTATTTTTTAAAAAAATAATTTCAAGCTAAAAAATAATTTGCTTACTGAAATTAAAAATATGCAATATGAATCTTATTAAAAATAAGCGACGTCATGCATGACACTGGATGTCCAACCACAAGGGCTTTAATCAAACACGTGTCTGGAACGTGACACCGGAGTCATGGGCTTTAATGAACAGTTGCGTTTGTATGGCCCATGTACGTCGCCCAAGCTAGCACAGCGAAGTTTGGGGGCTGCACATTTGTCAGGCCCAAAGTCTCGGCCTACTACAGGAAGATTAGGCCACTTAAAAATATTACTGGGAAATGATATTGGAATTCTAAAAATTAATGCATGCACTCCAAAATCAGTGTAACTCTAAAGTTATTTTTCTTTGTTTTTTGGAAAGCCTGCATCAATTTTTGAAGTGCCAATATCATTTTCCATATTACCATATCATTAGCAAGTGCCAAAAGGAAAAGGGGGTATCCTATATGTATGTATACCTAGGGTCCTAGACCAAGGATCTGCATCTTTTTTCTTTTTCTTTTTTGAATAATAAAACCAGCTGTGCTATTCACACAGATTTCTGTGCACAGATCGTGCACAGATTTCAATGTGGGGCCCACTACGGGTCCCACATAAACAATCCGAGCCGTTCATTAAATGTAAAATAATTTTTCGAGTGTCCATGCGAAAAATCAACTCAATCCGATACATATAGATGCTCGATCCAATCATCTAACTTTTCATTCAAATTATAGGATAATGAAAAGTTAAATGATTGGATCGAGAGCCTATAGGTATCGGATTGAGTTGATTTTTTGTGGAGACTCTTGAAAAAATATTTTACATTTAATGAGCGGTTTGGATCATTTGTGTGGGACCCATAATGAATCCCACATAATGATCTGTGCATGATATGTGTATGAAAAGTCTGTGTCAATAGACTTTCTGTAATAAAACAATCCAGTCTCTCTACAGAAACCTGAAGGACCCAAAATAACAACAGATGGTAAACCTATGAAAATGATCTTTACAGATGTTTATTGGTTCTTCAACGTACTCCTTCATTTCATGGCAATTGACAGGCCATGGCTAATTCAATACTGTAGAAGTTCCAAAATGGGAAAAAATCACACTACCAGCTCCATCTCCTTGTCTTCACTAAATTAATGAATATGACTCTCCACCTTCCATATATAGAATATAGTTGATTAATACTTACACAAATCTGTAATTGTTTATGCAAGGGAATCTTATCCCTTTCAACAAATTTCTTTTCCATCATTTCTCTTTGCTTTGAGGGCCCTAGATTGCTTTTCTTTTCTCGGGAGGAACAGCCTTTTTTTCATTGAAAATTCAAACACAATGGTATCATTACTACATCAAGAAAGAGGGAGCCCAATAGGCATGAATCACCAACAAAGATCATCATTGAAATCCATGCTTTCCACAGCAACACCACCACACACACACACCCTCCATAGTTACATACATCCACCGTCATTCCCCATCAAACCCCACAACAAGAAGCAGAAATCTGCCATTAACTTAAAGCTGAAAAAGTACACGCATGGCACCCAACAACATGATGGTCATGACCACCACTAACCATTTTAGGAAAAAAAACCCACCATCTTATTTTGGGAAGCTCTCTCTCTCTCTCTCTCTTACAGCTTAGTTATGCTTGTTGACAACACTGCACTGCTTTCTGATCTCACCCTTGGTGCCAGTGAGAGGGTTGTTCTCAGACAGGATGGTGATGGCTCTACCAAACTCCTTGAAGAAGTAGTCTTGGCTCTTGGCCATTTTCTTCACATAGGGCTTAGTCCTCTTGTCTGCGGCTAGCTGGTGGTCCACTATCAACAAGCCCTTGTTGTCCAGTATGTTTCTGTAGTAGTTGTTGTCTAGCACCATGGGGGTACCCCGGTCATTTCTCACGTACTGGACTGCTTTCGGGTCGGGTATTGCGTCGGGACACTTGTGGAGCATGTGCTCAACATGGTCAGGGTTGAGCTCAGGGTCCACCTCTGGGTACAGTCTGTGAACCAGTTTGACACAGTGGGTTCTACCCACACTGTGAGCACCTATTGAGAATAAGAGTAAATCATACAACTTTAGGCACGCCACCATGTTTAATATAGCTATATAGGAGTAGCATACAACAGTATACTTGCTACACAAGGTCAAATTGGTCAATACATAGATATAGATGTTTGTATAAGGTTTATGTAAATGAATCGAGGTCATACCTAGCAAGGCAACAACTCCAGGAGTGTTGATTCCAATGGCAGAAAACCTGTCAAGGACAACAGACATGCTCTCATTGTGGTCTGGAAGGTATTCCTCAAGAATTTCTGCTCTGCTTTTTCTACCATCCCTTCTTCCAGTCTTGAGTGGGATGTAAGGGCCTCCAAGCTGTAAACAAGTTCCAAAAGAAAGATAATTATTGCCATTGCCTCCAAATTTATTAAACCCGGCTAAGGGTATTCGGTCTCAAAAAATCTTGTTTCCAACCTTGATGCACTGTCAACCGCATGATGTGGTAAAAATTTCGGACAGATTCAACAGTGAGACATGATCACGTGGCTGAAAATGAATTTAGGATGTAAGGACAAAGGGCTTTGAAATCATAGGAACGCATGCCTAGTGTTGTTCACTAACAAGTAACAACACAAACAAAAGGGTGATCAAAACCCCTCAACAACCCAATGAAGGCTTCGAAATAGACAAGGACCACTTGCCACAAGCAAGCTCAAAGTAACTACACAAACAAAAGGTGATCAAAACCCCTCAACAACCCCGTGAAGGCTTCGAAATAGACCAGGACCACTTGTCACAAGCAAGCTCAAAGTTGCATTTAGTGTTACATCGAGAAAGGGGGGAAAAAAAGTACAAAACCTACTCTATCAATGGAGATATTATATTGTAACAGCACAACCTCATCCACATGAAAAAGACTTTTTTTGGGTACAATTTATGCCAATCTAGTTATATGAACTTTTTTTTTAATTTCGACGGTCAGTGGTGTCCGAGCTACCTTACGTGCAACCTCGATTATTTCCCTCTCCAGTCCGGTCAAAAGCTGGACCATCCATGCTGGGACTAAGGATTCATAACAAAAATTTCTCTCTTGCGATCTAACCCGAAGAGGTTGTCAAGTTTGGATCATGATATTTGCGTACACATCCAGATCTATTACACAGAACAGTCGTTGAGAAAATTTATAACTGGAACATTTACAAATGGGATGCAATTAGTATAGTTAAATGGGCAAGTCTGTGTATATAGATTTATGTGCGCAGATCTAAAAGTACGCGATCAGGCCTCTTATAATTTTGTTGTAGGGTTCATGTCCATCTAACAGCTCCGGCACATTGGAACACAAAAATCTCTATAGATAGTATTGTTATACTTCAATTTAGATATTAGACTTGAATGTAAGATGTAACGGAGGGGATTTTGAGTTTACCGAAACAATGCCATCTCTAGCAGACAAGACAAGGATATCTGAGCAAGAAACAACTCCAGGGCACTCTCTCTCCACAGCTTCTTTGATGGTGTCAAGATACCTAAAGTTCCGCAGCCCAAAGCTCCTGTCTGTCTCCTTCTCAGACAAGCTCCTCCTTGTTGAGTCTAGAAGTAGTGAAGCATCACATGACTACACACACAGAAATGGGGCATGAAACAGATGTATTATAGTAGTACATCAAAACACTAACAACGGACGAAAGATAAGAAACAGAGCAATCACACAAGAACACAAAGAACTTTTGTGGGCTTTCTGCGCCTACTTGGATGACCGGAAGGTGTCATCTTTTAGAGTTCATCGAGAATATCTAACCATCTTTTTTCCCGAACAGCGAGAATATCTAACCATGTCAAAGATCATGTCTATCAACTATTTGTCGTACGTTAAATGAAGATAAATGGATTTTGACCCAGTGTGCAAGCATAGTTTTCCAAAGACAAATGGATTTCAAAATCATAATAGGCGAGACATTTTTTCATATGATTGGTATTCACAAGCTCTAAAAGGTGAACGGTTGTGAACCATTAAGGAGGACCATGAAAAGCCCACAAATGCCGAAACTGGACGGACCAACGGCCGGCTCAAACGGGATGACAAAGGGACTGTAATCATAATTTTCTCCGACTCAAGATAACAATATATTGTGCACAAATTAAGAGCTGAGAGAGAAGAAATCAAAGAGTGAGGAGAGAGAAATGACCTGAACAGCACAGTCATGGAAGATGTTCCTTAGCCAAGAGAATGCAGTGTTCTTGTGGCGCTTATAAAGGAGCTTGACTTGTTCTTTGATTATATCCTCAGCCTGGGGGCATGAATCTTTGTAGAAGTTCATGACCAGACCTGGGTCAGTTCCAGTGATTTCCTCATTTTCTGCAAATGCAGGTGGGAGAGAGAATGCTAGTGAGATGGATAAGATGGCAAAGAAGAAGAGAGATTTGGAACCCATTTTTCCTCTGTCTGCTACTCCGTTGGGTAGTTGGTTAGGAGTATTTTATAGAAATACACACACACAGAGAGAGAGAGAGAGAGAGAGAGAGAGAGAGAACTACGACAATTTTATTATTGGAAAAAGAAAAAGAAAAAAGAACTTTACCCGTAGGCGTAAAGAATTCATAGTCAGGATAATGGGGGCAGAGATATTTCGGGGCCGTTCAACAAACTCAAAAAATACTTATTTTCAAATAAGTTTTTTTTTTTTTTTGCAATTTTTAAGTTTAAAAATAATGAGCTTACTGAAATCTAAAAATATGCAACATAAATTTTATTTGAAATATTTCAATGAGATTTTTTATACGATGCAAAAAAATTGAAAATTTATTTTCACAAGCTCATTATTTTTAAATTTAAAAATTTAAAAATAAGTACTTATTTTTGAAGAAGATTTGTGAATTAGGGCATATCATATGTAAACTTGTTAAACGGATATCAATCAATACATCATCGAAACAGTTGCAATTCATTATGTCAGTCTATTTTCTAAAATAAATGTTTTTCAAGGATATAGTGATTGATGTATAATCAATAATATTTTATTGCATGATTTGTGATTGATATTCTTGATGAGTTATAAAAGATGATCAGTCCCGATAATTAAAGTGAGTCTGAAAAATAGCTCATAATTAAAGTGAGGTCTTGATCCTTGGAAAACTCAAGCTATTTCGAAGATTGTGTTTTTTTTTTACCTTTTTTTTAGTATGAGTGATATATATTTGCCGTAATTTCTCTTACGGAAAGCATTACTCCAAAAAATAATGGCAGTTAAATTGGTAAGAGAAACTTTCTGTTCATAAAAGCAGCGTTTATTGCTTAACAGACCTCCAAGACACCAAGGGGTTTTTTTTTTCCATATTGTATACATCAACGGAAAGTTAATAAAGTCCAGAGATTATTCATAGTCCTGAATCCTAGGTCCCCAACCAACCGTCCCTCATTGAATTCGAAATCAAACCTCCAATAAGGTTGGCGGTAGGTGATACCAACTGGACTCCAAGTTACTCCCTTAATCTCAATTTGTTTGTCTAATTGTCAAAATTTGTGTATTTTAAAAATATACTTATATCTTACATTTTATAATATTTTTTATGATTTTGAAGATTTTGTATAATAAAATTAATTGAAATCTACCAAACAAAATCCATATTGCATATTAAAAACATCACGAATTGAAAATTATAGACAATTTTTGTAGAGGTCAAACGCTCTCAAAAAATTAAAAAATAGACAAATAAATTGAAACGGAGGGAGTTGTAATTAAGTAATAACCTGTTCTTCTATTGGAATTTACTATGTACTATTCTTGACAACATCTAGGTGGTTTAGATGGGAGGGAGTGGGATTCGATCATGGGAATTCTATCCCTCCCTTGGCTTTTTTCATCCATCATGTGAGGATGAGAGCCCTTCTTGATGTATTGATTTTATTTCCCTGAGATTAATAAAATCTATCCTAAACTTTGGCAAAAAAAAAAAGATAGTGTCAAACTCAGTTAATTTTTCAGAGGTGCCGAGGCCACCTCTGTTGTAAATTTGGACTAATAATATAATCATGGCGGTTTCGGAGACACCTATAAAAATATCTCATAATTTTCGATTAACTTTTGATAATCTAAATCGCTTAATGTGATCTAACATGATTTTAAAGGTATCCGTAATATAATACGTTCTTGACATCTTTTGCACTTGTTTTGTAGCAATAAATGCCGTGTCATTATTACTAGTAAAATAATGCATTTCTAGTCGATCTCTACCAGAAAAAGGGATTGAAAGTTTGTACAGCCCGTAGGAGGTGAGTAGTTGTCATCATAATTATATGGATAATCAAATGCATTACTCATTTGATTGCTTTTGGTTATCAGCGATATGACAATAAAGGCTCTCTGATGACTGATCATTAGCAAGTTATGCTCTTTTTTCCTAATATGCCCCTCGACTAAGTAGGAGTATTAACTTATCCGTTCAGCCTAGTTCTTTTGATAACTTAGGTGTCTGAGCTAACTTATGTGCATTTCGACTAATTTTAATAAATTAATTTCACCGTCTACTGGTGGGGGTTTCAATTAAAGTAAAATTTTGTATGGACTGACTCCAAATGAGTTAATAACATCTAAGAGGTTTCGAACGTTAGACCTTTGGAGTAAGCAAATCTCTAAAAGTCTCAAACATTGAACACAAGTCTAATTAATATAGCCGATCAAAAAAAAGTCCAACTAATATAAATCAGTTTCGTCCAATTTCGAGTATAATTGGTGGACAATATCATTGTATGTTCAAGGAGGCCAGGAGTATTAATTTTTTTAGCGCACCTCTGGCATGATACTCCTTTGTAAGTTCTGACATTTGCTCTAAATTAGCTCAAACTATTCCATTAAACTTAGATTGGATCGGACCACATTAAATTGAGGGTACATTTAGCCTAATCCACAAGGGTAGTTTCGGAAAACTGGAGGAGCCGAGCCAAGATATTGGGCGGGCTGGGGCCTGGGCCATATCAAACGGCGGCTCGGTACGACTACCGACACTTCACTAGTGGGGAGTGGGCTCCGGAATCAAGAGTAATACCACTAGTGACCAACCATTCATTAGTCATGGGCCCTAGGAGGTTTTAAAAGTATTATTTTCCTCTTTCTTTTCTTCAAATTCGGGACATGCACGCTCGTTTTTTACTAACTCAGGCGGGCCAGTTTACGTGTACCGTAACTGATGAGTACGTTCTCGAAAACAGCAGCATCTCATAAGCATGTAGCATGCTTCTTCCTCCCGTCTTCATGTTGTTGCCGCAACATACAACCCATGGGACCTTCCAGGACAGAGAGGTATACGTTGGTAACAGCCGGCCTTGTGGTTTTGGATGGTTTAATTTCAGACCGGCGGCGACTCCAGGATTCTAGCTCAGCGGTGAAAAAAGCTCCATGTAAAATAAGTACTCCTATAAAAAGTTATTGGGATTAGTTTATTTTATTTTGTCAAGCTATGTTGTTTATTTACTCACAAATTTAAGTGACTTTTTATTTACTTTGGCTACGGATGACAGTCCTGACAATATTCAACAAAAAATTTAATCATATGTAAAAAAAAAAAAATACAAATTTTTAGTGTATATTTTGAACTCAGGAAGTTCGCTTGATTATCTGGGTTATTTGTTTAAGATAAGCAATTATCCAAATAAGAAGGTTCGGACGTACTCGATAGCTTAATTGCTTGTTGTATAAGAGAACAATAATAGTAATTAGGACAAAGGTGAAGCAGATCATCAACTGTCTGTCCACATCAACATGGGATGCCATAATAACGAAGAGGGGGACTGACCAAGCTGTCCCTTAGGGAACATATTGGAGTGGAGTAGTAGATAAGTTTAATAAGGTAACTGTGTAACTTCCCTTCAATCTTTACATACATACATTTACTATCTTGTTCAACTCTCAAAAAAGAGAATCCTACAGCTACACCTAACAACAATACAGAGGCTTTTCTGCCACCTCTTCATAAGCATTCTAACAAAATTCCTAACAAAAATTCTGGGAATCTCCACCGCCTGTTTGAGAGATTCATGGATCGAACCATTTTTCCACCAGGTCTATCAACTCGACCGCCAACTAATGCCACAATCATAACAATGAAGCCGCATCCCAGAACTTAATAGCACACTCTGCGGCAATCATGAAGCATACAATCTTTCACTGTCATCTCTGAATCTGTTTGCATCTTACATCCACAACAAGATGGCGAATGTGTGGAGCATACCATTTTACTCTCTCCACGTGCTCTATCGAAACCTCCCATACATAACCTACAAATTACGAACAAAATCAAGACTCTAATTTGAACTGCTTGATGCGGATAGACTTTGAATCCTAGTTGTCGTAAGTTGGAACAAAATGAATAAACCAAATTATATGCTACGTTGAAAATAAAATGTTTTGGAATTGTCTGTTTAATTAACTACGAAGAAGATAGGCCAAATCACCCAGCCCAACAAAAGTCTATTTGATACCTTCAGATCGGGAAATTTCAATAATGGATTTCAAAACATGTTCCATCCAAATAGCCTCGTCAGAGTCCTTCGCATTCCCATGCACGTGCAACATTCCACCCTCATTCCTGCATAAAAAATAAGGCCATTCAATCCCTTCATGTGAGACATTAGAACTAACAGCAGAAACAAGATACTAGGAAAGAACCCCCAAAACCAAAAGGGAAAAGAGAAAAGAAAGGGAAAGGAGAAAAGAAAAGAAATATGACAGTAGAGATAAAAAGAGAAAAAACAAGACAGCACATCAGAGCAACTGTTCATATGGAAATAGGACCCACCAAGTTTTTCCTTATCTTTTAGACAATGGTAATTTTCTTCGGAAAAGACAAAATAAATCATAAGACGATCAATGGGAGAATATCACCAGGTATATTTTCTCCAAATTGGCTATGTCCCAAACTTATGACTATGCAATTGGCCACACACACTAACAGATTGCTAATGAAACGAATCAAGTTAAGAAGAAACAGTTAAAACTATTTAAATCAACGATCCCTTGAACCACAGAGAAACTTTTCTTGCTTAATTGGTCTCTTTGAAGAGCACGGTGAGTAAAGGGAAACGGTTAGGGGGAAACTTGAGTGGCACGCCCAAGTAATAGAAAGTGCAAATTTGCATGGTTAAGAAAGCCAAATCATCACACAAAATACCTTAACGCCCTCACACCCGTAACCCAACTACCCTCACTGGTAGGCAAGAGACCAAGGCAGACTCGATCAGCTACTCCCTGATAAGAAAAGTGACATCAGTAAAGCAAAACCTCCCCATTTTTTATCAAATTTTACGAGTGATATACACAAAAAGGGAGAAATTTCATGCAAGAAGAAAATCTGGATAGAAAAATAGTCAAAGTACAAGATAATTTCATCAGTAATCCAAAGATCTCAGAAGATTAGATTTGAACTGCAGTTGACACTCTAGGAGGGGGAAGATTTAATCAGTGAGAGGTAAACCTCAATAAAGTAAGATTTAAATTAGCTCTATGTCCTGATCCTACAAGATCATCAGAAAAAGAAAAAAAAAACATTGGACAGAAGAAAGAAAGATTTTCATCAACAAAGACAAAAAGCCAGGGTTCATACTTTAGGTGCCGTAACCTGGTTATCTCCTTCGAGTATGATGCAACGTTCTGCTACAGAGTTTGCATGAAGATTGCGTCGGAGTGCCTTGACAGCATGGGGATTCCACTCACAAGCATAAACCAGTTTTGCATTGGCTCTGATCAACCAAATTGTTAGTTCAACCATTCCAAAACAATGAAAATTTACTAGGTATGAAATCACAACGAAGTTTGAATATTATAAAACAATGACCAAGAAGTAGCTATTACTGAAGCCAAAAGTCCCCTCCCCGATAGACTGTATATCTGTTAGTTCAATTCCAAAACAATTTAAAATTACAAGGTTACTATCAGGACGACTTTGAAGTTTGTGTACTATTAAACAATGTCCAAGAAAAACCTGCTACAAGCCAAAAGTCCATTCGCAATACACTGTATATCCGTTTTTACTAAAATTAAGGTAGTGTATGGTATGTTAGAATAATTTTCGATAAACAAAATGAATGGTCATTCTTTGGCCTCACAACTAAATGCCATATAGCACATTGGTAGATGTCTAGATGATGATTCCATTTGCAATTCACATTTTGTTATTTTTTTAGCAAGCCAAACGGTGAAATCAACAACTCTGTTCCAGCTTCATTCTAGACCTAGTCAACCAACCACTGCCTTAAGAAGTCCTGGGAGAAGGGGTTAGGGGGGATTAACTTCTAAGGTCAAGTTCAAACGTGGACCCCTTTTCCCTAAAATCCCCCTGATTACATAGGAAAATCCATGCATGGCCTGACTTAAACTTGGATCTCAATTCGCAAACCATACAAGAACTACCATGAGGAATATACAAGCGTCAAGGCTACATGCAACCTTTTAATTTGTTCTACCCCTGTGTCACGAAAGCAATAGTAAGAAAATAATAACCGCGTAGCACACTACAAGACCAGCAACCGAAAACCACAATTAATCATGATATCAAAATGATAACCACAGTATACCTGACAAGAAACGGCAGCACAAAGTATCCAATGCCAGCAAATAAATCTACAATAACTTCATCTCTGCAGTCAAGACGAGCCATCCTAAGCTTCTCAGAAAGATTGCCCCAGGAGAACATGCATTTGGTTGAATCAAAGGAATAGAGAATCCCATTCTCGCGATGGTCAACCCAGCCATTATCTCCCATAAGAATCTCCAATCTACTGTCCCTAGTTTGATTCTGTGCAATTCGACCCTAGAAATACCAGCTTAATCATTTAACAAAAAGCCACTCTCTAAAATCCAAAAACAGATGTACGAGAATCTTTGCAGGCTGAAATTTGGAAGAAAATTTCTATGAGTTATCCTACACCTGGCATTTAGCTCAACGGAAATCCAAATGAGGGATAGCATTACCACATTTGAGGAACACAGCATTCTCTCTCTCTTTTATAATTACAATGGACATCAAGAAAAAAGATAACACTACTGTTCTCATAATTGTTGCAAAACGCAAAGGGTTCGTACACATTCTTACTGCATAAAAACCTTTGTATAGGGTTGTTTGTTTATTTGTCTATTGTCATTGAGAAAATAAGAATACTGGAGTTTCTGACATCCAGGTTGATAGTCCACGAGCAGACTAAGCTAGCTGTTAATTCGAAAACCTAGCATCTTGCTGTTAATTCGAAAACCTAGCATCAGAACTGAGAAGTAGCTTGCTGCTCCTACCTTAGCTCCATACCTGTAAGTTACTTGGGCAGAACCAACCCAGGAAAAATCCATTTGTTATCTATACTTCAACAAAGTAGAATGCTAAAAATTTTGAAGAAAAATATGTTGCAGGATTCTGCCTCTTATACACAACCATAACAGAGTTATACATGTACCAAACATCATTTGGTAGTCCAATTCAACCCGACTTTAGAATTGACCGGATTGTAAGAATTTTACCAGTCACCGAGTTTAAAAACCTCCTAGACACATGGAAAACACTTTTGGACCTGGTAATAAATAATCAAATGGATTCTATGATCGTCCAATTGTCACTTGTCTAGCACTCAGACCCAAGCATACTTAAAAATAACGCACGGTAAATTTATGTTCTCGCCATATTATGTCACACCAAATAATTACAGCCAGTAACCAATTTCCATATGAGTACCATCCACCGTGCAAAAAGACAAGCCTAAAAACAGCAGCTCAATCAAAAAATGCACGTGAGCCACACCAAATCGGCATGAAGAAATGGGTTTGAAGCTAATGAAAAAGAAAGAATGCAAGTTGCAACAAGCACCAAGGCAACTTTGATGCAGTTTTGATTACAAACCATACCTGCTGAGCAAGACGTTGACCACCAAGTGATTTGGTGACAATAGGCCATAGCTCATCTCCAAATGAGTCCCATACTGGATCCTTAAAGGATGACACTGGAAGGACAACAATATCCCCAAGTCGATCCCATCTGAAGACGAGAAAATATGCTAATCTGAGATGTATTTCAGTATACCGATAGGCCCTCCCAAATAGAGCAGCCAACCCACAAATCTTTTATCAGCTCAGACCTGAAGTGCAAATAAACAACTCTTTCCAACCCACAATGTTGCTCCATTTTAGGACTTCCAATTTTAAGAGGACAGGCATCAAATATATGTAAAAGTCAAATCAAAAGGTATCTATCACCAACATTGCCCTTATATTCCCACTTTTTAGAGCATCCATAAGCATTTGTAAGGTATAGTCTTAAACTTTGACTTTTCAAAGAGGACATGCATTTTGGGACATCCCACAACAAAAGATGGACAAAGAGAAAGGACCGACAGAGAAATAACATATTCTTGGGAATGAAATGCAGCATCCTATTCCTCAGTTGACAAGCAAAAGAGAGAAAAAATATATATCAGACACACCTTGTGGGTAGCTGGTCTAGAAGTTCTGTTGGTAGGCCTCTGTGCATTATCAAAGAAGCTACAGCTTCATTCATCACTTTAAGAGGAGAGCTAGAAGCTTTTCTCGCTTTGACAATTTCATCTGCATGTATAGTTGCACGTAATGCCATTAGAAGATCCAAGGCCATTAAGCAGGTGCAATCCTTCGATATCATCCCATCTCCTGTAAATGCCTTCAATGAATGAAGATCATCCAACTCTTCAAGGGTAACTCCTGTATGATTTTGCTTATCAAGATATATGGTACAAAAAATTTCAGTAATTGGGAAGCAAATATGTATTCCAGTTTCCACGGAATAAACCTTTCTCCCCAGATCTAACCATCCAAACTTCTTTAACATGTCCTTTGCCAATTTTGCATGTTTTCTTTCTAATAGTAAAACCCAATGCGATGCAATCATATGATGGTTAACATCTGTTCCTTGTGGTTCAGTCTCAAAATTCAGAATGGGACTTCCATTTGATATTTTTGAATTACTATTCTGCTGAACTTTCAACTCGCTATTTCCTTGCTCTACACCCGCTGCAATTGTATGGCAGTTAACAGCTGTTCCTTGTGGTTCAGTCTCAAAATTCAGGATGGGACCTCCATTTGATATTTGTGACTTACTATTCTGTTGAACTTTAAACTCGCTATGTCCTTGCTCTACACCCCCCTCATCTATGTAAACAGAATGCTCCACACCATTTTCAATAGAGCTTAAAGACATTAATGGAAGCAAGTTTATTTTTATTGGCTCACTGAACTTCGTTCCAAATGCATAACAAGAGGCTCCTCCACCAATCATGACTAGATCATCACCAACAACACTGGCTGTGCATCGAACAAAAAGATCTTTGCCAATAGAGTTGAGCATCACATACTTCCACAAACGAAATCTTAAGTCAAGTAACACCAACTCTTGATAATGTTGTCTGACAGGACATCCCCCTATAATCCCCAGATAGTTCTCATAAACAAACATGGAGTGTGAAAACCTTGCATGTGGGGTCCGCCCAGCCATATTTTCCTTTTTCCATAAACATTTGTTAGTGTCGAAACTATAAAGGTCTCCCAGTGCCTTGTCTCCATCATATCCACCAAACATATATAACTTGTATCCACTTGCCACAAGGGTGTGGGAATGACGGGGAGATGGCCATTCCCCTTGGACACATATCTCATTCCACTCAAAACTGGACATGTCAAGGACATAGAGTGCTGAAGAGATAGAATGACCAACAAGTCCCCCAAATACATATATCTTCGAATCTACAGCTGCTGCTGCATGGCGATGCCTACACATAGCAAACAATGCTAGCAGCTTAAGAAAAGAAAAATAGACAGAAGGGCAACACAATCATCTTAAAATAGCCAAAGAAAAAGAGTAGCTCGACATAAGACTATAAGAGTCAACTCTGTGAATCTTGATATTTGCTTTTCCCAACATTCACCTCTCAAAGGCTGTGCTAAAGAAAGTAACTAAAAAATATATAAAACTCAATAAAATGATTGAGATTAAATCAAATTCAGGATGAGTGACACATAGTTAATATGAAGCAGTGAAAATAGAAACAACTCCTGGAGAAAATGGCATTGTTAAAGACATCACCTTGGGGGAAATACACTGCCTGTACATTCTAACAACTTCCATTCGCTCGTTGTTGGATTAAGGACCCAAACATCATTCAAAATGTTCACAGGATCAGCCCTGCCTCCAATAAGAATCATATGGTCACCTACCATGGAAGAGGTGTGACCCATGCGCGGAGATGGAGCTCCCTGAGCACTGATTGTTTCCAACTGGCCACATAATGGGTCAAGTAGTGACGAATCATTTCTTCGTGCATGTCTTCCAATACCTCCAAACCCACCAAAAATGAGAATTTGTGTGTGGTTTATGTTATCTAATGTACAAGCAGAGTGACCCCAAAGAAAAAGCTTCTCAACAGGTTCACCAATTATCCTCATCAGATTCATAGGTAGACTAATATTCACAAATCCAGAAGACCCTGCCAATGATTTAAAGATTCAGACTTGTTGTCATATTAAAGGAAAGTCCTGCAACCAAACATGTGTAAGTTATCAAATCCATTTTATTTAGCATGCAAGTCTTTTGGACTAGGCATTTTGTTCTTTCCAAGGCAGTTGGGAAGCATATCGAGCAGCTATTCAGGAACTTTCTTTGGTCTGGATCCACCACATATAATCACTACAACAAAGTTGCATGAGAAGTTATCTGCAGCCCCAAAAGTGAAGGTGGACTTGGTCTCAGAAAAGTTGTGAATTGGAATCATGCTGCCATGGCTAAGCATCTATGGGCTATTTGTTCTAAGCAGGATTCCTTATGGGTTAAGTGGAGTTATAACAATGTTGTAAATCAATGACTCTGGACCATGAAAGCTCCCTCTTCTTGTTCCTGGACATGGAGGAAATTGCTGAATCTTGGGCCTAAAATAAGGCATTTTATCAAAAGCATCATTGGTAATGGCTCTTCTACTTACTGTTGGCATGACAATTGGCACCTGGCTGGTCCTCTCATTGATCACTATGGGCATCAATTTGTGATGGCTTCCGGTATTCCTATGGCTGCAAAAGTCTCGTGCGTCATCTATAATGAAGAGTGGACTTGGCTGCATACTCAGATAATGGGATGGTTCCCCCTCCTCTAAATACTCAGCTTCGAATGCTCTAAGGATTCATTATCCTCTTGTCAGTTGGCACAAGATTGTCGGGTTCTCTTCAAACCTTCCTAGGCATAGCTTTATTCTGTGGATGACTATCAAAGGAGGTTGAGAACTAAAGATAAGCTTCATGGTTGGGGTGTTAATAATAGCCCTATATGCACTCTCTGCAACCATCACATTGAAACTCCAGGTCATCCCTTCTTTGAGTGTCTATTCTCTAAGCAAGTTTAGGCTGCCATTGCAAAATTGAGTTGCATTCCTACTGTTTCCTCTTTGTGGTCGCAGAAAATTGAATGGGAAGGGTTACAAAGGGAAGGGTTCCCAAATACTCTTAGGAGACTTGCTCTAGCTGCTGCGGTTTAGTTCCTTTGGCAAGAAAGGAACAACAGAATTTTCAGAGGCATTCAAAGGCCACCTTCCTCCGTCATTGGTCAGGTTAAGTTTGAAGTAAGGATTAAGGCTACCCAAAGTAGGAATGTCAAATCTACAGCTCTATCCTCTTTACTCTGTACTACCTGGCAGATCTCACACTGTATTTTTTCTACTTAGGCTGATTCTTTACTGTATAGATCCCTTTTCCTTAGGGTAGGCTCTTTGCCTTGGTATTTCTTGTATTACGAGGATTCCTCCTCTTGTTAGTTGCTCTTTTATAAAACATCTTCAGTCACCCAAAAAAACAAAAAGGCATCCATGCATCCAAAGAAATAAAGCAGAGCTCCATGTGATTTAGGAAGTAAAACAAAATTAAGAAGATTCCTCACAGCATGTCAGAATCATTTGTTCTTCTTGGTTACTACAGAAACCAATTTTTCCAGATGCGTTAGATTGACGGAACCATAAGATATAGGGAATCTATGTCGGCGGATGTTCCCAAAGATACATCAAGTCAGAAACAATATCCTGAAGACTCAAGTTTCACTATATCAATGCATAGTTATAACAGAACAGAGAGGTTCCACCTCTTATATGGAATAGAAAAGGGTAAAAAGAGATACAAAGAAGTTGATCTAGAAATCATACACGAGCATCCTAATATCTACCATGCAATTTAACTGATTTGCATCAGGGTTCTATATGCTTTTTACCTGCCACATCGAAGTAACATACTGTAGACAATACTTATTTGGGGATAGAGGGAATCAAACCTTCATTTTTTTCATATTTCTTTCGTTTAAGTCGGATGGAAGGAATGACAAGAAAACAAGACTATTAGGTCTCGTTGAGATGGCCAAAATTACCAACCAACCAACAACAATAGGCCTTACATCCAAACAATTGCCGTTGGTTACATAAGTTGTAATCTTGTTTTGCCGATATTTCACTTGAATGATGAATCAATATTGGTCCATAGATGGCCAAGATCCAATTTCCAGGCCTGATTCTAGCCATCCTAAAGACTACCTTACAGGGAGGGTTTGTGTTACATTCCAAAAAAATTACTCCTGTAATTGAAAGAAAGGTTGCAGTAGTGCAAATGATGATTATGCAGGCTGACAGAGAATTATAAGTCCAACCAAACATATTTAAGTTCCTAAATATGCTGAAACAAAACCAACCATTAAATAACAACTTAACACTGCAAAAAACAGAACTCATGCCACCACATTCACCATTGAGTCAATCGAATGGTCATTTACCAACATGGTTTTCATCAGGCACTTTTCCATTACTCAACAAATTCAGCTGATCCCCAGAATCCATAGCCTCACTCTTAATCCAACTATCCTCATCACCCGCTTCTCCGTTCACGGTCTCTCCCCCACCACTCTCTTCAACTTCATCTCCACCGAAACCACTGCTCACCAATGCATTTAGAAAACCATCAGTCCTCCGCCAATTCGCCTCCATCTTCTCATTGGCAATCCCAACAAGGTACCTCACATACTCCGGCGAAACCAAAATCCCCTCACCACCACCCCCCAACGGCACCTCCAACCGAATCGAACACCGCACCGCAACAATCACACGCTTGTTACTCACACTAGTAATTCCAGACTCCCTAAACCCGCAAGAGATAGCTAAAGAAACCAACTTTGTCGCCGAACCAACGTCTTTACATTCGATTGCGATGATTAACGGTTCGAACCGGAGAACAAGATCAGAAGGGTCAGTTAAAGTTGGGGGTTTTATTTCTGAGGTGGGTGGGAAGAGGAGGTTGAGGAGTGAGTCCGGGTCGGTTTTGTGGTGGGTGATGAAGACCCATTTGCCCCCTTTGGCCTTTTTTTTGGCGGTGGAGGTGGAGGCAGTGGTGGGGTGGGAGAGGACGGAGATACGGCCGGAGCAGGAGCTGGTGGTGAAGTAAGAAGGGTGGGAGTTGATGGTGTTGAGGAGTGGGATAATGGGTTCGTCTATAGAGCCTTTTGGGGATTTGTCTGGTGATGAGGAAGTCATGGAAGCTAGGGTTTCAGCCTTTCTCTTCTCAAATGTCTCCATTGCTTCTGTAGCAGCAGGAGAGCAAGAGGAGAACAGGGGAGGGAAGAAAGAAGAACTAGGGTGTAGTGCATATAGAATGCAAAAACGGGCAGGTTCAGCCCAACAAAAATTAAGGCCTTAATTGGGGACCGAAGCCAAGGGATGTTTTAAAGAATCTTTTAATTAATTACACAATAGAGAGTATAATAAGAATCTTTAATGAACCGAAGCCAAGGGATGTTTTTTTAATGTACGAGTACGAGGATAGAATAATTTAACTGAGAATGTTAAACATTTAAGGGGTTGTTTGGCCTTATAAGTCAAATTGCTGTATTTTTTTGTTTTTATTTAATTTTTTTCTATATTGTTCATTTTTTATCACTTTTTAGAGGATTATTGCTTCGTCATAATAAGAAGAATCTAAAAAGTAAAGAAAAAATTACAATCAAAACTCGAATTTTTTTTAATAAAGACAAAAATAAGCCAATGAGCCAAATTTTTCGTCTTTATTTAAAAAAATTGGGTTTTGATTGTGATTTTTTCTTTTTAGATTCCTCTCGTCATAACAAAACAATAATTCACAAAAAAATTCAACAAATGCAAAAAAAATTGAATAAGAACAAAAAAAATAAGCTATTTGGCTTATTTATTCCAAACAATTTGACAAGATTCCAGGGGGTTATCATATTTTTTGACTTTTTGCATTTTGGTTTTTGTCTTTTTGCTTTTTGACTTTTTGTCATAATGTGTTTTGTATATGGTAAAGTGTTTGGTAGATAAGTGAAAAATGTATTTTGCAAGATGATTAATGTTTTAAAGATATGTGCAGAATATATTCAGTAGATCTTTTGTTAACCAAAATGAAAAAAGTAAAAAAACTCCTCCCCACTTTTTTACTTCTCTTCTCTAAACTCAAAATCTGGGAAGTGATCATTTTGCTAAAATGAATTCTACAATGAACAGGCCAAACACCTAAAATGCAAAAATGGACTAATGAGAATGTGAAAATGGGGGAACCAAATAGGCCCAGTGATCATTTTGCTAAAATGAATTCTACAATGAACAGGCCAAACACCTAAAATGCAAAAATGGACTAATGAGAATGTGAAAATGGGGGAACCAAATAGGCCCTCAAGCCGAATGATTATGAGAAATAAAGTATTCCCCATTTTGTTAAGATTTTTATTTTTTATGTATTTATTTTTGGCTTTACAAGACAAGTTATTTTCTCACAATATATCACCGACCTATAATTAAAAAATAAATACTTATTTGAAAAATAATATTTATTTCCCTTAACAGCTTGGGGCTAAGAAAGCCTCAGAATCACCAAATTTGATATCTTTATAGATCCTCTGACGATTAAGTCAGTAATTATAGAAGAAATTAGGATTTAATTTCATAGAGGAATAAAAATAAATTATCTTTCATGCAATTTTTTTATTATCTTTGTATTCCCCAAGGATTATCTGTAGACGTGGTGTAGGGCATAAAAAATGCAAAAATAGGCAGAATTTTTTTTTTATGTTTTAAGATTTTTATGCAAATCAAAACACACCGGTACAGAGGTATAACGAATTCCGTTACAGAGGATTGGATGCTATTGAACCACCCGAGATCCTCTTTACGGAGAAATCGGTGTACCTCTGTATCGAGATGTTTTGAGTCGTTAGATTAGGTGAGTTTTTTTATGTTTTAAAATTTTTGTGCGATCTAATTGCCGAAAATGCACCGATATAGAGGTAAAGAGAATTGGATTCCCATTTGAACCTTGATTGGCATCCCAACAAAATTAAGGGCTCAATTGGGGTTGGATATAAAAAAGGAATTGAGTTTGAGCAGTTGATTAGTTGATTGGTTGGTTGCTTAAACTTTGGTGTAAAAATATCACGAAAAGTCTACGTACACAATTTCGAAATCTAAAAAAACTTTGACTAAATCCGAATAGTCTAAAACAAATTAAGGGCTCTATGTACCAAAAAAAATTAAGGGCTCAATTGGAGTTGGATATAAAAAGTGGACTCGAGTTTGAGTGATTGTTTGTTTAAACTTTGGTGTAAAAATATAACGGAGAAGTATATGTTGATAAGCACCCAATATTGTAAATATTTGGTGCACTTAGTTCCGTTTTATGTCATTTGTTCTAGGTTTATTTGCCGTTTTTAGTGATTTTGCGCGTAAGGTTCTCCGTTGAGCTTTTCAGGTAATCCGCAAATAAGAGAGCTTGTTTGGTGTTTTGAACAACCTTTGAGGGCCATCAGGGCTTAAGGATAAAGAATCGTAGAAGCCGGAGCATGCTATGGGCCGTCGGGTGGCAAAAAGAGGCTTGAGGAACTTTCAATCTACCAGGGAGCACAACCGTATCGATACGGTTATCAGAGTATCGATACTACATTGAAACAGAGAGTTTTGGAAGCTTCAGCGTATCGATACGATGTTCTCCGTATTGATACAGTTTTGCGTGTATCGATACAGTTTTGCGTGTATCGATACGGGTCGTCTACGGGGAATCTTGGGTTCCAGAGCAAGACAGAACCGTATCGATACAGGAGGCTTACCGACTTACTTTTTGACAGCTTTTAACTTTCCATAAGTGGCAAGTTTCCACTTTTAGCTATACTTTGGATATTCTGGAGGAGAGAGAGAGTCTCTTTGTATAAATAGGACCACCTCTCTCCCTCCTTTATCATCTAGCACATAATACCACTTTAGCTTTTTCTCCATTAAAGCTCCTTTCAAGCTTTTAAGTTAATTTCTTCAAGAACCTTGGTAAGTTTAAATAGTTTGTTGATTTTCCAAGTATTAAAGTTGTAGCTACTCGTTGGATCTTCTTATTAATCAAGTTTATTTTCGGTTCTATCGGTTAAATATGTTTTTCCATTTCTAGCATGCTTTCTAGTCTTTTCAATATGTGTGAGTAGTCGATTAGGCTTGGCTGCGGGGTGATTAACGCCATGTGACTTATGTTAATCTTGTCTTTCTCAACTAAATACTTGAGGTTTGGTTTGGAAAATGGGAAAGGTTCGCCTTTATGTAACAAAACTTGCCGATGTTAATCTCCGGTGATCATGTACTCGCTCACATGGTTTCGGAGCGATGTCTCGGTTCGTGTTTGCCAATAGAATAAAAGAGCTCACTTGTTCTCCATACTTAATTTCTAGTCTTTAATAGTTTCATAGCAAAATCTTCCGGTTGATAGCCTATGCCGTGCGATTTAACCGTGTTTTCGTTGAGAATAGTTCGATAACCTAAGTTTCGGGTGCTAAAAACTCCAACGCCTTGTCGCTTGTTTAATCTAGTTAAAACGCATTTCTAATATTTTACACAAGAGCATTTTTCACCTTTCAAAGTAAAACCAAAAGTTGACCATCTAAACGCCGCAAACCCTTACATCTAAAATTCCTAGCAAGCTATAAAAATTATATCTGTGGGAACGATTCCGGACTTTTCGGTATTTATGCTGACAACGACCTAGCCTTACGCTCGGGGTAAATCAACATTTTTCAACGATTAGGCTTTGGCGAAACATATGTACAGTTGTACACAACTCCAAAATATAAATAATCTTTGATTGAACCCGAAGAGTCTACAACAAATTTTAGGGATCAATTGGGGTTGGGTATAAAGAGTGGACTCGGTTTGAGCAATTGATTGTTTATTTAAACTATGGTGTAAAAATATAAGGAAAAATCTACGTACACTACTTTAAAATATAAAGAATTATTTTATTGAACCCGAATAGTCTACCTTTTGTGACAATGTGTACGATTCTTGAGTCAATAGATGTTGTTTTAAAAATATGAGGATTCGATAAGTATTTGACGACGTTTAAATTTGGTTTGACAAGATTTAAGCTCAAACAAATCCAAAAAAAAAAAATTCGATCGAGCTCAAGGTTTCTGAGAAAGAAAGGATTATATATAAAGCCTTAGGGTATCCACAATGGCATAATCAAAAATAGATAGTCAAAAGTTCTCACATTAAATTTTAATTATCCACTTAAGGTTAGCAATGTCTTGAGGTTCACAATGATATAAACAAAATTGGATAGCCAAAACTTACTACATCACCTTTTCAAATTACAAAAAATAAAAAATTGTGAACATAGAAAATGATTTTTCTAAAAAAAGTTTTGAAACTAATAAAAACTATTTATTAGAAATAGAAAATAGTTTTTAAATTTTTTTGAAAGGAAAAATAGTTTTAAAAAATAGGTTTTCTGTAACTATATCTCTTGAAAAAATAGTTTTTATATAAGAAAAGGTTTTGAAAAAAACAGTTTTAAAAACAAAACAATTTTTCAAAAAAAAAAAAGGTTTTTTTTTTTTTTTTGTATACAAACTGTTTTCAAAAACAGTTAAAAAACATTTTTTGGGAAAAAATGTTTTTAAAAAACAGTTTTTTAAAATATTGTTTTTTTAACTGTTTTTGAAAATATTTTCTTTGAAAAACATTGAAAGAGAGGAAAAGGGAGGAGATAGAATGTTTTTGTATAATGATGAGTCTATTTATTTTAGAATATGTGAGATTCACTAAATTTGGTTATTAGTAAAAGATTGCTAGTTTCGATTATCCAAAATCCAAAATTTGATTATTCCTAAGGGGGTTTGCTAAGTTTGTGAGCCATATTTTGCACCAACATTGTCGACTTTAGAAATCTATTACTTTTGATTATGGCATTATGAATATTCTAAATCTAGAGACGCCCCTTAGCTATACCATATTTATTTAAACCATCTCTTCTAGATGGTTGTAGATCTGATGTCTCTTCTTCAATTTTAATATCATCATCAGCAAATAAAAATTCAGATGTATCTGTATGTGAATCAATGAATTATCATCAAGATGCCTAGGGATATCCCATCAAGATTTGGGTCCTCTCAGCACTTTTGTTTCTTTTTCCTAAAGAAGAGATTCTCCTATCCAAATTTCTTCTACATAATTTTTTTTTTCATGAAAGAGTCAACTAATTAAGGTGACTTCTTCACCTAATGAGTCATAATCGTGCCTTTGAGATGATGTTTCTTCTTTTTTCAGACATATCAATTTTATATTGAAAAAAAAAAACATAACAAGTCTTTGTTTTGAAGATATGTTCTCTGAATCTGGTTTAGGGGGAAGTGCTACAATACACACCTCTTATTTGGCTGTGTATCATATACACCCTCATTGAAACACACAAAAATGTTATGATTCCCAAAATATTATGAATGTATTGCTAAAAAGTTACGAATCATATTGATGAAAAGTTACGAATTTTTAGTATAAAAGTTACGATACGAAATAAAATGTTATGAATGATCGGTCCTACAAGTAATTTTTTATGAGGTGGCACAATATGAACCACACAATAGGTGCATATGGCACACACTTTAAAGGAGTGTGTATTGAAGACTTTCCCTTTAGTTTAAGATATAGTTTCTCTCTTTCAACGCCTACTGGGGAATCTTTATATAAGTAAGTGTCTCCAATAATCTAGTATTTCTACTATATTATTTATTATACCCAGTCCTATTACAGGTTTGAGTATAAAGAACCATAACATCTTCTATACCATAAAGTAATCTAGGAATTTGATGGTCTCCTTGACTATTTGATGCAGAATGAAAAGATTATATTATTTAAAAAATAAAATAGTAGTAAGTTTTTCTTATCTTTGTTTTTAGTTATTTTGTTAGGGAGCCTTGCAATTTTAGGAATAAGTGTTCTCGAGTATTTAGTTTTTCAATTTAGTTTATTTAGTTTCTCTTTAAGAATTACTCAGTCAAGAAGAATAACTCGATTCTAATTTTATAGTTTCCTTTTTCATTATTTTATAGTGTATAGGATTTCTCCAACTATAAATTGAGCTGTAAGCCTCAATGCTATTCAGTTTTTAATGATTAATCAAATTATAAATAGTATTTTTATGCCAACTTTGGGGTATTTTGTGTGAATCAACCAATTGTAGTTGTCTTTATTCTGGGATATTCTCAGACTAAATAGGTTTAAGAAATAGTTGTCGTGATCTTGTCGCCCGATCTCTTTTTTCAACACGCAATTCCTTGCATCAGTTAAGATCAGAGCTCGAGAAAACTAATATTCTTCTTTTCCAACTCGTCGCTATCGGTCGGTATTGTTAGACTAAACAACTTAATATTCTATTTTTTAAATAATCTAATCTTTTCAATTTGCAACAAAATTAAGGCCCAATTGGGATTGGATATAATGTGAAAGAAATTTGGAATTGATAAAAATATTAATTATTGATTAATACGAGTAATTTTTTAAGAGGGGACCCACGAAATACTTACACTCACCCTGACCAATTCTGACCTGGTGAGGTTTGTGGCCCATTAAATACCACACGCGCATCCCAAACTCTCTGATGTGGGAGAGCCAGCCAGCCCAACACGACCCAAGCCCGAAAGCCTATGTGGCCCATATATTTTTTTCATTTATGTTCTTATTTTGAATTTTTAATTAAACCTTGGAAATGGACTTATAGGCGATAAAGAGTTGCTACCCACACAGAGTTATAATCTGTACCTGCAAGTACAAATCCTAGTTTGGGTTCCAAAAAAAATGATCCGAGCCGTTCATTTTATTTAACATATTTTGTTTAGAACTTCTGTAAAAAATTAGCTCAACCGGATATCGATAAAGACGTTTATAAAACATCCAACTTTGCTCTGCTCAAATCATTTTTTTGACCTGAAATGGGTCCAAACGAGATTTGTACTTGCAGGTACAGTTTTTTTTTTATCTGTGTGAATATCCTTTCTGCAGGCTATTAGAGGCTTAGAGCAACTACAGCCTTTACTTAGATTTTTACTCAAATTTGTGTAAAAAATTGAATAAAAACTTTAGTACTACTTTTTCTTTTTCTTTTTTAATGGTGAAGCAATAAAATTTTATTAATCGAAGATGAAAATGGAGTACAAGAGAGGGCAAGAGTGAAAAAAGCATCACAACAAGGAAGAAACATCCCAACTATGTTGGTACCCTACCCCGCAACAATCATCTGCTACTCAGCCTGGAAACTTTAGTACTACTTAGTATGAAGCACTCCAATGGATAAAGCCAAATCTAATCATAAATATGAATAAATAGATAATTAATAACATAAATATAAATTTTGAGAGGAACAAAATACCCTTGTTAAATTTGAGTATTTTATTATTTGAATAAAACTCAATTCCATAAGAGTTAAGTGATAAATTGGGTTTGATTTTAGGTGATTTTTACTCAAATTTGGTTATGAGACATCAATGAGGATTCTCTAAGCCTATAACCAACCGAAGCCTTATAGAGATTGCAATTCGACCTGATTCAATCGTACCCCATCCCGTTTCCTATCATAAATGGGTCAAAATTTCAAGAATTTTTTCGGGGAACTCGTTGAAAAAAAATCAAAAAATAGGTCAAAGACGAGTTTACACCCCACCCTACCTCGTTCCCCTCCCCAGGGACGGATTTAGGGGGGGCACCCGGGCCACGTGCCCCCCACTCCCCCGCGTGTCCTCACTCAAGATTAAAATAATTTTGTTATATTTTTTGCAAATATTATCATAATTGTGGAAGTGTGCTAATATATAAATATACATACTTGCATGTATCTCGAGACACACATAGAATTAATTTTATGCCTGAATTTCATTATATGATGCATTTATACTTGTTGCTTTATGAGCTATTTGTCTATTTGGAGCTATTCTTTCTTGATTTTCTTTATTTTTAACCGTTTAGGAGATATATATTATAGTAAAGTTATTACCAAAACTAGCTCGATTATTCTAAAACTTGTTAATGTTCATTTAAAACTAACTTGAAAAATTATGTGTGAGATTTTATGCTCATTTTTACCTAATTTAACTAAAAGTACGCATTATAAACTTTTGTGGTTAGTAATGAATACCTTAATTTTATACGATCTTTCTGTGATTGACTAAAATAATAAACTATCGTCATTATGATTAACAATGTGCCCCCACTAATCTACATTTTTTGATCCGTCCCTGCCCCTTCCCGATCCTTTTTTTTCCTTATTAACTTATCCTCTGTACCCTTGATTGTGTTGTGCTTGTTATGACATTTTTTCCCGTTATCAAAATTGATTTTGGTTGTGTCAAGTTAAAAGTTCAAGGATTCGTGTGTAGTTTTGGATTTCGAATGGTTGATGACGATGATAGAAATTAAAACTGTATCCCATTTATGATTTGTGCTGACTCTATCTCGACCTCATTAGTAGACGAGGTGATTCGTCTAAGTATTAATCGAGGTACTCGTAAATTGGTCTGATATTAGTTGTTTCTATCGCTAAAAAGGTTGTTGATTTGTCACTTCATTTTTTGTTAATTGCACTCTCCTGCATGTGTATTTTTGATTGCCGTTAATAAAAAAGAAAGTGACAAAATTATTTTCCGCTGCAAATTGTAAATCAAAAAATCATGATTATTAGTATTCGGAAAATATATATAGATTTTTGGCAAATCGTTCTAACAAATGCACTGTGGGGTCCCGCACCCGCCCTATAATATTTGGCCCCGGGCCCAACACCCCCCCCCCCCCCGCCCGAAATGTTCGGCTCCTGTTGTGTCCCGTTCGAAAATCCCCTTTCACCATTCTAGGGTTTAGGTTGTCTCCCTTGCCACCTTTCCAAAAGGATGTCATCTCAGCACTAATCTTCACCCATGTTTTCCAACGTCGGCCCCCCCCCCCCCCCCCCCCCCCCCCTCAGCGAGTAATTTCACTTCACTCTCTCTCTCTCTCTCTCTCTCTCTCTCTCTCTCTCTCTGTATATATGTGTAATGTGTATCTGCGTATTGTTTTGGAATGTCAACCAGCTGTTTGATGAAATGCTTTCAAGTGTTTCGAGTTTTTAACTTCCAAGTTATCTCCTAAGGTTTTTTTGTTATGAGCTGAAACCAGAAGTGGTTTAATTCCAGTCGCAAGTATCGTGTCCCCGTTCCGGTATGTGCTCCATCAAACGCTGCACTTGATGAGTTTGTGTTGCGCCTCATAAACACGGGTACTAATTCTCCGTCCAATTCGTTTCATCCTGCTTTCTGCGATTTAATTTGCTTTTGTTCTTGAGTGCCATGTGGCTGAATGCAGTTTGGTTCTGTGTGTGTGAGTGTGTGTGTGATGAAAATGTCGAACATCTGTATTAGCTTAACGTTTAGAAAGCAAAATAGACGGTGAAAAAATACCACTGGAATTGAAGCTTTGTGGCTGTAAAATAATGTGTGGATGAATTTAGTTGATCCTTGAGTAGATTAGGGATCGCCTCGTGTATAAATGTTTTTGTCAGTCAAAAAACTTCCAAAAGCTACCGTATCTTTAAGATGGATGTTGTGAGAGATATATGCTCCCATCAAGTGCCTTGAGGTTCAATTGCAGTTTGGGAGTTGGATTTGGAATACGTTGACATTTCTCAAAAGCAAGCGCTAATTTCAAAGAGCCACTGCAACTTGGTGGAGAAATCATAAATCTATTTTGTCATTTCATAATCTGGGGTAATTATTAAATTGAGTTCCATTGAAATTTTTCTGACCAGTATGATGGAGCTTCTTGTGGAATGTGTACTGAGGGGAAATTTTGCTACATGCGTATTCCCCTAGTGTCAGAATGAAGGCTGGATATTTATTATTGGGTTCCAAAGAGGTAAAGACTAGAAAGTTACAGTGATACACGAATATACATAGTATTCTTGTCAACTATCAGGGTCTGGATATTAGCCTCTTGCATAATAATTGGGCCTTCATAATGATCACTACAAGGTTTAGTTAGATAACCCATGCTGCTCATTGGTTGTATTCATTACAGGAAGGGAAAAATTCATCTTACGCAAATATCAGGTTGTATTAACAATTTTGACCCTGACATCGATATATTTTTGCAAGGCTCGTTTAAGTTTGAGGAGTTTAGAACTAAATCACCAAGTACAGCTATTCAAGGTTCTCCTACTTTACCTTGTGTGAACTGTAGTGGTGCTAAAACGGGCCAGTGAAACTTGCTTTTGCCAGATTTTTTGTTTTGGGGCCGAACCATCACTAGTTTTATAATCAAGTGTTTGTGGCCCCCCTTAGAGCATCAGCATCACACTCGCTTCTTCCCTTCTGACGCTATAGTAACGAGCCAAGTGACGAAAATGTAGTACACCAGTCTCGCTTTTTGTTCGGTCAAATACAAAACTGCTACAGTTCCTTGCCTTTGGTAGCAAGCCACAATTCATAGGCTAACCTATATTTTAATATTTTTCTCCCACCTGTCTTTGCTTCTTTGCTCCAAATAGGGTCCTCGCGCCACTTGCTTCTCAAGCAGTAGGTATTTTTCTTGCACCACATAATAAAGTAATGAATTACATTTACAATAAACAGCTTGATGCATTGGGTAGTAAAAAAGTGACTAGGCAAAATAATAAAGGTGCCTTTTTGAGCTATAATTTGACTTAAATTTGTTGAGGCTGGTGTGGATGCTCTTAGTCTCCAAGTTGGTGAGATGTTCCAGTGTTTTTTTTTTTTTTTTGGATAACGCCACCTAAGTTTGTTAAATTTCTTTCTGTCTAAATACTTTAATATCCTTTATTGTTTTCCCTGTTCCATTTTTATGTCCAAAATATTAATATTAATCCTTTAAAAAGTCGAAAGGAAAGTATTTAGATTTCTAAAACTAACATTCATAAGATATGAAAATCCAACTTGTTAAGGGGACATGCATGGCACCTTGAAAGTCCTAAGAAACAAGAAAGGACGGATGGAGTAAAACTCTTTTCTGTTATGGGAAACTTGACACATTGAGTTATCTCCTAAGTTGCTTGAAACATTTCAATTTTTGGATACTCAAACCCTTGACAGCATTTCAATTTTTTGGATACACATTGAGTTATAAGTGGGGTTGCTCTGTTTGGATACTCAATCCCTTGACAGCATTTCAATTTTTTCAAACAGAAAGTTGGAATATTTGTTGAGTGTGATGCTAGACTGATTGGAGAATTTGGTTTTTGAACTGTTTATTGCAGGAATAAGCAGTTTGATCATTTGGGTCTTGTTAATTCTATGCTTGTCAGATTGTTTTTGTCAAAAAGAAGAAGTCTTTTATCCCGAGGATTTTACGCGGGTAAGCAATTTACAAATCCAACTACGGAAGACATTGTTTTTAAGGCAATATGTTTAAATCTAAGGCAAAAGAAATGGAAACTCTTGGATCAAATGACTTTACGTGTCACGAATGCGGAAGTAGATCGCGTGCTTTGGGAGTTTCGAAACTCGCCACAGCTAGCTTTGCAGTTCTTCAACTTGGTTGGGAAGAAAAAAGGTTTTTTACATTCCTTAAGATCTTGCTGTATTGCAATTCATCTGATGGTGAACGTTAGAAGATATGACGAGGCCTTAATTGTTATGAAGAACTTGATACAAACAAAGGGATATTCTCCTGTGGAGGTTTTGGAAGGATTGGTTGATAGCTATGAGACAAATTTGACAAGTCTGGCAGCATTTGATGCATTGGTTAGGGCTTGCACCCAAATTGGTGCCTCTGAAGGTGCTTATGAGGTCATCAAGAAGTCGCAAAGGGAGGGATTTTGGGTGTCAATTCACGCATGGAACAACTTTTTGAACCATCTTCTGAATGGGAACGAGACTGAAAGGTTTTGGAAAGTTTATACGGAGATGGTATCATATGGATATTCAGAGAATGTGAATACTTATAATCTTCTTATTTATGCTCTTTGCAAGGAATGCAAATTCTATGAAGCGATTTCGGTGTTATATCGAATGTTAAAGGATGGAATTACACCCAATGTTGTCGCTTTCAACATGCTTGTAGACGGAGCTTGCAAAATCGGCGAGATTGATCTTGGCTTAAAGCTTGTTAAGAAGATGGGAGTCATGTCAGGGGATTGTGTTTCACCCAATTCAGTGACCTATAACTGTCTTATCAATGGGTACTGCAAATTAGGAAGGCTAGTCATTGCACAAGAGGTTTTGAATGAGATGGTCAAGGTTGGAATTGACCCTAATGTGAGAACATATGCGACTTTGATTGATGGGTATTCAAGGAATGGGTGTTTGGAGGAAGCGTTTAGGTGGTGCGACGAAATGGTGGAAAAAGGGTTGGTGCCTAATGTTGTTGTTTATAATTCACTTGTCCATTGGCTTCACATGGAAGGAGATGTGGAGGGAGCTTCTCTGCTTTTATCTGACATGGTCGAGAAGTGCATACCCCCTGACCAATTCACCTATTCTATCTTGACAAAGGGGCTTTGTAGAAATGGGTACCTACACAAAGCTCTTAAGTGTCACAAGTGGATTCTAGAAAAGAACCTTGTGGAAGAACCTTTTACGCACAATATTCTCATTGACTATCTTTTTAGAAACAAAAACATTAAAGGAGCAAAGCAACTTTTGGGTAGCATGTTTGTTCATGGGTTGATTCCTGATGTTGTCACGTACGGCACATTGATTGATGGAGAATGCAAACAAGGGAGTGTGGAAAGTGCGATTCAGATTTATGATGATATGATAAAGGTGGAGAAAAGGTCTAATATGGTAATATACAATTCCATTGTGAACGGCTTGTGCAAAGCGGCATCACTACAAAAGGCGAGCCTTTTGGTTGATACCTTGGAGAATGCAAATATGCTTGATCCTGTAACCTATAACACTTTGTTGAATGGTTTCTGTGCTAGTGGGAATATTGAGAAGGCATTAGATTTGTTTTCGAAAATGAGAAGAGAGGGGAATTCGGTGAACATAGTCACTTACAACGTAGTGATCAATAATTTGTGCAAGCATGGATTTTTTCAACGGGCAAAGGAACTTATGAAGGCAATGATTGTCCAAGGTTTGATTCCGGATTTCATTACATATACAACTCTTGTTACTAATATCGCTAAGAACTGCAGTAGGGAGGAAGTAATCGAATTGCATGACTATATGGTGCTTAATGGTGTCATTCCTGATACTCAAACATACAATTCCATTGTTGGTCCACTTCTAGCAGGAGGCGCAGAAAAGGATCAAGCTTAAACAATTAGTACAAATGACTTCTGATTTTGTTCCTTCATTTAGTTTCACTGTTCTAGTTGCAACTACTGTCGTTCAGTTGCATACTGGGCAACAGAGGGAGTGGCATTCGTAGACTTTTACCAGATCTTGCTTATAAATTCTGAAGTATGATGTTTGTTTTGTTACTGGCATTTTGTATGTGTTTTCCGGGATTGGTTGTGAGTTGTTCGACCTAGGAAGCTAATTCGCGTGTCAGCAGCCTTGTTTGTCGTACCGTTCTATCGATGTACAAACCAATTTGTTATCTAAATTCTACGATTGCTCTCTGTGCATTACTAATCATTACTCTCCAGCATTTTTTTGATACGTCTGTTTTTTTTTTTTTTTTTTTTTGGGGGGTGGGGGTGGGTGGGTGGTGTTAGCATCTGATATGTCTTTACCTTTGTGCGGATGAAATTGTGCTAAATTGAGATATTTACCCCAAGTGGGTGTGCTGACAAAATGAGTTAATGATTGCAAACGCGACAAAATTGCTCCATGAATCTGACTTCAGCTACCAATCATGTATGCCATGGTTCCTTAGATATCTAAATTAGATATTTGTAGATATTTTTTGACCTACCGCTGATGTTAAGTAGCAGTTGAAACTTGATTTTCTCTGGAATTATGCATGAGTCAGATTTTTCATGGTTTGCTCCTCAAATGCTACAGATTTCCTTCTTTCTTTTCATTTGCAAAAGAATAAAGTGTAAATGCATTTCTGGAATACAGTAGTAAATAGTTTGCACTTGAGAGAGAAGTTGTATAAGCTACATAAATGGTCCTTCAAACGACCAATTTCACCAATTTTGTCCCTAATGTTTTTGATTTGTGTCGATGAGGTTCTTGCGAACTGCTGAGCTATCTTATATAATTATAAAAAATAAATAAATACGAAAAGGTTCATTAAGATTAAAATGGACATATGTAATTTACGTGAGTTCTCCTAGCCTCTTTATGAAATTTTTTTTTTTTTTTTCATTTCTTGATTTGAGATTTTAATATATTGGGACACAAGACTCTGTTTGATTTGATTTAGGACCCAAGGTTCAATTTGAGATTCTAATTTTGCTTATTCCTACTGAAATTGCACTCTATCCTCGTAAGGACCGGGGAATATTTTGTGCTTGTTCTCTTTCTTGCTCTGTCTTTCGAGTTTACCAATATTTTCTGTGGTATCAAAACTTACAGTTTGTATTGGTTGGGTCTCCATTCCGTTAGCATTCTTTTGATTTTGTGGAGTAGTAGTTATAAACATTTATGGTACTCAGGTGTTTATTTTATTTTATTTTATTGCAGGTTATGATTCTTTTTGCTTTTTTAGTCAAATATATATTTACTACTCTTTGTCGCCTTTTAAGTGTCTATTACGGTTTTGCGTGTTATTTTCATTGGCATATATTTTTTGAAGTATATTATATTTTATATTTTTAAAATTATTGTTTTATAGAAATAATTAAAATTTATCAAACAAAATTCATATTGCATATTTTTAGCAATATACATTGAGAGATATAAGCAATTGAAAATGATATAGCCAAGTGTGCAATTTCAAAGGGTGAATGGACTCAACTAAAATTGGTGTTAGGCCATCCACAGTGGTATAATCAAATGCCAATTGTTTTTAAAGTTAACAATATTGTTGCAAAAGATCGCTCACAATGGTATAATCAAACTTAGCAACATCTTTAGAAATAATAAAAAATTGGCCTAAGGTCTATTATATCACGTTTCAAACCCACTAAGTCCATTGATCAAGTTTCTAACCCACTAAGTCCACTAATAGGTATTTGATAAGGCATAAGGTCCGTTTCATTTAAAAGAGAAATAATACCTGACTGATTTACCCTTACATTCAAATCCCTTATTTTTAGCCCATTATCCCCCCATTATCCCCTGTCGTTTGAATCCAATTTTTTTACGTTACAATAGAGAGTCGGAGAGAAATACCGTGAAATCAGGAAGATAGTGCTTGATATTGAGATCATCTACTATTACTCATTCGTTAATCTCGAGTCTTATTCTGGTGTTGGTGATCTTCTGTTCCTTCTCCGGTGATCGCGAATATTTCCTTTTCCCAGACGACTCATTCCAAGAATTCCAGGCCCTAGTCTCGTCTTCCTCCCTCTCTGGTAACTCTATCTCTCTATTGATCTGTTGCTTTTGATTTCGTTTCTGACATTGATTTTGGTGTATTTGAAGTTCCCTTGTTATTATACATATGAGAATTGCAAGTTATAACTGTATAAGAGTCGTATCAGACTTTGTACATAACGTTACTGTTGTTATATAACGTTATATAACGTTAATATTCACCTTTTCAGATTCGCTGTATATTACGTTATTGTATTTATATAACGTTATGTTTTGTGTTTGTAACGTTGTAACGTTGTATGGTTTTTGATATATAACCACGTTTTCAGTTTTTTGAATTGCAAGTTATAACTGGATAAGAGTCGTATCTGACATTGTACATAACGTTACTGTTGTTATATAACGTTATATAACAACAGTATTATCCTGTTCATATTCGCTGTATATCACGTTATTTAATTTATATAACGTTATATTTTGTGTTTGTAACGTTGTATGGTTTTTGATATATAACCACATTTTTCAGTTTTTTGATTTTTCCATTTTTTTGTGTGTTGTTATGTGTGCAGTTGTCATGGATTCAACAATAATGTTTCTTTGTAAGTATGGGTTGCAGATTCTTCCGGTGAGGTTATCGGGTGGTGGTAGGTTGAAGGATGTCTTAAGCAGTATTCGTAATAGGTGGGAAAATCTGTCTGTTGGTGGGTTTTCTGTTTCATATGCTTATGAGGATGGATATTGTGCTCTTCATAATGAATCTGATTTTGAGAACATGCTTTTCTTGTTTAGTAATTGTGATCGCATAAACGCGAAGGTTGATGAGAATAAACATAGTAGCAGGTTAATTGTTGGTAGTACTATTAATGAAGTGGGTGATGTTGATGAAGTGGTTGATGATGAGTTAGAATATGTGGATAGAATGGACCCCGCGGAAAAGTATTGTAAACATGCTGAGCCTAGGTATTTGACTGAAGCTGGGGCTCATTTGATAGAGGGTGTTGGACAGGAATTTCCATTAGGTGTGAAGGAGTTCAGGCAGGATCTGGCTAAATATGCGATTGAGAATGGCTTTATGTACCGTTTGGTGAAAAATGACAATATTAGGGTGACAGCTGTTTGTGTTATTGTAGGGTGTGGATGGTACGTGCATGCTATTTTAAATAGAACCAATGGAGTATTTCATATTACAAAGTGTCATAATGAGCATAATTGTGGTTCAACGTACCGAACCAATAAGCATAAGCGTGTGTCATCCCGTTTGGTTGCGAATGAGATAGCTGGGATTGTCGAGAAGAAACCCAAGACTTCACCTATCGACGTGATGGATATGTTTACGGACAAGTATGGTCTTGATCTGTGCTATCATAGTGCTTGGTTAGGTGTTGAAAAGGTAAGGGGGGGATTATATGGAGATTATGAAGGTTCATTCGATAGGCTTCGGTGGTACGTTGAAGCTGCAAGGGCTACGAATCCAGGGAGCGTTTTGAGGCTTGAATCTGATCCTGTAACAAAGGAGTTTTCGCGATTGTTTGTGTCGTTTGATGCTTGTATCAAGGGGTTCAACTACTGTCGGCCTTTTTTGTGTCTGGATGCGACCCATCTGAAAGGTAGATTCAAAGGATCACTCCTTGCCGCAACAGGGAAAGATGCAAATCAATGTATGTTTGTGTTGGTTCTTTATATTTTTACCTTATGTATTAGATTTCATTTGTACAGTTTTGAATATATAACATTGTATGTTTTATTATGAGAAGCTACACATGACAAAAGTTTGCATATGATGTAATATTTTATAATTCATGTGCAGGTCTATTTTCCGTAGCTTATGCAATTTGTGATGCTGAAAATGAAGCTAATTGGACTTGGTTTCTTGGCCTTCTAAAGAGTACAATGTCCACTCGTCCTATTACCTTTATTACTGATCGTAATGCAGGTCTTGTAAACAACATTCCTGTTATGTTTCCCGGTTGCCATCATGCATACTGTCTCTATCACATACAGTTTAACTTGAAGGATCACTTCCCGGGACGGTTTAGAAAAGGTTTTCGGAACAGGCTCGTTGAATTGTTCAACAAATGTGCATATGCTTCATCGGTGTCGGTTTACAAAGCTGCTGAGGAAGATTTTTACCAATTTGGCGGAGATAAAGCTAGGACCTTTATTGCGAGTGTCCCCAAAGAGCATTGGAGTAACGCGTACTTCGAAGGTCAACGGTATGGTGAGATGAGCTCTAGTGCTGTGGAGTCGTTTAATAATTGGATTCTTAAAGCTCGGGAAATGCCTGTATTTTATTTAGTTGATGAGCTTCGTCGCAAAATTATGAGGCAAATGGCTGCTAGGAGAGTAAAGTCGATGAAATGGAATTCAGTGATTTGTCCGAAGATGGATAAGAAGTTAGCTCACTTTATCAAGAAAGGAAGGTCGTGGAGGATCATTATGTCAAAGGGTGGGTTGTACGAGGTACGCTGTCGTATCCCAAAGGTAGTATCTGTTGAGGAAAGGACCTGCTCTTGTGGTAATTGGCAATCTACCGGTTTCATGTGTAGGCATGCTGCAACAGTTATTATAAAAGCTTGTGGAGGGGAAGGAAATTTGGTGGACCATATGGATCCGTTTTACCTTGTTGATGCGTATCGGCGTACATATGAAGAACCTATATATCCGGTTGTAGAGAGTGACATTCCTGATTTTACGAAAGAAGGTGACCGGGTTATAAACCCTCCACGGAATAGGCGGCCAGCGGGTAGGCCCAAAGTTAAACGCATTCGTTCAAGGGGTGAAGAGTCATATACCAGGCCTAATAAATGTGGGAGGTGCCACAAGGCCACAAAGCACAATCGAAGAACATGCAAAGAGCCAAGCGATATATGATGCAAACAGGACAAATATGAGAATAAAGGAGAGATTAGGATGGAGAATAGAATAAAGTTGGGGGTTTGTTTTTTTTTCATTTTTTTCATTATTCATGCCTGAATATTAAATTGTTTCTTTTGGATTATGGATAAATAAAGAGTTTAATGTTTTGTAGACATGAGTTGTGCACATTTTGAGATATTAACGTTATATAATATTATATAAAGTTATCCCTTCTCCTTTACAGGTGCACATCAGTTCTGTACAGTTTGATTAAGTAATGTTATATAACGTTATATAACATTTTATATTCTGCTGTTCAGGAACACTGTATTTATCGTTAATGTACTTATATAACATTATATATTCTCATTTTATTTTTTAGTTACATATGACATATTTTTAAAAATGGCCATAAATGTTCGTAAAATAGTAAGAGGGAAGGAAACGTCTTAAAGACACCAACAAAAGATAACAGAATAACATTAATCTTATTCTACTAACACTAGCAATAAAACACTTCAAATACTGGACAGAGGTAGTGTGTGCCATTGTTAGGATCAACTGTGTTTGCCATTATTGACAATTCCGGCAGCAGTTCTGGACAGCATCAGCTTGTAGCCGAACAGGACAACAGTAGTATGCAGTAGCAAACAGCAGCAAACGGCAGTAGAAGGAGCTACACAGTTGATATATCACAGTTGGAGCCACTATCAATTAAACCAAGGATTCATCATATGCCACACATAACTGCATCAATCAAAGGACAGACAATACCCAATATGGTGCAGAACAGAACAGTAGTAGAAAACAACAGAACAGTAGTGTGAAAAGCAAATCAGAACATTACAACTGTTGCAAGAAACATAACAGCCGCAATATCTTAATTCCAACAACTTTTATATAACCATATATACGAACTAAAACATGTCAAAAATCTGATACAGAACTGTGGCAAATATCAGATTGCTGTCGTATAAGTCAAAGTTTGTTCGAAATGAGCCATCAGAGAATTTTGTACCATCACCTTCCAAAAAAAAAACTGTCATCTATCCTTACAAAAAAATTAAAACCACATTTGTCCCGAGGACACCATCTCATTCCCCATATTACAATCTCACCATCATATCACTCTCCATATCACAAACAGTCATTGCGATCCCTTCCCCATCCTTCTAGCTTCCCATTTCTTGATTGTCCAGCTTCTACCTTCATCGTTCAAAATCCGAGAGACTAAACCAGCTCTAAACTGATCAATTTCTGTCTTTGTCAGTGATTTTGGGATTGGTTCAAGGTGCGCCAATAGTTCCATGAGCATGCAGACGATAACCCCACAATCAACCCTACATAGTTTCGAGGCCAATAAGAATGATAAGTTTATTTGGAGTTCTTTGCAAACTACTGTATGTACGAGTTTTATGGAGTTTCGAAGCTTACGATGTATTTTCTTGTTGTGGAGCATTTTGAGGTGAGCATATTGGAGCATCGAAATTTTGTTCTTGAAAGAGTATCTCTATACCGGTACTTTTGTTCTTCAGCTCATCATGCCTGTCCTTCATGTAGTTCTCCACGTATTTTTTCTACATTTAGAAAGGACAACATTAGTGGTGTTGATATTGTTCGTGAATGGATTTATGACTATTTGCATATATGAAATTACTACGTGTACCACAAAGGTAGCGTCTTTCAGAATTGGATCTCTGCCGTCTCTCTTCTTCAACGAATTGTAGTGCATCCATTTCTTTTTCCTAACATCATAGAAAAGAATGGTCCAATGGTACGGACTAAATTTTAGCGGTTTGTCCCCGCTGCCATTCATAGGGAATACCATGTACCAATAATATGTAGTCCCATGTTGCCGAACGTTTTCAAACACACGATGGAGCTTTTGGTCTAGCAGAACTGTTCTCATGTCGCTTTTCTCGTTGTGCAGTATAGTCTGTTGCATTCAAAAAGGTTTTAAGGACATTAGACAGATGATCATATATAACCTTAAATAAGCAGGCAATTACGAAAGTAAAATATATGTTTCTTACCCAGATGGTGCATGGAAAATATGCAACGTTACCATGGTTAAGCTTATCTTTTTCCAGCTGGATTGTTAACATACGAGCTAGACCGTCGATCATCTGCATTAGTTTCCATATTTAGTTAACAATAGAATCGACCAATACCCAGTTTGATTTGTATATAAGATATTATTGCCATACCCAATTTGAGACGTCCCCTCCTTGCAAGAGTTTCATTACGTCTTCCAGGGGTATAACTTCTCTCGTCACATCACTGGTCCAGACGGTGCAACTATTATCACACGTTTTCCAAAAATAATTCAGCAATTACTTGAGATCAGATCAGAGGAAAAAAAATACGAGGTTATATGCCCAAAAAAGATTATGTTAATGCAACAAAAAACTTGCATAAGGTTGCCACTGACGAGATTGCATGGAAACATGCAACATGCAACGAAAAACCAATATCACGTAATCATTTGAGAATTCAGTATTAGCATTATCATTCAATAGTGGCAGTAGCTTTCTGTTGATATGAAAGCCTAAAACTGCATATATGAATCATCAAAATGTTGATGTCTGATAATGTGTATGCACTCCCATATCATGTTTTGCCTTTTCCATTACTAGGATTGTAGAGGGAACACAGTGTACTATGTTAACTAAGTTGTGGTACACTAGGAGTATGCTTCTATATATTTCAGATTATCATATATATCTTTTTTTCACTTATATTCTGTAAGTATATCATTTGGGTGTTTGGATTGGGCAGTGAGTGAAAATTATGTATACGAACAAGCTGTCAGCACAGAGATAATTTTGTAAACAGCAGCAGAGATCATATAATGCAAAAATTCCATATGAGGTTATATTATTGTAGTATATTGACTTACTTGAGATCTGTGTCAGAACAGTCAACAATTTGACGCAATAGGTTCGCATCTTTAATCGGGAGCAAGTGAATCAATGGTGCTTCACTCGGATTCCACTTTTGTTTTGATGATTTCTTTGCCCCTTTTTTCAAATCAACGTAGACAAAATCGTCTAATCGCTTCTCCACTCTGGTGAAAGTTTTCTTCACTCCTCTAGTCAGGGATGATGATTTCACTTTTACTTTGGTTTTCCCCTTCTTCCTTTTAGATGTGTCGCATTCTAGTATACTCGTGTATGCTTCAACAGTTGTACTGTCCACATTTGCATCTGGCACCATTATGTGCTCTGGTCCGCCCTCATCCTGGACAATTTCAAACCGTCCACCTTCTTCTTCTCCTTCTGCTTCTTCTTCTTCTTCTTCTTCTTCGTCTTCTTCTTCTTTTTCTTCTTCTTCTTTGTCCACATTTTCAACTTCATGTATCTCTCTCCCGGCATCCACTTTTTTATCTTTGGACTCCGTCTCACCCACATTTTCGCCGATCTGTTTTTCCAGAAAAAAATCAGTTATAATTGTATATATAACCTAATATTTTTAACAAAATATATAAAAGTTCTTATATAACCTAAAATATAAAAACATTACTTTACCGGGTACGTTTGTGTGACAGAGTGTGTCACAATATCATCAATGATGTCTCCGACCACTTCTAGTTTTTCTTCAACAATGTTTTTCTCTATGAGCATGCCACCAATCTCTGTCTGTAAAGTAATGTTTTCGTGTTCTAGGTGATCTCTATCAAACTGTGCCGAAATGCCTTCGAATCCGAAACTAGGTGTTGTGGATTGTTGATGCTTTGTAATCCTTCTCCTAAGTTCAGCAATTGTGGCAATTTTCTTCGAGTTTTCCCTCCGAAGCTCAGAAATTATCTGGTCCTTTTTCGCATTTTCTTCACTCAACTTTCTAATTATGCCTCGGAGGGCTACCACTTCATCTTGCTCATTATCCGTTTCCTCATCACTTGTATCCTGCAAGACCTCATCGCCCGACGTGTCAACTGCCGTCTTCAACTTAGCATCCTTGTCATCAGCCTCGTGACCGGGGACTGGGGAAAACCTGTACAACTCTTCCTCCTTGTTGTTTGGCTCTAACTCTGAGGATAATACCTTTAAAAAAATATAATAAACAATGATGTTTATAACTCACATCTACCACTAAAACTGTTTCATATTGGATAAACTATGTAACTTAAAAAAACATATAACCATATAAAATATTTACCGATTGCGGATCAAGAGAGTCCAATTTGTTTGTACGCAGTTCCTTGGTTAGGTCACCAATCCTCCACTTGATGAACCTTGGTATGATTTGTGGATCTCCTTGTTTAATTAAAGACACATGCTCACAAAGCCAATACTGTTTTCGAATATAGGCACAAATTAGATTAAAACATACCAAAAAATTGGAAAAGCTAGGAAAATTATAAAAAGTAAAGTCATTGTTACCATCAGTCCCATTACGCATCCTCCGACTTTTGTTGGTTTTGAAGAAGCACTTTTGTTTAGTTCTTGAATGATGTCTTCAGTTATGAAGGTTGCCCAATCATATGCCGTGCTGTTATCCAAGGATTCAATGAACTCCAAGTAACCCCAACTCACCCTGGCTTGTGTATTTGCAAAAAACAGTGTGCCTATTAACAAAAGGCATAGGACACGCGCCAAGTCCTTCGCATCCTCCAAAGTTGCACCTTTAACAGCCTTGGCAAAGAATTCCCTTAGTACCGGAATGGTCAAAATCCTTTGGCCTTTGGGACCTGGGCAGAGACGATCCGCAAAATCTGAATTTGGAACCCTTGGAGTTAGATTTAGTACAATCCTCGTACTACCAGATTGTATCCCAAATATCAGTGTAACCTCTTTGGCTGTTATTCTTACAGACTTGCCACCCAATTTGACTCTCCCACCCGTCCCCTCATATTGATTTACCAACTTTAATACGTCAGTATCGCTTTTCCTTACGTAGGCCTCATCCAGATTTGCTTCGACAATACCCAACACAAGCACTGCAAATGGTGTTTTCTTGATCTCCTGAATTTGAAGTGGTGTGAATTCCCCGGTAGGAATACTCTTTATCAATTTTACCACAGTATTTAAAGTTGACCTGCAAAAAATATACATTGATACAGAATATCATATATAACCATATATAATTCAGATTACAAATACATATAGAACTTTTCAATAGTAAGTAATTCATATGTAACATTATATCAAGGTTTATATGGAACAGCTAACATTTGTATGCTGTTGCAATACATTCAGAATGGTACATATTACCATATATAACCATATATATTTCAGATAACATCATATATATGCTTGCACATGTTAATATAATATATATAACATTATATCAAAACAATCATATACATATGATCAGGTATCATTACTTGTACTGAATGTGCCTCATTACTTTTTGGGGATTATTAGACATCCCGGTTTCCATTTTTTCTTGTTTTCGTATGCCTTTCTTGCCCATGAACCTTTTACTTCTTTTACATTTCTTCCCCTTTTCCTTTTCTTCTTCATTCCCCTCTTCTTCATCCCATTCCTCTTCTTCTTCATCTTCCTTTTCTTTTTTTCTCACCCTAGCTTTTATGTCCTTGGATACTTGAGACCTTGTTTTCCTTTTAAATCCTTTGTCAATCTTTGTTTCTTCATTGTCATTATCTCTTTGGATTTTCCGCACTGCCTCAGAAGATCGTGTCACCCTCTTTGTCGGGGTTTGCAGATCTATAATCACTTCAGCTTCCCTTTTAGGCCTTTTCCCCTTTCTCTCATAAACCTTTTCAGTCTTTGGCTTTGTCCCACGGTCTTTGATCTTCACTTTTGACATGGTAACCTTTTTAATTGGGGTTGGGAAGGAAGTTTGGATAGTTGTCTCTACAGCAGCTACTTTTGATGCTTTCCTCTTCATTGCGGGCACCTTTTTTGCGGGGGAGGGGGATGAAGACTTGACTACCTCAGTCTTATCATAATTGTCTGCCTTTTTTCTTGCGGTTGGGGAACGCCGAATAGTTGGAGTCTCAGCAGCTACTTCTGGTCCTTTACTCTCTCTTGCTGCCACTTTTTCCCTGGGGGTGGTAGAGGTAGACTTGATGACCTCGGTATTATCGTCACTGTCCTCTATATTTATGCTAGTTGGGTCTACTGTCCGCTTTCTTGGTGTCTTCTTCTGCCTCATCTGTTTTTGTGGGTCAATCATTGCTAACGGACGAGCTTCTGCTGCGTACGTCACAGGTACCAACTCTTTCCCTGTTTTGTTAGGATTTGTCATTGCTGCACATACAATAAAAACATTAAACATATGGAAACAAACATGTTTATATGTTTGCAAATGGATTCGATAAATTGATATTACCATATATGTTCCATGATATCAGCGGGTCAAATGAAAACCTAAACGTTATATAACCTAAATATTATACGTCTCATTATATACTATATCAGTCAAGTATATAACCATAGGTATCTTATATACAGATGGAATACCATATATTAGTTGATTTATGTTATAGCTGTCAAACCAATTAAATTTGATTATTGAAATGGTCCACGCAGCGGCCTGATTGATTATAATTTATATCCAACATTGATATAACCATATATACTCGCAATCAAAACCCTAACATTAACTGCCAAACAATTTATATAACCATATATACATAAGGAACATCATATATTCGTTGAATTTGGCTATAACAATTAAACCAATTAAATTTGTTTATTGAAATTGTCCGCGCAGCGGCCTATTTGGTTCGAATAAATATCCGACATTGATATAACCATATGTACTCGCAATCAAAACCCTAACATTACTTGGCCAAACAATTTACATAACCATATATATAAGAATATATATAAACTGGACTGATCATAGATTGATATAACTATATATACTTGCTACCAAAACCTTAACTTAACATAACCAAACCAGTTATATAAGCATATAAACTGGACTGCTCAAACAAAATCATAAATCATTCAGAAATTTTCCCGAATAACTTGTTTGAACAAGGAATCAAAGTGGTTAACAAACAATGATCGAAAAATCACCTAATTGGTCCGAATATATATCCGACATTGATATAACCATATGTAATCGCAATCAAAACCCTAACTAAAATTAGCAAAACCATTTATATAACCATATATACGGAGGGTAACATACCTAGTGTATCGATTGCGTCGTATGATCTGACGGCAATATGAGTGCGAATCACGGCGACTAGAATGGGTGAATCACGACGACTAGAACGGGCGAATATCGGGTGACGAATGGAGAAGAAGTTCCGACTGGAACTATGGCGTCGAACGGAGGAGAATAACGTACGACTGAAAAAATGGTGATGAACGGCGACGAAGAAGGCCGTTGGCGATGTATGATTTTTCTGGAAACGTCTGTATCGTCGTTCTGAGAAGGGGGTGGGGGGGAAGGGGGGAAAGGGGGGGGGAGGGGGGGTTGGTTTTGTAATGGATGTTAGAGTTTTTTTCGGGATATGTTCAATTTTGAAATGGCCGTTTTTGAAATGGATGAAAAAACGTGGCAAATTATTTTTTAAAAACAGGGGTATATTAGACTAAATAGGGTTATTATATCCTTACTAATAGGTTAGTGGACTTAGGGGGGTTTAAAATTTAGAAGTGGACTTAGTGGGTTAGGAAAGTGCTATAATGGACTTATGAAAAATTCTCCCTAGAAATAATCAAATTTTAGGCTTTGGATAACCAAAACTAGCAACCTTTTTCAATAATCAAAATTTGTGAACTCTACACCACATAAGTTAACTAATTCCAAAATTTGTATACACACGTGTTTCAACTGGTATTTTCTTTTTCTCTTCTTCGCCTACTCTTTTTTTTTTTTGGTAAAAAAAATAAAATTGAAGAATAAAAATTTTGTGTAGCCAAGTTTCTTCACCTACTCTATGTCTTCTTCACTTCACCCACAAACTATTTCTCTTTCTTTTCCTTCAGAAGTGAAACTGATATCTCTCGATCATCTACAGTTCAACTCATCGTCGCCGGATTAAGGTGTTTCATTCTTCTTTCCTGTTACAATTCAATCCCCCCCCCCCCACACACACACACACCCCACCAAAAAAAAAAAACATAATAGGAGGGAAAGAAGTCACCGATTTTTTTCCCAAAATTAAGAGCGGAAATCGATATATTTTAATCCATAAAAAACATAAATGGAGGGAAGTGAATGACGGAAAATGAAGGGGGATAGAGAGTGAAATTGTAGTGGATCCCATATTTTGGTTATGGACTAGAAGTGACCATAGTGAAGCTTAACATTGTTAAGCTTAAAAACCTCTTAAGTGAATAATCAAAAGGTGATGTGTCAACTTTTGATTATCTTTTTTTGATTATACCACTGTGGATGGCCTTAGAACGGACTCTTACACCAATTAAAATTCTACAATCACGCAGGAGTACTTTTAAGTGCAATTTCAAAGAGTGAAGGGGCTCAATTAAAATTCATAGGACAATTGGATTGTAGTTTGGGGACTAAAGATGGAGTTTACCACAGATTAAAAACAACAACACAGGCAGCGGCACAGAATCACATAGCCGCATATTCGACCAGTTTAGTTAACCACTGGTTGCCAGGAAATCAGGAGAAGTTTTTCAGTGCCGGGTGGCACGGGCCACGTGGTGCCGATCACTATTTCGACCATTCAAACATGTTTTGAACGACTTAGATCTATTTGGATAATTTTTTAGTATAAAATTACCAAAACACTCCCTAAAGTCAAAACAGATCTGAGTTGTCTAAAATACGTTTGAACGACCTAGATGCGTGCTCGGCACCACGTGGCTCATGCCCACCCGGCATTAAAAAATTTCTCGGAAATAGGGGTCCCTTGTACCCATTCATTTATCTCTCACACAGTACAAACATTGCCACATACTCCACTATTTTCATTAGGGAAAATGCTAACGCGGACCGGTAAATAATTTGTGAAAAATGTATTAATATTTGATAAAATTGTTTTGATATCCACAGGCCAAGTAGTCTTGGGCCTTGGCTCGGGACATACGAATTTGCTTCATTTTAAGAATCTCCATTGCATCTTAAAGTCTTTGGTCGATTTTCTTTTTTAAAAACTCTTGAAATCACCATATCCCACCTGCAATAGAAAAAGAAAACTGAAAAACCCACTTTCAGAAAAATCAACTTTCTTTCAACACCGACCGCAATCTCCAACGGTCAAAATCCTTATCCCAAAACCTCATCCAAAACACCCTCCTTCCCTCTCTCTCCCACCTCACATTTCCCTCCTCCTCTGCTCCACACCAATAGAACCCCCATTACCCATCTTCTCTCTCATCTCTCCTCCATTGCCACTGATTTGCAGGAAAAAAAAAAAAACTACTGCCCAAAAAACGCTCCCATGGCCTGTGCAAACGTAACAATGCGGCTCTACTCAAACTTCAACCCATTCCAACTCCCAACCAAACACCCATCATCACCCCACTCCAACAATTCTCCCTCCTACAAACCTTTCCAAATCACCTGCAGCCTCCGCGACCTCCGTGTGCGCATAGACTCCGTCAAGAACACCCAGAAGATCACCGAGGCCATGAAGCTCGTCGCGGCGGCCAAAGTCAGGAGAGCCCAGGAAGCCGTCGTCAACGGCCGGCCGTTCTCCGAAACCCTTGTGGAAGTCCTTTACAGCATCAACGAGCAGATCCAAACGGAAGACGTTGACGTCCCTCTCACCAAAGTCAGGCCTGTCAAGAAAGTTGCTCTTGTCGTCGTCACGGGCGATCGGGGCCTTTGTGGTGCGTTCAATAACCAAGTGCTGAAAAAGGCCGAAGCACGGATAGCTGACTTGAAAGGCCTTGGTTTAGAGTACACTGTCATCAGTGTTGGCAAAAAGGGTAATGGGTATTTCCAAAGAAGGCCTTATATTCCTGTGGACAGGTATCTCGAAGGTGGTAACCTGCCTACTGCTAAAGAAGCTCAAACCATAGCCGATGATGTTTTTTCGCTGTTCGTTAGTGAAGAGGTTGATAAAGTGGAGCTTCTGTACACGAAATTCGTCTCGTTGCTCCGGTCGGATCCCGTGATCCACACGCTGCTTCCCCTCTCGCCGAAAGGGGAGATTTGCGACATCAACGGGACGTGCGTGGATGCTGCGGAGGACGAGTTCTTTCGGTTGACGACGAAGGAAGGGAAGCTGACGGTGGAGAGGGACATCGTGAGGGCGCAAACGGAGGACTTTTCGCCGATTCTGCAGTTCGAGCAGGACCCGGTTCAGATTCTCGATGCGTTGCTGCCGTTGTATTTGAACAGCCAGATTTTGAGGGCGCTGCAGGAGTCACTGGCTAGTGAGCTGGCGGCCCGGATGACCGCGATGAGTAGTGCTTCGGATAACGCAGATGAGCTGAAGAAGTCGCTTTCGATGCTTTACAATAGGGAGCGGCAGGCGAAGATTACCGGAGAGATGTTGGAGATTGTTGCCGGAGCCGCTGCTATGGGGAGCTAAAAAGGGGTGGTTGAAAATGTTTCTTTCTTCTATCGTTTCTTGCTCTCTGTGATTAAGGTGCTTTTTTTTTCTTTTTTCTGGGTATTTCCTTGTTCCCTGAACTATGCTATGCTATGCAGAGTTGATACAATTTACTTGTAATATTTGTATAATGTGTGCAAATTTTGTGCACAATGACAACCCCATAATGTGTTTTTTGGAACACATGGGCATCCCATTTCCTTTGGTATGCTTACCCTTTTTCCCCCATCACATATATTTATGATACATGTATTACTGGAGTTCTTACCTCCATTGAGAATCTGTGTTGAGCTACATATACAAACTTATTAGTCAAGGTAACACATTTATGAATGGTCCGTGATTGAAATTCCAAAGAGGTGCTTAATTAAGGTACAGAGCATGTTTGATTGATCAGATTAGTTACGAATTTAGATTATTAATTCGTTACATGGGATCTCAATATCGCTTCCATGCACCGTCTAAAAACAACTATCGGTAGAGGTATTACAAATCCATTTGACAACCAAACTATAAAAAACGTATCCTAAACAATATCATGAAAATGTTGTATTGATTATGTTCTGTTATCTATTAGCCTGGGGATTACTCATCTTATACCCATCTATAATCCAAACAGTCGAACGGGAGTGCTTTCGTAGATAATTGGGGCTCATAATTGGATACAAGTATCCCCGAAGGCATTGTCCTATTCCCTCAATTTCTCCTTATTTATGCTCATCTAGCAAGCCTCCAGGACTTCAGATGGTTGAAAACTTGAATGCTATGCTGGTATTTACTGTATTTCATATTGCGGTAATGCCCGTGTGAAAGAAAGCGCCTTTCACTACTTTTACTTACTTGACCCTTGGTTTTGGTGGTTCATATCCTGTCCCAATGAAGGACATATCCTTAGATACATCCGATATTTGATACGGTATTGTCCACATCCAGTATACTCTGTCCAGACAATTGTACCAAAAAAATTTCATCCAAATTTTTTTAGAATGCTATGATGGTATTTTTGCATCCCCATTTCAATATGTCCAGTTGTGTCGATGAAAATCAGAACTGCTTTGTGTATGAAGTATGGGCCGGATCGCTAGTCATATCGAGTTAATAGTCTTCCACGACTGCTATGGCCAATTTTACCGGTACAGAGCTCTTTCCCCGGTAGATGATTTCAATGTGTTTTCGATAACATCACTTGATTCTCGATACGATATAAATTGAATATTGTCGACCATTTTTCCACCATCTCTTGGAACACCAATTGGTGTTAGGAAGTGTAGTGGCTCGAATATTCTGGTTCAGCCATAGTCGCTACGTTTGGCGGAAGGCCACGATGCTACCCTCTGCGGTTCGGCCCGAAGCTAGGCCATGAGGTACCTTCAGCTCGGCCCGGAGCTTGGCAACTAGGCTCGGCCATGTCTCCCATAACTGCTCCCTCGAGGCTCGGCTCGGCCCGGAGCTAGGCAATTAGGCTCGGTCATGTCTCTCATAACAGCTCACCAACCGCCTTATCTGCTACGTCACAGGTGACGTCAGTCGATGCGTGTTAGATGCATAGACAAACTTGGAGAGCAAGCCAAGGACCCTCTATAAATACCAAGGGATAACAGCCCTAAAAGGTAGATGATCTCCTACTCTTAAAACCGTAGTTCCTTTCGCTTGCTTTGCATTTTTCTCATCCTCACGCCGGAGGGCCATTCCGGGGCTCCTCTGGTGTGGTTCTTTAGTCGTGCTTACTTGTGTGCAGGTTAGGCGAAGGCTAGGCGATTCACTCAATCCTAACCAGAGGTTCAGAGGTAGAGGACCAAATTTGTTAGCCCAAAGGTTTCTATAGAATACCTTATTGATTTTGATGATAACAAAACATATTAGAATTGAAATATAATTAATATTGTGATATTTGGTACTCAATTGAATTCATGTTTATTTTGTAGAATTTGGTTGAAGTTCACATGGGAAGATTATACACCAAATTCCCATCTCCAATAGTCAAGGTCAAAATAGAGAAAGAGTAAGACTAAGGATAAGTCTTCTTTAGATTTCTAACGGCTAGAAAAAGTCTTTTAAGGAAAGAAGAGATTTGATTGAAGAAGGCTTGATTGATGAAGGTTGATTGCTTATAAATGAAAGATGGAATTGTTTGGAAAGGCAAGATTGGAGAATAATCCTTGCAACGGCTAGTGGAGAAAATGTAATGGATTTGGTTGTCAAGAGTTTATTCAATCAAGGCCATATTGTATTGGACAACTTTCCAAATATGGTTGGTGCTTCTAATGTTCAATTGTGAAGAATATATACAAGGCTAAGGGAAAAAAAAAAAATGGAAAAAAGCAAAGAGCCTCCCGGGAATACTCTAAGGAACACATCAATCTCTTAATACTCAACTCTTTATCTTAATATCTATACACTTGTGTGAAAGAGCTATTATTTTTTTATCTTTATTGTAAAAAGGGATTGTACACCTTTATTCATACTTTTGTGAGTGATTACTTTTTGTAAGTGATTTTGGAGAGAAAATCACTTGGTTGTCAGGTGTTACTAGCACCGGAGTCAAAATTAGTTAGAGCGATTGGGGATAGATTGCTCATTGTAAATGTTGTCTAGCACCCGCGCAGCTAGAAGATTGAAACTATTGGAGATAGTGTAGCAAATCCCAAGTTAGACACTTGGGGAGTGGACTAGGCCGTGAAGTTGCGGATCGAACCACTATAAATCCTTGCGTTTGATTCTCTCTTACTTTCAATTTTGCATATCTATAACGCATGAGTAAATTGATATATTATTGAATAACGAGTTATGGTAGAATATCTTGAATAATTAGTCAATTAGTTTTCAAATTCTGCATTATATTTGAGATACCTAATTCACCCCCCTCTTGGGTTGCTATTTGGACCAACAAGATTCTTTGGAGCCCCCATAATTGGTGAACCCGATGTGAAACACTTCAATCTACGGTGGCCCCATCCCCTCCTCGTTTTCCTCTCTTTTTCACTCTGAATCAAGCCTCCATCCGATGAAATGGGTGGAGCTCCCCATCCTCCAATCAATCCGGTATCCTCTGAGATTGAAGGAACTTCAACAACTCTCTCTCACGAGCCAGGCTTCATCCCTCTTGGCCCCAATCCCGTGACCCAGCGGCCACCCACCATGGCTGATGATACCCTCGCCTGCATCCAAGATGCTCGAGCAACAACAGGAAACAATGAGCACCACCGTCGTTTGGTAAATGACCAAATTGCCCCACCCCTCGAGAACACTAGAGCCAGAGACAACGTTGTTTTTAGGCAACAAAGATCTCCGGTCCACCAGCGCTTGGGCGACCAATGAACAAAGAGCCACCAACTAGAAGGTAGCGTGTATACTGTCTATTCCAACTTAACAATGTTGTACCGAGGTAACCAAAAAAGAAATGGAGTATAGGTTCCCCAAAAAATCTAGGTCTAGCTGTGATGGCCAACCTCCGAGGTTGACTTGCGAGGACCATGCCAGCTTAGGAAATTTACTGAATCTCCCTTCTCAGAAAAAGATCCAGGCCGAGCTTCCAAAACATGGAGTACATTTGCCAAAAGACTCACGAAGAATTCTTGGCCGAGCATGAGGCACGAGGCACCCGTGCTCCTCCCGTCACTCAGGGCGCTCACCTTGCAAAATTTTTCTAAGTGTTCTTTTATCTCGGCTACAATTGACCTCTGTAATGCTGATTCCAGTCACACCCGTGTATCAGCCATCGTACAAGGTTGATCTTTGGTTCGGCTGAGAGATTTCGGCGCTTGTGCCATCGCTTCGGCCATTATGATGGCCTTAGAAGCACCTAGGACATATGGTTCGCTGAGCCTAAGACCCATACTACGGCTGGGACTTATGCTTTGGTTTGGCTTGGCAAGACACTAAGGTCGGCCACAGCTCGGTTACGCTCACGCTTCGGTGAGTGAGCCAACACATCATTCAAAAAATTGTTCTCAGAACAACTTTGGCAAATGACTGGCATTTTGGCTGAGCCCTTAACCAAAGTGGGGGCTAAGAACAATAATGTCACAACCAAAATATCAGAACTGAAAACCTCGAAGGCATCGAAGTAAAAGTGCCGTGGATTTCCTAAGTTGGGAGGCACGACTTGGTAGATCATTCAGTATCGTCCTCCCACAAACTATTACATCAAATCCAATTGCCCAAGGTTCAGCGAATTCCCTAGCATCAACTATTACACCTAGCACAACAAACTCCAAATGTTCTGAGCCGTCCAGCCCAAACAAACGAATTGATTAAAATTTCAAGCAAAAGTGTTCAAGACTTGAGAAAGTTGGGGTTACATAAACTACGGCAACCGATCACCCTAGGAATTGGCGCCTGCAAGGGTAGTTCAATCTCTATGATCAGGGGTCGGTCTGCATTTCGTCTTGACCTTGAGGGTCAGCGATAGCTTCATCTTTAGGAGAAGGAAGTGGCTCACATTCGGAAGGAGAGTAAGGCAGAGCAATTTTTGGCACCATGGGCGTTGGGATCTGAGCCATAAAAAGACGAATTGTCCTCCAACTCTCCAAGTGCAGCACTCCTGCCATGGCTCGGCAACCCGCTTCAGAGCCGAGCTTAAATGTTGCAGGGAACCTCTTGGTTATCGCCTTGTTCACCATGCCCTTGGCCCCCCTATGGTACTCTAGCCCAGCCCTTTCGTATCCATCGTTGTAGCCCCTCTGATGAGCAGCCGCAATCTCTTCCTTCCCGCTCTTTTTCAGCCTCCTCATTTCAGCCTGAAGCTCGGCCATCTCCTCTCCCTTCATCACGGCCTCAGCAAGTTCCTTTTTTAGCTTTTTCGCCTCGGCCTAGGAGTAGGCTAGATCTTTCTCCAGCTCCTTCGACTTCTTCGCAGATGCCTTGTAATCATTTTTGTACTGAGTCCTCTTCGTCCTCCGAAATATTGTACTTCCGGACGAACCTTGCGTACTCAGTATTGGTTCCGTCAAAGTAATAGGCATATGGACACTTCTTTCCCTTGTACAAGACGTCCGGGTCTTCAATTTGGGTCCCCGCGATAGCCGTGCCCCGAGCAGAAGGCGCAAACGTGCTAACTCTAGGCGCGAAGTTGTGATTCGGCCTCATTACCTAGCCAAGACTTGAACTAGGTCGATTCCTCAAGTGACAAGGACCTAAACTCGTTTCCATCGTCGGCCAAGCCGGTGACACTCGATGACGTGAGAAACTCGTCCTTTAGTGGATCGACTGACATCCTCCTAGACCAGCAGAAGGTGTACCCAAGACCATCAAAGACCTCTCCCAGCAGCTGAGCCTTGGACGAAATACTTGACTCATCTCATGAGTTACTCGAATCAAAGGATATGCTGTGAACCGGGTAAGTCAGACCTAACAAAAGAAAGGAACAAGGCAAAGTTTAGAAGTTGAAGGACGCTTGAAGAAAAGAGACACTCGAAGGTCGGCCTAACCTATTGGCTCATCACGATCTAAGATCTCAGCTTGGCAGAGCAAGAACACAACCAAGCCCTTGAGGCACGACAATATCCGCAATGTTCAGCAATATCTTCAATGTACATCAACGGCCTTCGGCCAACCCTCAACTGTTGGGGCATTTTAGAGGCTTATGCCATCAACGACCATTGTATCAAGTCGGCCAACTCTCAAAACCGTTGCAGCTTTTTAGAGTCCACACGACATTCAGCGCTTGCGCCATCGAAGACCTTCATATCGGTCGGCCAACTTTCTCATGTCGGGGGGCTGTCTAGAATCCGCATGGCATTCGGCCTTTGCACCATCAAAAGCTCTAGTTACAGTTCGGCCGCTGATCTTTGGCCAGACTTATTGTCAACTTCTCCTGTACTCTATTTGTACCAGAAGAAGTTGAGGGGCTATTCTAGTGGCCTGAATATTTTGGTTCGGCCACAATTGCTACGTTCAGCGGAAGGCCACGATGCTACCCTTTGCACTTCGGCCCGAAGCTAGGCCACGAGGCTCGGCTCGGCTCGGAGCTAGGCAACTAGGCTCGGCCATGTCTCCTATTATAGCTCCCTCAAGGCTCGGCTCGGCCCGGAGCTAGACAACTAGGCTCTGCCATGTCTCCCATGACAACTCACACTAACTGCCTTATCCGCTACGTCACGGGTGATGTCAGCCGACGCTTGTCAGACGCATAGACGAACTTGGAGAGCAAGCCAAGGACCTTCTACAAATACCAAGGGATAACAGCCCTAAAAGGTAGATGATCTCATACTCTTAAAACCGTAGTTCATTTCGCTTGCTCTGCACTTTTCTCATCCTCACGCCGGAGGGCCATTCCAGGGCTCCTTCAGTGTGGTTCTTTAGTCGTGCTTACTTGTGTGCAGGTTAGGCGAAAGCTAGGCGATTCACTCAATCCTAACCAGAAGTTCAGAGGTAGAGGACCAGATTCTTTGGAGCCCTACAGGAAGGTTTCCATTAAGTCTTTTACAGCAAGACATCGCATCCACAAATCTGTTTTTAGAGCAGTCGCATGGAGTGATATTGTGTAACCAAAGCCATGAGAGCACTTTGAACCCAATAATCCTCCTACGATTCAAACCCATGACTTCCTAACACCAAATCGGTGTTAGTGAGAGTTTTAATTAAGTCTTTCTTGTATTCGACATAGCACCTGTCAGTCTTTTTGTAAAGCAGTCACAGAGATCGGCATTGTGTAACCAAATCCATGGGGCACTGCGGGCCAAACAAATATCACGGCCTCGATTGATTCGTCTTGTGATAATGCCATTTTTCTTGAACTTACAATGTCATTTGCAACTACTATAATTTTGGTTATCTTTTAATCATTCTCTTCAACGTTCTTTATCTCTCCCCTGCAAATTTGACCACTACTTGTTGCCCGAGGTAGTAAGAAAGGGAAGATAAATTAAACACGTATCGGTATATGCAGTGGAAATTAGGATCTTATTAACCTCTAGCCATTGTTGTTCAAGTTGAACACCAAAACACGCACTCTAAATTTGGATGTCTTCTGACCTATGCATGACTTGAGTTGCCTTGATTGATGAATATCATAGGCTATATATCCGTGCTAGGTTAGGGAACCTATATCTCCTTAAGAGTTAAAGGCCTTCTAGTTTCTTTTCATCACAGAAACCAATTAATTAAACTAGAACAATAATGAAAGTGGGGAAGCCAAAGAGCTTCTTGAAACCACCACTAAACGTATAATGGGAGTAGACACTTCTATTAATCACAAATGTGACTAAGTGGCCATCTAACACCTTGATAGAAAATATTTCTAACAAGAATGAGTTCATAAATCCAAAACAACCTATTGGTTGGCAGAGTTCATATAAGCACTTCATTTTCTGTTCAATCACTTTTTCCTTTTGCATAGAGTGTACCCCTAACCCCAACTGCATCACAGGGTTCAGTTTGTGACTAAAATAAGATGATGTTTACATAGATATATGCTACAATCCATTGTGATTAATTTTGATTACCAAATTCAATACTTGACCAATCCAGACCCATCTTATTAACAGTGAGCTCATCATGTACAATGAATTGTGAGTTCTAACTCCTATAGAGATGATGCTGATACTATTGTTGATGAGTATGGCTGGGGTAACACAGTGTAGCTTCTTTTAAAATATGACCCCAAAAAAAAAAAAAAAACGTCCTATGGAGTATTTCACCACAAAACCGAGTTTCATGGGGGTATTCCATCTCTTTGACTATGACTTGAAACACGATTCCAAAACCTTTTTTTTGTCATTCTCTTTTCTCTGGAAGAGAAAAACCCACACGTAGTGATTAAGTTGGTGGTCAAATTTTGCTTTCGATCCCTATAGTACGAGTTTTGTGTTACTTTTGTCCTCATTAGTTTCAATTTTACCATTTCAATCCACAAAATTTATATCGGAAGTTGCATTGGTCCATTTGAATCGTTGTCTATAATATTAATGAATTTTCTTTTTTTGGCTAAAATATACCATATCCATACCAAAAACCATACCTGACCCACGAAATTCATATGCTAAAGGGTCGGCCGCTCGGCACGGCTGCCAAGCACGGAAGCCAGCCGTTCATCTCGGTAATCGACGGCTCGGATCTTGACCAAGCAATAAACGGTTCAGATCTGTATATGCTTAAATTTAATCCGAACCGTCAGTGCCGAAATGAATGGCCAAATGCTGCTCGGCACCCGCTTGTCACCAGGGTGCTTGGCAGCATCCCCGAATCATCAAACTTCAAGGACCAAAGTTATAGGAACACATATTTCACGAACACAGAGTGTATTTTAACCGTAATTTAATGGCCCATCAGTTACACATGGCTATCAGATAGGTTTTTAAAACAAACTAACCTTAGCCGCAGGGATGGGAGTGTTTCGTTGTACTCTATACGCGACAACAAGAACTACCCAGTAAATCACCACCGTTGGATCTCCATAAAAAGAGAGTCATCGCAAGGTTTCCCACCCGATTAAGAAATCTCAACCGTTTAGAACTACTGTGCACCGTTCCATCCCGGTTCATTTGGACTTTGGAGCGTCACGATAAGACTGAAGTCGTGGCTCAGATTGCTCGACTCTCGCGATCGTTACTGTCCCTTCTACTACTATTTCGAACAATCCATTCCCCGAAATACGTACTAGTTTAATCATTTACAGTTTGACAAAAAAAGAAAAGAAATACTAGTTTAATAAAATTGCCCTTCGTTGCGGTATTATTATTGGAAGGTGTTACGAGCACATCAGGTGTGGCACACCCCAGCTACACCTCTCTTACATACAGGTGGGATTTACTGGAACGGATCTCACCTGTATGTGAGAAGGGTGTGGTTGAGGTGTGCTACGCTAATGCACCTCTAGCATTAATGTTATCGTTGTTAGTGGAGTATTTTTTTTATCCGAGGTCCATTTTAAGCGCATCTTAATAATTTGCTTTTCGGTCCAGAGAGAACATCCATGGATTAGAATTTTTTTGAAAGTAAATAAAATTAATAATCAAAAAAATAAGACAATGATTAAAGAGAAAAATATGGTAATGATTAGAAAATAAAAACAAAATAAAGTTAAAATGGAAAACAAACAAAATTGCTTTGTTTGGATTACTTTATGAAAAGAAATTATCAAGTCAAAAAACAATCTTATCCTTTCTTTCAATTCTTACTTATCACTATCTCTAATCATTATTTTCATTTTTGTCTCTATCTCTTCTCAATTATTACCTATACTTTTAATTATTATTCTCATTACTTATGAGCCTACAATTTTTTTACAATTTTTTTAAAAATTCATCCAAACACAATATTATTTTTTTACGGCTTGACCCAATAATAATCACAAAACCGTAATCAATTTTATGAAGAGGAAACCAACCAACCCGAGTACCCTTGTGATATCATAGTCTATATGTAGAAAGATACAAAGAGAGATCAGAGACGATGTTTCGAACTTGTGGGTGGTGAGAGAGAGAGAGAGAGAGATTAATAGAGAGGAGAGAGAGAGAGAGAGAGAGAGAGAGAGAGAGAGAGAGAGAGAGAGAGAGAGAGAGAGATTATTAATAGAGAGGAGAGAGAGAGGGGAGAGAGGGGATGCCATGGAAGTCCCTCTGCATGTACAGAGACCAATCTGTTGTAGAACTGTCTTCTTCACTGAAGGAACCCATTTCAAACCATTTATTGGTGTTTTCCCTCGTGGGAAGACCAATCTCTACTCACAGGTAAATCTCCCAAGTCCTACCCATTGAGCTATACGTGCATATCTGTGGGTTTTTGATTTAGTTCTGAAATCCATGGGTGGGTAGAGTGTATGCATTATGGGTTTTGTATTTTGCATCCTGAATGCCCATAAATGATGAAGATTGATGTTTGATGTAAGCTTTGTTGATTAAGTTTTATTTTTTTTTCTTTATATTTTTTTTCCAATTGGAGATCAAGTGATTATGCTGTTATAAATTTCAAGCACATCCATATCCATATCATTATAAAACAAATAGTTTTAGAGTGTGTCAATGATAATTGCTCATAACTATGAATGCTACAGTATTCTTCATGGCAAAAAGACTTCCCAGTGGCTGGGGTTTCGCGTCGAGTAACTGCAAGTGCAGGTTAACTACTTCAAGATGAAAGTTTGATGTTTAAAATTCATTACTATTTCTAGAATTGATTAGGTTGCCGTTTTTGTTGTGCTCAATGTAGATTTTTCAAGAAGGCAGCAGCCTAGAAAAAAGATGAATTCAGGAGCTAAAGGCTCTGGTCCTAAGGGATTTGTGCCCAAAACGCCGGTGGGGACAAGTACGCAGAAGCGGGATCAAAGGAGTAGCGGAGAGACAGCAGGTTCGAGTACTTCCACATCTAGCGATTATGGCGGCAGCGCTAATAAAACAGTTGAAATGAATGTTGATACTGATAAAGAAAGGATAGTTGGAGCTCATCCGCTGAAGAAAGTTGAGGAAGAAAGAGAAGATAAAATTGATCGGACACATAAGGGGGGATCAGATAGAAACCCAAGGGCAGCTGAAAAATTAAATCAAGTGGCTGAAAATAGAGTAGTTCGTACAATTAATGATTTTACGGCAAAGTCACAAAAACTGAAAACAATTGCGAAGAATGTTGAGGATTCGGTTGATAGAACTGGTTCAGGAGGAACAACTGTGGATAATGCTAAGAGTGAAGTTGTAAGGCAAAATGCAAACATTGACAGTGACGAGTCGAAGAAAACAATTGCAAGTGTAAAGAATGAGAGTGTTGATTTTCGACAAACTGAACGTATTATCAGTAGAGAGAAAGAGAATGATGATTCTTCTTCTCTTAAATTGAAGTTGGAGATGGAAGAAAATATGCTTAAGCAGAAGCTAGAGAGGCTTGCTGAGGAGAAATTCTCAAAAGGTATTAAGATGTTTCATTATCCCGAGGTAGTTAAACCGAATCAAGATATAGAAGTGTTTCTTAATAGGAGCCTCTCCACCCTCAATAATGAACCGGATGTTATGATCATGGGAGCCTTCAATGACTGGAGGTGGAAATCGTTTACTGAAAAGTTGAACAAGACTCATTTCAAAGGGGATTGGTGGTCTTGCCAACTTCATGTTCCTAAAGAAGGATACAAGATAGATTTTGTTTTCTTTAACGGTAAAGACGTTTATGACAATAATGAGACGAAAGATTTCTGTATCACAGTGGAAGGTGGATTGTCTGTGTTTGAATTTGAAGATTTCTTGCTTGAGGAGAAACGGAGGGAACTAGAGAAGCTTGCTAAGGAGCAAGGTGAAAGGGAAAGACAAGCAGAAGAACAAAGGAAAATAGAGGCAGAGAAGGCAGCAAGCGAAGCTGATAGAGCACAGGCGAGAGGAGAGGTACAAAAGAAAAGAGAAATTTTGCAGGAGTTGACAAAAAAGGCTGTAAGGTTTGTGGATAACGTGTGGCATATAGAGCCTAGTGAGTTCAAAGGTGGGGATATGGTCAGATTGTATTATAACAAGAGTTCAGGTCCTCTTGCTCATGCTAAGGATTTATGGATTCACGGAGGGCAAGACAATTGGAATGATGGGTTGTCTATTGTTGCAAGGCTAGTCAGCTCTGACAGAGAGGACGGTGATTGGTGGTATGTTGACGGTAAGTTCATATATTCCTTTTAATTTTTCTTTGTTTATTGTTTCCTCGTGTAATTGTTGACATGCATAATGGTGCGGTGGGAAGTCTTCTACTTGTTTTAACATCCACATAGAGTCTCATTACGATGTTACAAATTTGATTTGCTGAAGAAACCCATATCTGTGATCTATTTTTCGGTTGATTTTCTTTCTAGAGTCTCAACTTGACTACTTTATTGTTTCTTCCTTTCAGTTGTCACAGTATAGCTTTTGGTGCTCCTGATGAAGCTATGCTAAACTAATTGAAGAAGTAACATCTCTTTGACCGTATAGACCATTGTGTGTCTTCATTTCATGCTCTACATGGTTCAATGGATTTTTTGACTAAATTGTTGGGCGCTATAATGTATTATTAGCTCCAACTTCCAAGGATCAACTAGGGTCGCCGATGGGTAGAGAATCATCTATTACTCAGCGTGTGTCTTTTCTTGCAATAATGTAACTCAATATTCAACCGTAGGATCTTGATTTCTATTGGTGATTTGGGAGGTGAGTAGACAACCCATTTTTGAGGGCAAAGTTACACTTCCAGCCCGTACTACTTTGTTAAAAATTGGGTTATGTGGTCGAATATAATACTTGGCACTTCTTATCCAATGTGTATGGTATCTCATCAGTTATCTTAAAAGGTGCATGCTATGTAGTTACTTGGCCTAGGCAAAGACTCAGGGTGCAGATGTCTTATGTTTTACTGTATGTGGGATTACTGCTTGCCCATGGTTCTGTGTGTTTGTGTTCAGTCATTCAGATTAATCTAGCCCTTTAAAGAGAGATGTAAATGACTAGTTTAGTTTCGGTTTTAGCGATGAATCTTAAAATACTGGGAAGGAGAATTGACTTCTTGTGTAACTGATGCTGAGAAAAAAAATTTAGAATTTGCTTTGCTGCTCCAGTTATATCCCTGCTGCATACCTGTGGATATTAGCATCCATATCATGTTACTAACGGAATATCTTTATTTTTTGGAACTGCTGTACAGAAAATCGCCATTTGTACTGTTCCTCCCTTGGCTTTGTTTCTTCAAGCCATCAAAGTCATTGAATAAAAATTAGGAATGGGTGGAAAATTTAAGAGGGTAGCTTTGTCTTTGTTTTATGGTAATGGCAATGATGGAGGGTCAGATGACTCGGATCTTACATTAAAGGTGCAAGAATCATTGGGTTAGTAGCTGAATATTATATTGATCGAGTCACTTATGGTCCTAGTAAACATGAGGTTCCAACTTTACTGCCACAGCATAAGCAGTTTTTCTCTAATGATACAAAAAGTTGGTTGTGGTAGATAGAAACCAACAGAATGTAGCTTCTTAATTGTGGAGTTAGGTAATTTGTTTGAACTTTAAGGTAACTGTTGGATGTTGCATATGAATTTTGCTTGTTTCTTCACAATTTTAAAATGCATGGAGTGAGTAGGTCATTGTCTCGCATTGACATGTCAAGATGTAATGATCTTCTTACAAAATCCATACCAAATCTTTCTGTCTGTTATGAGTTCATGCTGTGTGATCAGGTGACAATTACTTTTTGCAGTTCTTGTACCTGAGCGAGCCCATGTCTTGGATTGGGTTTTCGCCGATGGTCCGCCTCAGCAAGCCGTTGTTTATGATAACAATCATTGTCAAGACTTTCATGCTATTGTCCCCAAAAGCATTCCTGAAGAGTTGTTTTGGGTTGATGAAGAAGATAAGATCTACAGGAAACTGCAGGAGGAAAGGAGGTTAAGGGAGGAGGCAATACGTGCCAAGGTAAATTCTTCATTAGATCGCATTGGGAGTGAAAATAATTACATGCTCGCTAAGAGTTATAATTGTTTTTAAGTGTCAACGAGGCAGTAAAGTAAGAGAGGAGGCAACTTTTTTTTTCCTCTTTTTAATCTCTATCCTCCTTTCACATTTTCTTGTCTTACTCACAGGCTGAGCGAACAGCACGAATGAAAGCTGAAATGAAAGAGAGGACATTGAAAACGTTTCTGTTGTCTCAAAAGCATATAGTATACACTGAGCCTCTGAACATTCAAGCAGGAAATATGGTGACAGTTTTCTATAATCCTGCGAATACAGTTCTGAATGGAAAATCTGAAATTTGGTTCAGATGCTCCTTTAATCGGTGGACCCACCGCATGGGCCCATTGCCACCACAAAAGATGTTGCCTGTAGAGAATAGTTCGCATGTCAAAGTCACGGGTGGGTACCAATGTTCTGTTGTTTATTACTGATCCTGGGATAGTTCAAGAGTAAACAAGTAATCTTGAAAATTGGATAACATCTGAGACATACCCTTCCTTGGGAAGCTTTCCTGCTTTATTATAATCTTTACTTTGTGTAATCTGTTGTCCAATTCTGAAACACTTTTCGCTAGCTTGCATGAGAAGCTTATCCTCAAACAAACAGTGTATACGTGATATTTGGATAGTTTGCATTCTTTAGAAGCACATGCACTGGGAACGTGACATGAGAAAGAAAAACAGATACACAAGTCAATACTTCTGGCTATGATATTTGTTAATAGTACCATGCCATTCTTTCTTGTTGGAAGTGCCTCTCTATGACCAGGTAACCTCTCTTGCCAAGCTGAAGTCATTACATAGACAGATCTTGATTCACATATTTCATATCTGAGGTCGTGCTTTATGTGCATGACGCATGATGAGCTTTGCTTTTGAAAGCCACCAATTAAGCAACTCACAAAACACTTGTAGGGTTTGCCTAAACGATTGTTGTTGGATAATTTGTTCTGCATGCATTTCCTAACCGTTTAAGCTTTCGGGAAATCGGTAATCTAATATGGAAGGCTTTGGTTTCTTAGAGGTCTGTGTTTCAAGTCTCTTGCGTGCATTGGTTCCCTATTTGCTTGATGTTTAATCTGAATGTACGAGGGATGTGTTCGAGAGCTTGATACATCGTTGGGCTCATTTCCCAAGTTCCTAGCAACTTAACCTTTTGGGACAATTAGCAATCGAAAATAACCAACTTGTGCCCTTTGAGCACATGCTTTTCTTATTGAAGTATTGACTACAGAACCTCAAAAGTTACGAGCACCTATGAGCTATTTAGAAATGATGTTCAGGGTAGGTGGAGCTATATGCTGCTATAAGCCGTTGCATACACAACTAATGCCCTCTTAATCACATAGGTTTAAAATTCTCCATGTATACAGAGTCACGGACCCACTCCTAGTTTTCTTATTTTCAATCTTCTCATAAGCTTTAATCACTAATGCTGATAAAACTTGTTTTGCAGTCAAGGTTCCATTGGATGCATATGTGATGGACTTCGTGTTCTCTGAGAGGGAAGATGGTGGAATTTTCGATAACAATAGTGGTATGGATTACCACATACCCGTGTCTGGAGGAGTTGTTCAGGAGTCACCAATGCATATTGTGCATATTGCTGTTGAAATGGCGCCTATTGCAAAGGTAAATTATGGTCATTAACCTTTTCTTTTATTGTTTGTTGGTAAGTTAAATTTTATTGCTAATAAACAAGAAACAAGAACATCAGGCATACCCCTGAGTCACACCAAAGACACAACGAACCAAACAAAGAAACAGCAACCTAGACCAGAAGCACACTAAGCACGAGCAAATGTTCCTACTTCAGAAACAAAGACACTGCACTAACAACCAGTAGGACAGCTATGTGGAAGAAAAAAGAGAAATCATTAATCATCTCTGTGCTCTGAAAAACGTTATCCTTATGCTTTTCGATATCCGTCTTTACCATTCACCAATTCGAATTAGACAGTGTCTAGATTTTTTTTTTTTTGGCATGCTTTCCCGTGAAATGTGCGTGTAGCTTGTTGCACCCGAGTCACAGGATATGTCCACATTTTTTGTAGATTACAGCACCGTATTAATGGTTGGAGTTCATGTATTATTACCACTGGTATTGTGGGTTGTCAAATGCCTGGAATGAGATTGGGCTTTTTTGGTTTTGTTGAGAGTGAATGGAGGTTTTTCTTCAGTTATGCGAGACCAAACAAGAAAAAATTCAGAAAAGTTGTTACTAGTTTAAATCTCTGTACTTCGGAGTACTATTGAATTGATTGATGTCAAAAAGTAATCTTACCAAGACAAGGTTGGTTGAATGAGGAACTGTACATTTGGTCTAAGAATGAAGTAAAACAGATGATATTATGTCCACACTAGTAGAAATCTTTGAAGTTTGAACACATGTAGTGAGATGCAAGACCTTGTTTCTCTGCTGCATCCAATTATTGCTACGTGTGGAACCTATGGTAGTGAAAGTATTACAAACTTGAAACTATGTGTATCAAGAAGATACATTGGAGCAGCAATTTTTTTGGATCCTTTACTAGTTAATGCTTATTCAATTTGATTTGAAACTAGCGACAAAATTATTCAGCTTTGTTAAAGCATCCAACTCCAAACCAATTGGCAAAGAGTGGAGAGGCCGCCCAGGCTCATATACTAGTTTTGGAGGTGATAATTAACCAATGTGGGACAAATCCCAACACTCCCCCGCACGTGCAACCCCTGACTCACACATGGAGAGGTAAATAAAGGATCCATAACACTTGGATCACAACAAATAACGGTGCACTTATGGCACAAACAAGAAGGAACAAATTCTCCGAAACCCTAGCTTTGATACCATGTTAAAGCATCCAACTCCAAACCAATTGGCAAAGAGTAGAGAGGCCGCCCAGGCTCATATACTAGTTTTGGAGGTGATAATTAACCAATGTGGGACAAATCCCAGCAAGCTTTTTGCATTTGTCCTTGCTCAAGAAGATGGATACATGCTGTCTACTAAGTGATATGGTATATCCTTTTTTACTTCCACTTTTTTATTTTTTATTTTTTATTTTCTGAGGTGCTTTCTTGGAGTTGCATCTCCTCCCTAAAATGACAATCATTGAAACTTCTTGGTCAACGTGGTTGTCTTCCCAAATTAGAGCTTGCTGCCCATCTCTTTTTTTTTTTCCGTTATCTAGGTTAGTCCTTTCTATACTGTCTTGTCTTTCTACCAATTATCCTTCAGAAATAAAACATAGCTAAAGGGACAGAGACTTTATATTTCTAATGCAAAAAGTTGGATTGGAATACAGAAAGGCTCCTACAACATCTAGTTGTATAAGATAATGGAGAGAGAAGTAGGAAATAAGACTGTATATTAACATCATTTAACATTGGCACCACAACAGTTGCCAGTTGCCACAATACTCTTTCCTTCATCAAAAGATGAGAGCATATACCTATTAAGTGCGAAGTTGAAGGTTCCTCCTTAAATTGTTCCTTTTTAATAGTTATGCCCCCACCCACCCACTCCTTTGGGGGCCCATTTTGCTTGCTTACCTTGTTGCTTTATAGCATTTTTTGTTTGGTCTCATGCTGCGTTAATATTTTACAGGTTGGAGGCCTTGGTGATGTTGTCACCAGCCTTTCACGTGCTGTTCAAGATTTAAACCATAATGTCAACATCATCTTTCCAAAGTATGATTGTATGAATCTAAGCAATGTAAGCATCAATTCTGTTTCTTTAGTCCAGATCTCAAAGTTTTTTTGTTCCCGTTTTGGGTGTGTGTGTAGATGCTATGTGAGTCCTCCCTCCAAGAGTATCAATTCAATCGTCTTATGTTTTTCGACCATACATGAGGCAACATGGCCCACCTTTGATTTGTAATTACAAACAAATCGAAGAGGTTGAGTGGTTTTTGTTAACACTATATCAACCTATGAAGCACCGATACCTTTAGAGGTCGACGTATTGTAGTGTCGGACATGGGGACACGTATCCGATAATTTAATTTAAATTTTTGAGGGGGACACGGTTGGGGACATGGGGAGACACCGACACGACGGGGGTTAAAGTGTAATTTTTTTTAAAATTTGGGGGTCAAACTGTAATTTTTCAATAGGGTTGTATTGAACTTATGGATGTCTTGTTTTGTTTGAATGTATTGGAACTATGGATTTTTTGTTTTGTTTGCATTTTGCCATTTAAATTTGGAAAAAAATTGAAAACAAATATAAACAAATAAATAAATATACACGTGGCGTGTCCCCCCGCCGTGTCCGTGTCCCCATTTTTTTAGAATTCCCGTGTCCTTGTCCGTATCCGTGTCAGTGTCCGTGCATCATAGATGTCAACCAACAATGTTGCTGTAAAATGAGGTCTAGTAAATTGCATAGATTGAATCAAATTATGTAGTTTATGAACATGAGGAAACAATTAACAAAGAAAAATTAAAATGATTTCTTAAATTTAATATTTTCCTCAAAATTTTTGTCTCGTTGCGTTTGTGCAAGATATTATATTTAGGTTGCAATGTAACAAAAATCAACTCAATGGTTTTCTGGATTCACATAATCATGTTTGTTGTGAAGTTTTACCACTTTGTAGGAAAATTAGTGCGAGGATGGAAGATGGTCCTTGCGGTCCAACTTCTGCCTTTATGTTTCTTGTGGATCTTTTAACTTATTTTCTTCTCCAAGTTTTATGACTCAGCATACCTAATCTAACATGTTTTGCGATAGGTGAAAGATTTCCACTTTCAGAAAAGCTATTCTTGGGGTGGGACTGAGATTAAAGTCTGGTTTGGCAAGGTGGAGGGCCTTTCTGTCTATTTTTTGGAGCCTCAAAATGGGTAATTCCTTGTTATGACTGCGCTTAGTATCCTTCCTGTTTTTGCTATACTATTGGTCACTACGTTCATTCCCTTTTTCTCAATGACCCAGTTGAAAAGACATAAAGAATACGTATTAATTACTACATAAAACATATTATTCAAAGATTAAGTTAGCACTCCCTCCTTCCCATATTGCTTGTTCTGTACGGACATGCAATTAATGCATGTTCTTGGGCCACTTTTCGGGGTGCAGTTTGGGCCTTTGATAAGGGACATGAAGGATCTATTACATGGTGTTGGGTATAACTCAACCCCAAAAGCTAGCTGATGAAGTGAGGGTGCCCTCATGTTTATATATGCCCACGGAAGCCGTAGCCAGCCCTTTCATTGCTTGCTTAGGAGAAGTAGAACCGATATGGTCAAGCGAAGAGAAAAAGGGAGTTCTCTGTTTGTATCCTCTAATCTCAAGACTTTCTTTCATTTTCCATAGCCGGATCACACACTGATCCGAGCAATCACTGGCTACAACGAACCCTTAATTCTATTGCTCTCTACAGGGCCTGCCAATCACTTATGGTCGGCTTTCTCCTTTGGAGTAAAAGCCGAGTGCACAACACAACGTTCCCTCTGCAAGTGTTAGTCCATTGGGGGAGGAGATTGAATCACTTGATATACATTGTTGGTCCCATTTCCTAACATAAGCTTATAGAACTGTTGGTAACTTAACAATCACCCACGGGCTATTCGTATTTCGTACTTGATCCTCGAGGATGGTCCGGTTGCTCCACACCTAATAAGAATGATTATATGTTTGTGTATAGTATTTATACAGGCATATAACTAATAGATTAAGTTGTTATTTTAGGTTTTATCTATTAGTGAATATGGTTCAGTTAGTCTTATCTTTACCCTTTTATGTTTGGAGAGTCTATTTAATGGACTCTACATGATGTTTAAAATGATTTTATGGAACAATTAAATTTTTCTGTAGTATTGGCATGGGTGCATTTACTTCCCCCATAGATGTGGATTTTTAGGATTTCTTAGGTGCGGATCATTTCTTATTGATTGTCCTACATCAGCCTTGGTTTGTCGGGTTGTTCTGGAGAAAGAAGTACAACAATCTAGAACAATGCTGGGGCAAGGTTTAGAATTCTAATATGCTGACATTGGAACCGAGACGACTTCATCTCTACTGGTGGCAAAATAGGCCTCTCTAGAAAACTGAAGCCCCTCGGCCTTCAGTCCGCCTTTGTGTCAGCACCAGAAAATGTCTTATTCTTTTGTTCTTGAATCAGTTTACTGGAGAGGTTATACTTTGTATCCCATGACACCCATGTCACAGATCAGACTTCTTCATTCTTACCTCTGAAACCAATTTATCCCTTCTTGATGCAGAATGTTGTTATTTTTTTTGATCAACAGTTGTTCTAGAATTCTGAACCAGGGTCGGGTGTGGTAGTATCTGTTTCTTTTCTAGTGAGCCAATACTCGCCCAAAGGCTAACGAGAAATTAAGAGCAAGATTCGGTACCAATGGCCGAGACTACTCGAGGTGATGTTATCAAGATGACTAAGGAGGTGCATAAGGGCACATTGATATGCCCAAAACCTTAAACCCTAATTCCTAAAATTTGTATTTATAAGATGAGATGGTCTGAACCCCTTGCAGCGGTCGTTTCCTTTTCATCCTGACTCAACACGGAAGCTTACGGAGTCCTTAAAGTTTCCACCTCATTTGCTTGCCTTTAAAAAGGGAACAAAACACAATCTTAATTCTTTCTGACTTTGTGTACCACGTGTGCGGAGGGGCTAGGTTTTGTTGGGGGTAAAATCTCTATCAATCCCTTGTTCCCCCATTTGTATAGATTGGTTTGCTGCCTTAACGTCTCCATTTTTACTCTCGGACTTTGACATGTTCCTTGATTTTGCTTCTTCTATCGAAGTTGAACCTTTGAATCGCAACAATCGGACACTAGAGTCAGACGACCGACAAGTTTGGAACCAAGCGATCAAAACGAGGCAACCAGACCATGTTCGGTTGGAGATTTAGGATTCTCTTTCTGCGTACGGTCTCTAATTAATTTTCTCTCAATCATTACTCTCATTTCTCTGTCTATCTCTCTCCACTCATTACCCCAAATTCAAAATCCAAATACCAAAACGAAAATGGTCTCAGTGACTTGCCCATAGATATTGGTGCTGCCTAACAAAGATTGTTCTTGGAACTTGGAGCCCCTTTTGGTAAAGATTCCCAGGATGCTGAACTGAATCCAGTTTTCCTGAAATCTTTGAGACAGGATCTCTGTGGCATGGTCAAAATTGCTCTCAAGTACTCTGATGTAATTTCATATCAATAGTGAGGAATGGAGCCATGATGAATACCTTCCTCAGACAACCACAAGGTTTGTTCAAGCTCCAGACAGTGGAATACTTGCGTTTCTCTTTGTGTCAGAATGAAGATGAGAGTGCTGGCTTGTTTGGCTACCATCTAGAAAGTCTTATGGCAGGTTTCTCAGAAGGCTAGAACAGCCATTTATTTGACTTCAAGAAAAGATTACAGCACTTTCGGAAGGAAAGCAATGCATACAGTTATGCTGGTTCAAAAATGAAAGAACAAGATCTTGAGACTTGGGGAATAATTTCTGGTGTTCAGGCACAGACCAATGAAAGACTGATTCAGCTGAATCTTAGAAAATTCTATTCTGATGCTGGTGTAGACGTGGAGTAGTGTGGTTGTTCCTTAACATAGCCCCAGCTTGTATCTAGGATTCTAGATAAGGGAAGAAAAATACACGCCTCCAAATATTTGACTTATTTTTCTTTCCAGAAGTATTTCTGCTCTATATGGTAGGTTTTGCAGCACCTTTCTGTGGTGATTTTTTGGGGTTGAAGTGTGCTATCAAATCCATGGGAAGATATGTCTTATCTTGTTTTTCCCTTTGCAGATTGTTTTGGACGGGTTGCATTTATGGTTGTAAAAATGACGCAGAAAGATTTGGCTTCTTTTGCCATTCTGCTCTTGAATTTCTTCTCCAAAGTGGATTTCATCCTGTAAGTTTACTGTTTAACTTGTATCAAGTTGGCTATTTGTATCTGGTGTTAGACTTCATCAATTCCTGAGGAAATTTGTACTATTATGGGGCAGTTTCCCTGTTACCATTTGAAATCCTCTGACAACCCAAGATGCACTCGACACGAGCATGTCTTCATGCATATTGTTGTACTCATAGACTCTGGATCTGAGAAAATTCGAGTGCAGAAGAAAAAGAGAGATGTAGCCCAGTTTTTTGTTTTTTTAATTTAGATAGTAAACTACCTCTCACTGATTGTAGGTTTGGTTGTAGTTTTTGCATTGCCTTTTTTGTCTTGTTCGTTCTCTTTATGCATTTATCTACAGAAGATAGAACCAGGCACTTCTCACATTGGGTCCTCACCAGCTTTTGCAAAAGCAATTATTCCTTTCATCCTTTGCATGACAATATTTCAAAGTGACCAGAAGTTTTTTTCTTCTTCTTCTTCTTCCTCCTCTTTTTAGGCACATATAAAGATGTGTTGAGCAGTCCTTCAATTCGTTTTCTGTACTTTAGTCTGTTTTCTTATCTTGAATTTAAGGGCCTTCTTTGTTCTACATTTTGCAGGATATCATTCATTGCCATGACTGGTCTAGTGCTCCAGTTGCGTGGTTGTTTAAGGAGCATTATATGCACTATGGTCTTAGTAGAGCTCGGGCTGTCTTCACAATTCATAACCTTGAGTTTGGGGCCCAATTCATCGGAAAAGCCATTACATATGCAGACAAGGCTACAACTGTTAGTGCTTACTATTTAATTGCTTAATGATTTCCCGTAGACTCTAAGTCAGTGATACCTTATCTTTTAATTGTTTTTTTGACTTGTATCAAAGTTACCAAGTAATTCCTAAGTTGTGACTTCCAACCTGAAGTCTAGACTTGATTTCTTTTGATTTTGGTTGCCTTGTATCATAGATCTCTTAGACATTTATTTTCTTGTATGCACGCAGGTATCCCACACCTACTCCAAGGAAGTTTCTGGAAACCCTGTCATTGCTCCTCATTTGTACAAGTTCCATGGCATATTAAATGGAATTGACCATGATATATGGGACCCATACAATGACAGATATATTCCAGTAAGTGGTCTGCAATTCTTGGTCTTCAAATGCATTTTCCTTCTTATTCATATTGATATCTAGAAGAGAATGCAATAGTTTAATTCATCACGATATTCTACATCATGTCTTGCAGGTGTCTTACACTGCAGATAATGTTGTTGAAGGCAAAAGAGCTTCCAAGCAAGCCTTGCAACAAAGACTTGGTCTGAAAACGGCTGATCTTCCTCTAGTTGGAATTATCACTCGTTTGACCCATCAGAAAGGGATCCACCTCATCAAGCATGCGATTTGGCAAACGCTTGATCGTAATGGACAGGTAGTCTTTTTCGCTCTCTTTTTCTTTTCTGTGTGAGCAAAAACAATCAATGCTTTGACACTACCAGTTGTCACTCTGGACTGCGTGACTGTTTCCGTACTTAGTTAATACTCTCTCTCTCTCTCTCTCTCTCTCTCTCTCTCTCTCTCCGGTACCGAGGATCAAAATGTCATTTCGGTCTGTTGTTTTGGTTAGCTAGGGAAAGGAAAAGTATTGGAAGCATTTTGGAAATGCTTGAAAAATCTTTAAACATGGCCGAACATAATGACAATTTCAAAAGAGTTTGGGAATGTATGAACATGTCATTGTTGGATTTTTATAATAGGTGTTGAAACAACTCAATGTTTCTGTATGTTTTGTAGAATCTGACATGTTTTGGATCATTTCATTTTCGGTATGTACTGGTGGAAACATTGGTATTTTCAATTTTGTGATTCCACTCGTGCTACGTCTTGGTCTCCTAGGAAATGGAAGCGTTTAAGTCTGTTTGAAAATTTTGTTCCTTGCTTGTGATGCATAAAAGGGTTTCTAAGACTACAGAGCAACATAGTTATATGTTTTGTAGATATAAGGGCCACCTTTTTGAAATTTCTGCTACCATTTGTTTAGCAAGCAAAGGATGTAGCAGCATTCCATTGTGTTGCTGATGGAACGTATCATGACAGGTTGTATTGCTGGGTTCTGCTCCAGATCCTCGCATTCAGAATGATTTTGTTAATTTGGCAAACCATTTGCATTCTTCACATGGTGACCGTGCCCGCCTTTGTTTGACTTATGACGAGCCTCTTTCCCATTTGGTATTCTCTCATTTAATTTAAGTTAATTTAATTTTTTTACATTTTCTGATTCCTACCCATATCTTGTTGCCTGCAATATAACTCTGATGTCAATGATTCGCTTGGAAACTATTCCAGATATATGCCGGTGCAGATTTTATCATAGTCCCTTCAATATTTGAGCCATGTGGATTAACTCAACTGATAGCAATGAGATACGGTTCAATACCTGTTGTCCGCAAGACAGGAGGTGTGTTGATTTTTATTTTTGTTTGATTTTTAACCCGTCGATAAAATTTAGAACCTCCTTGCTACTCTTCCTGACTGATAACACTCTTTCCTATGATTGATTTGTTCACAAATTTCTGCTGATATCCAATGTTTTGCAGTTTTGTTTTCAATGAAAAAAAAGTTTTGTTTTCAATGAAATCCGCAAGCTGAAGCACAGTTCTTTGCTTGTCTCAACTGAAAACTTATCTCTTCCTGCCCGATTGTGCCGATTGGATATCAATTCCCATAACTCACTTGCATTTTGATTATCATGATTTCCGTGGAACATGTAAACCCCTAATTCTTCTGTGCCATAGCTTGAAGTTAAATATACAAAGAAAGTAAATTAAATTCTTCCAAGGTACTGTAATAATAGATAGAAGACGAGGACTTCTTTGCTGTGCATTTGATATTTGATGGTTACTGGAGTTCCTGCTTCGGGCTTAGATGATGTGTCAAAAGTTATTTCAACACTTTCTTCTTACTGTAGGACTCCATGATACTGTATTTGATGTTGACCACGATAAAGAGAGAGCAGAAGCACAAGGTCTTGAACCGAATGGATTCAGTTTTGACGGAGCTGATGCTGCTGGTATTGAGTACGCTCTTAACCGGTGAGTCAACACGTATATTTGTCAGACAGGTGTTTTCTTCTCGAGTAGATAATTTCAGTTGTTTAGTTTTTTTTTTTTTTTTGGGTGAAACCAAAGGGCGGAGGAGGATTATATAAACCCATTGTCGAAATCATTTCTTCATTTTAGAATTTACTGTACAATACAATATGCCCTATTAAAGTTCTCCCTTTTTTTCAACACAAATTTGTCAGACATGTTACGCTCGTCTTTTAACGTAGACCTTGCCCCTACCTCCTGCTCTCTCTGTGGAGTATAGGCTTGCAACTTACAACATGTTTTTCAATGTTCCAGAGCAATCTCTGCTTGGTACGATAGTCGGGATTGGTTTAACTCGTTATGCAAGCGGGTGATGGAGCAAGATTGGTCCTGGAACCGGCCAGCTCTTGATTACATGGAGCTTTACCACTCGGCTCGCAAGTGAAAACAAGAAACGTAGGAACAGTTGTGTTGGAAAAGTAAGATGCAACTTGATCCCATAGCTCCCATATTTTTGTACAGGTGTAGTGGTAATCCCTTTATTAAATTTTATTCTCATTTTTTTTTTTTCTGTTTCATGTCAAAGCTGCGTATATTATGTGAGTAATGCAAGGCAATGGCTATTATAATCTGAGATGGTTCATTCATTTTCTGGAGCTGAAATCATATCTTAGTATCAAGAATTGAAGTTTATGCTTTGACCATTCGGTGCTACGTGAGTTCTACATTTTCCAAGATGAGGTCGGAAGAAATTAGACTAGGACGACTTTTACATCATACTCCTATGTGGCGCCTGATCATTCTTTTAGGCGTTTGTTGTAGCTAGCGTTATCGTAACACAAATTATTCAGAAGCAGAAGTCAAAAAGCTGATAAGCTTCTCCAAAATTTGTGATTTAAGTTGTTCCTGGTCCATAAGCAGGAAGCCGTAGTTATGACAAACAAGCCGGCACGGCTATTGGAACTCCAAACAGCTCCTTAGTTTGCTACTCTCAACTTGATGTTTTTGCTGCAATTGAAGAGACCAACACTGCTGGAAATGGTGGTTTTGTGAAATGGTTAAAGGGTAGTGATTTGACTTGTGACCAGATGGGCTTTTGGGGAGAATATGAACCATAAGTGGAGAGAACTTTATTACTGGCTTTCACATCCCACTTATCTGCACAAAGATAAGGTAGAGCCACCAAGTGTGTGTGAAGTGTCCTTGTCTTATCAATTCAGGTCTAATGAATACATAACATCTTGGATGGTTGGAAGAAGTGTTCATTTTAGTTCATGGCTCAGACGAATTGAGAGGCTGATTTTGTAAAAGTAACTGAGAGGGATGGCTGATAGGGGGGCGGATCCCGTCAATTTGGCTATCGACTTGTTCAGTCCATTTGGTGCATCTGAACTGTCCAAAAGTGTTTTGGATGACTCAAATTTAAAAGGGTGTTTTAGGGAAAAGAAAAAAAAAATCATAAACACTCTCTTTAAATCTTGGATGTCCAAAACACTTTTGAACAACCCGGCTCCACCAAATGGACTGAACTGGTCGGTACCAAATGGACAGATCCGATCCCGACTAGCAAATGTTCAAGAAAAGAGACTGGGTTAGAAGGCTAACAAATGTTGCTTCTCAGCCAAGTCATGAAAAGTTCAAAAACTAAAATAGTTCAAGAAAAGAGAGAATTTTAAGACTGGGTGAGAAGGCTAAAAATTTTTTCTTCTCGGCCAAATCTTCTACTAGGCTGCGCTCTCTTGGACTCAACTTTAACTTAATTTAAATTTGAAAATTGTCCTTATTTGAATTTTTTTCGCATTTGTTAGTTTTGCGCCAAACTTTTATTACTTATTGATTCGTCTCGACGAGAGGAGTCGGAAAGTATTTTTTTTTTACTTTTACCTAAGTATTTTGAGAAATAACCATTTTTAGCACAAAAATGTCATTTTTGCGCTTAAAAAGTGGTTATTTCTCAAAATACATGGATAAAAGTGTCAAATTCTACTTTTCCGATTTCTCTCGTCGAGACGAATCAATAACCGACAAAAGTTTGGCGCCAAACTAACAAATGCAAAAAAAAAAAAAATTACATAAGGACAAAACTTTCAGATTTAAGTTAAGTCCAATAGAACGCAGTTTGCACTTAGGCATAGTAGGCGTGCTATGAGCTCCTCAGTAAAAGCTCACCTAGGTTTTTTTTTTCTTGGTCAGAATCGTTCATCTTCTTTGCTTTGTTAATGCAGGTTGCTCGTGTAAAAGTTCAAATTGATCAGACAATTTTTTGATGTATGATCGGAGCTTACCTTCTACTACTAGTTTATTTTCAGAATCATTCTAACAGTTGAAAGTGTTCCAATCATATGTCTACATATATACCTAAATTTTTGGAGGGTCACCTAGTTGACGACAAAACAATGAGTCCACAAGCATGATAAGAAGCAAATTCATATTTTTGATTTCGCAAAACAAGTATGTCTCTTTGCATATTTAACTTGATTGGACGTCGTTAGATATGTCAACAAATTACATTTTTAGAGGACAAAATGAACGGTGGAAGTTTAGAGTTATTTGTACAAACACGTTAGTTTTTATCATGGACAAACGTTTTTGCGAGATGTGAAAGAACTACTATTCCAATATTTGTTGTGGGCCATAATTAGTAGACCCGCAATGGCTCAAAACTGGGCAACTTAATTGGTTCGATCAAATGATTATTAGCTATAGTAAGCCTGGTCTGAATCAGTTGGCATGACTGAAGCAGATATATAGTAATGTAGTTGCTTTCACTGTTATTCCAATTGTGATGTTTAACTGCCCAAGTAGGCAATTTTGCCGGCTGGATTAACCATTGATGATTATTAGCCTTTCAATAATGCTCAACAGGGAAAAATGCCACTGGGCTTCTGTTTATGGCATTAATTATCTTTCTTGAGAGATTTCTTAATGCCGAACGGGTACCACGAGGCGGTATCCATCAGCAATTTAGACCGTCCAAGCAGTGATCTAATAGCCCAGATTTATTCCTTCTCTGTCCCCTCACCCCACCCCACCATTCGTTCTCCTCTTCTTCTTTTTTCTAAAATTTGAACCATTCAAAATACTTTTGAACGGTCCGAAACGCCGACGTGATACCACGTGTGTGTGGCACCAAAAAATTTCTCATCTTTTGGTCAACAACATGATATTAAATGCTCATCTCATTGCCTGTTGCCCTCAAGGATAACATATTACGGAGTAAAATGTTTTATTCTCATTTAAAATTACAACACCACTGTTACCCTGACAATCATTATCATCACCGGAACAAGCTCTACGTAGACTGGAGCCGGTTACTGTGCTCTATTAATAGGCCACCCAAGCGCCGTTCCATCATTTCCACACCTAATCGATCTGTTCCACCTTTTTTTTTTTTCTTTTCCAAAGCGATATATATCGGCGGGTTAGTATTGTTTATACTATATGTTAGAGAGGGAGAAGGGGAGAGGGCTCGAACCTGACCCAAATGTGTGAAAATACAATTAAAAAAGAAGCATTGAAGTACCAACCGCACTTTACTTATCACTGCGATCTATTCTACCTTGATCACAACAGATTGTTGTATTGAAATTGAGACTTAATGAAATGACCATGTTGTCTAAACCCTAGTCCAATCAGGGAACAAATAATCTAAGGGCTTGTTTGGAACCGGGGAAAAGTAAGGAAAGAGAAAATAAAAGAGAGAAGAGGAAAATGTGGAGAAAAATTTATTCTTTGTTTTGTTATTTAATTTTCATTGTTTTCCATCAAACCAAGCAAGAACAAACTACTGTTCTTTCCTTTCATTCTTCGTCTATAAGTTCCAAACGAACTCTAAAAGAATTATATAATCGAACTCAACCCATCACACAAGAATATCCTAACGTCTCTCTCCCCGTAAAAATTAAATTCACGATCTCACAGCATACTCTTGGCCAGCTAAACCCTGACCCATTTAAATTCTTGTACTATCTATGATCACCTCTTTTTTGATCGGCTTTTTGTAATTGTATCTATCTCACTGCATCATTTAAGTAGGGAATGCATGAGCCCTACCAACGTGACATGTAACTACCCGGCCCCCCGCATTCCTCTCTCTCTCTCTCTCTCTCTCTCTCTCTCTCCACTGTGACTGTTCATCTCACTTCTCATCAGCAATAATTCTCAACACCCATGAAGCACCGAAGAGTGCTGAAGATCTAGTAGAGAGTACTTCGATAGCATGCATCAGGAATAGTAAAGATTATTCAGTACTGTCAGTGCCGGCCCCGCACACACACTAATATTTGTAGGGATCACCACATACCATGTGGAGTATACATTCCATAAGGGTGGGGTTTTTTCTGCTTTCTTTTTTTTCCGATTCGAGTTAAGGATTGACATAACCAGGTTTGCAAAAGTTTGATTCTGATTGATTTCAGTTTTTTTCAATGGGAGCTTATTCGGATCCAACCAGAGTCTAATCGAAATTCGGTCTATTAACAAGTATACCGTAGCTAACACTTGATGCAAAAAAAACTTAGTTAGAGCATCCACACTAGGCTCGTTTCTGCTTCTGCAATTGCTCGGCTCTTGTAGTGAGCAACTGCTCATAGGCTATTATATTTTAATGTGGCTGTCTTCGTTTTCTCACATGGCTCTGGCCCCACTTCTTTCTCAAGCACGAAAAGTATACTAGATTATTGAAGTATAAATAAAATAATGCGTTTGATGAATAGAGTAGTACTTCTTATGTTCTAAATTGTTGGTTTTGTACGAAAAGACGTGTAATTTTCGGATAAAAAAAGTATTTTTTTTGGTATTCGTTAAATCTAATCTAATCTATCCTATGAGACTTAAGAATGGAGATGAGTGCTTACGAGAATTAAACTATGCCCATGTTCATGTGCATGAAAGTATAAGGAAAACACAAACTACATAATTTTTATGGGATAAAAAAAATACTTTCATGCATAATTTTTAATTTTTTTGACACCCAATTAGAGATTTCAATTAATTTTTTAATTTGGTGTCAAGAAACTTGAAAAATTATGCACGAAAGTACATGATGTTTTGATCAAAAAATTGCACGCTCTTTCGTGTATGACCAACAATTCGCAATGGAGGGATTAAAAATATGACTTGGGAAAATACTAAAGGTGACTTTTTAAGTTATAATTTTACTTAAATTTGTTGAGGCTGATATGGATGCTCTTAAAATATATTCATTACAAAAATATAATCGTTACAAAATATAGCCGCTATAGAGTATCACATTTGAGAAAACATAAAAAAAATTAAAAAAATTTCAATAGTATTATATTGGAAGAAGAAAAAAATAATATAGTAATAGATCACATGTTAAAATAGAGAGTCTGATACAATATGCATTTTAAATGTGACTAGCTAAAATAACAAAGTGGTCTTTTAAAGTATAAATTTGGTCTGAAATTTAAAGAGTCTGATGTGGATGCTTTTATAGGACATATTGGCTATGACTCAACAGCTACATGTTCTAATTTTCATTTATAAATTGAAAACATTTTTCAAAATTTCATTTATTAGGAGCTCTAAATTAATGTTTTCCATCACTTCTACCAATTAATCAGGGATGTTTCCGCTAACCAAAAAGTTGCAGACTACAATTTTTTAGTTTTGTCCTTATTCAATTTTTTTTTGCGTTTGTTAGTTTTGCACCAAACTTTTATGTAATATTGTTTCGTCTCGACGAGAAAAATTAAAAAGTAAAACATTATGACTTTTACACAATTATTTTTGACAATATTTGAGAAAAATGAAAAAGTCTGCTTTTTGGGTTTTTACTTGGATATTTCCAAAAAATATTTGTGTAGAAGTCTTATTTTTTTTTTTACTTTTTTGATTCCTCTTATCGAGACGAACCAATAATACATAAAAAAAATTAACGCAAAACCAACAAACACAAAAACAAAATTGAAAAAGGACAAAACCAAAAGTTGTAGTCTACAACTTTTTGGTTAGTGGAAACGCCCTCTCAGTTTTCATTTTAATTTAAGTGACAATAAAACACCAGTAATAAATGAAAAGCGATCCTCCAAAAGGGGTGTTTTGGCTTAATAATTAAGTTGGTTAATTTTTTCTTTATTCAAATTTCTTGTGTTTGTTGATTTTTTGTCTGTTTTTGTGAATTATTGGTACGTCTCGAGAAAATAAATAAAAATAAATAAAAAAATTGAGCCAAACTACAAAATTTTTGAATAAAGAGAAGATAATATAAATAATCTGAATGTTTTGTATTATTTTTGTCTTTAATGGACTTTTTAAAGGTTTTGATCACATTTTTTTACTTTTAAAATTCTTCTCGTCAAGATAAACTAATAATTCATAAAAAAATTAGCGCAGAACTAATAAAGGCGAAAAATCCAAAATGGGCCCAAATCTCTAAGTACAGTAGTGAATCCAACTCAACTACGGGTACCGATAGTGTACATATTGTGTTGCGGCCTAGTGGGACCAACTTTGGAGTCCCGCAGAAATAATTTGAACCGTTCATTAATTCTAACATAATTTTTCAGGTGGCCTTTTAAAAAATCACCTCCATTTGATAATTGTAAGTGTTTGATTCAATTTTTCAATATTTCTTAACTTCTGAATGAAAGTTAGATAAAAATCCTAAATTTTGAATGAAAGTTAGTACTAAATAATTGGATCAAACACTTACATTTGAATTCTGAATGAAAGTTAGATAATTGAATCAGATACTTACAGATATATATTTTATGTATGACCACTAGAAAATAATTTTAAAGTTAATAAACGACTCAAATCATCTGTATAGAACCCCAAAGTGGACTCGCAGATCGATAGGTACATTATGAGGGATTGAGAAATCTTGTAGTGTAAGGCCCTGTAAGACACCCTGTAGGGCGCACACAAGTCATCGATATTAACAATGAATGATTAAAATATGATTTTTAATTATGACCGGTAAAAATCATTCATTACCGATCATAATTGATTTTTAATGTGGACTGTTAATTGATAAGATCAACGACTGTGTGCCGCCACCCTACATATGCACCGTATGGAGTGCACTACAGCACCCTGCGGATCCCATTATGAGTACCCTTCAATCGGTCCAAGCTTTAGTTGTGATTGAGTTGGATTTGGATAAGGTTACGGCTATCTTCGAGGTTTATTAGCTGGAGTGTGTAGACCAATCTCTCCACTCTTCCCAATCAACGTAGGTAGGCTCCCTTCCGAAATTTTTTTTAAAAAATAAGTGCTTATTTTAGAATTTTTCAAAAAAAATAATAATAAGAAAGGCCATTTCACAAAATCAAAATAAAAAGTTTATTTCACATTTTCAAACTCAAAAATAATATAAATGTCAATTTTTTTTTGCACTGTATTAAAGATCTTAATGAGATCTATCAAATAAGATCCATATTGATAAGAAAATTATTTGCGTAAGCACATGATTTTTGAGTTTGAAATTGTCTTCTTAAAAAATAAGGAGTTGTGCTATGAGTAATGGGCGCCGAGGAGGGAAATCGTACCGACGGCCGCGCCAGGCCGTCTCCGGCCACCGGACGGCCGATCCGAGCCGTCCAAAAATTCTATAAAAAAAAACCGAGGGGGCTATCGTGGGAATCAACGACATCCGAGGTTAAGGAACTGTTACACTGTCACACTTGAGAGTGGTCACTACGTTGGTTGCTCTTTCTTAAGCGTTTTATTGAGAAAACAAAATACATATATGTGGTTCCGGTGACACCTAAAAAAACATATAAAAAAATAGCCCAAATCTCAATCTCATAGTTCTTCATCAAATTTTGGAAGATCCGAGCCGCTCAATGTGTTCAAAACGTGATTTTTAAGGTTATTCGGGAGAAATTGGGAAAAAAAATTATTGGGAAGGGCTTGATTTGAGCATTTTTTTATTGAACCGTTCGATAAAAAATTGTTCGGATGAAGCCATTTCCGATCATTTTTTTCTGATTTCTTGCGGGTACCCTTAAAATCACGTTCTAATTACATTGAATAGCTTGGATCATCGAAATTTGATTGGAAACTTTGGGGTGTTTTTTTAGATTTTTTTTAGGTATTCCCGGAACCGCCCCGCGCGCGCGCGCGCACACATACACACACATATATATATTAGTCCACTTCCCGTAAGGACCATCTTAACTTAATAAAATATGGACCTCCCTTTCCCGATAGAATTTCGATGATCCGAGCCGCTTAATGTGTTCAGAACATGATTTTAAAGACCCATTAGAAATTAGCAAAAAAAATGACCGGAAAGGACTTTATCCGAACAGTTTTTGTTTGTTTTTTATCGAACGATTCAAACAAAAACTGCTTGGATGAAACCCTTCCTAGTCATTTTTTTTGCCAATTTCTCACGGATACTCTTAAAATCACGTTTTCAACACATTGAGTGGCTCGGATCATCGAAATTCGAACGAAAAATAAGAGAAATTGGGAAGTCCTTATTTTAACTAAAATAATGACTTCCTCATTTGAAAATGACACACACACCCAGAGAATTTACCTAGTAATATGTCTTAAAATCTAAACCTACGGACAAGGATTAATACAAAGGTCATTATAAAAGTAGGTACGTAAAATATACAATGAGTCGGTATATAACTTGTTCACAAAAAATCATACTAGTCTCCAAATACCACGAGTGCTGCTATTGGTACATACAATATGTACATATAATGTACATATAGATTTTGTGAGGTTCAATTTGGGTCCCACAAATATGATCCGAACCACTCATTATTTTTAAAACATCTTTTTATGGAGCCCTGTAAAAAATCAGCTCAACCTGATATCGGTAAGGATTTTTTCTGAATTTGTAGGGGCGAAACTAAGCAGTTAAGTAGTTTCGCCTCTACAAATTAAGAAAAAATCCTTATCTATATCGGGTTGTGTTGATTTTTTACAGGGCTCCATAAACAAATGTTTGAAAACTAATGAGTAGTTTGAATCATCTTTGTGGGACCCGAAGTGGACCCTACAAAATTAAAATGTACATAATATATACATTTCATATGTACCCCTGGCATTTTTGAAATACCACTGATACAAAAGGAAAACCATGTAAAATGACCAGGAAGGACTATTTGCCTATCAATGGGCTAAAATGTGGATTGTAAATGGGGTTATAATCATAATTCCGATTGAACTCAAAACTACGTACTACAGTACTAATTTACTCCGTATTTTGACGAATTGATGTGACATGCAACTGTCAAGTTATGAAATTAGAAATTGAATTCGCTGAAATAAAGCATAACGACGACTTCCAGAATGGGCAAAAGCCAACTGCTATCTATCTATATTACGTGTACTAACTGAGAGTAGATATATACTACCTTCATTTCCACTCTTACATATTGCAATATATAATTAATTGAAAAGTGTCACGAACTCTCGAAAATGACAAAAGAATTGAAACGGAGGGAGTACTAACAATAAAAAAAGATAGCTCTTTCTTAGATTGATACATGGCTTATTTTTATAATTTCTCCACATTTTCCACCAAATTATATTTGAAAGATTGAAAAAAAAAAAAAAATTCAAACTTCTTTTTATGTTCAAACTTTCTCCCTTGTTAATTTTTTTTATGTTTAATTAATGAGAAACTCGTATACTAATGAGGGATAAATTTCAACCGAACATTAGAGTATAAACGTCCCCTATTTCAGTGCATAACACGAGTGACGCGCTTGTACATACTCCACCATTATGAGTCTCTATGACAAATGCAACGTTCTCCTTTTTTAAAACATTGCACTTGCATCCATTAGTATAAAGTATATAAACCAGAGGCGTTTCAAAATCTTGTCATTACCGAAAGGGGGAAAAGAACAGAGGTCCATGTGTTTTCTATGTGCCTTCTCAGTGCCCACATTCTCTTTATCACTCAAATCAAATGCAACTTCCCGTGGGCGACTTGGACTTTCTGCACATTTTAAAATCCACAACTCTGCTTCCAACAGTTTTCAGGTATGATGAGTATATTACAAGATAGGGGATAAATAACACAAGAAGCAACAACTGACCGGAGATCCTCAGGAAAAAAAAAAACCCATCATTTATTTTTCGCTTTCTTTTCCGTTCCCAGTTTCCATGGCCAAGAAAGTTAATTAAAAAAAACCCATGTCATGAATACCTCTGTTGCAGTCCCCCTTTTCTCTCTTGAAATCTGTGATTCTGTTTGGATTGTTGCAAAGGCCACAGAAAAGTAGTACACCAGTTTCTGTGCTTTCACCATAACTTCTGTTGCCTTTTGTTTTGGATTTTCTGTTGGGGGGTAAGGTAATACTAGTACTCACTCTTACCCATTGGGGAAAAAAGCTTTGCAGAGTTCTGCTGCTCCCCTTAATCAACTCCCTTTTTATCATTTTGCTTCCCAAGAAAACAATTTCTTTCTCAGGAAAGAAACAAGTCCTTTTTCTTCTTATATATTTTGGAAGTTGGGTTTCGGATTGTTTCAAAAGTTTTTTTGTCACTACCTATTTTGTGTATTGAGCTAACAAGCAATGGAAGATGGAACTGGGAGGTTTTTCATCAACAGAAGTGGCACTGGAGGGAATCCAAAAAGAGGTGGAGATTTTGAAGAAGAAGATGTGTGGAGCATAGAGATGGAGAGATCGGAGGATTCAAGTCCAGGAATGGGGAAATCAAAAGCCAAGGACTCAACTGGTCCTAGAATGATCCCAAGGGCTAATTACAGTCCAAAAGTGGCTCAGCAGTCATCAGCTCCTGTGAACATTCCTGATTGGTCAAAGGTTTATGGGAGTCATGGCAACTCAAACAAGGGGAAGAAGATGTATCATGGTTTCCTTGATGATGCTTATGGTGATGACGGTGGTGATGATGATGATGATGATGGTGAGATGGTGCCTCCACATGAATACATGGCAAAGAAGCTAGCAAGGAGTCAGATCTCTTCCTTTTCCATGTGTGAAGGGATTGGGAGGACTCTTAAAGGAAGAGACCTCAGCAAAGTGAGGAATGCCATCTTAACCAAAACTGGTTTCTTGGAGTAATTTGTTGGATTGTGATTTTCACATTTCAAAAATTGATAGAAGGGCTCCAAAACTGACTGTGTTAATACACAAAACGACGTCGTTTTGGAGCTCCTCTATCAATTTTTGGAGTGTTAAAATCAATTTCCTAATTTGTTTTACTAAAAGATAATCTTTCATTTTTTTTTCTATGCCCATTAGTTCATCATCTATCATCACCATGATTTTGCGATCACATCACCATCTTCATATTCATCACGGCCAAAAGGTCCTTTTTTGTTGTATTTCCTTTAGTTGTTACACATGTTACATGTGTAGTGTAACGTGGTGGGTGGAGCCGGGGACCAATATATGGTGGTATAGAGATGGATGAGTCAAATTGCGCACTACGCGTGCACGGCTGAGTCCCGTGGAACTCTGGAAATGAGATTATAAGTCAGTGCTGCCCCTTTCAGAGAATTTTTTTGGGGTATTTTTTCCTTTTCAGAAGAAGAGGGGAAGAAGAAAGTATTGGCAGCCTCTGAGATTTTGTCAGGTACATTAGTGTATTGTGTATGGATAGTATCTGCATACTTTTTTGTATGGGGGAATTAAGTTGATTTCCGGATGATAAAAAAAAAAAGAAAAAAAAGAAAGACGGTTTATTTTCTTGTGTTATGCTGCCTATGATTTGTTCTGTAGTTGTTTTACATTACTCGAATTAATTATTCAGTATCAGCGAAGGTACAACCATATTTTACCAGATGACAAGATGATTCAGGATAAGTTCCGCTAAGAGATTTTTGGACTTTTTTGTTTTGCCTTTGTTTCGTCTGTTCACTTTGCAACAAACTTTTGACCCTTAGCTTTTTGGGCTTTATTTTAGATATTACAAAAAATATTAGGGTAAAAAAAAATTTACTTTTACAATTCCTCTTGTCGAGACGAATGTAAAAAGTTTGCTGGATAACGTACAGACGCGAAAAAAATTTGAATAAAAACAAAACGAAAAAGGCTCAAAAATCTTGTAGGTGAATAACGATCTCAGACAGCCAACTTTTGGTTTTACTTTAAAAGTGGAATGACTTGCTAAAAGACTAGAAAAAAAGTTTGATAAACTTAAAAAGGGTAAGTCTAGGGATCATCCATTTCTTGACAAAGACTGTTATCAATTCTCAATTATAATTCAAGCGAGAGTCACAACCGCGTGCTCACACTCGGAAGATTTAGCTTTAAAGGCTACGTTTATCAAAGATGTGATTTATCGGAATTAAACCAACTTGTTTTACTAATGAATTGGACACGTAGGAGGCCACGAGCTCTAAGCATACCGCGTGCCAAGACCGCTTTACTAAATGACATGCCAAGAAGTTAACACCCCTAGTTTAGACAAAAAATGGCTAGGTTAGTTCAATTCTGAAAATCATGATTTAAGCCCGAGGGTTCGAGAACCAAACAACTATCTAAGTCTTTGAGAAAGATTAACCTAAGACTTAGCCTCACTCATAGTAAAAGAACAAAGCATAGCATAAAAATGAGACATGTTTCTTAACCGATAAAAACTGAAATAAACTTGATAATACCGAAGATCCAAACCGTAGCTACAACTTTAATACTTGAAAAATTAACAAACAATTAATACCTTGAGTAGTTCTTAAAGGAAATGACTAGAAAAACTTGAAAGAATAATAATGGAAATCCTAGAAAGCAAAAAGACTTAAAGCATAAAAAATCTAACTTAGGCCTAAAACTAACTATACGGCCATATATGATATACAAGCCTATTTATATAGCTTACAATTCAGCCTTACAATGGACCAAAATATCCCAAAAATATTTCATAAGTGAAAACTTCCCATAAATGGAAGGTTAAACAATTTAGCACAAAATTCTAGTCACAGAGCAGGGGTACCGGTATCGGTACCAACTCAACTGTTGGGCTCTGAAGCAGAAATGTACCGATATCTAAGTATTGAGGTATTGGTACCTCTGCTGCAATTTTGCAGATTCTCAGCTTTTGGCCTCAGCTTCAGCAAACAACTCCCAGCAATTTTCACAGCATCTTATTTTCATTCTCTAAACTTAAGTAAATACTACATTTTAAATATTTCTTTTACCTTTTCTTTACTTTAATTTATTTAATGAAAATATGAAAGTACTCCCCATTCAAAAACAATAGCATTACCAGAATTTCAAGATTCCAATTATATCAAAACGTCAACCCCCTACTTTTAGTGTAAAATGAAAAATTGAACGTTTTACTATAAAGGAAATGGCTCAAAACATGACATTGCTTTTCAAATAAAATCTTGCAATTTTGTAATTACTCTTAGAAAAATTCAAATATCAATTATCGCCATTTTTAATCTCGAAAACTGATACTTTTTTGGAAAGTCATTTTTCCATACTATACAAAATTTAAGGGTCGACAGGGTCTTCTGGACTTGGAAGCACTTGGGCTATCCATGGCGTCAAAACGTGCCTTATTTGCATGGTTTATTTGAAAACACTAAAAACACATCTTACATGCAATATCGTTATAAAGCTAAATATATGCAAGATAAAACAACATAAAACGGGACTAATCGCACCAAATATCTACAATATTGGATGCTCATCACTATGTGTCATTGATCACCACCACGTGTCGCTCATCTGACAGCTTTAGGGGCGTTGCTTCGTTTCCAGCGCATACCGCTAGTATAAAAGGAGGAGTGGGAGAGAGAGAAACACTTTTGCTTTCTCTCTCCAGTTCATCACTACCAGAGCTTCTCTTTTTACAATATTGAGGGAAATGAAAAGTATGCTTCTGATTAATAATTACTCAAATGTCATTACAATAAAGCTTTTCTTAGAAAATGAAACAACAAAAAACGGGGAGAAGGCCAAACAAGGCTACCCCGGGACGACTAATCACTAGCGGTAGAACTTCTTAAGCTTGTTGGCGTTCCAAGACTTGGCAATAGGGGTTCCATCCAGCTTTTCAAGTTTGTAGTTTCTTGAGCTAAGGTGCTTGATTACATGGAACGGTCCTTCTCAGTTAGGCATGAGCTTCTTCTTCTTGGATTTTTCATTCACCTTCTTCCAAACGAGGTCGTCGGGCTTAAATGACTGGAGGCAGACACTTCTGTTGTAGTCTCGGGCAATTTCTTACTAATAAGAGGCAAACTTGATCCGATCCTTCTTGCGCTCTTCCTCGGTTAGGTCTAGGTTCGGAGCGATTGTTTCATTGTTAACCGTTTTGTCAAAGTGCTCGGTTCGAATAGTAGGGAGCCCAACTTGGAGAGGAATGACGGCTTCCATGCCAAAGGCCAGAGAGAAAGGGGTGCGACCGGTAGAGCGTCGGGGAGTGGTTTGGCACTCCCAGAGCACCCTAGGGGAGCTCTTCCGCCCACTTGCCTCGACAGGATGTGAACCGATGCTTGATTCCAGCAGAGATAGCTTTGCTAGCAGCTTCGGCCTAACTGTTGTGTTGTGGGTACCCTGGAGTGGATGTTTCAGACTTGATTCCGTATTCGTCAAGTAGGGCTCGATACTTCTGTCTATTGAATTGTTTGCCATTGTCGGTGATAATAACGAATGGGATGCCGAAACAGGAGATGATTTTCCTCCAAACAAAGCGGTTGACATCGGCCTCTTCAATGTGGACCATAGGCTCGATTTTGACCCACTTAGAAAAGTAGTTCGTGGTTGTGAAGAGGAATTTGAATCCTTCGGGGGCGGCGGAGAGTTTTCCCACGATGTCCATTCCCTATTGTGAAAATGGCCACTGGCTAGTAAGAGGGCTTAGGTCTCGAGCGGGCTAATGGATGATTGGGGAAAACATCTGTCATGTTTGGTATCACTTGACGTATTCCTTAGAGTTGTGTTTTATCGCGGCCACTAGTAACCTTGAGTTATAGCTCGGTGGGCTAAAGAACGACCCCCCGAGTGACGGCCACTGTCCCTAGCGTGAAGTTCTTCCAGGATTCTAGGAACCTGATGCGGGTGTACTACCAGTAGGTGAAGAAGAATTGGGATATTTCATTCATTGATTACATGATCCCAGTATATATACTGAGTTAGAGAGTAATCGACTCAAGGTGTACAACTGTCATGAGCTGGATACCACTAGTTACAACTTGCACTACCCTTATTAACAGAAACACACTTAGCCATAAACCACAAGTACTTAACTGAAACACTCTTAACCACTAATCATGTTGAAGTAGGATCAGCACTCTTATCATCCCCCCTCAAACGAGTGGGAGCTGGAAGCACCAAGAGTTTGTGCTTAAGATACTAGAACTGTGAAATAGGAAGGGCCTTGGTAAAAATATCTGCCAGCTGATCAGAGGTTGGAACATAGTGAAGTGAAATTGCCTTGGCTGCCACTCGATCATGAATATAATGGCAATCAACCTCGATATGCTTAGAACGGGCATGGAAAACTGGATTAGTTGCAAGAGCAAGAGCAGAGGTATTGTCACACCACAAAACAGGTGTACTCACTGAAACATGTAATTCTTTGAGCAACATATGTAACCAACTTAACTGAGCAACAGTTTAGGCCAGAGATCTGTATTCGGCTTCTGTAGAAGAGCAAGAAACAGTTGAGTAAGAACAGAGATGCAATAAAGATTAGAGAGACGTTTGGATTTAGATCTTGTGACCATGGAATGACGTGGAGAAGTGGATTTAAGAACAAGAGGAAAAACAATTTTTAGAGATTGAATGGATACTGCTGAAGGGGGAGTGGAATCAGAAACAAAACAAGTATATGAGGATGAAGAAGGGGTAGTATTTGCTGTATCACGAGACAGAGGGGGAGATGCTTGTGTAAGACTGGAAGGTGGTGTAAGTGCAGGACCAAGAAGAGATGGAGAATCTGAAGGTGAACAGCTAAAAGAAGGCCTGGGATGGGACCAGAAAAAGGATTGAATAGTTGATAAGGTAGGGACAGGGGGCACAAAGGAGGATAATTGAGAAGCACAGGGAAAGACATGTTCAAAGAAAACAACATGCCTAAAAATGTAGATCCTACTAGTAGACATATCAAGACACCTGTATCCCTTGTAAGATAGATGATACCCAATGAAAACACAAGGAGTAGACCTGGGTTGAAGCTTATGAGCAGTGTAAGGCCTTAACCATGGGAAACTGGCACTCAAACACTTTAAACAATAATCAGGCAAGCAATGAAACAACACTTCAAAGGGAGTTTTATGATGTAAAGCAGTACTAGGTAAACGATTAACAAGAAAGACTGCTATAGCAAGAGCATCAAACCAATGAGATAAGGGCAAAGAAGATTGATGTAAGAGAGCTATGGCAGTCTTCACTAAATGCCTATGCTTACGTTCAGCCACACCATTCTGAGATGATGAATGTGGACAAGACAATTGATGAACAATGCCATGTGATGTGAGAAATTCATAAAACTGATTAGTACAATATTCACCACCACCATCTGAAGAGAAGTGGTAAACTGCTTTTCCACATGGGCCTTAAAAGCAACAAATTTGGAAAACACCTTAGTTTTGGATTTTAAAGGATAAATCCAAGTGAACCGACTATAGTCGTCAATGAATAACACATAAGATGTAAAACCAGAAGTGGAATGTTGAAAGGGCCTCAGACATCACTATGAATGAGAGACAATGGTTTATTAATAGTGGAAGTGGACAAAACAAATGGTAATCTGTGACTTTTGGCTACAGCACAGTGAGTACAAGCAAGAGATGTACATTTATTAGAACTAGACAAAGGTAAATGCTTAGCTAACTGTTGAAACTTTAGAGAAGAGGAATGACCAAGGCGATTATGCCATGTTGATGCAGTAATAGCTGTACTGAGATGAGCCTATGGTTGAGAAGTAGAACTAACAGAAGAAATAGGAAAATGATATAGACCTTAGACATTATGACCTCTAGACAGGATTTTCTTCATGACTTTGTCTTGCACAAAGAAGGAGGAATCGTCAAATGTAATGGAACAATTATTGTCTTTAGTAAGTTGCTGAACAGAAAGCAAATTACTAGTCAAGGAAGGAACATGTTGGACTTGATTAAGATGAAAAGAATGAGAGGGAGTAGGTAGAATGCCTTTACCTGAGTGTTGAATCGGTAAAGCGCAACCATTACCAACTAGAACTTGCTTAGGGCCAGTGAAAGGATGGTAGAGATGCATGTTAGAAAGGTCATTGGTGAGGCGACGCGTAGTAGCAGAATCCACATACCAATCTTGAACAGGTGCTGCTGGAGAAGAAGAGGCAACAAAAGCTCTTGTAGAAGATTGAGGTGAAGAGGCCATAAAAGACGACTGATAAGACGAATCCATGCGATACTAGCAGTTCACAGCAGTGTGGCCTGGTTTATTACAAATCTGATAAAGAACTGTAGAGGAAGCACCAAAAGAAACGCCACCAGTGTGATCAGAGAAAGAACTACCATCGTTAGAGCCACCAAAAGGCCTAAATGTATTAGTATGTCGTCCAAAACCTCGATCACCTCCTCGAGAGTGAAATCGACCTCCACGATAACCACTCCTTGAAAAATTACGCCCTCGAGAGAAATTAGAACCTCTGAAACCTTGGTGATGAGGAGTAAAACCTCGATTTCCAGTGACATTGGCAGCATAAGTGACAGTTAGGTCATCATGAGAAGAGGAAGATGTAGAAGCCGCATCAACATGTATAGCCTCAGAACACAGAAGTGAAACGAACTCATTGATAGTGATGGAGCTAGATCTAGTCCGAATAGAGGTTTTAAAAGCATCATAAGCAGAGGGCAAACCATGTAGTATATGAAACACCAAATCCTCATTGTGAACTAGACATGTAGCAATAGCCAACTGATCAATAATATCCTTGATCTGCTTTAAGTAATCCTCCATGGATTTGGTTCCTTTAGTAACAAAACTCAAGCAATCCTTAAGTTGATGAATGTGCGAGCGTGACAGAGTAGTAAATCATTTTTCTAGGGCAAACCAAACCTTTTTGCTACCAAACAGATCAAGAACCAGAGAAAACACTAGAGTAGTAAGAGTTGCAGTGAGACAACTCAACAAATGTGAATCAATAACCTTTCATTTCATGAATTCCGTGTTCGCTACATCTTTACCATTCGCATCTTTAACAATTGGTGAAGGACATTCAATTGAGCCATCGAGATATCCAAACAAATATGTAGCATTCATAATATTCTGTACCTGTTTCTTCCAAAGCATGTAATTTGTGGAATCGAGCTTAACAGTAATTAGAGAACTCAGATTGGAGATTAAGAGTTTGAGATTTTCTGGTACAAGAGTAGACTCAGTCGGCAAAGAAGAGGTTGTAGAAGGCGCCATTGAAGAGAAGAGTAGAAGAGGATCGATACTTGCGAGAATTGCTATGGCTCTGATACCACAAAGAAGAATTGGGATATTTCATTCATTGATTCTTGATTACATGATCCCAGTATATATACTGAGTTAGAGAGTAACTGACTCAAGGTGTACAGCTGTCATGAGCTGGATACCACTAGTTACAACTTGAACTACCCTTATTAACAGAAACACACTTAGCCACTAACCACAAGTACTTAACTGAAACACTCTTAACCACTAATCACGTTGAAGTAGGATCAACACTCTTATCAGTAGGTACGGGCCGGTGAAGGATCATCGGTACAACTTGCAGTTAGGATTCAGCCAATAGAGAACAGGTTTGTTATGGAGTTGGTGGGCTTCTTTCTTATCAGAGGGGAGGATATCGTCCTGAAGGTAGCTGACCATCTCGTCCATCCAGCTTGGGCCGAGGTCGATGTTTAGAATTTCGTGGACTAGGATGTCGAGCTCAAAGTTGGGCTTATAGATGATTTCGAACGAGATGGATCGAGGCCCGATGTCGGAACAAGAGGAGGCTAGACTTTATTTGGGTGTTTGTGTTGGAAGATTTTTTTTCCGAAAGAGGAAAGAGTACTTGAGATCACTAGAGTGGGGAAGTAATCACTTTGTATTGCACTTGAACACAAACTTTTTGGCTTAATGCAAAATGATTAAAACTTATCCATATTTATACTACTCCATAGAAGATTGTAGATTTCTTCTTTACAAAATAATATCTAGGTAGGTTCTAGATTTTAAACATGTGAGAAATATTCAAGGTTTTTCTAGACGTTTTCTAGATCTAAATATCCTAGAACTCTTCTAGAAACTTCATACTTATATCTCCATCCAAAATATCTTCTATTTGGGCTTCTTGACTTGGGCTTTATTTTCTTGGACAAAAATACTTTTTTTTTAACAGCGAAAAGAAATTTTATCAATTCATTGTAAAAAGATATAATGATTAAACGGGGCAGGAGGAAGGCATCTTGACAAGAGAAGGCATCCCAACTATGTTAGCACCCTAATCGATGACAAACATCTGCCACTCAAGAGCCAAGAAAGATTATAGATTGGCAATATACCAACCCAAATCAATCACAATCCAGCTAGGTAGTTTCAGGGTTCAAGAGTTGTCTCAGGAGGAGGCTGTGGACACACCCTTCGGGAGAGAGGCGTTGTGACTGCGTCTTTTTGTGTAAAAAATAAATTAATAAAAATTTAGAATTAACTACTAGTCTGTAGAATAGTGGTCAAGACCGAGTGCCGATCCGCAGGGACAGATTGGCTAAGCTACTATAATTTTGATCAACTTCTAGATTAATTCAAAAAACAAAAGATTGGTTGATTGGATTGTTTAAAGAGCTAATTAAACTAAAGAGCAATTTAATTAAAAGGTTCGAAAACAATGGAGGAAAATATCTAGGGTTTAGAATCCACTCCGACCACGTAACCACGATATGCATAGGCTAGCTAGGTTAATTATTTGAATCAGAAGGGATTATCGATAGGGCTTGCAAACCCTTTCGATAATCGTCAAGAAAATAATCGAGTAGTTAAAAAGCATAGACTATCCCATAACATAGATTGTCTCAGTAGCATGGTCTAGCCGTCTAACGGCATAATCCGTCTTACGAGAATAATCTATCTCAGAACTCCAACCACAATCGATGAAAACCATTGCAAAATTAGGTATTTGAAATCACGAATACAAATACTCAATAGGTAGAAAGAATTAAAACCAATCCATTCAATTGAAACGAAAAGGATTCTTAGTTTTTACAATCGATCCGAATAATAAACCCAAAACCTACGCATAAAAGAAGTTACCTCACGTGGAGTTTCATCTTCCCCTAGACAAGGGGATTTAGCCGGCCATGGAGAAGAAGAACGCGCTTTGAATTGGAGATCTCATGAAAGACATGGAGTTTCTCCTTTCTACGTTGCTCTTAGCCTCTCTCTACAGTTGCTAAAACATATAAGGTAACCATAAACAATAAATTACGGGGTCCTTTAATAGTTTTTCCCCAAAAATTAGACGTAAAATGCGAAAAGGAAAAATATGTCAAACTGCCTGCTCGTCCGGACCATGGATAGGCTGGTCCGGACTAAAATATCAGAACGTCCAGATTTGGTTCCAGCATTGGTCGTTCAGACCAGCAAAGGCTTGGTCCGGAACAGGTTTCCAGATTTTGCTGTTTTGCTCCTCTTTTCGCCGTGGACTCCACCGAAACACTTTAGCGCTTGACTCTTACTTGAAATACTTCTTGAATGCTCTGAAAGCTTGCCCTGAAACACCACAAACCAACTAAACTCCAACAAGTAGCATTAAATAAGACCAACAAAGCCTAAGTTGAGGAGATCAAATGGGTGCTTTTTAGCACCTATCACGTTGCCACACAGTTAGAACTGTATCAGCGAAAGTTGTTTGATGTTAGACATCTGTTGTGACATGCCTTGTTCGTGGAAGTGTCCATTGCGGGGAACTTATTCTATTTAGAGTCGCCACTTGATTTTAGGAACCAAGAAAACCGAAAGGGTCGAGATTCTTAGTCCGTCCATGGGTACGGTGAGGGGAAAGTGTTAGGCACCTCTCTACTGCTAGAGTGAATTCAACACTTAAGACCATCTCTACCTTGATTAGCATTTCAATTTTCTTATTTAATTTTATGATAACCAACACTCAAATTAATTTCTCTTTAATTGAATTAAAAATTGATCTTGAAAATATTGCTGCTTAGCCTATTGATTCCTGTGGTACCATAGATTGACTCAAGCCACTTTTCTTTTTGAATTGAGATTTTTATAACTATGTTTTTGTAATTCATTTTTGGTGCGCAAAAACACCAACCAATGTTACAACATAAATGTTTTGACAAACAAACAATCATCCTTGGAGGGTTTTTTTTAGTCCAACGGAAGTTGTGTGAATTACTTCTCATCTTGCATTACAGTGTTCGCTACTTTTAGGAAGCAAAAAGAAAGAAACTTGCTTCTCACCAGAACAAACTTCGAAACTAATAAACCGAAATTGCATTATGGTAAAAAAGAAAAATAGTGATAAATTGCATTGAGCCCACTTAAGTAGCGCAATTGTTGTGCTTGAGCGTGCGAGAGAGAAACCAGGCGCGAGCGTAAAAGTATCTTTTGAAACCATTGTTGGATAAATATGCTTACTATTTGTGATGAAACCCAATAATATGAGTGCAATAAAATTGGAACTCAAAACCTGGAAATTGATGGAAACAAACGGTGATCGAGGTGAGTGTTTGTGTGTGACACTTTGTACTTAAGACAGATTTTGCCCCCGCTACGGTGCTCAAGGTTTGCATTGGACGACTGTCTCCCAGCACTACTTGATCTGGCGCCCGACCCCTGCCCAGATTAATGTGAAACTGTTGCTAGCTATTAGTGTATGTTCTTGGCATTCACTCAATTTCAAAAACGTCCTATGTTACTGAAGGGACCATAAATAGACGGCAATTAATGGGCATATTACTCGTCCAGAGAGAGAGAGAGAGAGAGAGAGAGAGATGTACTTATTCAAATCTCACATTAGATGTTGAGTTTCAATGCTGTTTCTGGGTCTTCTGTTTTGTTGTTCTTTTAACAGAACATCTCATGTAACTTCTTCGTCATTTATTCCTCTGCTCTTACATTGACTGATGAAACAAGAGGAAGAGAAGAGCAAAATGTCAATGAAGAGTAGAGGAATAGCAGGAGACTGGCATTCAAGAACTCTTGTATCTAGAAATTGGCTCGTTTTGCTTTGCCTCGGCAGCTTTTGTGCTGGAATCCTCTTCAGTGACAGGTACTAATTATTTACATGGGTAGTTTTCTTTTTTGAGACTCCTCTTAAGAATAGAAGCTCCTATTTGCACTTCTATAGATGTTGGGATAGTATAAATCTGCATGTGTCATGCTTCGAGCTAGGCCTGTCAATGGACCGGATCCGATCCGGATCCGATCCGAAAAATCCGATCCGGATCCGATCCGAAAAATCCGATCCGGATCCGGATCCGAATCCGATAACATCGATCCGATAATCCGATAATCCGGATCCGGTAATTCAATACGGATTCGGGTCGGATCCGGATCGGATCGGATTAAATCCGTTATCAATCCGAATCCGAACTTTATTTTTTTTTAAAATTTTAATTTTTTTTTAAAAAATAGTAAAATTTTTATTTTGAAAAAAAAAATGTTTAAGAAGTTGTATTTTTATTTTTATTTTTTATTTTAAATTTTTTAAATTTTTTTTCTGAAAATAATTTTTTTTTGAAAAAAAAAATTGTATTTTTTTGAAAAAAATATTTTTTTTTGGCTAAAATTTTTGAAGTAAAAAAAGTTTCCGGATCGGATTCGGATTTTCGGATCGGATCCGGATTTTTCGGATTCGGATCCGGATTCTCACTATCGGATTTGAGTCTTATCGGATCCGGATCGGATTGTGTCTTATCGGATTCGGATCCGGATCCGGATCTGTCGGATCCGGATCGGATCCGGCCCATTGACAGGCCTACTTCGAGCCTGACCGACTCTTCCCTACCGTACAGCTGGTCCTAAGCCTAGATGAATTAGAAGGTTTGTGCGTTAGGTAATTGATAGCAAGCACATAAAAACAAAAACAAAAAAATCCGTATAATTCTTATGACATGAATCTGATTATGAATACGACTCTATCATGGAACAGACTCTTGAGTCTTGACAATGCTAAATGACACATGTAGCCAACCCCAATACTTGAGCTTTGGTTTGGTTTATTGACTTATTGTTATCCAGATAGTATGTTACTCCCTTTCGTCCTACAAAGGGTCCCCATTCTCACTGTTCATATCTCTTAACAAATTGTCTATATTTTGTAATTCATATTACTTTTTGTGATCATAAAAAACTTGTTAATTTTGAAATATACTATAATTATCACTATTCGGGCATGGAAAATGTTGACGATATTCATGCTAGGATCACATTATTGATCGAGAGTATTTTGGTATCAGGATGTGGATGGTGCCTGAAACAAAGGTTTTCACTGTGAGAACCGAAGTCAAAGAAGAAAGAAGGCAATTCGTAACCGAGCCTTGTAACCCAAAACTTGTGAGTAAATCTTGCATTTACTTTTGTGTTTTTGATGCATTTGGAGACTAGGGGGGAAATGGCTTCATCAGTCACCACCAGGGTATTTAATTTCAATGAAATGGCCATTTTTCCTAAATTGGTGATAATGATTTCATTTGTGATATACAGTGTGACATATTTGAACCCTTGCATTCCAGTTTAATTCCAGGTTGAAGCAACCACTAATTTAAGGTTTGGATTCGTACTTTAAACTAACTTTTGTTTTTCCTTGGTTTTCATCAGAAGCTTGTAACCAGTGAATCCAACAAAATTGCACATGAAGGTTTAGAATTCGGTCGTTCCAACCGGTAAGCAATCCTGATACTTATTAAATTTGATTTCTTGTTTTTCATTTATCTGTGCGTGTAGATCTGTAATCCAAACCCTGTTCTTGTGGGATGCAGACCTCTAGATAATGCTGACATAAATCGTCACCGGGAACGGGCAGCTGTAAAACCAGGGAACACAACTCCACTGGCAGAGTCAAGGAAAAATTATTTGATGGTTATAGGAATTAATACAGGTTTTAGAAGCCAGAAGCGAAGGGAATCCGTGCGGGACACCTGGATGCCCCAAGGCGTGTTAACTGATCTAGATAGCTCTATTTCAGTCTTTGATGATTTTGGTGTTTCTGATTCATGACTAATCGATTGGTTCTCCGATGAACAACTAATTATTAGGTGAGAAAAGAAAGAAGCTAGAGGAAGAGAAGGGTATCATCATACGCTTCATTATTGGTCGAAGGTATAGCTAAGCTAAGTGCATACGTATCTTGTCGTTGGGATAAAAATCATTGCTTATTTATTTGACATAGGAATTCTGCAAATGAATAAATTCAGTTAACTGTTTTCTGTACTAGTCCAACTCCTGGTGATATTCTTGATAAAGCTGTCGAAGAAGAGGAAAGAAAACATGGAGACTTCTTGCGGCTGGTGACGTTTCGTTTCTTTTTTCTTTATTTCTGAATTAGCACTTCTTTCTTATTGACTCGCGATTGATTAGTTTGTTTATAACCGGTGGGCAGGACCATGTCGAAGGCTACAATGAATTGTCAGCCAAAACAAAGATATATTTTTCTACTGCTGTTTCGTTTTGGGAGGCAGATTTCTATGTCAAACTCGACGATGATGTTCATGTAAACATAGGTAAACGATATCCAAACCTCAATGCGTAGTAGGTTAACTCGAGAAGTCCTTAGTCTGATTCAATGTTTGAGCCAAATATTGGGATCGAAACCATGATTTTGCTCAAGTCAGAAACGTATGCAAAGAAAAAATGGGAGAGAATGAAGATTTTTAGCATATCAAAGAAGTACCAACAAAAAAAAAAAAAAAAACCACTGTCACCACGGACATGTGGATCATATAGAGATTAAGCCTTTAAAATTACATTGAATCAAAGATCTAAAGTGTTTTCAAACTGAACCTATTCAAGACCTGCCTTTGTTTGGAGCTGATGGAATTAGTACTCGTGCATCCTCTCTCATTGCCAGTACGACTGATCAAAATGCTCGGGCCACAATCCCTTAGATCTTGTGAGGGAAGGCGTTCCTTTAGATTATTTCATCTTTCCATTGAATGTAGATTTCATTCATTGATTCGTCAAGTCACTTTACATGGTGGCATGATCTTCATGGATTGAATAAGCGTTGAGCAAACACTGTTAACTACAAGATTAGGCGGTCTACCATGAAAGACCCGGAACTCACCTGTGCCAACTTGTGAAGTGGGAACCACGTCCACCCTATCCATCTTATGGTTCACATAGAGCACATGTGGAACATCGTCTTTCGCCAAATATTCAAAATAAACTTGTCTTTTTATCAGAGGCCAGAGGAACCATATGCTTATTGAGATTTTATCTTGTTATATATTTAACTGGTTGAGTAAATAAATTTTTAGCTTACTGCAGGTGCACTTGCAAGTATTTTGGTCAGTCACCATAACAAACCTCGGGTTTATATCGGTTGCATGAAGGCTGACCCCGTAATTTATCAGAAGTAAGCACTGGTTTTTTTTTTGGTGACAGATTTTCAGCTTAACGAATACCGTGTTTAAAGCATTGTTCTTGTTAAACAGAGGACTGAGGTATCATGAACCAGAATCATGGAAATTTGGGGAGAGAGGAACCAACTATTTTCGTCACGCTTCAGGACAAATATACGCCATTTCAAAAGAGCTGGCTACTTATATATCTAAGAACCAGTAAGTTCGACTTTTCTTTCCAGATGGATTCAAATAGTCTTCACTAATTATATGCGAAAACAAACGCTAGAAAATTTGGTTTCGGAACCACTAAGTTTTTGTATGGCATACCATGCTAAAAAGAAAAGGCACAAGTAATTGTGTATTTCAATAAGGCATATTTGCGAACCGTAAGTAGTACGATGAATACTCCTCTTTTTCACTGCCTTCATTGGTAGTGTGCCGCTACACGTACTCGAGCTTTGTCCTTCGCTTCCCTACCGCCAAGAAAGAGCTCTCAGTCGCTTCGATGTGAGAAAAGAGCCATAGGAGGTCTTCTCTTTGTAGCATAGAGGTCTTACTGACTTTTTTGGCATCGAATCGCCTCTTTACCTCGGACATGTATTAATCTATCACAAGCATGCATCTGGTCTTATTAATTGTTTGAAATGGTCTCTCCGACAAGAAAATAAGATTGCGGATATACCTCTTTCATGGATCCCAATCTCCTACGTGCTGCTTGCTTTTTTCTTCCTAGTGCTGCTCCTTCGCTGCCTTCATGGTTCGCCGAAATTATTTTGCCTCTGTTGTGTCAGGAAGCTGCTGCACAAGTACGCAAATGAAGATGTTTCATTAGGAGCTTGGTTTATCGGATTAGAGGTGGAGCATGTTGATGAGAAGAGACTATGTTGTGGTTCCACTAATGGTAATCTCACAACTTCATCTCAAGTTCTATTTTTAATTTAAGGTTCGGCTTAGTAAGAGAAGACTTCTCGGACAAAGAATGCCCAAACAAACCATAATATGATTTCTCAAAACGGCCTTGTTCTAAGCCCAAAAATCGTGATCTGGCCCATTCATTTCCTAGGCACACTAGGACCCCAAGTTTACGAGGTACATCTCTACTACTTCTAATCTATGTTCCGCTCTAGTCTCACAAGCAACCCAAACTATAGCTAAAAACATCTCTATTTTTCGCTGAACCTAAACATAAAATCCCTACATTTGAAATCCACACGTACCCAAACAGAGTCTTACTCTTATCAGAAAATGATTGCTGATTTAGTGAACCTAAAAGAAGTTTCACAATGTCGTTGGCCAGCGGCTGGATCCCACAAGCTTAGCATTGCCATCCAAGAAGAATTAAGGAACGTATGAGAAAATAAAAACAGAGAAATGAATTATACATACTAATAAGTACAGTACCAACTTTCTGCTGATGCTTTGTTGTACATATATGATAAATTGCAGAATGCCAATTCAAGGCTCTGATAGGCACTGCTTGTGCTGCTACATACGATTGGAGTTGCAGCGGGCTTTGCCGGTCTAGTGAGAGGATGAGGGGAGTTCATTACCGGTGTGCCGAGAACGAAACTGCTCTATGGACTGCAATCTACTGAACTATGTGTAACAACTAAAACCAGATTAAAACCAGTTCGTGAAAGTTGGAAAGAAAATATACAAGGGGCCTCAATTTGGGGCTTCTTTTTTCTATTTTACTACTTGATGTGGGGGGAGCAACTGTTAATTTAACATTCTTTAAATGGTACTTGGAGGGATATGTGTTTAAGTTTCTCCTCCATGGCTGTTTAGCAGCACAATAAGTTGTTGCGTTTAGGGGTAACTTTTGCCTTGTTTAACCTTTTATCCTTTTGCTTAGCATAGGTTGACACAAAAACCTGAAGTCAGTTTTCTCCTAAGCAATGGGTTTCCTTTTTTGTCTTTTAACATTTAGGAGTATAATTTAGCGATTAGACTCGCATGTTAATATATTGGAACACGAAACGTAAATAGATTGCACTCATAAAAGTCAAGTACAAAGCACAAGTGCAAAGGACTCTAACGATCCGAAGATACAAGAAAAACAACCCAAAAAAAAAAAACCGAAACCAACCAACAACAGAAGTAAAAAACCAACAAGTCCACCCCAGGTTTGGTAATATGTTAATTCTCTGATGTTCAAAATAAGTTACTGTATTTCACGGTGTGCAAATTGCTGTGAAATTTTTAAGGTAGTCCGATTATGTAGCTATTAATCGTTAAATTGGTTGAAGACTAATGTAAATCGATCATCTAGCGCGCTGTCAATATTGAACCAACATGTATCTTTTACGTGAGAGATCTAATCAATGAACCCAAAATAAATACTATTCATATCAACAAAATCAATGGCAAAGTCTGGATTTTGGCCGATGAGGGCCGAGTCCTCCAACTTAATAGATATAGTTTTATCTAAATGTTTGCTTATGATACCGTAGGGTCTTTGCTTTCCAATACATTATATTTGTATATTGAAATTATTATAGCTTAATGCATTGAAGGGGTATGAATAATTTTGTTCTATTTTTTAGGCTAAGACAAAACTAACATACTTATTTTTTTATTTATGAAAAAAATTGCAAAATGAGAATATAAAACAACCTGTTTTTATTAAATCAAACCAAATATGGAGATTATAAGTTATTACGCTAATAATATATAACAATCAAAACTCAAAATTAAATATCAAATTATAGGAGTTTTTTTTTTAAAAATTTGCGGTAGACCGAGGCCTTGGCCCCACCATTGAACAAAATAGACCCTCAAAATAGGCCAATCTAAGCTTGTGGTCGGCAACGGTGTTGTGTGTTTGCTCACAACACCATCTCCAGGTTAATACACTTAATTCAATTAATGTTCAAGACTAGTGCTCCACCTCTTAATCAAAGAAAATTACAAGCTAGCTAACTTACTGCACAACTTATTTTTTGTAATCGCGTGGAAAAAAGAATAACGAAATTGTAAAAGTCATTTATAATAAGAGAATAAAAAAAAAGTATGATATGAAGACATTTTACAAAGGGGTTGCTTTTCAAATTTCATAATATGTTTGTAATATATATTAACATATTTGATTATTCAGTAACACAAAAATATGATCATTATTTTATTTACAAAAACAAAAGTAAAAGGTAAAATTTAAGAAATAGTCTCATTAGTTTGCATAAAATCTTAATTTTAAATTGACCATGTGGAAGTAGAAATTGTCTGTTCCAATCACGCTGTTGGCAAGAGGGACGAAACCGAGATTGAATGTATGAGGTCAAAATTGAAAACGGTATTACTAGAGGGGTGAAATTGAAATTTCATGCAAAGTAAATGGAATATTTCTAAAACTGCAGCTAGGGTTACAAACGAACCAAGCTGCTCGCAGGCAGCTCGTGGTTTAACTCGTTAAGGCTCCGCTCGACTCGTTTAGTTATCGGACCAAGCTTGAACTGAGTTTTGGGCTCGTTTACTAAATGAGTTAAGCAGTGCCGGCCCCGACATTTGGGTTGCCTTAGCCCAGCCTCATGCTTTGTTGCCCACTTACCATTAAATTATACAAAAAAATACGAGTACAAAAAAAATTTCAAAATTACATTATTTTTTAGCTCTAATAACATCAAAAAAAAAAAAATCAACATCAAAATGTAAATCCCGTTTATAGTACTTTATGATTAGCACGATCCAAATTAAAGAAAACGACTTCTCCTAGCATTTTTTTAAGGAAATTTCTTGATTGAGTCATTGTATTTTACTTATCCAGGAATTCAAGGCCCGTTCCGCTAACTTTTATTTGTTTGTTTTTTGGGGCTTTTTGGTTGATGGAGTATGTGTTTGAAAAACATAAGAAGTTAAAAAAGTCGCAAATGCTCAAAAATACTCTTAGTAGAATTGCGCCTCATTTTCAATTGATAACATAGCTAATCTCTTTAATTTCTTTTGCGAAATGGTAGTTCGAAGATAAAAATAAAAACCGTGTTAGCTTGCTCGATTTTTTTTAACTATGACCATTTTTCACCAAATGTAAGAACATATATCACTTATAGATTATTATTGGGAGGAAAACAAAAAGAGGTAGAATAAAAATTGTAGATTGGAGGCAAACAAAAGACGTAGAAGACGAACAAAGAAGGAGAGCTCCCGGGAATTAAACCAGCAGGCACCTCTTATGCTTTGACAATATGCCCGTGAGACCACTGCACCAAGAAAAGGGTTGTTGCATTATGGGAAACTTTCATAAATTTATATATAACTTAGATTTTTTTTTTTTTTTTTTGGGTTGCCTCAGTCGGTTGGTTGCCTAAGACCGAGGGCTTGTGGGACTTACGCCGGGGCCGGCCCTGGAGTCAAGCTCGACACTTAAAAGCTCGGCTCGGCTTGTAAAAGCTCGACTTGTTTGTATAGACTCAACTCATTTAAAGGGGCTCATCAAATAAATTAGCCAAGCTCGGCCCGTTTACAAACGAGCCAAACTTGAACACTATCAAGCTCGACTTAGCTCGTTTACACCTCTAACTACAGACAAAAAATGAGGGTGCGAGCGTTTCCACTAAACTAAATGGAGTGAAGCACAAGTTTTCTCAAATATCTAGGCAGATTATTTTCTTCACATACATCAACTAAAATACTATTTTACGGAAATAACTTGACTATATTAACATTAGTCTGTAGTTCATTTAGTTTGGTGAAAACGCAACCTAAATGGACGAATGCCTCCTCTGATATAAAGAAGCACACAAGCTCTAGTCACTTTGCATGATTGTCTTATTGGCAAATCCCCAATTAAGGAAAATGGTAAATATTAAGCCGGAGGGCCTTTATATTTAACCAAAGTTATGTGCAAAGAAATCCGATGATTCTCTACCCATAAACCCTAACCATATCTATTGGAAAATGTTTAAGGTTCATGAATTAGATCCATGAAAGTCTCCATGAGCTGTCCATTTATCTTTCAGGGAGACTTTCATGGATTCAATTCATTGACTATTAGACTGTATCAAGCTCTTGTGTATTTCCTACAAACATTCACCTAGTGACTTTTTTATTTTTTTTGTAATTCGGAAATTTCACCTATTGACTATTGCTTCTTCTGTACAGAGAGAGAAAAAGGAAAACAAGAAGTTGTCCATGATAAAAAAAAAATTTCTTGGCAAATGAAATATTTTTATATTACTCGAAGGGGATACATCGAGGGAAGACTCCAATCTCACAGAGCTTTGATACACCAAAAGATACACCAATACATACGCATGCATCCAACAGATAGTTGAATGGCACACCAAAAAAAACTACCTTACAATCTCAGTTTTCAGATACTATCTAAAAAAATCTTGAACTCCTCCACGGTGTAGATCTTGATATCAAACTTTGCCTTATCGCGACCCGAGTTTTAACTACCTCTCCCACTTCCCAAGCTTGTTTTGTTGAGTTGTTGAAAATGTAGTCATTCTTTACCAACCATAGGAACCATAACGTTGCATATATTGAAACAAGCCTCCCAAATGTGTTTGTCCATGATAAACTGAGTGATCGTCAGGGGAATGAAGCTTTGAGAGTGTGAGCCTAAGTGGTTGAATAGAAACTCATCAAAATGGATTTGGGGGTTTTTTGTTGCTTATAAGGGCAGCTTTGAACTTTTTTCTTTTTATTGTCGGAATCAGCACCAACTTGTTTGACACAACTTCTGCTTCTGCTTATAGGACCAAAACAACATAAACAAGCTGGAAAAAAATTTTAACTCCGAAAATATCTATTTTGATGCTTTCTGCTTATAGGATGGTGAAGATCAATGTCGATGTCGTTGTATACCTAAGAAGTCCAATACAAGTGGAACGGGTGCTATTGCGAGAGGAGAGAATGGTGAAGTTCTGGGTATCTCTTTGAACAGTTACACGGGAGTGACCTCTCCCAGCGTCGCAGAAGCTATGGCTATTCGAGATGGGATGCAACTGGGAATTGCCTTGAAGCTACCACGAGTGATTATTGAATCTGATTCGGAGTCGGTTATATGAAATTGTCTCGCATCTACATAACCACCCTTTGATGTTAGTGTTTTGGTTCATGATTGCATTTTGCTTAAACAAGCATTTACGTTTTGTGAGTTTAATTCAGTTAAACGTGAATGTAATCGGGTTGTACATAATTGTGCTAAAAAAACCCTTTCTGGTGGTTTGTCCGACATGTGGACAACCATTCTGCCCCCATGAGGTTCATTGCTCTATGATGTATATAGGCTTTTGCCTACAGATGAATAGCACTTCTCCCTTTTGCCAATAAAAAAATTCAGCTTTCTTGATAATCAGTTCTTACCATAATTCAACCTGCAACCTATATAAGTAAACACACGAATACATAGGGTTAATTTTGTTGAAAAGGTTGAAGTTTATTGTGCAAAGGAATGGGCTAAAGTTTATTACAAACCCGGAGAATGTTGCACTGATATATATATATATATATATATATATATATATATATATATATATATATATTTATGGCTCCAAAATGAAACACAAGCTAGGCTGTGAAAGTAATAAACATACCAGAGAACTGTACATGCTAGAGGCCTGCAATTCGATCCTGCACGTAAGCTCAAAATTAGATGCTCCCAGGTCCTAATATATTATCTGACATATTGAAACAAAATTAAATTTACAGCGAATTAAAGAATGAACTACATACCTGGGAATTATCTTGTGATGTAGAGAGAGAGAAAGAGAGAGAGAGAGAGAGAGAGAGAGAGAAGGCTATGGTCATGGGGACAAATACGTGATATTGGCACGGCTCAATTAAAAGATAGAACGCTATATTTAGAGCACTAGTTTCAAATTGAACCGCACTAATATCTCGTATCGAGACTGTACATAGGAGTTGAGATAGATAGGGATTTATATATCCTTTCCCTCAACAAAGGTAGCTCAATTATTAATTCACTTATGCTAATCTGCTAATAATACCGGTCAAAACATCTCAAAAAATTTATTTAAATCAAAGCCCAACTATCCCAACACCCGACCAAATAAGCCATTTACCCCATTTGGCAACAATATTCCTTGATTATTTATTTGGTGTTTGAAAGTTTGAATCTTTATTATATGTTTAGTCATACACATAACAAGCTAGTGTTCAAGTAAAATTAGGAATAAACAAATGTCTACCAAACAGGATCAGAACATATGGGACGGCTCATGGAACAAACTTGAAGAGAGAGAGAGAGAGAGAGAGAGAGAGAGAGAGAGAGAGAGAGAGATTTGCAGAAACTGATCAGATATATATGAGCAAAGAGGCATTTGGAGATAGCTCCAGCCTCCAGAGTTGCATTATAAGAAGAAAACAAATGAGGTTTAGGGGGATGGCATGGGAGGGTTGCAATGAAGAACATGTCCTCTGAGTCTGAGAATTACGGAAAAAAGAAAAAAAGTTGTCCTCAGAGAAACCTCGATCATCTAGGAGTATTTATGAGAGAGAGAGAGAGAGAGAGAGAGAGGTTTTTTTGATTTGTGAAGAAGATGGCATTGAATTTGCCAACAACCAAGCAACAAAAAGGAGGTTGGTTATTTATTACTCCTCCGTCACAAATTGTTTGTTCGGTCCGCAAAGTGAGGACTTAAAAATAATGCACTTATTTCAAGAAAAAATTCAAACTTTTTTCATAAATTAAAAGAACTCATCGATATCTAAGTGAATTGTTTAAAAAATTTTGAATTTTTTTTACAAAAATTGTATTATTTTTACATTCTCGTTTTGCGGACCGAACATACATTATGGGACGGAGGGAGTAGTAATTCAAAAGCATAAACACAGATGAAAAAGGTCAGAGAAGGGAATCCGGAGCGTTCAATACTCCACATTTAAGAGGTTGCAAAACGCATGTTAGTATCCCTGACACCAGATGAAAAAGGTCGATGCCCTTCTTTTTTTATGACGTACCAAATGTTTTTAGGTTCCGTTTCAGAAACCTTCTTAAAAAATAAGCAGCTTATTTCATATTTTCAAACTCAAAAATAAAGTAAATGAAAAATAAATTTTTAATTTTTTTTGCATCGTATAAAAGATCTCGATGAGATCTTCCAAAACAGATCCATATTACATATTTTTAGATTTCAATAAGCCCATAATATTTGAGCTTGAAATTGCCTTCTTAAAAAATAAGGGTTTTTTCTTGGTTCCGGAACGGAGCCTTAACCCTGTTCTAATAAAGTTTTTATTTCTTAATTATTTATTTTTATTTTACGAGATATGTCATTTTTTTACAATACATCATATTTGATTCAAAAAATAATAGGCCCCATTCCGCTAAGGACCCTTAAAAGATAAATACTTATTTTGGGTTCTTGGAAAGAGAAATAAAAACTCTTGTTCCAATTAGGCTGGGTTCCAGAACCCAAATAAGTTCTTATTTTTTGTTCAATAATAAGGATTATTCTACAAAAATAAGAAAAAGATACTACCATTTTTAGAATTTATATAGGTACCAATGGGCGCTAGGAAGGGAAATCGTACTGACGGTCGCACCGGACCGTCTCCGGCCATCGGACGGCCGATCCGAGCCGTCCAAAAATTCTAAAAAAAAATATCGAGGGGGCTTTAGCGAGAATCAACGGCATCCGAGGTGTATAAGGTGATTATATGTAATATAAATCTTGTTTGATAGATCTCAATTAGTTCTATTATAAAAGTTATCAAAATCATGAAATTTATCATAAATTGAAAGATATAGCGATCAAAAAATGACATAGATTTTGGAATGTAGAAATAAGAAGGCAAAATAGGAAGGTAAAAAGTTTGTGAAACATGAATTCTTATTGGGTAAAAAATAAGTACTTATTATTTTGTTAGTGGAACGGGAATTTGTTCTAATATCATCTCCAATATTTTTAGTCAATTTTTCCAAGTAAAGTAATTTTTGACTAGGTTGTATTTTGTTGAGGACTAGGTCCCGTTCCGCTAAGCGATATAAGTACTTATTTGAACTATTTTTTGAATTAAAGGTGAACGAATATTAATAGGTACATGAAGGAAACAGATACGAGAAAGATGAGATGACAAAAATTAAGTTGAAACTAATACTCCCTCCGTCCCAATTTAAGTATTTATTACAGTTCTGCATGTCATTTTCAATGGCTTATATCTCTCAACATATATTATGTTTTATGTTTTTAAAATCATTGTCTTATAGAATAATTGAGATCTATCAAACAAAATTCATATTGCATATTTTTAGCAATATACATTGAGAGATGTAAGCAATTGAAAATGACATGCAAAATCGTAGTGGACATTTAAATTGGAACAGAGGGAGTAGTTGCCCATTTTTCCTTGTACAAATATATTTCGTTCATGTACCTATTGATGTTTGTTTGCTGAGTTTCGAAGGAAATGATTTGGGGTATTTAGGTTTAGGGTTTTTAGTTGCTGGGGAACGAGAATTGGGGGGAAACAAAGAGATGGGGAATGGATTATGGTTTTTAGGGGTTTTTTTTTCTTTTACAGGTGGAGGATGATTGTAAAAGAGAGGCCCACAAGCAACAAAACCGTTTGCCACACGGGCATTTTTCATCCAAATTAACGGGAAGGGTAACATTGAAATCGTGTTAAAACTGTGAGGGTAAAATTGAAACAAAAAATTTTAGGAGGACGAAATTGAAACCGAGTCAATTTTGTTAGGACCAAATTAAGTTTTTAAACCTAAATGAGAACAACTAAACCCACAACCTTAGGAAACGATGAAAGAAGTTAATGAGAGAGAAACTTGTTATACTGAGACCATAATGCCCTTTTACTGTTCAATCCCCTCACTTGCCATCGTATTTCCTCCATTTTCCTAGCCCTTTTTAACTCCCACAGTTTTTCATTTATCATAAGCCAACTTGGTACACACTACCGTAAAAGCAAGAAGAGAAAAAAAAAAATTAAAAGAGGGTTAAAGGTTGGTGCATGATGTAACGGATCGAACTGGTACTTTAGCATTGTACCTTTTTAATTAATTACTTTTATCTATTCTTAAACAAATTTTTTTTTTAAAGTTGATTTTAGTAGTATTGAGGACATGGCTGGAGAGTTGAATGAGATACGTTTTTTTTTAAGCGAACATTTTGTTCGCTAAGTTTTATTAATTTGATTTGGATTTGTTTGATTTTTGTGTGCAATTTTTCAAATTTTTTTTTTAATATGAAGGGAATCAGGGATCTCATTGGCTTGGGTCCTTTCGGAATAGATGGGGGCAGAGGCGGATCGATTCAAAGGCAGATGGGGGCATAACACCACCCACGGTTTCCAAGCATACATTGGCCCCTTCCACTCCTAAATATTCAATTACACTTTGGGTGTAACATAAGTAACTTAAACAACACAAAACCATTTTGTCTATTTGTATCTTTTTTATTTCACCAAAAATATAAGAAAGATAAAAATTTCTTTCATACTTTTCATTTGATTGTACTCTCTCTCTCCTTAGAAAGTTCTTGCTAGAATCTCAAATGGACAAAACCCATTTTGACTATTATATAGATCATCTATTTAAATTCCTAACTTTTTATTACGATTCGAAGGTCGTTTTTTAGAAAGGTTCCCTTGTGATCAATAAAATCCTGACTTTGCCATTGGAGGTCTACATAGTAACCCATGCGGTGACAAAACACTACATTGTTTTGTCCTAAGAAAAGCATACAACTTGATCCTTATTTGGCACACTGATAATCTCACCGCGGTAAGGCTACAAGTAATAGTATGTTGTTGCCACCCTTCCCAAATATACAACTGTTTGGCTATTTTCCCCATGAGAGAATTCTCCGATGCTGAGCATGCCAGAAAATTTATTTCATCAACTCTTCCAACCCCTGGTGTAACGGCTCGACCAATATCACTGGTCCAACCTACATGGGCATTGTGATCAATTGATCCCCTCAAGTCAGGTTGGTTGAGGCCAACCTGTTCATTCGGGCCAACAATATCTGGCCTTCATTCACATGTACACCATCATTAATTCAAAGTCTTGTCGGACCGTTTTTCCATCTCTTCTAAAACCAATTAGTGTTAGGGAAGACTTCAATTAAGTTTTTTTATGGCATTCGACATCACATCCGCAAGTGTATTTTTAGAGCGGTTGCAGGGAGTGACATTGTGTAATCAAATCCATTGGGGCACTCCGGACCCAACATCTGCCATTGCTTCGACTTCCTCATTCCTCTCCGATTCCAAGTCTGAGTGAGGAGCATCTCCTTGTTTTCTACTACATTTTCCCATGATTTCAACATTTCGAGATCTCACCAAGTGTGTCAAAAAATATGTTTGCCCTTTTTTTTTTAAGGGTATAATAATCAGATGCGAGTGTGCCAAAAAAGGCTTGTAACTATTCTTCTTAGATTCAGAACATCAAAAGCCACACTTTTGAAATCAAATTCAAACTCTCGGGCGTTTGTGTTGACTGTTATACCTCAATGCAGAGGATTTTCCTATAGTGTTGAATAAAGATCAAAACCGAGAATAGAACAGAAGATTAAAAGACAGAAAAGCAAAGTACCGCCAGAATACAAATTTAAATGAAGAAATCACGTCCAAATGGTTCTTCAACTTTGAAGAACATTTAAGAACACGAATTGGATCAAACTCACTGCTACTACCTGCTAGCTACAATTTACGAAATACAAACCATAGGCTCCCAAATTGTAACGGCTAATTTCTACAATCTATTCTTAGGAATTGCTGCTATTTGCTAATTCTACAAGTCACAGACTGTACAGGCTAAGACTGCGCACGGAGAGAAGTTCACCATCTATATATTTATAAGCTTTTCAAGAAATTGGCACTGGAAAACAGTTTCGATGCCTGCCTCTGGAACTTGACATGCGTCCATATCTTGCCTCCTTGCAGATCTTTAAGTGCTTCTCGTGAGAGGATATCGCTTCGTCATGCGTTTTGATACGTTCCCACATCCGGTAACTGGTAACTGTTTATCTTCTTCGCCAAAATCTGTTCGCATGCTTAATTTATTTAATTCTCTTCACGTTGTGTGGCCTGAATCTAACGCTAGACATGTATTAATTAATTAATTAATCCCAGAGGTTAACTAATACTTCTACGATAGTTCGATGTGAGCTTAAACTGTCAATAACCGTTTTCTCTTCTCTCCAAATACTGTCGTTTGAGGATTCAAGTTATTCAACCCATTGACCCATAAAAAGTATGCCCATACCTTATTGGTAATGCCACGTTGTGTTCTGTCATCGGGTGGCTAAATTTCGGTGTAATCATAAACACACTCACCCCAAATTTAGGAGATTGTGAATTTTTTATGAGATACCGAGATAGAGTTTACTTGAATTGTTTGGTGAGATCAAACCAATTAGCCGGCGGAGATGAGCTGAGGGCAAGTACTTGGCCCGCCATGAGTTATGTGATGCAGACTTGCAGTGTTGGTGTCAAGAGTTGGGGAAACAAGAGGAGTTATCAACAGTACGGCCACCTACCAATTAAATATATAGTACTAGTAGAGGCTGGTGTGCAAGTCAAATTTTGATAAAATAGTGAGAGAAAACGGGTACATTAATTCACGAATATGCCTAGTGTTACTTCCGTTGATCCACGGGATAACAGAAAAAAAAAAGTTCATGTTGATTTTTTTTCGTTATCCCGTGGATCAAACGGATGTAACGCTAGACAAATTCGTGCATGTACCCGTTTATTCTCACTATTTTGTCAAAAATTTCACTTGCACACTACCCGGCCTTTAGTTAGGATAAATTAAGCCAATTTATCAAACGGCAACAAAACTCTGAAATTTTGAAACAACATCCTCGTTCTCACCTAACCGAAGTATGGAAAATGCTACTTTCGGGATAGCTTGAAAACCATAAATGAAACCCGCACAGCAAATGTGCACAGATTGCAGTGTGGAGCCCACTATGAGTCCCACACAAACGATCCGAATCGTTCATTAAATGCAAAACAATTTTTCGAAGGCCCTTAGCAAAATATCAGGTCAATCCGATACTTATTAATACTCGATCCAATTAATCATCTTACATTTTATTATCCTAAAATTTGAATGAAAAGTTAGATGATTGGATCGAGCAATTATAAATATCCGATTGAGCTGATTTTTTGTAGGAACTTTTGAAAAAATATTTTCTTTAATAAACGGCTCGAGATCGTTTGTGTAGATTTCCTAATGGGCCCCACAGATCTGTGAACAAAATTTGTGCACATTTGCTGTGTGTGGGTATCAGTGCTGAAACCTGGTGTAAAACGAAAGTGGAAAACATGAGGCCTATGTGTAGATTTCACAAATTCTACAAATATGAGACCTTAATTTGTAAAACCAAAGGGTAAACATAGGGCGCCGCTATTCGCAGCCCTTTATTTTCTCCCATAGCCCACTACATTTCGGTAAATGGTTGTTGAAAATCATAAATAACATTTCGGTAAATTGCTGTTGAAAACAAGATTATATTTCGATAACTACAAGTCGAAAATATGTTCAACTTTCGGTAAATAACTGCCGAACATGCATTTTCGGTAAATATCTGTTGAAAAAAATATTATATTTCGGTAATTGGATGCTGAAAATATATCTCAATTTCGGTAACTAACTGTCGAGTATAATTGAAAATTTTTAACGGACTATGAAAGAAAATAGAGGGCTGCGAATAGCAGCGCCCTAAACATAACTGTGGAAAGTACTCAATGAGTAATGAAGATACAAACCTATTAATAACACGTTTGTCAAAGTTCTTGACATTTGGCAGACTTCTTCACAAAAATGGTCCCTATGTGAGCTAGCTCTCTCTTTCTCATGTCATGACCGGTAATCTTTTTTTGTGAAACTAGCTATTGGTAAAGATGAAGGGACGAAGTAGTTGAAGGAAAAAGGGTTGTTTTCAAACATGGGTATGGTATGACAGTTGATGATGCAATTTTACTCTTTTGCCCCTGCAATGTTTACCCACGGAAGTTGCATGTTTTGTAAAAGTAAGTATGGAGTGGTTTTTACAATTCGGGTATTAGAGGAAGTCCATACAGTTTTATTTATTTATTGGGTGACACCAAAAGCTCCTATCTCTTTCTTTTTATATATGCTAAAATAGATAGATAGATAATAGATACAATATTATATATTATAATAGATTACCCACTCCCAAGTTATAGTAGACCAATGGAGATTCACAGAACAGAGGCTACAGAGTAACGTGGTGATTTGAGTTGCTTCTTGCTTCTTAATCTTCATTGGTTTCAATACAGTTTTTTGCTTAAAACTTGGGATGAATTTGTTATTAGGAGTGTCTTTTGAGCATTAGCTGGAGAACCAAACAGGGGAGAAGGAGTCAAGAATCGGGAGCTTGGGAATATTTTTGGTGCCTTAACGACACATTTTTGTGTTTTAATCACAGCAAGACCCCAGAGTTTCTTATTAACGATTTGCTGAGATTGGGGCCGTTTGGGAGCTTACTTTTTTTGTTGTGCATTTTGCATTTTAGATTTTCAATTGTAGATTTTTTTTTATTGTGATTTGAATCGATGGTGAAGCTGTAGAGTGTTTGGGAGATCGATATGTACAAAATAAATTTGCAAGTATTGTTTGAAGGCTAATCCTCAAAAAAAATAGATTATGAATTGATCTTCTACCATGTTGCCATTGGTTATATATTAGGGTATTATTAGTGTATGAATAACCCTTTAAGATTGACATTGGAGTAATTTTTTAATATTGTTATTTAAATATCGTCACAAATATTAATGTCCCATATTTAATGTAATCATTTCTTAGATTGATATAATATTATTAATTAAAATATATTCACAAGTACTTTTGTCCCATATTTAAAAGTCTCTATTTTTTTCTAACCAGAACGTCAAAAATACTTTCTTAAAAACATTTTAAGATAATATTATTACAACATCTATAGATTTGGAGAGAATAGGGGCTAGGGTTAGACACAAAAACAAAAAAGAAGGCAATTTTGGAAATATGATAAAAAGGAAGGGGTTATTGGGTCTTTTTGATCTTAGGGGAAAACCAGAATACAAAATCTCCTCGAGAACAGATTTTTAAAGGAAATTGATTTTAGCACTTCAAAAATTGATTGAGGGGCTCCAAAACGACGTCGTTTTGTGTATCAACACAATTCAATTTTAGAGCCCCTCAATTAATTTTTGGAGTGCCAAAATCACAATCCTTTTTAAATTGTGTCTCCCAAACATCCATAATGCCAAAATGAAAATTTAAAAAATAGAAAATTCATAATTTGGCACCAACGGGGCTCTAAAATGGAGAATGAATGCGACATATTAGAGAGAGAATTTGTAATTTATTTTTACTTTTTACACTTTATGAGAGAATCTATGAGGGATCTATCATACTTTTTAGACATTTCGGACTTCAATTGCCTTTGGTACCCTTATTTTGGAAACAAAATCTCTAAAAAGTACGATATGTCCCTCATAGATTATCTCATAAAGTGCAAAAAAGAGAATAAATTACAAAATCTCCCTCCAATATATTACGGGGGTGTTCCGGATTGTGAAAAAAAGTATTTTTTGAAAAAGAATGTAATTTCAAGCTCAAAAATTATTTCTTTACGTAAATAATTTTTCTACCAATATGGATCTTGTTTGATAGGTCTCATTGAGCATTTATACGGTGCAAAAAAATAAAAAATTATTTTTCATTTTCATTATATTTGAATTTAAAAAATAAAAAAAAACTTTTACGAAAGAAAGATAAACTAGAACGGGGCCTACATCTATTCTCTATTTTAGAGTTTTAGAGATGGCCGGGGTTGGAGATGCTCCGATTGTGGTGGGGACGGAATGAGACAATAGAGCTGGGGCATTTGTGTCAAAGTTCAAAAAAAATAATCTTTTCAATGGAAACATTTAAATACTTGAGATATGTTATATACATTACATAGTTACACTACACATTACACTATATCTTATGTGGAACTCATTTCGGATCTCACAAAAATTCAAAAAAATATTCATAAATTCTAAAATATTGTTTTATGGGATCCTGTAAAAAATCAGCTTCAACGGATATCGGTAAGTATTATTTTTAGATTCGTAGTGGCGAAACTGCGGATAGTTACTGATATTTGTTGAAGCTGATTTTTTACAGGACTCCATAAAATAATATTTTAGAATTTATTGGGTTTTTTTTTTTTGAATTCTTATAGTACTCAAAATAAGCCCCACATAAGATGTAGTATAACTATGTAGTGTACCTATCTTTAGTGTAACTATTTTACCGTAGACTATACCTCCCCATAAGATAAGAGTAGAGTATACTAACGTTAATGCAATCCTAATAAATGCCATTATGGCACATATTACCCAGCGAACTGAATTCAAACTAACATCTGATTGTATTTTACGTTCTAATTCTCAATTTTCAATCTACGTTTTCATTCTCGTTTTTTGCTGGCATAAATTTCTGTAATTTAATACTCCTAATGTTCGGTCTGCAAATTTAAACCTTTAAAAAGATGAATTTTTTGGTTCAATAATTCCATTTTTTTCACAACTTAAAGTTCTATTTTTAGTTTAAAAGTTCTGCACGCCTGACTACCTCTCTCTTGTGGCTCAAACAACAACCCCCCTCCCTCCGCAATGCACCTTTTACCATGCACATGGGTAGAGACTAGAGAGATAGAGAGGCACGTGGAAATTTATGGAAGGACCTAGTGAGCCATGGAACTATTGAGGGGAGGACCTTCCACCCATGAACTTAAAAAAATAAGACCAGGCCGGAAACACTTATATGACAAAAATGCTACAGGGACCGAATTGGGGGACCGAATTCGGACCGACGGCCGCCGGCGGGCCGTCTCCGGCCACCGGACGGCCGATCCGAGCCGTCCAAAAATTCTAAAAAAAAAACCGAGGGGCCCCACGCGGGAATCAACGTCATCCGAGGTGTGTAGGGTGCTTGATCGGAGCACCCCTTTTCGTGTGTATATGTATATTATACATATACACACGAAAAGGGGTGCTCCGATCAAGCACCCTACACACCTCGGATGACGTTGATTCCCGCGTGGGGCCCCTCGGTTTTTTTTTTAGAATTTTTGGACGGCTCGGATCGGCCGTCCGGTGGCCGGAGACGGCCCGCCGGCGGCCGTCGGTCCGAATTCGGTCCCCCAATTCGGTCCCTGTAGCAACACTCGATACTCCTTATATGATGTAGGCATGGAATCAGTGGATCACTTGGACGTGTGCGCCAAGCAAAATTGATGAAGGACATACACAAAGTAGTGTTGAGAGTGCCCAAATCCTGCACTACTTCAAGACTTTGTGGCTTTTTTTTGAATATTTTTAAAAACATTCGTACAAAAGTCGTAATTTTAAGTTATCATTCATCTGTTAGCCTCATGTATAAAATTAAATAGCGACCACGCTCAAACTTAGCCAATAATAGTATATAATTATGTAATATTTCTTGTCTAAATACAAACAGTTCGGGTTAAACCCTAAAACTGATAATGTGCTACCATGGCTTGTTTATAGATAGTGGGCATCGTGTTAACTTACGTACGTTGACACTAACTCTTAAAATGGTATTGAGTTCGGATTTGATATTGATAGATAGAAGCAAACGGTAGTTTACCACAAAAAATAAAAAAAAATAAAAAAATAAAAAAAGAAGAAGAAGAAGAAGAAGATAGAAGTAACGGCACCGTTCCTGCTTCCTTTCCGTTATCTTCGCTTAACTAAAACGGTCGCATTGCGGGAGTTCCCTTGTACGAAAGGGCAAGCAACCCAACCTCTCTGACTATCTCTCTCTCTCTCTCTCGCTCGCCGATTTCGTGTGGAAATCAGAAACCCTAATAGGTTACGCTTCAAACACCCCACTAATTTCTCTTCCCCTAAAATAAATATATAGACACTATAAATTGATCGTCACTCACTTGTTCTCTCTCTTGATTTTGACAGCCAAAGCGTCAGCCGTCTTCGAATCAACCAATCACAATCAGCAAAACCCAATTCGTAATTCCCTTACTCCTTTGCTTATCGTCTTTGGCTATTGTTGCTATTCTAGAAAGAAACCCTCTTACGTAAGTTTCTGTTTTGTTACGCCTGTTACCTACATATGGAGGTGTTCAAGTTGTTTAGTTTGTGTATGGATATTTGGTGAGGGAGGTGTAATGGTGTTTCGATGTTTGAAATTTTCAGAGAGCAATCGGAAAAGTAGGGTTGCCATGGCCAAAAGCCCCTTCAAGCTCGACCACCCATTGGGTTTGTTTCTTCTTCTTCTGCTTTATCAGTACCCATGTTTCTGTGTATTTTTCTCCCGGGATTTTCCTCTATGGAAGCGTTTTCGTCAATACCCATATCTCTGTTGTGGTTGATTTTGTGAAAAAACGGAATTTTGGCATGATTTGATCATCTTGCTTCAGTGTTGATTCTGGATAGTAGTTAGGATGTAGTGGTTAATTGTGGTAGGGATATTATGGTTGGTTTCTGAACTTTGGCATGATTTGATCATGTTGGTGGCCATAGTTGTTAAAAACCTACGATACATGATACGTATCTTACGATTTGTACCGTCTTCTTCGGGGAACGATACGTATCCCATCATGTATTCTTTTTGTATAAAAATCCTACAATACGACCGCATATCCTATGATTTATACGCGTATCCTAATTCTGTACGTATCCTACGATTACTTATTCGAAAAATGTCGGACCTTATTTCAAGAAGCGGAACCCCATATGCATTCATCTAAGCCGTTTGATCTAATTATGGCATCTTTCAAACCCTTTTAAAGAAATTCAACCTCAATGTAGGTCTTGTATAAAAGTAAGAACCATACTTCGATTGTATTTTGTCCTACTTTTCTTTTCCTAACAAAGAGAACATAAAGCCTTAATGTAATAGGCCCAGTTGAGAGACTTGAAATTTTGCATCTTAAATTTTTTAAAATATAAGCACAGTTTGTTGGTGTTATTAGGTGGATCTACTTCTTAATTATATTTTAATTATAATTAAAGTTGTTGAAACATAAACTAGATTTAGTATTTTGACAAAGCTCCAATTGACAAAATCCAAATATGATAGATATTATCGAAAAAGATATAAATATCTAGTTTTTAGAAACTCTAAAATATCTAGCTATAGAACATCCTTGTGAAATATCTAGAATTTTTTTTATGAGAATTAGTCTCATGTGTAATTCTAGAATTACCTCAAAGTTTATCTTGTGTGAAAATATTTTTGTACTAGAGTCTTCCATGGAGTAGTACAAATAGGGATGGATTCTAACCATTTTTTTCCAAGCCAAAAAAAAAAGTTTGAGTTCAAGTATAATACAAAGCCTTTGTTTGGTTTCCATCTTTGGGTATTTTAGTTTTGGTAGTGGGTGAAGAGAGAAATAGGATAATGATTGGAGAGAGGGGTAATGAGTAGAGAGAGATAGACAGATAAAGGAAAGTAATAATTAGAGAAATAGGGTAAAGATTGAAGAGAGAAATAGGGTAATGATTAGAAAACAAAAACAAAACAAAGTTAAAACAGAAAATGAACAAAGCATTTTATACTCTCATTCCCCACTCTTGTCTTTAGTACTTCCTCCGTCCCAAAATGGATGACAATTTTTGAAATTCGTGTCATTTTTCATCGCTTATATCTTTCAATCTATAATATTTTTCATGAGTTTGAAAACTTTGTATGATAGAACTAATCAAGAACTATCAAACAAGATCCATATTGCATATATTTTGAGATCCATATTGAAAGATATAAGTAATTGAAATTGACACAAATATCAAAAATTGACATCCAATTTGGGACGGAGGGAGTATTCAATATTGTCCAATTACACAATAGAAACTCCTACTCTTCTAGCAAACGTATCTCAAGATACACAATACGTATCTCGATACGAACTATATAAGTGAAAAAACGATACACGATACGTATCCCGATTTGAAAATATTGTGGTGGCAAATTCTAGATAGTAATTACTAGTTAGGATGTAGTGGTTGATTGTTGTACAAGGGCTATTATGGTTGGTTTCTATTAAGAGTTTTTTTTTTTATCCCCTAAACTATGCACATTTTTTCTAGTTAGTCCCTAAACTATCAATTTGACGATTTCATCCCCTTAACTATCATTCCATTATCTACTTAGTCCAATAGATAACGGAAGTTAAGAATTTGGATGGAAAATGCCATGTAAGGCCTGTTTAGGACCCTGGAGAGCAGATCCTTGATTATGATAGCCTTAGAGATAAAAATTAATTATGACCCTTTAAGATAAAATGATTAGAAAAATAAGACCTTCGCACCAATTTCAACAGATTGAAAATTGGAACACTTAATTTTGTAACCAAATTTTTTAGTATATAAACCTTCTAAAAAATTAAGTTTTTGAATTTTCAATCCTTTTGGAACGGTGCAAAAATCTTATTTTTCTGATCATATTATTCTAAAGAATCATAATTAATTTTTATCTCTAGGGCTATCATAATTAAATATCTATTTTTTATTTGGGACCATTTAGAGCAGATATTTGATTATGAGAGTTATAGAAAAAAAAAATTATAACCTTTTTACATAAAATGATCAGAAGAATAAGATCTTTACACTGGTTCACACGGATTGAAAATTAGAGCGCTTAATTTTTAACCATATTTTTAATATATAAATAGTCTAAATTCTATATAAAGAACTCTTTTAAATAAAAAAAAATATGTATGTGTTAGTCTCTATAAAATGTCACATAAGATTCTAATATATGAATTTTGTAAAAAAATTAGATGCTTCAATTTTCAATCTGTTTGAACCAATGCGAATGTCTTATTTTTTTTGATCATTTTATCCTAAAGGGTCATAATTAATTTTTATCTCTAACGCTCTTATAATCAAGTATCTGCTTTACAGAGTCCCAAGTAGGGTCTTCCAAGACATTTTCCGTCCAACTTTCTAATTTCCGTTATCTATTGGATTAAGTAGGTAACGATATGATAGTTGAGGGGATGAAATCATCAAATTGATAGTTTAGGGACTAAGTAGAGAAAATGTGCATAGTTTAGGAGATAAAAAGAAAAAAAAAACCTCTTCTATTAATATCGACAAATTGTGTTTGTCACTGACTCACTGTCCATGTCTCCATTGTGGTTGATTTTATGATAAACGAACCTTGGCATAGTTTGATTATCGGCTTTGGTGGCTGAGTCTTGTTTGTGGTTAGTGTGTGTGTGTATATACATATATTACGTATATGTGGTTGATTTAATATTGGTATGAGAAGGATTGCCGATTTCTCAAGATTTGATGAATAATACCATGGGCTTGTTTGGTATGGTTTCCTCTAAATTACTTGCTCTTGATGGGTTTTCTGGTGGCATTTGGGCTGCGAGATGATTTATTGATGAAGTTGCCACTGTTTGAGGAAGGTGAATTCCGTCGTGCACTGTCATTTAATTTTGCATATGCTACTAGAATTGTGGTGCTCTCTTTCAAATCACGTTGGTTGTTTTTTCCTTCACTTAACTGATTTTGAACATGAAGAGTTTTGGTTTTCCTTTGACTGCTGGACTTGATATCTGAGGGTTCGGTACATTCTCTAGTCCTTTATTGGTGTAACTCTTAATGTTATTACCACTTACCAGTCTTTTATGTAAAGCTCTCAAGGAATTTTGGCCAATCTTATCTGCTACATTCTCTAGTCCTTTATTGGTGTAACTCTTAATGTTATTACCACTTACCAGTCTTTTATGTAAAGCTCTCAAGGAATTTTGGCCAATCTTATCTGCTGAGATAAGTTGCCCATAATCAGAAGCTTCAATTCCTGAGGTTCTTTAACAAGTATATGATATTTAGTTGCATAAAAAAATGTACCTTCTCGTTTGTCTGATTGCATGTGCAATGGATTGCTTGGTTGATATTTCTTATTTGCCTTGGAATGGTTTGTTTTTTGTAACCCTATTTTACACGAGAATGGCACACTAAGAATCCCAGTTATTTCTATTTTTCTGCTAGGTAATGCTAAAGTCCTCAACTATAACATGTAGCGCAAAGGGAACAGGGGAGTTCTATAATTATTTTATACCAGTGAGAATATATGTAGAAGCATGAAGCATCAATATATACAAAACTTCATATATTCATCATATTACACATAATTTAACCTAAAATATTGGAAGTAATACACATTTACCCCCCAAAAAATCTGACAAATTGCATATTTAACCCCTGCTACGTCCCTATACGTGTCCCCCTAAAAGAATTACTACTTAAATTTGATGTCCCAAACATTTTTTGCCGTGTCGTGTCCTCTAGGATTGTCTGTGCTTGAGAGACCATAACTATCTAACTTCTTGGGCAAGTCTGTATCTGAAGTTCTAGGCATGACTTTTGTGATAGTGTGATTATATTGTAGATATGCCCTCTCCAAGCCTAGCATTTGCTAGTTATTTTGGTAATCAGACAATGGACGCGGTCTACACGCTAGGATACGCTCCAACATGTTCATTGCTTGATCTTGGAACTGTCTAAAGTCAAGAACCTTCAATGTTTGTCCTGCAGTGCTTTTGCATTGTTGCTGATACTACTGGACATATGCAGCAGTGGTCCCTTAGAAATTTATGCTTCTGTACATCATAGTATATAGGATCTTTATTGTAGTAGTGTTTGAATCTCCATTTGAATGTTGAGATTTCTTCTTTCTATGATTTTGCTTAGCAGTTAAAGAAACCAGATCTGATTGACTCACTTTGAAGGTAGTCGTCCTGCACCGGGAAAAGATGAGTTATGAGAAAACCGGACCAACTCAATGCTTTTTATGTGCAAATACACAAGGCAACCCCATGTAATCAACTTCTAATTCAGCGTGCTGTGTCCCAACGGTCAGCAATAAGCACAAGCCTTGAGCTACAGAGCAACATTTCTATGAGCAATTTGTGTTGGTAATCCAAAAATTTATTGAAAGAACACAACTGACTGAGAAAACAGGGAAGGCATACCTCTCTATTACAGGAAAACAACAAGAATCGAAAGAACTATTGCTGAGAAAGCTACAAAATATTCACTAGGGACTAGAACTGCTAGGATTGACCGAGTGTAGAGTTAAGAGGGTAGGGCTTGAAACATCTCTATGGACTTATTCAACTACTTCGTATATTCTTCAACCAACCGACAAAGGCTTACTAGTATAAACAATTCATTGCCCTCTGACCCACCACCATTCATGAAAACATGAGGTAGACCCATCACTCTTTTGGGATTCTGGATTACACTGGGGACTTGCGACATGACTTTTGGTGGCAACCACTAAACTTGACGAGAAAGTGGTTGTGTTTAGCATGGCACCTGAGAAGATGTTCATTATCCTTTAAATTGATGATTAAGTTGCCAAGTGCGACTGAGGATTTCTAAAAAGATCAAAATTTGAAGGAAATCACATTAATACTTCCATTGTTTGCACTTCTCTTTAGTTACTCTTAGAACATTGCTCTTCTTTTCCTTGTTAAGTAATTTATTTTCCTGTTTGTCAGAGAGGAGGCAGACCGAGGCTGCTCGCATTCGAGAGAAGTATCCTGAAAGAATTCCGGTACGGTTTCTTTTCCTTTAGACAAGAAGTGGAACTTATCGAGTTATGGTTTGTTGGATGCTTCAGTTTTGGATGCTTCACTGTTTTCCTCTTAACTATTTCTGTTCCTTATCCAGGTGATTGTGGAGAGGGCTGAAAGAAGTGACGTTCCTGAAGTTGACAAGAAAAAGTATGTTGGTTCTAGTTTCTTTTGCACTGTTTTGAACAGTATTAGGGATTGTTATCTAAGTACTTTTGATTAAATCATTACTCACGTAGTCTCGGTCTATGGCTATATTTTCCACTCCTATGTTGATATGTTCTGCAGAAGTTCTTGCGTTTAATCTATTGATTCAACCATTTTTATAGCTTGGCTATGTTTTAGCATCAGAACGAGTAATCTTGCTGATTTTTCCTCCTTATGGGCAATGTTCTTTGTTGGCCTGAATATTCGAGGTGTCTTTCCTTATTAGTTTTCGGCCGTAAACTGTAGGAATTCTGTCCTTGTTTGTGATTGCTGGTTTGGATGTTGGCATAGATATATGATATAACAGAAAATTATACTTCTTGGTGTTTTTTCTTGATTTTGTTGTCTAACCTATACTATATACTAAGCAAATGTAGTTTCCAAAAATAAAATAAAGCTCTCTCCTTACTTCTCTCTCCTATGTGGCATTCTTCTATTAAAATTCATTTTCTTCTCTTTTTTTCCTATACTTTTCAAATTACCAAAAGTTAACTATAAAAAGTTTGGAAAAAGTTTCCAGTTTCCTTTCATGCTCAACCATTCTCTTATATTGACCCCTCATAAACAGTGGGGTCAATAACATAACAAGACGGGGTCTCAATAAATAAGTTTAAACATATTTAAAATTTATTGCTTCCGTGCATATCACGGGTAATACGCTTGTATTGGATTAAGTCTTTGGTTAAATGCAAGATGTATTTACGTGTCTCTTGTTTCATGAGAACAGATACCTTGTTCCTGCTGATTTGACTGTTGGGCAGTTCGTTTATGTTGTTCGGAAGAGGATCAAGCTCAATGCCGAAAAGGCTGTATTTGTCTTCGTCAATAATGTGCTACCTCCCACTGGTGAGTCGGAATACCTTATATATATATATATATAGAGTCCGGATCAAGTCCACATCCTTACGGTCCGCACCCGTCCGCACCTCCCCTTTCCCAATTGAATTTCGATGATCCGAGCCGCTCAATGTGTTTAGAAAAAAACTGCTCAGATGAAGCCTTTTCCGGTTATTTTTTTTACTGATTTCTCGTGGGTACCTTTAAAATCACGTTTTGATCACATTGAGCGGCTCGGATCATCGAAATTCAATCGGAAAATGTGAGAAATGGGGAGGTGCGGACCGGAGCTCCGGTCCACACCTCTTGACCTGATCCTGACTGTATATATATAACCTCTAAACCCGATCGAATTTTGATGATCCGAGCCATTCAATGTAATCAGAACGTGATTTTAAGGGTGCTTGCGAGAAATCAGCAAAAAAAATGACCGGGAAGAGCTTTATCCGAACAGTTTTTTATTGAACTTTATTGAACGGTTCAATTATTTTGATATATATATATATATATATATATCAGTTTATAGAATTTGAGCTCGGTTTTTACAGCCGCGTTGATGTCTGCAATTTATGAAGAAAACAAGGATGAAGATGGGTTTCTTTACATGACTTACAGTGGTGAGACCACGTTTGGGTCCCTCCAAGTTCAGTGATGCCAATTTCTGTAAACAAAGTTTCCTGAACTGTAAATTTTCGGCTCCCTTTTAGCGGTCAACAGCCAATTTACCTGTCCATGGTATAAAAAAAAAACAATTTACTTGTCCCAAGAACTTAAGAAAATTCATTTTATTTATAGATTGGATTCGATAAGAAGGAATTTTGGAAACATTCTAGTTTCGCTATTGCTGTTTTATACATATGACAACTAACGAGTACTTCCTTTTTTCAGAAGCAGAATATACAGTCCATTTTCTTCTTGGAAATTATGCATGATCTTTCTGTGAATATTGAGGTAGAAAAATGTGTAGGTGATACGTAGCATTCAGTTTAGATTTGGTTCAAGTTCTTCACAAAGATTTCCTTCTGTCACCTAATATTCTGAAACCAGCCCAGCAACTCTCTCTCGAGATGGGGATTTGGGGGGGAAGGGAAAATGAGGTGAATTCAATTTTCAGAGAAATCTAATTTGTTTACATCTTTAGTAGTACTTTTTGTGGTCTTTTTCTTGGCCTCGAACAAATGCAGCAAAGCATGGAGTAGCATTCACATACTGATCATTTGAAACAGAAACGAAAATTGTTCTGAATTCCTGCTCATTTGTACAATAGATAGATTTCCAACATTAAGTGTGCAATTTGCTGAATTCATCAGGTGATGGATGAATTTTTCTTTTGGAATTGCTTCTTGATCCATTTGATCCCCGTGGAAGTTCCGGTCTTGACCTTCTGTGCTCCTGCCGTGGCTACTGCTTTGGCTTTACCAAGTCCTGATCCAGAGTCCGCCTTCTTCTTACTGCCATTTCCTTCACTGATCGTCGGCTTATAGTCTCCTTCCATTGCACCAATTCCTCCTGCATCCCATTGATCCGCCCAACTTGGTGCCTCATACGCCATAGTTGCTTCTCTTTCTTCTGAGTGCAGTAAATTTCTATACAAATATTTCCAACGAAAGATACCTCAGCAATCAGTGGGTAACATATAGGGTTCACCTATGCCTATTATAGGTTAATGTGTTCGCTTCTTTCATAGTTGAAGTACAAACTTAAAGTTACCCACATAGTAAGCGATGAAACAAGAAAATAGTCTCTCTTTTTTTCTTTCTTTGTTTTTTCAAGCTTATAAAGAATGCAGAGGAATGCAATATTTAGCTAATGAGTGGCAGCATTAACTCAAGCATCAAAAAAACAAATTTTGAGCCACTAACGTAATAAGTACACGATTTGTTAGCAGATTAGCGGGCGATTGGGAGAGCTCTTGACACGAACTAAGTCATTAGTGCTTCTTACCACTTGAGCTAGAACACAGAAATCCAGAAAAGCATTTGAAAATCTTTATATTGGGAACAGGGAGCAATTTAGACAACAGAGAGAGAGAGAGAGAGAGAGAGAGAGTACTTGATGGATGGCTGCTGTGATTGTGCTGCTCCTTAACGAAGAAACTTCAGAAAAGGAGTAGAGTAATATATAGAGGTCGAATCCTACTGATTGTATTTAACAGAGGGAGTGTGTGCGCATGTGGACAGCCTATCTTTTAACCTTTTCTTTTTTCCACCACTAAACAAAAAGGTACTATTTGCAGTGCCAACTCACTTGGGTTACCTTCTCGCGAAGCAACGTAATTTGTTTCAATTCTTTATGAGTTTTTTTTTTTTTTTTTTTAAATGTTTGACATAACAAACTCCTCTGAAAGTAGTACTAGCTCTGTGGGTATTCACCTGAAAATAAGAAGCCACCCCAGAACCTGGGGCACCTCCGCCTGCAGTCTTCTGGAGGAGTATTATTTTAAAACTGGTATGGGACTTTGAAGTTTATCTATCATCTGCACTTATCCCAATTTATTAATTTTAAATTGATTGTGGCTATTGGTAGGTATTCGAAAATGTTAGGGTACATGAAATCCATCTATGAAAATGTCTAGGAAATGGGATTGGATGGTTCAGTTTTCCATGGATACTAGGTATTCGAAAATGTTAGGGTATATGAAACACATCAATAAAAATATGTAAAAAAGAGGAATGGACGATTCAGATTCACATGATTGTTCAAATTTACTGGACATTTTCATAGATGGGTTTCATGTGCCGTGCCAAACCTCATAGGTATTACATGATTGATTAACCTTTTGACTAGGTAATTGACCGCCAATAAAAAATCTGTGAGTCTAGATTCTCTTGGTCCTAGTGACTGGTTAAATTTGTGACTAGTTAAACACCCAATGTCACCATCCGTTATCGGTGACAAATAATCCGAATCGTTCATCAAATTGAAATATTTTTCTGAGTTTATCTGTAAAAAATCAATTCAATCAGAAATGGAGTAAATTAGGAGTCAATCAAATTTGGTCGACTAGTAGTAAAAAAGCCATTGAAGATTGTGCAGTTTCAACAGATCTGAAGCTCCCTTTAGGAGTCCAGCTGGTGATGGTGAGCGTACAGAAAACCCTTATTGAGATTTGGGAGAGTTCTCCACAGATCTTAAATTTGTGTGATTTGGGCGATCGTGATTTCTCCCGCCGATTTGGGTCACTGGTGGTGGAGGAAACCTCAACTGAAGGTGAAGGGGACTTCTAAGCTGGTGGAATTGAAAGTATTTACCGGTGGGTGGTAAAGGGAACTTCGAAGTATGTGGAGAGACTATTCAGTGCCCTAAGAGCAAACGTAATGGCCCAGCCCATTTTTTCCCCCGGTGATGGGATCCATACTCTATCATGAAAGTCATCGCAAGTGATAGAAAAGGGACCTGGACACTAAATAATTTTTCCGGCTCGTGAGAATTGGAAGGATTCAGGCGTGAATGTGAGCGGGGAATAAAAACTAGAAGATTTTTTAATCTCTTTTGAAGCAAAAATCGAATAAAAATGGGTTTGTCATTGAAGTGGATGGTGCCCAATGAAGCTTTAACTCAAATGTAAAATTCTAGTACCAAAAACGAACCATGGTACCGAAAATGGACAAATCAGAAGGCAAAATGCAGTAAACCAATTTCCCCACAAAACAAGAAGTCTCTTGCCGAGCAAAAAAAAAAGAACACAAACAAGAAGAAGTCTCTCATCCTCTGCCTATCAGCCTCACTCAGAGGGCCAAACTTTCATTGAAAATTAGTTGATTTATCTACAAAGAAGATAACCCATACTAATTCATCACCTACTCAATTTCAGCATTGAAAACACCTTTTTAGTCGTTCTTTCTCACCTAGTTTTCCTAATAGACTTGGATTTCTTCATTTTCCGACTCTTCTCATCAAAACTGCTCAACGAGTATCCACTTGGTATTGCAAAAGGATCCGACTGTTGCACCGCAGTAGGAGGTGGCGGTGGCGGCTGCTTGAGAAACTTGCTGGCAGAACTCAGGCGGCTGGTGCTCCGCCTTGGCAATGCGGTTGACGACGTCGAGGCCGTCGACGGGAATGATGAGTAATTGGTTTCTGATTCCTCTTCACCCCGCGTTGAAGGGCCATCACAAACCAAATGCCTAGGACTTGAAAACGGTGTGTAGAATTGCTCAGTTGGTTGAAGCTCAACAAACTTGGTGAATGTAATTACCACCCTCACTGTTGGCATTACCGGAATCGCCACCTGCTCCCCACCAAAACAACCACCGCCCGATCAATTTCATAAAACCAAACACAAACTACTACGTCCATCCACCTAACGGAAGAAACCAATTATCCAAAACAAAAAAGAAGTAAAAATGCATCAAAATGGATAACTATTGCTGAAAACATTAGTCTTTTTTTAAACAAAAAATCAAATTATTCGAGTTCTGTATTGTTGATTTTTATTCCTATGTCACAAAAATAGTTAGAATATTTGGCTAATCAATAATCCAAACGAGTTGGTCAAGTAGGCATAAGAAATTAAATAAGTACTTCGTCCTAAGTTCGCATGTTCGAGTCCCATAGAGACCAAACATTTCAAACTTTGGGACCACCGAAGTGTTTGTCCGGTCGCTAGCATTAGGACTCAAGTGGTGTGCAAACTGCCCCAAACATCCTATTTTATCAAGATTTGCCTAGCAAACATAATCAACGCCCCCTAAAATCAACAAAAATGGAGACAAGCTTAACCCACAAAACACCCCCTAACCCAACACGCCTAATCAATTCAAACTCAATTACCAAGTGGGTCCACTGGATTTTCATAGTATCATTAAACGGGTAGGTAGTTAACTTAAAGGTGACCATCGACGGTGATGGACCTGGGTCCGGGGGTCCCACTTCAACCGACCCCATCTCAGATTTTCAGGGACCCACGAGCCGTTGGATCAAAACAATGATCCATACGATCCTTCCACGTCACTCACCGACCATTCCCGGCCCCACCAAAGCTTCTTCACAGACTCCCTGTCGCCAATGCCCGAGCAAAGCTCCTTGCTTCAGCATCAAAAGAAGGAAAAAAGCGAAAAAGCAATACTAATAGAGAAAAAAACAAAACAGAAAAACAGTTTAATAAATAATTAAACGCCACAGTAACTGACAGCCACGCATCGAAATACCTAATATGCCCCTTACCTTCACCGGGAACGTCCCCGTCGGAAACTTCGTCGTGAGCAGATCTCTCATCCGTCTGACCGCCTTCACCTTGTTCGCGAGGATGTCGAGTAACGGCAGCAGCTCCTCCGTCTTCAACGGAAACTGCTCCGTCAACCAAACCAACGGCCGCAGGTTCTTCACCATTTCCTTCTCCTTCGTCTGCGGCGGCACCACCGCCACCGCACACGGCGGCCTCCTCCTCTCTGGCACCATCATCGACGGCACCACGTCGACGCTCTTCCTTGACACCAGCACCACGTCCCTATCGTCCCTCACAAAGCTGCTGTGGCGCCGTCGCTGATTATCCGAAACGACGCTGAATTGCGGATTCTCCGCGACGAGGAAGCCGTCGTCGTCCTCGTCCAGCTCCAGAGGCAGAACTTGCCCGTCCGAATCGCCCGTGACGATTTTCCGAGACCTGTAAGCGGAGACGGCTAAGGATTTAATTTCAATGGTGACAAAAACGTGTAAGTAAATTGTTTCGATACGAAATTTTATTTTCATTGATAATTTACGAAATTGAATTCTACGCTCCTTATTTGACATATACACTCCTTTTTTTTGTCATCTAGCAAAAAATTTACATATATTTTCAACACTAAAATCCAAAAAAGAAAGAGTTCTAATGTAAAAATAAAATAAAATAATGTGTAGAATTCAATTTCTATAATTTATTGCGCTTAATTTATTTTATTTTGTCAAGGTATACTATCTAGTTACTCTCAAATTTTATTGCATTTAAATTTTTAAAATTCGTACCGATAATCATGCGCAGATAATACTATAGGAATGTCAAATTAAATATGGCAAAATCCAAATTTTAGTGCATTTTACCAGATAATACTATAGGAATGTCAAAATCCAAATTTTAGTGCATTTTACCAGATAATACTATGGGAATGTCAAATTGAATATGGCAAAATCCAAAATTTTAGTGCATTTTTTGAACCCCTTGCCTGTAAGTGAAGACCACGTTGTGGACCTCGTAAACCCTAGCCTTCCATTCCCCCACGCTCTCCGTCTTCTCCTGTCGCCTCCAGTTTGTTCTTCCCACGAGCTCCGCCTGAGTGACGTCCATTCCCGGGCGGTAAACGCTCGTCTGAGCGCAGAACGAAGCGACGTCGTTTTCACTCAGCGAATTCCCAGCGTTCTCGAAGGCGTCGTAGATCTTGCGATTATCGTGGTTTAACACGATTAACGAACCGGAGGGAAGGTCGAGGGTTTGATCGCCGTCGCCGAGGAAGAGGAAGCTCTGGTCCGCGCGCAGGGCCTTCATGCCGTCGAAGCCGGAGAGCGACGTGTCGGCCCGGAGGTTCCCGTCGACCTTCCAGATCCTGTACGTGTCCGACGGAGCGATCTTGCCGACGAAGGGAACGATGGAGCTTTCAAAATGGAACGACATCTCCATGTAGAAGTCTCTCATCCGGTGCAGAACGGAGATCAGGCGAGGCAAACGACGTCGCCATTTCCACCAGGCGGCTCGGTGCTGGTGCTGGAGGAGAACGGTTGACACGTCGGTGAAGCGGCGGCAGATGGACTCTTGCAACGGGTTCCAGCCGGAGGAGTTTTGCAAGGAGATGTCGGCGCCGGCTCCGGCGAGGGTGGAGGCGGCGACGCAGTCGTTGAGGCGGACGGCGAGGTGGAGTGGGGTTTCGCGGTGGGGGTTGTCCCGGCGGTCGAGGGCGAGGGAGATTTTGTCGGCGATTCGTTCCTGGGTCAGTGAGTCGGACTCGGTGCGGATCTTGGACGGGTCGGTGAGCCGGGGCAGGGCGGAGACGATGCGGGAGAGGGCGGTGTGATCGCCCGTGGCGACGGCGTAGTGGACCGGGCTGTTCTTGTAGTCTTCGGGTTTTATCGTCGTCGTTGACGGCGACGACTTCGACATTGTAGAGAGAGAGAGAGATGTGTTTGTTTGCTGTGTGGTGAGTAGTTAAGTGGAGTGTGAAAGAAGGGAGGAGAGAGAGTGGAGGAGGTAATTGAGGAAGGAGAGAAGAGGGTAGTTTCGTCAGAACCTGGGGCTTATCGGCGCGACTTTTCGTAATTCTTCTGCAGCTCTGGCGATGGGATGGTGGGTGGGGAATTACGTTTCATTTTTATCGATCCGGTAGATATAAACTGCGGTTGGTTCTTTTTGTTCTTTTCTGCTTTTTTATTGGAGTATTATTGTTAATTGGGACCGATTCTCTACTGTTATAGCGTTGATGAATATTTATTTCAGAAAGCATGTGAGTACAAAAAATGCCAATTTTGGACCCATCTCGAGTTCCACAAAGATGATCGGAGTCTCTCATTTTGTTGAAAATGTTTTCTTAAGGGTCCTTGCAAAAAATCACTTCAATTCGATATCGGTAAGTGTATTTCCTAATCATCTAACTATGCTTCAGAATTTAGGCCAAATTTTGAAGCAAAGTTAGATAATTAGTAGATTTTCTTGCCGGTATCCGATTGAGATAATTTTTTTTAGTAACTTTAAAAAAATATTTTGAACAAAATTAACGGCTCCAATCATCTTTGTAAGACGCGAGACTTGTCCAAAATCTATTTGTGTACGCTGATTGTACAACTTTTGTTGTACTTGTAGCACCTCTGTAATTAATTGTTGTGGTCTTTGTTTACAATTTGGCCTCGTTTCCGAAAAAAAAGGAGTAGAAGAAGTCTGAGTTAGGCTCCATTCCAGAAACCTTCTTAAAAAATAAGCAGCTTATTTTATATTTTTAAACTCAAAAATAATATAAATGAATAATATTTTTTAAATTTTTTTTGCATCGTATAAAAGATCTCGATGAGATTTTTCAAACAAGATCCATATTGCATATTTTTAGATTTCAATAAACCCATAATTTTTGAGTTTGAAATTACATTTTTAAAAAATAAACACATTTTCTTCGTTCTGGAACGGAGCCTTAAAAGCGTTAAATTTTTGATATTTTCAAAAAAATTGGGTAAAATTCATAAATTCTTATTTTTTTCCATTCCACTCGTTGAGACGGGTTAATAATTTACAAAAATTTGACGCAAAATTAAAAAATATAAAAATTATTTAAGGACAACAAAAATAAGCTTATTCATTGGAACATCAATTTTGTCAGATATTTAAGCCTCCTGATTTTTTTTTACCAACCGATAACAGATGATATTATAACTCCAATCAAAGATTACATCAAGATGAAAACTCATCCTTAGACAAAGGACCAAGAAACAAAAACGACGGGGAGTCATCCCACAAACTATATCCTAAACCAACTAAACCTTTTCCTGCAGAAACAACCCAAAACAACCTAATCGGGAAAAATCCAGTCGGGAGAAAACTCACCGCAGTAACCGGAGAGAAAACCTCCACAAAAGAGAGAAGAAGAAGCAAAGAATCGCAAACCAACAAGAAAATGAAAATTAAACCTTGCCATCATCATCTACCAACATAGATTTCCAACTCCGCGCGATTCAATCATGTACAAAAGCTCCGCACCCACAGCCACACATTTGAACCGCACCACCAGAGACAAGTCACCGACGAATGGCGAATATGATGGAGGAAGTCCAGCAGTAGAGGAACCGAAGAGGCCAATGCGTTAGGAGGTGTGAGGAGAGGATGATGGTGGAGAGTGATGAAAGGTGGGGATTGAGAAGAGATTCCGATCGGAGGCCGACGGAGAGAAAAACTCCATGGGGGAGATCACCCCCCTCCCGCTGCCCATTTTAGGGTGAAAACCCTAGGGGAGGGAGAAACAAAAAGGTGCGGCGGCTAGAGAAAGAGAAAATAGCTTCTTGATTATCGTTCGGCTATATAAGCCAAATGACTTTTTTTTTGTTCTTATTCAATTTTTTTTCATATTTGTTAGTTTTTCGTCAATTTTTGGGAATTATTGCATCGTCATCATAACAAGAGGAATCTAAAATGTAAAAAATTATGATCGAAATTTAATTTTTTTAATAAAGATGAAAAATTGGCTTATTGGCTTATTTTTGTCTTTATTCAAAAAAAATTAGGTTTCGATTGTAATTTTTTACTTTTTAGATTCATCTTATCATGACGATGCAATAATTCCAAAAAAATTGACAAAAAACTAACAGATATGAAAAAAAAAATTGAATAAAGACAAAAAAATAAACCAATTAACTTATTTACCGGAACAAGGTTTAATAATCATAAATGTCTTAGGAAAATCAATGATGGTGATGTCCGTTTATTTTTCTCAAGCAAGCGAGTTTGGAAGATCTATAAATGGATTAGTAAATTACCAGCTGAAAACAAAATGAGCTTTGATGACAAGTTGAAATGTTCTCTCTACAAAACAGGCATTTTGAATAATTTTGCGTTATATCCAAATACGTCTTGTACCTAAACTTGGTAAATTTTACGTATCCTCCTATCGGTACTCATTTTTGGACTGAGAGGATCCAAGTCCTATTAAATTTATAATTTTGCTCATACTATAGACAAATAAATTCGAGGAATTTGGCTAAGTGGACATGAAAAAATTATTATTATTATTATTATTATTATTATTATCTTTCATGAGGTCTCATGTTTGAATCTCATGGAAGTCAAAACATTTCAAACCTTGGTGCCACTAGAGAGGTTGCCCAATCGTTACCTGCAGTGCTCTAAAATTAATCGAGATGCGCACAAAGTGTCTCAGACATCTAGTTGTATTAATAAAAACCGTAGAAGGACACCCAAAAACAAACTCAAATAGTAATTGCACTCACAAATTAGGTGGGCATGACACAAGTGTGCAATTTTGTTAACATTGTTCCCCTTTTTCAATTCGGGAGTGATTTTTGCACATCTCGTTTTACTAACCACATTCTTTCTTTCTTTTTTCCAGTGTGCGAAGTTACTAAAACACATTTCCCCTTTTTAATATTTTCTTTTTTGTTGATATCCAAAATGAAATAATTTTTGTACAAAATTTCGTAAATTTTAGTAATTTCCTAAACTAAAAACAAACAAAAAAAAAGGAGTTTGGTTAATAAAAAAAGGGTGCGACAATCCGTCCCAATTTATGCTTTTGTTCGCAAGGTAACCAGAATCACAGAGTGCAGTAATGGTAATGGTAATGGTAATGGAGGTGGGCCGGTGGTGGGATATGATACAATCACGTGTTTCCTGTACCTATTATATCAACGACTTTCCGCTCCCTTTTCTTTCGATTTCCTAAAAAACTCCGATGATCCAACGAACGAGATTGGTGCAACAGCAACACTTGAATGTTTGAAAGTAGAGAAATGTTTTGGACGGCTGCGGTTGAGAAAATGGGAAAAAGCAATGATAGGAGGTATGACGGTGGGTCCTTTAAAAAGTTGTGTATCGTCAGTGACCATGGAGTATTAAAATCGAGAGGAAAAAGGGCGTGTCTGGGTCAATCCGGAGTCCGGACCCAACACGGATTTCATTTCACTACTCCACGAATACATTTCCACTTTCTTAGTATCTTAAAAAATAAATAACTTATTTTTCATTTTAAAATTCAAATATAATGACATTGATAACTCTTTTTGATACATTACATAGGAGGTCATCCTTTTTGACCATTGGTGGATGTCTTTTGTTGAATCCCATAAATAATTAAATAAATAAGATAAAAAAATTAAGAAATTAAATAAAAATAAAATTTAGTTAAAAGTGTGGGGTATTTTGGACTTTTGGCGGACGACACCCATTGGACCCAAGAGATAATTATTTATTTATCTCTTTTTCTTTATATCTTTTTATTTATTTAATATTTAATATTTTTTTATTTAATTCTTTAATTCTTTTATCCTATATTTGTCTTGTCAATAAATGCTATGGTGCCCTCTATCCAAAAGGGGATACCGGTTATGCCTCTCAAAAGTTTAATGTTATGTTTTTGAGTGGTTATGTTATGCAATTTTTTATAATAATGGCATAACATTTTTAAAAAATATTATGCTTTTGAGTGGTTATATTGTACCATTTTAAAAAAAAGTGTTATGATCTAATATAATAATAATAACAATTTTTATGCCCCTGATCCACACAATAACATAACATGTAATGTCATTTTGTGGTTTTGGAACCACACAAGACATAATGGGGGACACTGTAGGGATAGACACCATAGCATTATTTTGGGAATGACGTCGGTGTTTCCACCCCTATTGGAGACACCGTATTTTTTGGAATAAGAAAATCATTATGAGTATAACCAAAACTATTTCAAGCATAAGCAAAACCATTACAAGGCATAACTTGGTTGGTTATTGTAGAGACTCGTAAATCATTTTAGTTTCTTTAATCATTTAAATACGTGGAATATTGTATTTTAAGGTTGAATTGATGTTTGGAAGTGTTGATAGCAAGTGGGGTTTGATTTGGTGACCGTTGCAAAAAAAATTCATTTTCTTGTCCAGCTTGAACCGGTACTGGCTGTCGCCCAGTACTGGTACATGGAGTTCAGAAGTTGTGTTTTTTTTTTATTTTGGTATTTTTGGGTTTATGAACCGGTATTGGGAGTTGCCCAGTACCGGTTACATGCTGTGTTTTTCTATAATTTTCAACACGCTTTTTTGACTTATATAAATACCTATTTTTGTCATTTTTCACATCCAAACCCACGAAATAGATCTAGAAACACTTCCTCTCACCTACCCAACTCCAATCTCACCCAAATCTTTTGATTTCAATCTCAAATCTTCAAGATCCAAGGGTTTCCAACCTCAAAATCACTTGAATCTTGCTTTTCGTGAACAATGTGTAAGTTTTGTATTCTTGCTCACACTTCTTGGCTCTCAATCACGTTTTTTTCTCTCTCCTTTTAAAAATTTGTTGATCATTGCTTGTTTATCTTGTTTTTGGATTATATTTACCCTAGATCTTGTAACAAAGCTTGGGAGGAGCTTGTTCTTGAAAGATTTTGGCTTAATCCACCTAGTAGACTTAGGGTTTTGCTTAAAATCCACTTTGGTAGGGATTTTTTACCCTTGTTATACGTTTATGTGATGTTTATGTACCTAGATCGTGCTTGGTTTCGTGCTTGAGATTGGGTTTTGCGTTTCGGTCGAATTTGGAAATTTCAGCCCGTTTTCTAGATTTCAACAAACTTTAAACGGTCATAACTTCTTTGTCCGATGTCCGTTTCATGCAAATTTTATATCGAATCGAAGGTCTTGAAGTCAGCTTTCATTTGCGATGAGAATAATCTGAAAACTCTTAGTACACAGAAAGTTATTACCTTTTGAGTAAATGTGTGTCAGTTTCTCGATGTCTGTGGCTACTCCTAAGATTGTTTTCGTTCCGTATTATGACTCCTTATGTGATTAGAACCCGTTTGAGTCATTCTTGAGTATGATTGCTTGTGTCTTAATGACTCATTATTCGATCTTGTCTCTTGGTACTCGTTAGAGTATGATATGAGTGTTGTTGGGTAGAGGATGTACCGTAAGGTTAATAGTAGTACTATGGGCTATAAGAGATAATATGGTGAGTGTTATGGATGGACATGATGCTTGTCCAATGATCCGATCGGACATATTTGTAAGTTTGTAATGCAATGCATGGCGGTAAATGAAAGAAGGTGAACTGGGAAAATGTTATCTTCTTGTATTCGGATTGATTATGCATGTGTGTATGTCTGAGTTGATAATTTTAAATTGAGGGTCCTGCAATGCAAGATGTGGTAATGCGGAGACTCTAGAGGGCCCGCAACGCAAGGTGTGGTAATGCGAAAACCCAGGTGGAGAGAATTTAATGTGACGCAAGGGATGGTAGCACAGTTGAATGTCTTGCTTGCTGAAGAGAATTATGGTTGACTTAGTCGTTTATGTTAATGTTTGGATTGTTTGTTGATTAAGATTGTCGCTGCTGAAAAAATGAATGAAAGGTTGATTCTATTGAGGTTTTATTAAAGAAAGAAATTTTGTTTTGAAAAGAGGATTTTTTATAAAAATCCTTCGGTATTCTTGAGCGAATCAACGGACTCCGGCATTCAAGCTCGAATCAACGGAGTTTGACCTGTATTGGTCTTGAATTTTCTCTAAATTGTTTTTGGAAATCAAAAAGGAAAGTTTTATGAAATGAGGCTCTATGGTGGATGGTAGGAAAAAGGAAGTGGTTTGTGGCATTCATTGAAAAAATTATTCGATGGTTGAACTATTGTTGTTGTTTGTTGATTGATATGAGTCTTAATGCAACTTCTAGCTGACGTGTGAATAGTTAGGGTTATCTCTAAAATGTCCAGAATTCCAAAGTCTAAATTTGTCAGTTCATTTTGGTAACCCCTCTTGTATCTCATGTTCGATTGTTGAGTCTCATTCGCGTTTGGTGCATGTGTTATTGCATTTTCATATAACTTGAGTATAGATTTCTCTACTGGGCTAGTGTAGCTAAACCTATCATTTTCAGGTAAAAAGCAAAGAAGTTGGCATAGCGAGCATCTCGTGCTTGTTGTTCACGTGTCTCGGAGATATAAAGGAGGAGTTAAATTTGCATTTTATTTGAAAGTAGTATTCGGAAGAATGAATAACGTAAAACTATAATATTATTTTGGTATTGATAACTTGGGACTTTGAGCCAAGCTTGTATCTTTTAAATTTAACTTTGAGAACTGGAAAAAATAAGTCATTTGGGTATCATCGGTACTTCAATATTGATTGTATTTATTGAAAATGATTACTATTTATGTTGAAAATCAAGAGCGTGACAGTTATGCGTTAGTTGGTTCTTGGTTATGCCTTATTATGGTTGTATTATGCTTGTAATGGTTTTGGTTATGCTTGTAATGGTTTCGTTATGTCAAAAATTACGGTGTCTCCAAAAGAGGTGGAGACACCGAAGTCGCTCCCATTATTCTTGTTTCTATTGACTTCATTGTAACTTTTTCATCACAATTTTTTTATTTTGTAGATTTCTCAAGTCTAGACAAATAATTAAATAAAAAAATTGATGAAAATCTTACCAAAAAGTCAAAAAAAAGTCGAAATCTAAGACAACCTGTTAATGTAGTATGAAATCTTATGTTCGCTTTGGATCTCTAGAGACCCAGCCCTCTTCTCTGTGCACGGTTTTAATAAATTTTCTTTTTAATTATTACTCTTGTTTGTTTATTTATCTCTTTTCACGCATTATTCCAAAAACGTTTTTTAAAATCCAAACCGAACAATTGCAATCATGGGGTTTACATCAATACACCAATTTCTCTGAGAAAACTCTATGGAAATTGCCGCCGGCCGCCGACCAAACATACCGACGGTCACGCGGGGCCCACTCCGAGCCTCGTACGGATGATCCGAGCCGTTCAATAAATTAAAAATAAATCAAGTGGGCCAATAAAAATCAACTCAATTCGATATGTGTAGATACTTAATCCAATCTTCAATTTTTTCATTCATTTTTCGGATTTGTGAAAAAAATTTAAGATTAGATCAACCACCTACACATTTTGAATTAAGCTGATTTTTTACAGGCCCACTCAATTTTGTTTTTAAATTATTAAACGGCTTGAAGTGAACCCCGCGTAACTGTCGGTACACCAGGTCGGTGACCAACAACGGTTTCCGTAGCAAGGTTGATTTCATTGTCGTTATTGCCTTCTATGTGGGTTTTCTTACTTTCCTTTTTTTCTGTCCTTTTTCGTTGGAAATTGATTTTACCATTCCTCTTCTTGTTAATGTTATTCTCATTTTCTCACAAAATAAATTATCTTATATAAATTCAAAAAGAAAAGTAGCAAAATCATTCATCTTTTCGTTTCTCCTGTCAAGCATCTTCTTTTGTTTTTATTACCATTAGCTACACTCTAAAAGTTTTCATATAGGGTTAGAAAAATGGGAGAGAGAGATTCAGGTCCTATCAATTTCAATGGCATGGGCTGGGGGAGAGACCTATAGGATAGGTAGTGTCATACATACTGTCATCTTTCAGTGACAGCTTCAATAATCATCCAAATGTGTTCTACTCGTATGGAAACAATTTTGGTAAAAACAACGAAGAAAGAGTTAAAAATATCCTATGGTTTTTTTTTTTGAAAGGAAAAATATCCTATGGTTAGAGCATCCTTATCAGGCTCAACAGATTTTAGATCAAATTAAATTTTAAAATTATTTTTCTATTTTAGTTAATCACTTTTACATAGTTACACAAAATTAAATTCTTTACTCTCACCCTTTATTCAATTATATATTCAAATCTATCCAGAGAGAGAGAATAAAATAAGAAGAGGCGAGTGAATAGTGGTAGACTCACTTCTTCTCATACCTCACCATTTTCCCCATTCGATGTTTTCTGTTGTCTTTTTCTTAGAGAATAGAACAAAAAGGGCTAATATGATATATGTGACCATACTTGAGGAAAAAAATCAAAGAGTTCCGTTATATTTTTTGTCTTCAGACTAATAACAATAAACATGTTTTCACTAAAAATATCGTTTAGTTCATTTAGGCTCTATTCTTGTAAATTTAGTTTTTTTCTTTGTTTTGTGTGTTCTATTCTTCTTTTCCAAATTTTTGTTAGATTTGCATAATATTTTTTGTATTAATCATCTGTCTTGACGATAGGAGTCTAAAAAGTACTAAATTATGACGGAAAACAAAAAAAAATTCACTAAAGAAGAAAAAAATATCAAACAACTGTCTTATTTGTCTAAAGTGTCGTTTTATTTAAATTTTATTAACATCAGTCCATATTTTTATACTTTTCCGAATCGTATCATCGAGACGAACGATTAATCCTAAAGATTAGGACGAAAATCTAAACAAAAATTACGAAAATAAAAAATATAGAAATAAATTTCAGACTTATATTTTACAAGAATACAGCCTTAGTTAAAGAAAAAGACTCGTCTGATTGTCTCTATAGTGCAAGTCACTAGAGAGACGCTACTGGGCCTCTGGATGTTCACAGGAATTAATACTCCCACCTACTCCCAAGTGTCAAGCAGACACCTTGATAGCCCATTCTAATGGCCTTTCTTTGTCAGCTTAAAGACAAAATGCCATGACCAAAATCCTCTTTCTAGCAAGCCTATAAGAGAAATTACCAACTCTTGTCCAGGCCCGGCCCACTGGGCCCCCTTGCATACCTTTAGAGATCCACCCAACTGTTCCACAGCCATAAGAAGTGATTTTTCATGAATGAAATGATTTGAAAAGTTCATAACAACCTTTTGTTAACTGGAGTAATGTAGTTCAATGCTTTTCCTTTCCGTTTTACGATGTGGGTGTTTGGAGCTAGCGGCGATAAACGAGCCAAGCTGCAGGTAGTTGATGTGATTTGGTTTATAAAAACGTAACGAATTTTAAAAAGTTAAAAATAGGTTCGAGCTTAGTTATTTTATGAGACGAGCCGATCTCAAACAATTTTTAATCAAGCCAATCTCGAGTAGTTTAGATTTTTATACATCATAAGCCGAATCAGGAATGGATCCAGAAGTTTGCATTAGAGAAGACCCAACAATTAGTAAACTTTGACCAAGACTTTATAATTCCTTAAGGAATACATATTATGCCGGTAAATAATAGTGTGTGTGTGTGTGTAATTTCATTCTATAATTAGCAGAAAAGGGTGTCGTTCACACCAAAAGAATGGGTAAAAATTTATCACTCTATAGAATCGATCAGACAAATATTCTTAGAAAGAAAATCTGGAGTAATTTTAATTGAAACACTATCATAAATTTATTGAATTGATTCAAATATCCAAAAATATTATTATTATTTTACAACATCGAGCGGAGGCAGGTGCCCCACGGGGATCTCGTGTGGGTCCGTCCCTGGGGCGAATGAGCCAAGTAATAACTTGTTCAAGTTTAGTTTGAAACCTTAACGAGCTCCAAAAAATTATTAAAGCTTGGTAATTGATTTATGTGACAAACTGATCTTGTAAACTTTTAACGAATGAGCACGAACTCAAACTCAATTAACTTTGTTCGTTTAGCAGCCTTGTTTGGAGATTCGTTCTGACTAATTATTCCAATACTTGTGGACTTATGCTCCCCATCTAAGCTTGGCGAAGGGAGAGGGTGCCAATTGCGGTTATTTGACCCCAATGACCCCTACATTTCTCCATTTATCATCAAAATTGTAAAAGAGGTTGTTTTTTTGAATGCAAATTCGTTCTGACTAAGCGGTTGTTTTTATGAATTTCCTAATACCTTTGTATTATATAATAAGATGGGAATTTTAATTTTCTAAACATATTTTGATTATCCAACAAAAAACAATTGAGGTGCCAAAACCACAAGGAGGCGAAATGGCCATTAGTAAAACTCAGGGAGGTTATCTGCCAAAAGACCAAATCATAAGGAGGTAATCTGTACTTTGCCTAACATTTAATGAATAGTCTCTCTAGTTTGCATGAAATTTCAATTCCGTCCCACTGGGGTCGAAATTAACAAATTTGCCCCTGAATTCCTTCAGTCCCAATCGCATCATTGGCGAATTATAGGCTTAACATTGACACGATTAGTACTAGAGGGAGGAAATGAAAATTTTACGCAAGCCAGGGGGACTGTTTCTAAAAACTTTCCCAAAAGAAAAATCTCTGAGAGGAGATGGAAAACCCTCACTCACTATAGGAGATTCTCAATTGTTCTCTGCAGTAGTTTGCAATATTCATTCGGGTCCTTGGTTGCTATCCCATGGACACAAAGCTCTGAAGAAACTAGTCAGTGAAACTGCCTCACCAATAGGTAAAGGTTTTCATGTCTCAGTATCTTTTCGATTGTTTCTTGCCATATTCTTTTCTCCTTCCTTTGTATGGAGGGGTCTCTTGGCATGTAGACGGGGGTGCTATAGTACACCTCCCGCACTACACGTGTAGTGAGGTCAATTCGGCCGTTCATTTCGGCAATGGACGGCTTGAATTTTCATCCGAACAATGAACGGGTAGAATTTGTTGGAGCTCAAATTAAATCCAAGCCGTCCGTGTCGAGATGGACTGCCGGATCGCCACACTACACGATGTAGCACGGCAGGTGCACTATAGACCCTCCCATTCCCGTTTGGAATGGTGTTGAATCCAGGGAAGGAAAGAGCTATGGAGACAAATCTTCCTTCTTTTGACTTCTTATTCCAGGCTGCTCTCCTTGAAGAAATTCTTTCTTAATGGAGTCAAAGAAATTCTTTCTTAATGGAGTAAAAAAAAAAAAAAGAGTTTTTTTTTCTCAATCTCAATTTGGTGTCCCTTGTTATACAAATCACCTAGAAGATAACAAATAATAGCAACACAAATGCGCGTCCACTAAAAACATTATACTAGTTTACACATCACCAGAAATTTCTGGGTATTATTATCTCACACGATACAACAGAATATACAGATTTAAGAACTCATTTCACAATAACCACCGGGGCTACCTTTATTTATACTATATAAAACAAATATTGTTAGTTTTTTTTTGGTAGTTTAAAGCAACAACCGAAAGCTTTTCAATTTGCAATCACTCCTCCAGTCCCTTCAGAAAGTCTTGATTGTCAATCAGAACCTAGAAATAGGGATTAAGTAAAACATGCATCAGTGTCTAGCTACAAATTATATATTGGTAGCACCAACTGCACTACACACAGAAATTTGATATTGTAGCTTTAAGGGGTTATTCAAAACAGACCGTCTTCCAACCCTCCGGATCTTCGAAAGCGATGATCTTGGTGTTGGTGCCGGGAAATGGCCCTGGTTGTCGAATTATCTTCCCTCCAAGCTCTTGGGTAACTAGTTTGACAACTTCAGCACTTTTGTACACATCATCAGTACTGATGGCAATCTAGAATGAAATATCAAATCCATTAATGGTTTGATCAATAAGGAGGAGGAGGAGAAAAGCAGTGAATTGAAACAATACGAATGATACTCGTAAGAAGTTTTAGGAGAAAGAAACTTACATGTGAATAAGCATTTCCTTTGGTATATTCAGTAACGTCGTAGTTGTATATCAACTCCAAAATAGCTATCTGATTAGGATCATCACCATAGCCCATCATGGCTATTGTGTCCTGTACAGTACACAGTGACAACATTCGTAAACCAGCCGATATAAGATATGCTACCTAAATCGCTTTGATAAATTGGAAATCATGAGGCTTACCTTCTCCTCTGGTCTGTCAATCGTCACGATTAGTTTCATCCCCAATGCCTGACAAATAGAACCATTGAATCGCTTACGTACAAACATGTTTTGAATGTCAGATTGCTCAAATGAACTAAACCAGGAACAAACCAAAACTTTACTCTCAGTACCCCCTAAAAGAGCAAGTATTGTATTCCCGACTATCGTCTCAAATCAAGTTGGCTTGACATAGCAGACAACTTGATTTGAAAATTCACCGTACACGTGACAATTCTATAAAGATCAAAAAGCAAATTTGTACCTTTTCATAGAACTCGATAGAGCGATCGAGATCAACAACATGAAACATTACTTGACAAAGTGGTTCAGGAGTAGCATCTCTCTGGAACAGTTCAAATTCGTAGCCATCAAGATCTTGCACAAAAGCAACGACTGTTGTTGTACCTTCAGCCGCGCCAGGCTCCACTGTGATTTTGCCACCCTTGGCCCTTATGGTTTCAACCAACTGGTAAATCTGAATATGAGACGAGGAAACCAAATTCAGCACCCTATTCAAAATAACGCTCGTGAAGTATTTGAACAGTACTATGGTGTGACACTTACGTCTGTTGTTGAAATACCAAAATGCCCAAAGCCTGTTCCTATGTCATAATTTTCCACTCCATAGTCTGCAAATCAGTTTCAGAGCAAGTTTAACAAAATTCATGTTGAAAGAAAGGAATAATGCACCCATTCAACAAATTTAAAATGATTCTCGAAAATGGAAGCAGTAGTACATTGATAACGACAAGGAGGCCGGTGTTCTTGATGGTAAAAATAATCTTGCAATGACTATATTGTAAGAAACATATTGCTTAAGTAGTTTACTACTGTAACACATATCAGAGTTTGGCAACATTTTATTGAACTAAGCATCAGTATCATGATTTTTTGTGGATGCCTTCAAGTCATCTGGGACCAATATTAACCTAGCTAGAATCCTATCAGCGGGTTTAATTTACAAACACGTGATGTGGCCGGGTAGAATAAGCGAGGATTAATAATGTCACACAGAACAAATTACCAACGTATTTACCATTCGCGGAAAGAGCATATATAGAACAATAAGCAAATCAGATGTTACATTTTTGGTAGAGTATTAATGACGTACTGTGTATGAGCTCAACTACGAAAGTAGACTCTTCCAGTCCAAACCCAAGAACAGCACTTGAATACTTTTCCTTCGGAACATCTCTCTTCCTTAGAAGTGTCATCCCAAAAGCTTCTGTGTAAAACCTAAGAGCAATTCGAAATGGAAATGGGAACAATGAATCCACAAACGCATTTTATTTTGAAACAAAATCCATTTGGCACACTTATTTTTTCTTTCGAGTTAGTAGAGGTATAAGTGCTAGGCTATATAGAGGCATACTTGATGGAGCGGTCAAGGTCAACAACGCGATACACAACGTGCAAGAACCTGCGGTTGTCATTCTTTGGCCATTCCAAGATTTCATCATTGAGAACAATAGGTGCAACGTCGGCCATAGCAGATAAATGTGGTTGTTTTCTTGCAGTGATTGACACACTGATACAAATAACAAATGTACGTTAGGATCTAAATGTAAGCATCATGTACGTAACAAATTCAGGAATGAGCGAAGAAAAGGGAGAGGTCAAGGATGCTACCGGTACTTCTTGCGACGGGTTAAATCAACATTTTAGAATTCAGTAGAAAATCACTTTAAGGCATTTCTATTACCATTTTGTGAGCATTTGAATGAATAAATATTACTTAGGATCTAGACTACATATATGGGTAGGCTTTGGGCCGAACTAGGAATTCTATGTAGGAGAAATCCAAAAATATTGTCAATTCAGTCGGTCGTAGTGTTTGCAAAATATCATGAGATTGGAGTAAGATTGAACACTCAACTACGTAAGAAAGTTGATTGTATAAACTAGTCAGGATATCTTGAATAATCAAGAAAAAATTGTACGTGTAAGAAAGTTTGACAACACACGCACAACCACAAGCATACCAACAAGCTCGACAATCAAGACCATGTTGTTAACCCGTTTCTTATTTTTTGTTTCGGGTGTAAGCGCATAGGTAGGTAGCCCACACATACTAACAACCTATAAATCATTAAGGTTATGCTGGCTGAGGAAAAAGGTGCTACTTGTAACCACGAGCATTTCTTAAAACTTTATATCACTGCAAATTTGTAGATAGAAATTCGTGATACCGCCAACGCTACCGCTTCATTACGGTTTGACACAAACAACAATGTAACTAATCAAAACAAAAATTCTGAGACTGAAACTACACAAACACACATACAGGAAGAGAAAGATAAGGGAAAAGAGAGAAACGCAAACCGTAACGGTACAAAGAGTCGCGGGTTTTGGAGCGAGGGTGATCAGAGGAGGAGGAGAGCAAAGGAATGAAAGCCGTAGATATGATAATGTGAGCACTTCACACGGGTATATATAGGCTTCTGAATCAATGTTAGGTGATAAATACGTCGTAGAATGGGTAAATTATGACCGGGAAAAGTCATGGGCTGCCAAGTCAAATCTCCTAATCTGCAGTTTCATTTGACCCTCACAGATTCAACTTTACCCGGTTGTCTAGTGGATAATTCTTTCCGCGGTGCTACGTCCACCGCTCAACATCTTGCCGTTTGTCTCGGTGATCCAGATTTAAAAAAAAAAAACTCTTCTAGGGATAAACTCTTTCCTAAAAAAGTTTTTTAAAATTTGGAGACTGTACAAAATACTTTTAGACGGTGAAATTAAGAGCCGCAAAAGTTGAGCGGTAGGCGTAGACTTTCTGGGTATCTGATAATTCTATCCCTTGTTTTGTGAGAATAAAAATCTTGAACATCATAAGGAAATCAAGAAATTATGGATCTACATTAGTCCATCTTTGTGATTTGGCGGTTAGAAATTTCAAACCAGCTGTCTTTTTTCTTCCATTCTAACCATCCAAATGGCTCCTGTAATAAGTTAATGATATGTTCTGGTTATTGAAATAGCTTTCTTTATTTGACGGTTTTGCCTAGCTCTCTAACAAATTCAAAACTAGTCCAGATAAGAGAAAAGTCTATGTTTGGCCATATACATATTAATATTTATTGAATAAAATACTATGGTTTCACATTTGTTGACAACTATGTTTTGAATATTATGTGAGTTCTCTTTACTATATCCGGTGAAAAGGTCAAACCTATCATATTTCTTATTAATACAAGAATGACAACTCATGTGATATATCCTCAACATGGTTACCATTACCAATGTGATCACCTTAGCATTGATCCTTGTTGTGGCCTATTCTACCACCATTGTGAAATGAAACTTGTGTACAGTGTACCCATTAATCTTTTTTGGTATTTCACTTTAAAAAGTCCAACGGTACGTAGGCTTTATTTGTTTGGGTGTAAAATACTTTTCGGTGTTTCGTTATATAAAAAATGAGAAAAATATTTTTCATGTAAAATATTTTTTATTAATTTGATGAAAATGACTTACTATTAAATCTTCCATAAGTTATTTTCTAAAATGAACCCGCTGCCTTGTACTGCAATTTTCACTACTCAGTTTCCTCGATCATCAGTCCTGACTCATGTATAATAATTCCTCTATTCTCATCTCTCTCTCTCTCTCTCTCTCTCTCTCTCTCTCTCCTGAATTGAATTCCACTATTTAAGCCTCTGTCTTTCTCTATACTATTTTGTCAATTTTTGAAAATATTTTTTAAATGCTAATCAAACACTGAAAAATAAAAGTTTAAAGTTTATTTTCTGAAAAAAAAAACATTTTATATCGAAACAAACGGAGCCGTAGAGACAATTCCAAGTATGACTACAATTAAAGAGAAACATATAAAATAATTTTACCAAACAAAACATGAAAAATAGAAATAGAAGACTAGTATCTATGACAAACACAAGTCTAATAAAGCTCTCTAAAACATGCTGTAAAAATAGACCGAGAATAATAAGTTCATCAATAGTGCTAGCTAGTCAAAGACCGAAAGTCGACCCAGTTCGTTTAAAGATTTTAGATTTTGAATTTTAATCATTATCTTATTTCTCTCCAATTATTTCTCTCAATTTTCTTTCTATCTTTCTTTAATTATTACCTATATTTTCAATCATTAATCTATTTCTCTCTACACTCATTATCTAAAAATCTAAATCCAAAATTCCGAAACGAACATGACCTATTGTCTAAATTCAAATCAGAGTAAGAAAAATTACAGCGTTAAATCTCATCTCAAGATACAAAAAATTAGTAGTAGATAAATAAGAGTAAAATACAATCCAAAACCCATTGCTAATATCTAAAATTTGAAAGGTATGCTTTGTCACATCAAGTGATAAGAAAGATCGGAATACTGTAGCATTTTTGTATCCACTGTAATCAATGAATGCCACATGGATTCCGCCCAGCTGGAGCTTTGACTTGTGTATATATAGTTGCGGACTTTCCTTACCCAAAATCACATATTAAAATTAGGGCTGCAAACGATCCGAGCCGCTCGCGATCGGCTCGGAGCTCGGCTCGATAACGGCTCGGCTCGGCTCGGTTCAAGAGAAAAACGAGCCGAGCTCGAGCTCGAGTCCTGGGCTCGTTTCATAAACGAGCCGAGCTCGAGCTAGTCGAAACTCGGCTCGAATTGGCTTGCGAGCTCGATTATATAATATATTTATATATATTTGTTTCATAAACGAGCCGAACGAGCCGAGCTCGAGCTCCGTAAATACCTATCGAGCCGAGCTCGAGCTCGAGTCCTGTAGCTCGTCACGAGCTCGAGCCGAGCTCGAGCCAACTAAATTTTTGCCGAGCCGAGCTCGAACACTCTAAAACTCGGCTCGGCTCGGCTCGTTTGCAGCCCTAATTAAAATGAAAAATCTCGTTACCAATTGTCAGAGTCAAATTATTTCTGTTTTCCTAGCAATTGCATGGTCTGGTTTTTGATTTTCCCTGTTTGGTTCTGTTTTCCATTTTCTTCATTTACAATATTTCACAGTACTAGGAATTTAATTACAATACACTGACTGCATATCATACTTACATCTAGACGGTCTTGCCTTTCAAAATTACACGCGCCTAGTTATGATGATGGTAATGATGATAACTTTGAAAAGGAGCTAGTACTTTTCAATTGGGTATTTCGACAAACCCAACTTAATTTAAACATAAACTTCAGCATAAGTTCTGTCCGATACAATTGAAATTTCTAATAAATGAAACTTTTACTCGAAGTATAACTGCAAACGCATAAAGCTAATTGCAGAAAATAATAACTCTATCAAGAAGAATTGTGGTGTGTGTGTATATATATATATCACTCGGGATTCAATGAGGGATCCCGCACGGTCTTACCGTGCAGAACTCCCCCTTACCGATCAAATTGCGACGATCTGAGCCGCTCAAAGTATGCAGAACGTGATTTTGAGGGAACCTACGAGAAATCAGCAAAACAAATAATCGGGAAGGGGCTTGATCCGAGCAGTTTTTTACTGAGCCTTTCAATAAAAAACTGTTCGGATGAAGCACTTTCCAATCATTTTTTTTCTGATTTCTCGCTAGTACACTTAAAATCATGTTCTGATCACTTTGAGCGGCTCGGATCGTTGCAATTCGATCGGGAAAGGGGAGTCCCGCACGGTAAGGCTGTGCGGGATCCCTTAGAAGATCCACTCTTATATATAGTTCCCATCTGGTAGGGACGTCCTTATTTTTACAAAATGCGGACTTCTCGTTTAAACCGTTGGATCTCATCCAACGGCTGTGATAAAAGGGAACAAACTTGCGGGTTAAAAGAGACATGGGTCGGGTAAAAACGTGTCCGCAGGTCATCCTGGCTTCTCAGCCGGATCTAACAAAACCCCCAAATCCCCTCATTTGGCTTTGTTCAATGCGGATGAAGAGAGAAGAAGAAGAAGGGAGACGACGAATGACGAACTTCAAAGACGACGAAGCCAACTGTATATCGATCGATCGAAGAAGAGGATGTCCCACAACCACAAGGTCTCTCTCAATCTCTCGATTTTCCCCAGAAACCCTAACTCGATTTTCTTCTTCTCCCGTAATGCAAGATACACGAACCTATCTCTCGATTTGAAGAAGGAGAACACGAAAGATCACCAGATTAGGGCTCCATTTGAAGGTATCTTAGTCTCTCGGTTTGGATCTTCTTCTTCTTCTTCTTCTTTTTCAGAAAATGTAACTCGAAAAAAAAAATAACAGAGTTGTAAAATATCCATTTGTTGAGGCTTGTTATCTCTTTTTGGATCTTCACTCTCTCTCTTGATCTCTGTAATTTTTTTTTCAAAAAATGTAACTCGAAAAAAAAAAAAAACATAGTTGTAAATAAAAAACATAGGCTATAGGATGCCTCGTCATTTTGATATGTAGATGCCTCTTCATTTTGATGTCTCATCCTTGGTTTACAACTTTCTTGAAAGGAAATGTGTTGAGATCGATTCAATGGTAAATCCTTTGTTGATAGGATTGTTGTTGATAGTCCAATCCTTCCACTCTGTGTTCTTGCCGTCCATAAGCTAGTTTAATTTATCCAAGGAATTTGTGCCTGTTAAAGTAGTTTAGTACCTTCAATATGGCCTACAAATGGAGGGTTAATTGGGTATTGTGGCCGCAAATGAAGCATGCCTTCCTGACAAGATGTTTTATCTTTGCTTTCTCTAGCATTAGAAATGAAAGAGAGCTGTTGTATAATTTAAGCAAAATAGTTTCAGAAACAACAGGTACAAAACAACCTGACACAGCTAAGTAGAAGTGTTGGCCATTTGAAGTCCTTTGTGTCCCTACTAGAAAGAGATAGCTTTGAGACTGTAACTTTGACGAAACATGACAAAAAATTGGTCATAATGTTCCTAGAATGTGTTTTTATTTTATTTTTTAAAGTTGTCTGATATATAATGCTCTATTTAATGGAACGTTCACCGTTCACAGAGGTATATTTTAACAGTGAATTTTATATTAGTTAACCCTTACGGTTCCACAATATAGGGGACGTGGCATACCACGTTCCCGTTCTTGTTTCCCAAGTGAAACAATCCATGTTCTAGGTAACATAGAATTTGAAGTTTTGATTTTAAGCTTCAAGCAGGTGCGTTTGGCGCTAAATCTTGAATGGCCTTCCATCTTGGAGTTGGCATTTTAATCTTTGGAGCTGCTGCACTTTTTTTATCCATACAATCAAGTCTTTTATGCAAATAGGAGTATATTTACTACTAATGTGGAACCATTTTTTGCAATATTAGAGAGACATTTGAAGCCAAAATGTCTTCAAGCCCTACGGGAAGTTCTAAAAATCAAAACTATATCAAGTATAATAACAGGACATGCCACTGTGGGAAAAGGGCTGCGGTGAAAATATCTGAATCTGAAAAAAATCCAGGAAGGCTATATTATCATTGTGAACTTGAGGTTAAGCAAGGTGGCTGCCATGATTGGGACTGGTGCAACCCCATCCAACGAGTAATGAGTTCTCCAGCGAGCGCGCGCTCTCTCTCTCTCTCTTCTACAGAAATTACGCATCTCCATCTTGTATGGAGTTCCAAAGCCATCCTAAAACACGAATAAAGATAATATGAATAAAAGAAACAAAACAAAATTGTAGCATTTTATTATAAACACTTACACTTACGGTCATCGGCATTATCATAGTTAATGTCGTCGTCGTCTTCATCTTCGTCTTCGTCTTCGTCATCGTCATTCAACCTAGTATTTTGCGAAGACCTAACCAAAAAAAAAATCAATTAACATGTAAACAATGAAACAATTAAATTTATATTACAAATTTTAAACACGTACGTGTTCAGAAGTTTGGGACAATTCCTTTTGTCATGCGATTGCCCTGTTAGCCCACAACCGTTACAATGCCTAACCTTCTTGGCAGGCTTCTCTTTCCCTCCCTTGAGTTGTTTACCACAACCTTTTGCCCTCACTTGAAGCGGTTCTTTCAAACCATGGTCACGAAAAATCGGCACTTGGATAGAACTCCCTACTCCATCATCTTGGCTTACTTTTTTCATATCACACATCTTCTTTTGACCCGAACTCAAAAGTTCTTCTACAAATTGTGTTCCGTCCTCAGTTAGTGCGGCCTCATCAATTAAAGTAGAAGCAAGTTGGAAGAGTCAATTTCGCCGCTCTAACAAAGACGTGTCACATATTTTTTTCATACCCAAACCCAAGTCATCTCTCACTCGCATAGCCTTCGCTGATTTTGTCCACCTCCGCAAGATGTATTCATTAGGCAAATCTTCCATTTGCATTCTAGAAAAGTAAGCCAACATGTGCTGACAAGGAATTCCGGCACACTCAAACATCTTACAACTACAACGGACATGGTTTGATGACTTATCTACCACAACCTCACGAACCCTCAAAGCACTCCCTTTTACCCTTCGAACAGTGTACACACAATGATGTTCATCCTCATTTGTTGCCGTCAACTTATACGCCACATTTTGAAAGAGCTCCTCTTGAAACATGTAAAATATCTCAATTGTATAGAATTCACTCATTGTCGACTCCATGGGATACATAGTTTTCAAGTGTGGTTTCTCATTGACGTCTTTATGATCCATATCTAACTCATTATGGCGTACTTTGGAAAGTGCCCTCTCAAACCGCGTCACAAATTCCAACAATAAATTTTCTCTAGACACATACCTCTTGAAAAATGAATGAGTAATTTCGGCTCTTTGACTACTATTCATGTGAGCAGAAAAAATGTGTCTCACGTATGCGGGAACCCATCTCTCAAAATTTCGTATAAGTTTTCAAACCAATCATTGCCAAATAAGTTAGCTTTGTTTACCACCTCTACCCATCCAGCCTCGAACTGTTCAGGAGTCTCGAAATTCCATATACAATTCTTGAACTCCGCATAATGTTCTTTGTAGGCCAATGCACTTATTTTTTCGAAAAACTTATTTGTAATGTGCCACATGCAATACCTGTGAAGCGTATTCGGAAGAGTAACACTAATTGCTTTTGTCATTGCAAGATCCTGATTAGTTATAATTATTTTGGGAAGGCCTGCGGGCATTGCTTTGAACCATTCCTTGAAAAGCCACTCAAAAGACTTGACTTTTTCATCACATAACAATGCACACCCAAAAAGAGTAGTCTGCCTATGATGATTAACCCCTAAAATAGGTGCAAAAATCATAGAATAACGATTTGTGTTGTAAGTCATATCAAATACCACCACGTCCCCAAAATACTTGTACTACTTTCTAGCGGTTGCATCCGCCCAAAAACAATGTGTCATCCTCCCCTCATCATCTATCTCAATTGTAAAATAAAAACCGACATTCTTTTCTTTTTCAATCTCAAAATGCTCCTTCAACAAATTGGCATCATGTCCGGCCAAAGAAATCTTCTTATCCCTTTTTATAATTATATAGATCTTGTTCTGAGCATCCAACATTTTCAAGACCTCCCGATTCCAACTCAAAAAGACTCATTTGTTGACAAGTTGGGACATTTGCTGCTTATAGTTGATCTACTAAAGCTTTTTTGATAGATGACACCTTACGATAGCATTGCAACAAATGCACCCTCCCTGGAGACGTAAGGGGGTGGTTATGACCCTCGAAAAATTGGGAGACAATATACTTTTCAGCCTTCTTCACAACAGCCAATTTTGCACCACATTTCTCTCTAGTTGTCCCCCGTTTCCGTTTAGATGGTTTAGTATTTTTTTTTGGACCGCCTCCCCTTCTTTGAAACAACAATACTCCTTCCTAATGATTACATATCTTTATTCTTTTTGCTAGAACTTGATCGCACACCAAATCCTGCCTCTTTACCATATCCCTTGTAAAACTTTAGAACGTCTTCTATTTTGTCAAACTCTTGGTTGATTTTTGGTATGAGTTCATTTTTAACTTGGGGAATGTAAATTCTTTGAGAAGAATTATCGGATGATTCACACAACATATTAGAACACTGCATACTAGAACCCAAAAGACCAAACAATAGCAATTGATCAACTTCTCATTCAATCACCCAATTGCGTTTTTAACCCAAAGAGAGAGGGAGAGAGACAGACCTTGGTTGGTGGTTGGTCGGGGGAGGCATAACGTTTTCTTCTTGTCGATCGATCTCCATATCTAATTGGGGGAAAAAAATGGAAATGAACATTCACATTCAAACTGATTTTGGTGCTAAACACATGGTAGACAAGTGAAACTTCAAGAGCATGAAAAGATAGTTGAGCTGAGTTTTGGGCAATTAGAATTAGGTATAGCTAGCATGAAAATACTAAAATAAAATAAACCCTAACTCCAAAAAAAAAAAATGCGGCCTTGATTTTCTTGGAAAAAACCCTAACTCAAAAAAGGGAAAAAAATTACAGAACAATGACCTACAAAACAGACAAGCCCACCAGACATGCATGAAGACATTTTGAGCAATGACATGTGGCCTTGATATAGTTTTGATTTTTAGAGTTTCCCGCTGTGTTTGAAGACATTTTGGCTTAAAATGTCTCCCTAATATTGCAAAAAATGATTCCACATTAGTAAACATACTCCTATTTGCATAAAATACTTGATTGTATGGGTAAAATTAACTAACTCAACTATATGAGTCTGATTTTTGGATCTCCAATAATAGTCATACTAATCAAAATGAAACCTAACCCTAACACCATACTAGAATTCATGTAAAAAAGATCCAAAAAGAGATAACAAGCCTCAACAAATGGGTATTTTACAACTCTGTTATTATTTTTTTTTCGAGTTACATTTTCGGGAAAAAAAAAAATCCAAATCAAGAGAGCTTCTAAAATACCCATTCTCGAAAAAAAAAAATAGATAACAAGCCTCAACAAATGGGTATTTTACAACTCTGTTAATTTTTTTTTTTGAGTAACATTTTCTGGAAAAAGAAGAAGAAGAAGAAGATCCAAACCGAGAGACTAAGATACCTTCAAATGGAGCCCTAATTTGGTGGTCTTTCGTGTATCTTGCATTATGAGAGAAGAAAGAAATCGAGTTAGGGTTTCTGGGGAAAATATGTATATATATATATATATGTAGAGAGAGAGAGAGAGAGAGAGAGAGAGAGAGAGAGAGAGAGAGAGAGAGAGGGAGACCTTATGGTCATGGGTCATCCTCTTCTTCGATCGATCGATATACAGTTGGCTTCGTCGTCTTCGAAGTTCGTCGTTCGTTGTCTCCAAGCTTCTTCTTCTCTCTCTTCGTCCGCGTTGAACGAAGCCAAATGAGGGGATTTGGGGTTTTGTTAGATCTGGCTGAGAAGCCAGGATGACCCGCGGACATGTTTTTTACCTGACCCATGTCTCTTTTAACTCGCAAGTTTGTTCCCTTTGATCACAGTCGTTGAATGAGATCCAACGGCTTAAACGAGAAGTCCGCATTTTGCAAAAATAAGGACGTCCCTACCAGATGGGAACTGTATATATATATGATGATGATGATGATGCTGATGATGATTTTTGGCTCAAATCCACCTCCACCAACCTCTGTTGTTGTGAGCTTCCAACTACCACCTACCTTTTTTTAATGGAAGAAGGATGTAGAAGGCGCTTTGAGGCTTATAAATAGTCATATAATTAAGGGCGGAGTTAGAAATTAATTTTGGTTAGCGGGGTCAGAAACTAGGTCATAGTTTTTCTGTTTCCTAATCCAAGAATAAATAAATAAAGAGATTAATTGTAAGGTATATAATACAATAATGAGTCTAAAGTTTGTTTTGTAATTGATCCCAAGACTAATTCTATTTTTAAAACCATGCGTGATAGCCTCATTTGCATACCATTAACTATTTCTTCAACATATGTTCATATTTCAAAAGTATTTAACTATCACATTATTTTTAAATAGCAACGACAAAAAAGTTCTTAAATAAATTTATATTTGACTATGCATAAAATAAATCATTTTTTCATTCCAAACCAATCGTATTCCACGCAAAAGAGAGGAGTTACTGATAGATTTAGGAAGAGAAATAAGGGAGAAGGTGAAAATGAACCTATGTAAAAACGTGGTAGTTTGGAGGCAAAAGTTCTGGGAATGGGCATTTGCTTATGAATAATTGATTATTCAGTGGTCTTGGGTATTGCACGTGGTATCGCAACAACGTTCTCTCCACATATTCATGTGAAACGAGTCCCACATGAGTTTGTGACGGAGAAAGGCATTAACACTGGCGACACCCCAAAGCATTCAATAATTTTTTTGGTGCTATTTTAAAACTTCTAATAATTTTTTCACAAATGCAAACAAACAAAAAAAAAACATTTGATCTAGGAATCACGTAAAAATTTTGCGCCCTTAGTTTTGTATGTGGTTGATCCTGTGTATACAAGACGAATTGTAGTTAATAGCTTCATGAATACAAATCGTGGTTACATGGATATAAAAAAAAATGCTATTTACTTTCACTTTCTATCTAAAAGATTATTTCCAAATAAATAATAATAATCATAAGAATTCAAGTAGGCTTATATAACAGTGGAATATAAGAAATCAGTGACATCAACCAATTTTCATACGATGAATATATAGGTTTTTTTTTTTTTTTGAAACGGCAAAATTTTTATTAAAGATAAACTGTAACGCCCCGATTTTTCAAATAATTTTTGGAGGCATTAAATATTAATATAAGAAAAAGTTTGCTTTATTAATGACAAACAGATAATTCGTCATAAGAAATTGTTTATTACAACCAAATGTGGAAATACTAAATTTTGACTGCGGTATTGAATTTGACTGGGGTGGGGTGACTGAAATTTTCAATTTCAGTTGAGGGAAGTTTGAGACTCAAATCTCAAGATCTGTGATGTCCGCCAAGAAAACATAACGTGGTGAATTCACCATCTTGTGGTATATTCATGGAGTATTTATATGCAGATTTCATGGTAAGTGTACAAATAACCTATCATGATTTCAAATGTTTGAGTTTTAAATTTCATTCGTAAAAAATGGATTCATGTATTCATCATGGTGTATTCATGAAGTATTCATGGTGTATTTTTCAACTCAGATTTGTATTTTATGATCATTGTGTATTTATGTATTCATTGTTTATTTTGAATAGTCTTGACTTGCACAAGCAAATTTCATGGTAAATGTTACGAATAATCTACCATGATTTTGAATGTTTGAGTTCTAAAGTTCATTTGTAAAAAATGGATTCATGCATTCATCATGGTGTATTCATGAAGTATTTTCCAATTCATATTCATATTTTATGATCATAATGTATTTATGTATTCGTGGTTTATCTCAAATAATATGATTCACTTGTTCATGGTGATGGTACGCACAACCAAAAAATCATTTTGAGTTTTAAATTTCATACGTAAAAAAATGGATACCAAATCAATGAGATTTGGTTGTTTCAAATGTTTAAATTTTTTAACTCTTTCCTTTTTGTATCCCTTATTTATTTGTTGTGACAGAAGATCTATTCAATCTCACGAATTTAGGAAGGCAATATACACATACATATGTATATCTTATTAAAAGGGCAAAAAGGGTAATTTATCCATTGGAAGGATGAAAACATAAGCATGAAAAAATGGTGGGATGAATTCTTATATGGCATAGATAAAGATGATGAATATTTAAATATTCCATTTCTTAATGGAGTCGAAGAAATTTTTTCAATCACAATTTCGTGTCCCTTGTTATACAAATCACCCAGAAGATTCAACAAATAATAGCAACACAAATGTGTATCCACTAAGACATTATACTTGGTACACATCCCAGAAATTCCTGGGTATTATTATTTCACACGATACAACAGAATACACAGACTTAAGAACTCATTTCACGTACAATAACCGCTAGGGCTAGCTTTATTTTTATAAAACAAACAAATATGGTTAGTTTTTTGTGTAGTTTAAAGCAACAACCGAAAGCTTTTCAATCTGCAATCACTCCTCCAGTCCCTTCAGAAAGTCTTGATTGTCAATCAGAACCTAGAAAAACAGGGATTAAGAAAAACATCAGTTTCTAGCTACAAATTATATATTGGTAGCACCAACTGCACTACACACAAAAATTTGATATTGTAGCTTAAGGGGTTATTCAAAACAGACCGTCTTCCAACCCTCCGGATCTTCGAAAGCGATGATCTTGGTGTTGGTGCCGGGAAATGGCCCTGGTTGTCGAATTATCTTCCCTCCAAGCTCTTGGGTAACTAGTTTGACAACTTCAGCACTTTTGTACACATCATCAGTACTGATGGCAATCTAGAATGAAATATCAAATCCATTAATGGTTTGATCAATAAGGAGGAGGAGGAGAAAAGCAGTGAATTGAAACAATACGAATGATACTCGTAATAATTAGTTTTAGGTAATTAGTTTTAGGAGAAAGAAACTTACATGTGAATATGCATTTCCTTTGGTATATTCAGTAACGTCGTAGTTGTAAATCAACTCCAAAATAGCTATCTGATTAGGATCATCACCATAGCCCATCATGGCTATTGTGTCCTGTACAGTACACAACGACAACATTCGTAAACCAGCCGATATAAGATATGCTGCCTAAATCGCGTTGATAAATTGGAAATCATGAGGCTTACCTTCTCCTCTGGTCTGTCAATCGTCACGATTAGTTTCATCCCCAATGCCTGACAGATAGAACCATTGAATCGCTTACGTACGAACATGTTTTGAATGTCAGATTGCTCAAATGAACTAAACCAGGAACAAACCAAAACTTTACTCTCAGTACCCCCTAAAAGAGCAAGTATTGTATTCCCGACTATCGTCTCAAATCAAGTTGGCTTGACATAGCAGACAACTTGATTTGAAAATTCACCGAACACATGACAATTCTATAAAGATCAAAAAGCAAATTTGTACCTTTTCATAGAACTCGATAGAGCGATCGAGATCAACAACATGAAACATTACTTGACAAAGTGGTTCAGGAGTAGCATCTCTCTGGAACAGTTCAAATTCATAGCCATCAAGATCTTGCACGAAAGCAACGACTGTTGTTGTACCTTCAGCCGCGCCAGGCTCCACTGTGATTTTGCCACCCTTGGCCCTTATGGTTTCAACCAACTGGTAAATCTGAATATGAGACGAGGAAACCAAATTCAGCGCCCTATTCAAAATAACGCTCGTGAAGTATTTGAACAGTACTATGGTGTGACACTTACGTCTGTTGTTGAAATACCAAAATGCCCAAAGCCTGTTCCTATGTCATAATTTTCCACTCCATAGTCTGCAAATCAGTTTCAGAGCAAGTTTAACAAAATTCGTGTTGGAAGAAAGGAATAATGCACCCATTCAACAAATTTAAAATGATTCTCGAAAATGGAAGCAGTAGGATATTGATAACGACAAGGAGGCCGGTGTTCTTGATGGTAAAAATAATCTTGCAATGACTATATTGTAAGAAACATATTGCTTGAGTAGTTTACTACTGTAACACATTTCAGAGTTTGGCAACATTTTATTGAACTTAGCATCAATATCATGATTTTTTGTGGATGCCTTCAATTCATCTGGGACCAATATTAACGTAGCTAGAATCCTATCAGTGGGTTTAATTTACAAACACGTGATGTGGCCGGGTAGAATAAGCGAGGATTAATAATGTCACACATAGAACAAATTACCAACGTATTTACCATTCGCGGAAAGAGCATAAATAGAACAATAATTAAGCAAATCAGATGTTACATTGTTGGTAGAGTAAAGACGTACTGTGTATGAGCTCAACTACGAAAGTAGACTCTTCTAGTCCAAACCCAAGAACAGCACTTGAATACTTGTCCTTTGGAACGTCTCTCTTCCTTAGAAGTGTCATCCCAAAAGCTTCTGTGTAAAACCTAAGAGCAATTCGAAATGGAAATGGGAACAATGAATCCACAAACGCATTTTATTTTGAAACAAAATCCATTTGGCACACTTGTTTTTTCTTTCGAGTTAGTAGAGGTATAAGTGCTATATAGAGGCATACTTGATGGAGCGGTCAAGGTCACCAACGCGATACACAACGTGCAAGAACCTGCGATTGTCATTCTTTGGCCATTCCAAGATTTTATCATTGAGAACAATAGGTGCAACGTCGGCCATAGCAGATAAATGTGGTTGTTTTCTTGCAGTAATTGACACACTGATACAAATAGCAAATTTACATTAGTATCTAAATGTAAGCATCATGTACGTAACAGGAATGAGAGAAGAAAAGGGAGACGTCAAGGATGCTACCGTACTTCTTGCGACGGGTTAAATCAACATTTTAGAATTCAGTAGAAAATCACTTTAAGGCATTTCTATTACCATTTTGTGAGCATGTGAGTGAATAAATATTACTTAGGATCTACACTAGATACATGGGTAGGCTTTGGGCCGAACTAGGAATTCTATATATGTAGGAGAAACCCAAAAACGTTGTCAATTCAGTTGGTTGTAGTTTTTGCAAAATATCATGAGATTAGAGTAAGACTGAACACTCAACCAGGTAAGAAAGTTGACTGTGTAATCTGGTTAAAATGCCTTGAATTATCAAGAAAAAGTTGTACGTGTAAGAAAGTCTAACAACACACAACCACAAGCATGCCAACATGTTCGACAATCAAGACCATGTCGTTAACCCATTTCTTATTTTTTGTTTCGGGTGTAAGCACATAGGTAGCCCACACATACTAACAACCTATAAATCATTAAGGTTATACTGGCAAAGGAAAAAGGTGCTACTAATACAGGACGAGAAAGATAAGGAAAAGAGAGAAACGCAAACCGTAACGGTACGAAGATTCGCGGATTTTGGAGCGAGGGTGATCAGAGGAGGAGAAGAGCAGAGGAATGAAAGCCGTCGATATGATAATGTGAGCACTTCACACGGGTATATATAGGCTTCTGAATCAAGGTTAGGTGACAAATACGTCGTAGAATGGGCAAATTATGACCGGGAAAAGTCATGGGCTGCCATGTCAAATCTCCTAATCTGCAGTTTCATTTGATCAACCAATTAAGCTTTGACCCTCACAGATTCAACTTTACCCGGTTGTCTGGTGGATAATTCTTTCCGCGGTGCTACACCCACCGCTCAACATCTTGCCGTTCGTCTCGGTGATCCAGATTTAAAAAAATAACTCTTCCAGGATAAACTCTTTTCTGGAAATTTTTTTAAAAATCTGAACCATCCAAAACACTTTTAGACGGTAAAATTGAGAGCGGTAAAAGTTGAGCGGTGGGCGTAGACTTTCTGGGTATCTGATAATTCTATCCCTTGTTTTTTGTGAATAAAATCTTGAACATCATAAGGAAATCATGAAATTATGGATCTACATAAGTCCATCTTTTCAAACCTGCGGTCTTTTTTCTATCATTCTAACCATCCAAATGGCTCCTGTAAATAAGTTAATGATATGTTTTGGTTTATTGAAATAGCTTTCTTTATTTGATGGTTTTGCCTAACTCTCTAACAAATTCAAAACTAGTCCAGATAAGAGAAAAGTCTTTGTTTGGCCATATACATATTACTATTTATTGAATAAAATACTATGGTGAAAGCATTTGTTGACAATCATGCTCTGAATATTATGTGAGTTCTCTTTAGTACATTGGGTGAAAAGGTCCAACCTGTCATTTTTTTTACTAATACAGGAATGACAACTCATTTGATATATTCTGAATATGGTTACCATTACCAATGTGATCACTTTAGCATTGATCCTTGTTGTGGCCTATTCTACCATCATTGTGAAATGAAGCTTGTGTACAGTATACCCATTAATCTTTTTTTTTTATATCAACGAAATATTTCACTTTAAAAAGTCCAGCGGTACGTAGGCTCTATTTGTTTGGGTGTCAAATACTTTTCGATGTTTGGTAATTGTATAAAAAATGAGGAAAATATTTTACATGTAAAATATTTTTTATTAATTTGATGAAAATGATTTACCATTAAATATTTCGTAAGTTATTTTCTAAAATGAACCCGCTGCCTTGTACTACAATTCTCACTACTTAGTTTTCTTGATCGTCAGTTCTGACTGATGTGTAATAATTCCTCTCTCTCTCTCTCTCTCTCTCTCTCTCTCTCTCCTGAATTGAATTCCACTGTTTAAGCCTCTGTCTTTCTCTATATTATTTTGTCAATTTTTGAAAATATTTTTTAAATGCTAATCAAACTCTGAAAAATAAAAGTTTAAAGTTTATTTTTTGAAAAAAAAAACATTTTACATCGAAACAAACCGAGCCATAGAGACAATTCCTATTACGACTACAATTAAAGAGAAAAATATAAAATACTTTTACCAAACAAAACATGAAAAATAGAAATAGAAGACTAGTATCTATGACAGACACAAGTCTAATAAAGCTCTCTAAAACATGCCGTAAAAATAGACCGAGAATAATAAGTTCATCAATAGTGCTAGCTAGTCAAAGACCGAAAGTCGACCCAGTTCGTTTATGGGTTTTGGATTTTGGGTTCTAATCATTATCCTATTTCTCTCCAATTATTACTCTCAATTTTCTCTCTATCTCTCCAATCATTACTCATATTTTCAATCATTAATTTATTTCTCTCTACACTCATTACCTATAAATCCAAATTCAAATCCAAAATCCTGAAACGAATGAGACCTATTGTCTAAATTCAAATCAGAGTAAGAAAAATTACACCGTTAAATCTCATCTCAAGATACAAAAAATTACTGTAGTAGATAAATAAGAGTAAAATACAATCCAAAACCCATTGCTAATATCTAAAATTTGAAAGGTATGCTTTGTCGCATCAAGTGATAAAAATGATCGGAATACTGTAGCATTTTTTTTGTATCCTCTGTAATCAATGTATGCCACATGGATTCCGCCCAGCTGGGGCTTTGACTAATTGCGTAGTTGCGGACTTTCCTTATCCAAAATCACATGTTAAAATGAAAAATCGTTACCAATTGTCAGAGTCAAATTATTTCTATTTTCCCTGTTTGGTTCTGTTTTCCATTTTCTGCATTTACAATTTCACAGTACTAGGAATTTAATTACAATACACTGACTTCATATCTTACTTACATCTAGACGGTCTTGCCTTTCAAAATTACACGCGCCTAGTTTTGATGATGATGATGATAACTTTAAAAAGGAACAACTCCGTAGTACTTTTGAATTGAGTATTTCGACAAACCCAACTAATTTAAACATAAACTTCAGCACAAGTTTTTTTTTTTTTTCCTTCTCGGCAAACGAAATTTTATTATGAAAGCTCGAAAGGATACATCGAGGGGCTCAACCACAATAAGCACACAATCCTTACGAAGTCAAGCAAAAGACAAGAGATATTAACTTACAGAGCTCTCCAACAAAGCATTGGAAAAAAACACACCACACCCATAAAGCTAATTGCAGAAAATAATAACTCTGTCAAGAAGAATTGTGGTATATCTATATGTGATGATTTTTTGCTCAAATCCACCTCCACCAACCTATGTTGTTGTAAGCTTCCAACTGCCACCTACAATTTCTTAATGGAATAAGGATGTAGATGGCTCTTTGAGGCTTATAAATAGTCATATAATTAAGGGTGGAGCTAGAAATTTATTTTGGTTAGCGGGATCAAAAATTAGATCATAGTTTTTCTGTTTCCTAATCCAAACCAAACCAAGCCTTACGTCCCAATCACTTGGGGTCGGCTACATGAATCCGTTTCTCCATTGAGCTCTGTCAAGGGTCACTTATTTCCTAATCCAAGAATAAATAAATAAAGAGATTAATTGTAAGGTATATTATACAATAATGAGTCTAAAGTTTGTTTTGTAATTGATCCCAAGACTAATTCTATTTTTAAAACCATGCGTGATAGCCTCATTCGCATACCATTAACTATTTCTTCAACATATATTCATGATCGATCATATTTTAAAAGTGTTTAACTATCACATTATTTTTAAATAGCTTCGACAGAAAAGTTCTTAAATAAATTTATATTTGACTATGCATAAAATAAATCATTTTTTCATTCTAAACCAATCATATTCCACGCAAAAGAGAGGAGTTACTAATAGATTTAATTAGGAATAGAAATAAGGGAAAAGGTGAAAATAAACCTCTGTAAATACGTGGTAGTTTGGAAGCAAAAGTTCAGCGAATGAAGAATTGCTTATGAATAATTGATTATTCAGTGGTCTTGGGTATTGCACACGGTAGCGCAACACCGTTCTCTCCACATATTCATGTGAAAGGAGTCCTACATGAGTTTGTGACGGAGAAAGGCATTAAGACGCTATGTGGCAACGCCTCGAAGCATTTCATAATTTTTTCGGTGCTATTTTAAAACATCTAATAATTTTTTCAGAAATGCAAACAAAAAAAAAAAACATTTGATCTAGGAATCACGTAAAAATCTTGGGCCCTTAGTTTTGTATGTGGTTACGAATTGGGAGATGGTGTTATGCACCTTTGAGCCGTCGGATCGTACATCCGACGGCTCGGATCTCATCTCGGCAATAAACGGCTCTTGATAATAACTCTATCAAAACAAGAATTGTGGTATATATATACCATGAGGGGGCAGAAGGAGGGATACAGTGAAGAACATGGGTTTATCAGAGTAACAGGTGTGTCAGTGAAGGGAGGATGGAGTAAAAACACAGTTATAGCAATGATTATAAATAGTAAAAGTAGTAAAAGTATGAACAGTAGTTGAGGTAAATTTAATACAAAAGTATTGAATAGTAAGCTGAACAAGCTCAGACTTACAGTGAATACAGAAGTAGTACTTCAATCTTGACTAAGTATGGGTAAGCAATTTCTGAAAACCCAAACTTTGTTTACTCTCTCTCTCTCTAACTCTATTTTTACTATCTTGAATAGCCTATTTCTAGCCTGGTTTCTCGAATCTTTTTATAGAATAAGGACTGAGTTTTACAAGTGCTGAATGACTCAGCCATGTGACTAAAGTAGGTGACTATTTCTGCTTTCGGTGCTAGAGCAGAAATGATTGCTGATTGTTTCTCCTTTCGGTGTAGATGGGGCCAAAAGAAGAAATGATGGTTGTTGCCGGCTGTTGCTACTTTCGGTGTTAGTGGGACCAAAAATAGAAATGATGGCTGACTGGAAGGTGATTGTTTCTGCTTTTGCAAGTAGACAAAAGCAGAATAGTTATTCTTTGACCATTGCTCTGGATGATCATGCAAATGGGTCCTGGGCATCTTGGAGGGCTGATCCATATGGGTCTTTATGTACAGTTGATTCTTCAGATGAATTGTCATATTCTTCTTGACTGGCTTGAGCAATTAGTTGTTGAGCTAGCATCAATAATTGCGAACACTTGGTTTTTGACTTTGAAGGCTTGGAAGAACTTGGTGTTGGGCTTCCAAGTTTGATAGTAGAAAATGTAGGCGAGCTGGGTTGGGGAAGTGCAGCTGCCTTTTTACTTGTTTGATTCTGAGCTGGAATTTTGACTGGAGTTGGAACTTTAACTGAAAATTCTGCCTTGACTTGTTCAATGACGCGGTAATGCTTGTATGCATTCCACCATTTAACTAGATATTGGCGAGTGACTTTGTTGTTACTGGTGCAATATCTCCATTTGAAAATCCATGGAACTTTGTATTTTGCCATGAATAACAAAAGGGTTGGAAATTGACTGGTGTGGCTGTTGACTGCATACAAAGTTGAAAAGTAATTGACTTGATCCATGAGTTCTAATGGTAAGATGTCAGGAATAGCTCCATTTTGGTTCCACCATCTAGAGAATCAAGATGGGATTACTGACTTGAACTTATGGTCAAATGAAAAGAACTAGGAGTGAGTAAATGACTCATTTTCATGAAGGATGACTTTGAACCAGGAATCAATATAATCATAATAATTATACTGAATTTCATGGTTGGGGAGATCCCGGAATAAAGAAAAGTGTCCCCATTCATATAGGCTGACTATATTATGAATATATAGGGAATGGTAAATAACTTTGTTTGAATTGACTCTGTCGGTAATGGGTTTTATTACAATTGAATTGTGGTGGAGAAGAATATCTTTGTAGAAAGAAAGGGTTTTACTGGGGTGAGCAGGGATGAAATGCCATCCAGGAGGGAAAAAAGACTTGACTAGTTTAATTGGGTTGTGAATGTTTTTGTGGACTGGTTCAATGAAAAATAGGTTTGTGCTGACTGGTTTGAGGACATACTCTGTTGTTTTTGCTGGGTAAGGCATTCTTGGTTGACTGGGGTTGAATTGATTGGGTTGAACAAAAGGGATCAACTGGTTGACTATACGAAGAAGTGAATGCGAGTGCAGAATTGTAACTAGTCTTGGGGATTTGCCCAAGCACTTGATACCTGTTTCCATAGTTGGTCGGAGGAAGTGCAAGCTGATTTTTTGGAGCTGGGGTTGGTTTCTTACTTTTCTCTGCGCTTTTCTCTTCCATGGCTGGTCTGTAGTTCTGCTTCTGTAAATGCTGCTATTTTTAAATAGCTTAGCTGGAAAGTACTGTGGATGAATAAGAATTCTCTATACTAAATGCTGCTGAAAAAAATAATTTTTAATAGCTGGAAAGTACAAAATACTTAAAATTGACTGCCATCTAGCAAAGATCTGTTTACTAGCTATGTTCTTAACATCTTTTTCCAGAACATATTTTGCACTTTTACAATCAACTCTGACAAAAAACTTTTGGTTTAATACATCATCTTGAAATTTTGAAATACATAATACTAGTGCTAAAATTTCTTTTTTAATAGTACTATAATTGCTTTGTGCTTTATTCCAAAGACCAGAATGAAAGCGAACAATTTGTTCAGGGGAACTGGGATGGATTTTTTGGAGAAGTATGCCATCGTAACCAATGTCGGAGGCATCAGTTTGAATGATTTTAAATGAATTAATCGTAGGAATTCCTAGGCATGGTAATGACTTGACGTATTTTTTGACTTGTTGGACTATAGAAGTATGTAGGGGTGACCAAGGGGGGGATTGTCTTTTAATCTTTCAAACAGGGGTTGACATGTTTTTCTAAGATCTTTATAAAATTCTGCTATATAATTTAATGATCCTAAAAATCTTTGCAATTGATTTTTGTCAGTAATTTCATCAGGAAATTTATCAGCAAATTGAATTGCTCTACTGATTTGTACTATGGTTGATTGGTGAATATCATATCCTAAAAATTTTATCTTTGTCTGAAATAATTTAATTTTGGGAGCTGAGATGACTAATCCATTTTGTTTGATAATTTCAATAAAAGATTTTAAATGTTTCCAATGTTCATCAATTGAATTTGAAAAGATAAGGACATCATCTATGTAGACTATAATAAAATGACTAAATTGATTAAATATTTCATTCATTATGTTCTGAAATTCACTAGGAGCATTTTTTAATCCAAAAGGCATCACATTCCATTCGTAATGTCCAAATGGGGTAGTGAAAGTTGTTTTATACCTGTCAGTAGGGTGTAGTTGGATCTGCCAGAATCCGCTCTTTAAAACAAATTTTGAGAAGATAACTGCATTACTTAATCTGTTGATTCGATCTTTTTTATTAGGAATTGGGTATCTAATCCATTCTAATACTGTGTTTAATGGTTTGTAGTTTATGACTAATCTTGGCACACCTCTTTCTTTTTCTGCATTTTTATTGACATAGAAAGCCGGACATGACCATGGTGATTTACTTTTTCTAATAATATTATTATTAAGCAGTTCATTAATTTCTTTTTTACAGGTTTCCATTACTTCGGGGTTCATTTGAATGGGTCTAGATTTTGTAGGGATTTGATTTTCATTGAATTTTTTTATATATGGTAAAGTTGCTATATGTTTTTTCCTACGCCAAAAGGCACTGAAAAGACTAGAACAAACTTCTTTTTCTAGTTTTTTTGTAAATGTTTTAATCTGTTGATTAAGAAATTCATTAGTAAGTTGCTCTTCAATTCTTTTATATTTAATTTCATTTTGCAAAAATTTTAATTGGTTTGTTTTTTGACTTATTTTATTAATCAATGGAAATATAGGATTTTTTAATTGTCTTAGTTCTCTATATTCTAATTGTGTCAAGAATTTAAAAGTTACTTGTTGACCAAAAGGTTGAGTGGTAATTCTTTCTTCACTAGTTGTAAAAGGATAAAGTAAACAGATAAATGGTGTTCCTAAAATTACTCTGTCAGTCAGATCTTATACTAACACAAAAGAAGTCCTGAAACAAATCTTATCTTGACAAATATGTACTTTGAGTAATTTATAATTAATTTGCATTTTACTGCCGTTTGCAGAGTTTAGTTGTTCAGTCGTTTTATGGAAATACATGGTAGGAACCAATCCTACTTGGATACAATTTAGGTCCGCACCTGTATCAATAAGAGCATCAATTTCTATTTTGAAATCATTAACTATTAATTGAACTTTAGTATTCCATTTTTGATAGTGATCCTGGTAGTTAATATTCTGAACAGATAACTGATTATCAGGTTCTTTTTTCAATTTGGCAATGTCTTTTTTAATAAGATTGACTTTTTGTTTGAGGTTCTGTACAGTAGCCTCTTTAATATTTTGACTTTGATTTGGTTTAATAGTGGATTGAGAAGATATGCTATTGGGGTAAGAATTCTTTTCCCTTTTTGTAACTGTCGTAATAGTTTTAGCCTTTTTATAATATTTTTCTAAGTAATTGAAAAAATAGATTTCAGTACTTATTTCATTCATGAAGTTTTCCCATTGAGCAATTATTTTGGCTTGTTTGAATTGTGAATATTTATTAGCATAGTCTTTTCTTTTTTGTTTATTTTTCTTTAACTTAAATTCTTTGTATAATTTATCAAAATCAATTTCAAAATCTTTATGTAAAACATGTAAACTTGGGTCAACTTCTTCAAAATCTGTTTGAGTTGGAGACCCTTGGGAGGTGTCTTCATCTTCAAATTTTGACTGTGTAGAATAACAGGGTTTACTAATTTGTGAACTTGACTCAACACCTTTTAATTTAATGCTAGGATCAAGCAAATTTTTGTCTTTTCTAGGCATGGTGACTGATCTGTCAATAGCAACTGAGCTATTTGACCTACTTAATTCTCTGATTCTCAGAGGAGGGTTTGTTCTTTGTTGATCAAAACTTATCCTAACCGTACCATCTAGGTATTGTTGAATATAATCTAGATCAATTGTGTCATTCTGGAGTTTCTGTGGGAAACTCTCATTTTCACTAAGCCAACTGGCTGGTAACTGGATATCATTCCAGGAGATGGTTTTGGGTACTTGAATATTGGCGTTTGTGCAACTTTGAATAGGACAGTTTTGTCTTTTGGACTTTTGACTAATGCATGAATGTTCAAATTAGTTTTCATACATTTGTAATAAAGATGGTAAATTAATGCAATTGATTGACTTCCTTCAAGCATTTGGGTGATTGCTCCAGCAGTTTGAATATTTAATGTTAATGTTTTTAGAATATTTTTGTCATTTAAACTAAGGGGTAAATCGGGGTAACAGTTAAAATAAACTGGACCATTATGTAGACTTGACTCCATTAGTCCTAACAGACTGTCACTATAAACTGTGAATCTGCTGTCTCGCAAAGACAACAGAGCTGAGGAATTTAATCCTTTTCTGGTAAGTGGTTTAACTGCTATTTGTATTAATCCTACATGAATATATTTATATCCTCTTTCGAGGTGTCGTTTGACTGAATGTTGACTGAGAAGAGAACATCTTTCTTCTTGCTTAGTAATAGCATAAACATGCTCTGCAGTTTTGCTACTTGATCAGTACGAAAAGTATCATCTAAAAAGCTTGACTTGTAAATTTCTTTTACTGGAATTTTGGGAATATTCCAATTATTTAATCTTGTATCTAAATCATGGTATTCATGTTCTTCTTGATTGACTATATCCGTTAACTCAGATAAAGAAGCCATTGAAGAACTGGCTGAAGAACTACACTTAAATAATCTATTCATTGTGTTTAATCCTACAGATTCTTCTTTTAATATTTTAACCCTAAAGATTTTTCCATCAATATTTTAATCCTAAATTATCATGATAAACACATACCTTGCATAACACATACCCTAAGTTCCACGTCCTACCCCATTCATTGCCCTACCCTGGGACTTACTTTGGGGAAACCCAGACGACTTTCAGGTGGCCAGAGGACAAGGTGGTCGACCGATGATAACCGAATTAAAATACTAACTAAAATTTCAACAGGATAAAAATATTAAATGAAAACTAAGCAGGAGTAAAAACAACTTACAAATTACTTGAGTTTAATTCTTCAACAATTTCCTACTTGGCTCTAATACCATGAGGGGGCGGAAGGAGGGATACAGTGAAGAACATGGGTTTATCAGAGTAACAGGTGTGTCGGTGAAGGGAGGAGGGAGTAAAAACACAGTTATAGCAATGATTATAAATAGTAAAAGTAGTAAAAGTATGAACAGTAGTTGATTCCAATTATGAACAGTAAGTGAATAGTAAAATTTGTGGATGAATAGTGAATGAATAGTAAATGAATAATAAGCTGATGAATAGTAACTTCGTGGATGAATAGTACTTATGAATAGTAACAAATAGTAAATGCAGTTTACTGGTAAATTTAATACGCGTGTGTGTGTGTGTATATATATATATATATATCACTCGGGATCCAATGAGGGATCCCGCACGGCCTTACCGTGCGGGACTCCCCTTTTCCGATCGAATTGCGACGATCCGAGCCGCTCAAAATATGCTAAATATGATTTTGAGGGTAACCCGCGAGAAATCAGCAAAACAAATAATCAGGAAGGGCTTGATCCGAACAGTTTTTTACTGAACGTTTCAATAAAAAACCTTTCGGATGAAGCCCTTCCGGATCATTTTTTTTTTTGATTTCTCGCTAGTACCCTTAAAATCACGTTCTGATCACTTTGAGCGGCTCAGATCGTTGCAATTCGATCTGGAAAGGGGAGTCCCGCACGATAAGGCCGTGCGGGATCCCTTAGGAGATCCGGACCTAGTCCCCTTCTTATAAGGACTACCTTATTTTAATAAAATGCGGACCTTCATTTTCCGATCAAATTTTGATGATCCGAGCCGCTTAATGTGTTCAGAACGTGATTTTTAGGGTATCCGCGAGAAATCAGCAAAAAAAAAGACCGGGAAGGGCTTCATCCGAGCAGTTTTTGTTTGTTTTTTATCTAATGGTTCAAATAAAAATTGCTTAAATCAAGCTCTTTCCGGTCATTTTTTTTGCCAATTTCTCGCGGGTACCCTTAAAATCACGTTCTGATCACATTTAGCGGCTCGGATCATCGATATCAGATCGGGAAAGGCGAGAAATGGGAGGTTCGCATATAAGGCCCTTATTTTGAGGTCCCTACTTGAAGATTTCTGTATATATATATATATATATATATATATATATATATATATATATCACCACGGATCAAGTGAGGGATCCCTCACTTTGTTAAAATGCAGAACTTTCATTTTCCGATCAAATTTTGAAAATCCGAACCGTTCAATGTGTGCAGAACATGATTTTAAGGGTACCCGCGATAAATCAACAAAAAAAATGACCGGAAAGGGCTTCATCCAAGCAGTTTTTTTTGAACCGTTCAATGAAAACTGCTCAGATGAAGCTCTTCCCGATCATTTTTTTTGCTGATTTCTCGCGGGGACCCTTAAAATCACGTTCTGATCACTTTGAGCGGCTCGAATCATCGAAATTCAATCGAGAAGGGGAGTCCCGCATTTTATATCCCTCACCGAAACCTGACTGATAATATACACAGTCAATCTCAAATGAGTGAGTCATTATTTTAGTTAAAATGCGGACCTCCTCATTTCTCCCATTTTTCGATCCAATTTCGATGATCCGAGCTGCTCAATGTGTTCAGAAAGTGATTTTAAGGGTACCCGCCAGAAATCGGCAAAAAAAATGACCTGGAAGGGCTTCATCGGAGCAGTTTTTGTTTGAACTGTTCGATAAAAAACAAACAAAAACTGCTCGGATGAAGCCCTTCCCGGTCATTTTTTTTTTCTGATTTCTCGCGAGTATCCTTAATATCACGTTCTGAACATATTGAGCGACTCGGATCATAGAAATTCAATCGAAAAAGGGAGGTCCGCATTTTATTAAAATGAGGTGGTTCTTACGGGAGACGGATTGTGTGTGTGTGTGTATATATGTAAGTCCCCTTCTTATAAGGACCTCCTTATTTTTAAAAAAATGCGGACCTCCCTTTTCCGATCGAATTTCGATGATCCGAACCGCTCAATGTGTTCAGAAAGTGATTTTAAGGGTATCCGCGAGGAATCAGCAAAAAAAAAAGACCGGGAAGGGCTTCATCCGAGCAGTTTTTGTTTGTTTTTTATCGAACAGTTCAAATAAAAATTGCTCAAATCAAGCCCTTACCGGTCACTTTTTTTGCCGATTTCTAGCAAGTTCTTTTAAAATCATGTTCTGAACACATTGAGCGGCTCGGATCATCGAAATTCGATCAGGAAAGGCGAAAAATGGGGAGGTCCGCATATAAGGTCCTTATTTTAAGGTCGGTAGGGACGTCTTTATTTTTGCAAAATGCGGACTTCTCGTTTAAACCGTTGGATCTCATCCAACGGCTGTGATAAAAAGGAACAAACTCACGGGTTAAAAGAGACATGGGTCGGGTAAAAAATGTGTCCGCGAGTCATCCGGGCTTTGCAGCCGGATCTAACAAAACCCCCAAATCCCCTCATTTGGCATTGTTCAACACGGACGAAGAGAGAGAAGAACAAGGGAGACGACGAACGACGAACTTCGAAGACGACCGAAGCCAACTGTATATCGATCGATCGAAGAAGAGGACGACACACAATCACAAGGTCTCTCTCTCGATCGATCTCTCGATTTTCCCCAGAAACCCTAACTCGATTTTTTTCTTCTCCCGTAATGCAAAATACACGAACCTCTCTCTCGATCTGATGAAGGAGAACACGAAAGATCACCAGATTAGGGCTCCATTTGAAGGTATCTTAGTCTCTCGGTTTAGATCTTCTTCTCTTTTTTTTTCTTTTTTTTTTCTTTTTTTCAGAAAATGTAACTCGAAAAAAAAAATAACAGAGTTGTAAAATACCCATTTGTTGAGGCTTGTTATCTCTTTTTGGATCTTCACACTCTCTCTCGATCTCTGTAATTTTTTTTTTCCAAAAAATGTAACTTGAAAAAAAAAAAAAGAGTTGTAAATCAAAAACATAGGCTATAGGATCCCTCGTCATTTTGATATGTAGATGCCTCTTCATTTTGATGTCTCATCCTTGGTTTACAACTTTCTTGAAAGGAAATGTGTTGAGATCGATTCAATGGTAAATCCTTTGTTGATAAGATTGTTGTTGATAGTCCAATCCTTCCACTCTTTGTGTTCTTGCCGTCCATAAGCTAGTTTTATTTACCCAAGGAATTTGTGCCTGTTAAAGTAGTTTAGTACCTTCAATATGGCCTATAAATGGAGGGTTAATTGGGTATTGTGGCCGCAAATGAAGCATGCCTTCCTGACAAGATGTGTTACCTTTGCTTTCTCTAGCAGTAGAAATGAAAGAGAGCTATTGTATAATTTAAGCAAAATAGTTTCAGAAATAACAGGTACAAAACAACCTGACACAGCTAAGTAGAAGTGCTGGCCATTTGAAGTCCTTTGTGTCCCTGCTAGAAAGAGATAGCTTTGAGACTGTAACTTTGACGAAACATGACAAAAAATTGGTCATAATGTTCCTAGAATGTGTTTTTTTTATTTTTTAAAGTTGTCTGATATATAATGCTCTATTTAATGGAACGTTCACCGGTCACAAAGGTATATTTTAACAGTGAATTTTATATTAGTTAACCCTTACGGTTCCACAATATAGGGGATGTGGCATACCACGTTCCCGTTCTTGTTTCCCAAGTGAAACAATCCATGTTGTAGGTAACACAGAATTTGAAGTTTTGGTTTTAAGCTTCAAGCAGGTGCGTTTGGCGCTAAATCTTGAATGACATTTTAATCTTTGGAACTGCTGCACTTTTTTTACCCATGCAATCAAGTCTTTTATGCAAATAGGAGTATGTTTACTACTAATGTGGAACCATTTTTTGCAATATTTGGGAGACATTTGAAGCCAAAATATCTTCAAGCACTACGGGAAGTTCTAAAAATCAAAACTATCTCAAGTATAAGAACAGGACATGCCACTGTGGGAAAAGGGTTGCGGTGAAAAAATCTGAATCCGAAAAAAATCCAGGAAGGCTATATTATCGTTGTGAACTTGAGGTTAAGCAAGGTGGCTGCCATGATTAGGACTGGTGCAACCCCATCAATATGCATAACCAATTACAAGTTCCAACATCTACACGTGCACCTAATGACAATGTGGTGGAGTTGGTACCACCGGTGCAAGAGTTCGAAAGGAAGGCAACAAACACGAACTTCATAACTGTTGTAAGCTTGATATTTTCTGGAATAGCTCTTGTAATGGCCGTGGCAGCTATAATGAAGTCTTAAGCTTGTTGGGAAGGGTTGTGTTCGCATTTGTAAGACACCGAATGTAAGGACTCTCACCTAGATAATACGATTATGACTAGGTATTATGGTATAATGAATAAGTTAGTCATTTTACTAATCTTTTTAAGAAGATTTCGGTCACTCGTTGACTTAAGGGTCATAGAAATGACTTGTCTTGACGATTCGACGGTACCTTCCAGGCAACCTTGCGGATAGCCTAGAGGTGATTTTCAAACGATTTAAATTGAACTAGTTCAAGGATTCAGTATCGGAGGTAGAACGTCGCCCGATTCTGGCTGACATTGCGTATCGACTACGAATTAGGCCGCAGGCACGTTTCGAAGTCGAGAGGCCTGCTGGATTAAAATTTCAAAGTTTTGGATTTTTCCTTAGAATTCCGAGAGTAGGACGATTCTTAAAATTTTCTAATTAGTCTATGGTACGAATTTGGTATTTTTCTGAGATCGAATTCCGGACAGTTTTCGTAGGCGCGCGCGCCTACACACCGAGTTTTTTTTTTCCTCTTTTGCATGGACCGGTGGCATGGATGATTCAACAAAATGTCCAAATCAAGGACACTTGTCTCAGTCCACCAACTTCTCCCTTGCCTATAAATAGGCTTGACTTGCTTGACTTGTGTTGTTCTTTTTCAAACCAAAACAAAACACATATATAGAGAGAGAGAGGGAGAGAGAGAGAGGTCCGAGAGTGAGAGAGAGAGAGAGCTTAGGTACAGTTTATCTTTTCTGTTTTTTTTATCTTATTTTGTTGAATCTTAGCTGATTTGGTTTGCATGCAAGCCAAAAGGGATGCTAAGACATGTTGTAATTCTAGGACAGATTTTCTGAGCTTCAGTTTCTGCCATTTTTGACTCTTTTAAGCTACGAATTGTTACTGGGTTCCTTCAAGTAAGTTGTAGATCTTTTTGTTGGGAAGATTTAGCCACTGGAATCAACTGAAACGGATTTAAAATGAATTAGTTATGAATTTTTTTCTGCAAGCTGTCCAGTGTAGGACGAATCTGGAAATTTCTCTTTTGTTTTGAGATTTATGCTTTTGTTTTGTAAAGAGAGTCACTATATTATTTTTTCTAGAGTTGCATCTATGGATTAGTTAACTTTGGGATCTAGTATTACTTTGATTGGATTAAAAATGAGTGAGTTATGCTCTTTTTGTTAAAAGGTGGCAATTTCTCCTATTTTGAGTAGTTCGTAGTCATTTTTGTGAAATTTTGTATTATGAACTAATTTTTCTCCGAATTTTTATGAATTAATTGAACATTTACTTTTAAGATCAGAACCTAAATTTTAGTTTTTAGTCTCAAATAAATTATGATATTACTTTTGGTTAAGCCGTTATGCTGTCGGTTTTAAAACTAGTCTAGCATTTTATTATATGTATACAAATTTCTTGTGACTTTGCATGTCTTATTCTTTTCTTTATATTGAGTTGTATTTTGAATTTTTAAGTTGATTACTTAAGTCGGGTGCATCGTTTGGCGATAAATGGACGTTTGATACCAAGAACGAACCCCGACACCTCCTATCGACTGAATAAGTTTTCTATTATCCTAAAATCATGCATGCACAAGATTTGACATAGTGTGACATGTACCAAAGTGTTTACAAAAAAAAAAAGAGAAAGAGTTTAAATTACTATTTTGCCCATAGGGCCATTTTGTGCCTAAACTACCATTTTCTTGTACTAACCGGTGAAGTTAATCTTTTATGTTAATTTTCTTTGAGTTTTTACTTTTGGATCAGATTTTCATTAATTTAAATTTTAAGTTGATTAAAATAGTTTGAGTCTCCTATATTAAAGGTTAATAGACTATTTTACTCTTTGAGAAGTAATTATGTTTCTATACTTATTCTATTGACTAATTTCTCTTCTTTTGACTTTTAACATCTTAGTTGGTCGATGTTTGACTTTGGTCTTACTTTATGTTTAGGTTCGGGTGTGCGAGGGTGAACCAGTAGGACACGTCTAGCCTTAGCTGCATCGGCAGGACGAGAGGTGAAACATGCACTATCTTTGTCATACTTTGTTTTAATGCCTAAATCGCCTTTGCATGTTATAATGAAAAAGGAATTTCTTATGACATAATGATGAAAAGGAACATATAATTTTCTTGTCGATGCATCTGAACATGTGTCCCTACTTGAGGACGGTAAAAAGACAAAGTGGAATTGGAGTAATAAGGTTGGAGGATATTGATCAGATATCCTGATGGTTTGACGTCATTTCCTTTTATGTAGAGGTAGCTCCTCTAGATTTCTGATTGAAACTTGTTCATGGAAGATGTATGAAATCGACGAACAGAGAGGATAATATGATATCTTGAATATCTTGAAGGTTTTCTACTTAAAGCTAGAAATGATAAGATTTCATTTTACCGATTTAATTTGGTTTGATCAATCCATGACATAACAAGGATGGAAGAAAGAACTTGTTGTTTCTCAAGAAGTTTTTCAAGTTAAACTTTGAATTCGATGTGTCATGTTTCACACGAGCTTTAGCTTATGAATTTTCAAAATAACTCTTTTCAGGTCAACAGCAGTAGATGGACTAATCTTCGCCTAAAGTGGAAGTTCTTTTGTTGTATATATGCTCATATGTGCCGTTGTCATTAAGATCTGTTATATAGGATAGTTTTTGGTTAGCCGGTTTGTCCAGGTCTATGATGACTTAAGCTGTGTAATCTATGTACTCGTATGACTTTTTGCATCCGCACGCTAGAACTCTGGATAGTTTGCAATATGAAAGTTAGTAACTTCAAAAAAAAAAAAATGCCACATTTATAATCGCAAATCTTAAGTCCTTTGCCAACTAGTATGAAGGGGTTTTAAATAAATCTTCTCTTAACTGTTCACAACTTTAGACCTAGGGTGACTTAATCTCATTGGTCGGTCATTGACCCATGTCTCATCGGGTTGGGTCGTGACACCGAATGGGATCTTTGTTGTATTTAATGTACATTATGTTAAGAATTGAAATTTGTTTGTAGATTTTATTTCTTTTGGTAAGGGAATGAGAATATTGTGAGTACCTGAATGTGAAGAAGAGCTATGTTTGTCAATTGATTTATGATTAGGCATATACTTAAAGGATGTGAACAAGAGCTCTATTTTTTTGTGAATGAATGAAATTGAACTGGTTTTGCTCATTGTGTATTTTTGTAGCATTTTTCTAGTTAACAAACACTACTATACTTTATTGTCTTTTTTCTCTTTTTCCTTGTGTCTCAGACTCTTAGTATAAGTCCATAAAGCATCTGATTCCTAACCAAAAAACTAGAGAAGTTTTGGCCATTTTTTGAATTTCCCCATCAGTGGCAGTGGAATCAAGAACCATACTTTCAAGAAATCTATCAACCAGTTCAGGACAATCTTTTTAGGAGTTTTTTTTTTTGGTAACTTAACCATTTCATTGCACGCAAACAAAACCAAACATAAGGCATATAGCCTTTACAAGCAGTCAGGCCAAAAAGGCCAAAGCAAAACAAAGCAACATAAGAAAGCAAACAATGCTACAAGAAGCAAAACAATACTCAACTCCTATGCAAGACTAACTCGAAGCCAGAATACTGGAATGCACATTCCAGCTCCTAACCAGCAGTCTATTCTCATCTTTTTGGGAGTTGAATGGTCTGGATCAACAAGACCAGTGAATACGTACACTTCATGGTGTTGGTACGAAAAGTGAGGAGTTTGAAGGCCTGTTTGTTCATTACTTGACCTCTCATTTTCTGCTTTCTAAAGAGAAGCAATCTGGACTTAATTTTGTTCATTACTTCACAAATTCCAAAAGTGCACCAATCTGGACTTAATTTTGTCCAGTGCTGAGTTCTCACAAAGTTGTCACTAACTTTCAACAATACAAAAACACAAACCAGAGTACGAGCACAATACATCCCATACATAAGAAAAAAACATAGCTCTACTTCCAAACAAGCACTAATCCGAACAGTTCCAAACAAGCAGATAACATTCAACGGGACACAACGAAAGTACTATCAACTCAAATAGTCATCAGTAGCACAAGGACTAGAAGTAGAAAGAACTCAGGACTTCCAAGAGCAAAGCTGTACTACTTGAGGCCCAATTTACAGTAGTAATACACGACAGAATAGCAACTTAGCAACATAACAGAAGCAGCAGATTGCTGCCATAGGCTATACCATCTTGGCTTGAATCACCCATAACAGGAAGTACAAAATAGAACAGCAGTAGCCGTGGAATAGAAGCCACAGATGGGGCCGTTGCCATATCAGTAGCAGCAACAGATGAAACAAAGCAGTAGATTTGTGGGATACAGTAACATCCCAGCTTGGCAGAAGCAACAAGCAATCATAACTTGAGGAGTGGACTACTATGAATAGCTAGGGACATGCCCCCTAGAAAAGCATAAACTTTCCAAGGGACAACCCCCCAAGGATAGGTCAAAACCAAGTAAAATCTGCTAAGAGATACGAAAGCTATTAATCAGCTACAAAAATCAACAACATTGTATCTAACTACTTGAATTGCAGCAGCAAACAACAACAACAGACAACATCAGCAGCAGAACAGAACAGACCAGTTATACTGTACAGCTAAAACAAGGCTAATACAGGAACTAATCTGTGCAGAAAAGCTCTAAAAGCAAGTAACTGAGATAAATGACATGAACGCCACACTAATTGAGAAACCAATGCAACAGCAGCTGTACAAATTCACTAGGGACTTCAATATCCTAAACAATGCTTGTAGTAGTAAGCAACTACAGATCAGATCAGATCAGCATGTATAGATCAGTAGCAAGCATCTACTTGCTGCTAGCAGTCCACTAAATAACAGCAGCAACATGGCAGTAGCCTTAGGAACAAAAAAGTTTTCAAAAACAGTACCTAGACCATACATGCTAATTCGAAAGTACTATCAACTCAAAAAGATGTGAACGGACTAGAGTACTACCTAGCTAGGCTGCCCACTCTATCTTTGATAACATCATGGAGTCTCTCCCATATTCTCCACAGCTCCCAAAAAAACACTTTTGTGTACCTGTAATGACCATGCAACGAGTAATGAGTTCTCCAGCGCGCGCGCGCGCTCTCTCTCTCTCTCTCTCTCTCTCTCTCTCTCTTTTCTACAAAAATTACTCATCTCCATCTTGTATGGAGTTCCAAAGCCATCCTGAAACACGAATAAAGATAATATGAATAAAAGAAACAAAACAAAATTGTAGCATTTTATTATAAACACTTACACTTACAGTCATCGGCATCGTCATAGTTAATGTTGTCATCATCTTCATCTTCGTCTTCGTCATCGTCATTCAACCTAGTATTTTGCGAAAACCTAACCAAAAAAAAAATCAATTAACATGTAAACAATGAAACAATTAAATTTATATTACAAATTTTAAACACGTACGTGTTCAAAAGTTTGGGACAATTCCTTTTGTCATGCAATTGCCCTGTTAGCCCACAACCATTACAACGCCTAACCTTCTTGGCAGGCTTCTCTTTCCCTCCCTTGAGTCATTTACCACAACCTTTTGCCTTCACTTGAAGCGGTTCTTTCAAACCATGGTCACGAAAAATCGGTACTTGGATAGAACTCCCTACACCATCATCTTGGTTTACTTTTTTCATGTCACACATCTTCCTTTGACCCGAACTCAAAAGTTCTGCCATAAATTGTGCTCCGTCCTCAATTAGTGCGGCCTCATCAATTAAAGTAAAAGCAAATTGGAAAAGTCTATTTCGCCGCTCTAACAAAGACGTGTCACATATTTCTTTCATACCCGAACCCAAGTCATCTCTCACTCGCATAGCCTTCACTGATTTTGTCCACCTCCGTAAGATGTATTCATTAGGCAAATCTTCCATTTGCATTCTAGAAAAGTAAACCAACATGTGTCGACAAGGAATTCTGGCACACTCAAACATCTTATAACTACAACGAACATGGTTTGACGACTTATCTACCACAACCTCACGAACCCTCAAACCACTCCCTTTTTACCCTTCGAACAGTGTACACACAATGATGTTCATCCTCATTTGTTGCCGTCAACTTATATGCCACATTTTGAAAGAGCTCCTCTTGAAACATGTAAAATATCTCAATTGTATAGAATTCACTTATTGTCGACTCCATGGGATACATAATTTTCAAGTGTGGTTTCTCATTGACGTCTTTATGATCCATATCCAACTAACTATGACGTACTTTGGAAAGTGCCCTCTCAAACCGCGTCACAAAGTCCAACATTGAATTTTCTTTAGACACATACCTCTTGAAAAATGAATGAGTAATTTTGGCTCTTTGACTACTATTCATGTGAGCAAAAAAAATGTGTCTCACGTATGCGGGAACCCATCTCTCAAGAATTTCATATAAGTTTTCAAACCAATCATTACCGGATAAATTAGCTTTGTTTACCACCTTTACCCATCCAGCCTCGAACTGTTCAGGAGTCTTGAAATTCCATATACAATTCTTGAACTTTGTATAATGTTCTTTGTAGGCCAATGCACTTATTTTTTCGGAAAACTTATTCGTAATGTGCCACATGCAACACCTGTGAAGCGTATTCGGAAGAGCAACACTAATTGCTTTTGTCATTGCAAGATCCTAATCAGTTATAATCATTTTGGGAGGGCCTGCGGGCATTGCTTTCAACCATTCCTTGAAAAGCCACTCAAAAGACTCGACTTTTTCCTCACATAACAATGTACACCCAAAAAGAGTAGGTGCAAAAATCTGTCTCAATTGTAAAACAAAAACCGGCATTCTGTTCTTTTTCAATCTCAAAATGCTCGTTCAACAAATTGGCATCATGTCCGACTAAAGAAATCTTCTTATCCCTTTTATAATTATATAGATCTTGTTGTGAGCATCCAACATTTTCAAGACCTCCCGATTTCAACTCAAAAAGACTCATTTGTTGACAAGTTGGGACATTTGCTGCTTATAGTTGATCTACTAAAGCTTTTTTGACAGATGACACCTTATGATATCATCGCAACAAATGCACCCTCCCCAGAGATGTAAGGGGGTGGTTATGACCCTCGAAAAATTGGGAGACAACATACTTTTCAGCCTTCTTCACAACAGCCAATTTTGCACCACATTTCTCTCTAGTTGTCCCCCGTTTAACTTGGGGAATGTAAATTCTTTGAGAAGAATTACCGGATGATTAACACAACATATTAGAACACTGCATACTAGAACCCAAAAGACCAAACAATAGTGTTGGAAAAATGTATGCATATTAATTTGTTGAAAAATTATATGTATTACAATTATATATTTATTTTGATGATTGTCAGAAAATCAGATTAATTATTTTGATGATGTTTTTATATTTATCGCCAAGTCATTTTCGGACTAATTTTCTCAATCTTGTAAAATTGCTTTAAGTCTCTTGAATTCAAAGTTTAATATCTTCAAAGACTTAGTAAGCTCAATACATGCTTTAAACAGAATTATTCAGATGAATTTTTGATCTACAGGTTGACGAACAGGATGACAGTCCGGCTGTCTGAACAGAAGAGGTTGTCAACCAGACTTCACTGGATAACAGACTGGTTGAGAAAGTGGACGACCTTCCGATCGACCGGCCGGACGACCGACAGTATATTTTTTTGCAGATTTCTGCAGAACAGTAAAATCCCAACGGCTATATTTTTCCTAAATTAGCTCTCCAATGGCACCAATAGTTTTCTAACGGCTAGTTGGTGGATAGATCACTATATAAGGATTGAAGAATACATTGATGAGTACGAAGTCAAGCACAATCAATCCATATCATTCCAAGAGCAAATTCTCCAAAGATCAAAGCTTACAAATCTCCTTGTTCTTTAACTTTCATATTTTGAGAGAAATTGTGTACAAGTCGTGAGCGATAATATTTCATACTTTCTCCAAAAACTTGTAAATCCTAAGTGAGTGTTTGAGTCAAACACTTGAAAGCTTAGAAGACCAAATTCGGATTGAATTTGGGTGTTATTGTTTTTGAGAGCTTTCGGAGAAAACTCTTGCAGTTGCATTAGCTCCTCGGGAAAGCTAGGGGATAAGGTTGTTGTAAGTACCCGCAAGACTTACTACGTGTAATCTTTTTGAAGATTAGTGGAACCTTCAAGTAGTTGCTTGAGGAGAAGTGGACAAATCCGGGCCGAACCACTATAAACGGATTCTATCTCTCTAACTCTCTCTTTTAGTTGCTTGTATTATCTTGAATATATTGTTAGAGAATAATTTTTAAATTGGTAATTTCTTTTACAACCCAATTCATCCCCCCACCCCCCCCCCCCCCCCCCCCCCCCCCTTGTCTTTTTGGTAACAATTAGCAATTGATCAACTTCGCATTCAATCACACAATTGCGTTTTTAACCCAAGGAGAGAGGGAGAGAGACAGACCTTGGTTGGTGGTTGGTCGGGGGAGGCATAACGTTTTCTTCTTGTCGATCGATCTCCATATCTAGTTAGGGAAAAAAATAGAAATGAACATTCACATTCAAACTGATTTTGGTGCTAAACACATGGTAGACAAGTGAAACTTCAAGAGCATGAAAAGATAGTTGAGTTGAGCTTTGGGCAATTAGAATTGGGTATAGCTAGCATGAAAATACTAAAATAAAATAAACCCTAACTCAATAAAAAAATGCGGCCTTGATTTTCTCGAAAAAAAACCCTATCTAAAACAAAAACCCTAACTCAAAAAAGGAAAAAAAATTACAGAACAATGACCTGCAAAACAAACAAGCCCACCAGACATGCATGAAGACATTTTGAGCAATGACATGCGGCCTTGATATAGTTTTGATTTTTAGAGCTTCCCGCTGTGTTTGAAGAAATGTCTCCCTAATATTGCAAAAAATGGTTCCACATTAGTAAACATACTCCTATTTGCATAAAATACTTGATTGTACGGGTAAAATTAACTAACTCAACTTTGAGTTTGGTTTTAGATCTCCAATAATAGTCATACTAATCAAAATGAAACCTAACCCTAACACCATACCAGAATTCATGTAAAAAAGATCCAAAAAGAGATAAAGCCTCAACAAATGGGTATTTTACAACTGTGTTATTATTTTTTTTTCGAGTTACATTTTCTGGAAAAAAAAAATCCAAACCGAGAGAGCTTCTAAAGTACCCATTCTCAAAAAAAAGATAACAAGCCTCAACAAATGGGTATTTTACAACTCTGTTATTTTTTTTTTGAGTTACATTTTCTAGAAAAAAGAAGAAGAAAGAAGATCCAAACCGAGAGACTAAGATACCTTCAAATGGAGCCCTAATCTGGTGGTCTTTCGTGTTCTCCTTCACAAGATCGAGATATAGGTTCGTGTATCTTGCATTACGGGAGAAGAAAAAAATCGAGTTAAGGTTTCTGGGGAAAATTGAGATATATATATATATATACATATATATATATATATATATAGAGAGAGAGAGAGAGAGAGAGAGAGAGAGAGAGAGACCTTGTGGTCGTGGGTCGTCCTCTTCTTCGATCGATCGATATATAGTTGGCTTCGTCATCTTTGAAGTTCGTCGTTCGTCGTCTCCCTTCTTCTTCTCTCTCTTCGTCCGCGTTGAACAAAGCCAAATGAGGGGATTTGGGGGTTTTGTTAGATCTGGCTGAGAAGCCCAGATGACCCGCGGACACATTTTTTACCCAACCCATGTCTCTTTTAACCCGTGAGTTTGTTCCCTTTTATCATAGTCGTTGGATGAGATCCAACGGCTTAAACGAGAAGTGCGCATTTTGCAAAAATATGGACGTCCCTACCAGATGGGAGCTGTATACATATATATATATATATATATATATATATATATATATATATGATGATTTTTGGCTCAAATCCACCTCCACCAACTGCTTAGCTCGAAACCTCGCTTTCAAATATAAGGTTGAGGGAAAACCCCAAGTGTAGGGCTAGGTCGTCGATGGCATAATATCCGGAAGTCCGAGATCGTTCCCACAGAGAATCGAATATAGCTTAATTCGGATTGAAGGTTATATATGGTGGATTGCGACGTTTAAGACGGCCAACTTGGTTTTGCTTTAAACGATGAAAATAATAAGGAAAAAGACTAGAAATTTGCTTAATGAACTTAAAAGAGGCAAGTCTAGAGATCGTCTACCCCTTGACTAAGGTCGTTACCGGTTCTCAATTATAACTTAGGCGGGAGTCACGATCGCGTGCTCACGCCCGGAGGATTTAACTTTAATGACTACATTTATGAAAAGATGCGATTTAACAGAGGCGAACCAACTTGTTTTTAATATCTATCGAACACATAGGAGGCCACGAGCCCTCGGCAAGCCGCTTGTCAAGACCGCTTGACTAAGCACCTTACCAAAGAGTTAACACCCCTTGTTTAGACCAAAAGTGCAAGTTAAGCCCAATTCCGAAAAACCATGCTTTTAAACCCGATGGTTCGAGAACTAAATAACAACCTAAGTCCTCAGGAAAGAGTATCCTGAGACTTAGCCTAACGACTACTCACGCATCCTTAAAGCATAGAAGAAAGCATAAAAACGAGACATGACTTTTAACCGAAGAAATTGAAAACAAACTTGATATTAAGGAAGATCCAACCCGTACGAACAACTTTAATAAACGAGAAAACAATAAACGATAAAGACTTACAAGTGTTCTTGAAGAAATTTACTAAGAAAACTTGGAAACCATTAATGGTGTTCTAGAAATTTTAAAATGGCTTAAAGTGGAAGATGACAAGAGAGGAGGAAGAGAGAGAGGGGCCCTATTTATACAAGATGGCCAATCTCTCTCAATCAAAAAAAATCTAAAAATATCCCAAAAGTAGGAAACATCCCAAAAGTAGAAAGTCCAAAAAGCAGAAAATATCTGCAGAAAATCACCCGTATCGATACAGCAAAAATGCCCGTATCGATACAAGTTCTTTACGGAATCCACTAGCTCTGACCCAATTATGTATCGATACGGCTAATTTGGCCATATCGATAACGCCTGCGTTCCACCAGCATCCCAGGCTGTGGCCTTGGCTTGGCACCTGACAATCCCCCGGCAACGACGGCCCTCCGGATGCCTTCTAAACAACGCCAGCCTTGCCCCGCACCACATCCAGCGCTTGGGAAAATTCATGGCTTCAATAAGGCATCAAAAAGCAGCAAAACATGGTTGATTACCTGAAATGCTTGAGAAAACACCTTACGTGCAAACTTATATACAAGCTACTAATAAACACGAAATAACCAATAAAACCGGGACTTAATTAACGCACCAAAAACATATGAAATTGGGTGCTAATCACCAACCTCTGTTGTTGTGAGCTTCTAACCACCACCTACCTTTTCTTAATGGAAGAAGGATGTAGAAGGCTCTTTGAGGCTTATAAATAGTCATATAATTAAGGGCGGAGTTAAAAATTAATTTTGGTTAGCAGGGTCAGAAACTAGGTCATAGTTTTTCTGTTTCCTAATCCAAGAATAAATAAATAAAGAGATTAATTATAAGGTATATAATACAATAATGAGTCTAAAGTTTGTTTTGTAATTGATCCCAAGACTAATTCTATTTTTAAGACCATGCGTGATAGCCTCATTTGCATACCATTAACTATTTCTTCAACATATGTTCATATTTCAAAAGTATTTAACTATCACATTATTTTTAAATAGCGACGACAAAAAAGTTCTTAAATAAATTTATATTTGACTATGCATAAAATAAATCATTTTTTTCATTCCAAACCAATCGTATTCCACACAAAAGAGAGGAGTTACTGGTAGATTTAGGAAGAGAAATAAGGGAGAAGGTGAAAATGAACCTATGTAAAAACGTGGTAGTTTGGAGGCAAAAGTTCAACGAATGGGGATTTGCTTATGAATAATTGATTATTCAGTGGTCTTGGGTATTGCACGTGGTACCGCAACAACGTTCTCTCCACATATTCATGTGAAACGAATCCCACATGAGTTTGTGACGGAGAAAGGCATTAACACTGGCGACACCCCAAAGCATTCAATAATTTTTTTGGTGCTATTTTAAAACTTCTAATAATTTTTTCACAAATGCAAACAAACAAAAAAAAAACATTTGATCTAGGAATCACGTAAAAATTTTGCGCCGTTAGTTTTGTATGTGGTTGATCCTGTGTATACAAGACGAATTGTAGTTAATAGCTTCATGAATACAAATCGTGGTTACATGGATATAAAAAAAAATGCTATTTACTTTCACTTTCTATCTAAAAGATTATTTCCAAATAAATAATAATAATCATAAGAATTCAAGTAGGCTTATATAACAGTGGAATATAAGAAATCAGTGACATCAACCAATTTTCATACGATGAATATATAGGTTTTTTTTTTTTTTGAAACGGCAAAATTTTTATTAAAGATAAACTGTAACGCCCCGATTTTTCAAATAATTTTTGGAGGCATTAAATATTAATATAAGAAAAAGTTTGCTTTATTAATGACTAAAACAGATAATTCGTCATAAGAAATTGTTTATTACAACCAAATGTGGAAATACTAAATTTTGACTGCGGTATTGAATTTGACTGGGGTGGGGTGACTGAAATTTTCAATTTCAGTTGAGGGAAGTTTGAGACTCAAATCTCAGGATCTGTGATGTCCGCCAAGAAAACATAACGTGGTGAATTCACCATCTTGTGGTATATTCATGGAGTATTTATATGCAGATTTCATGGTAAGTGTACAAATAACCTATCATGATTTCAAATGTTTGAGTTTTAAATTTCATTCGTAAAAAATGGATTCATGTATTCATCATGGTGTATTCATGAAGTATTCATGGTGTATTTTTCAACTCAGATTTGTATTTTATGATCATTGTGTATTTATGTATTCATTGTTTATTTTGAATAGTCTTGACTTGCACAAGCAAATTTCATGGTAAATGTTACGAATAATCTACCATGATTTTGAATGTTTGAGTTCTAAAGTTCATTTGTAAAAAATAGATTCATGCATTCATCATGGTGTATTCATGAAGTATTTTCCAATTCATATTCATATTTTATGATCATAATGTATTTATGTATTCGTGGTTTATCTCAAATAATATGATTCACTTGTTCATGGTGATGGTACGCACAACCAAAAAATCATTTTGAGTTTTAAATTTCATACGTAAAAAAATGGATACCAAATCAATGAGATTTGGTTGTTTCAAATGTTTAAATTTTTTAACTCTTTCCTTTTTGTATCCCTTATTTATTTGTTGTGACGGAAGATCTATTCAATCTCACGAATTTAGGAAGGCAATATACACATACATATGTATATCTTATTAAAAGGGCAAAAAGGGTAATTTATCCATTGGAAGGATGAAAACATAAGCATGAAAAAATGGTGGGATGAATTCTTATATGGCATAGATAAAGATGATGAATATTTAAATATTCCATTTCTTAATGGAGTCGAAGAAATTTTTTCAATCACAATTTCGTGTCCCTTGTTATACAAATCACCCAGAAGATTCAACAAATAATAGCAACACAAATGTGTATCCACTAAGACATTATACTTGGTACACATCCCAGAAATTCCTGGGTATTATTATTTCACACGATACAACAGAATACACAGACTTAAGAACTCATTTCACGTACAATAACCGCTAGGGCTAGCTTTATTTTTATAAAACAAACAAATATGGTTAGTTTTTTGTGTAGTTTAAAGCAACAACCGAAAGCTTTTCAATCTGCAATCACTCCTCCAGTCCCTTCAGAAAGTCTTGATTGTCAATCAGAACCTAGAAAAACAGGGATTAAGAAAAACATCAGTTTCTAGCTACAAATTATATATTGGTAGCACCAACTGCACTACACACAAAAATTTGATATTGTAGCTTAAGGGGTTATTCAAAACAGACCGTCTTCCAACCCTCCGGATCTTCGAAAGCGATGATCTTGGTGTTGGTGCCGGGAAATGGCCCTGGTTGTCGAATTATCTTCCCTCCAAGCTCTTGGGTAACTAGTTTGACAACTTCAGCACTTTTGTACACATCATCAGTACTGATGGCAATCTAGAATGAAATATCAAATCCATTAATGGTTTGATCAATAAGGAGGAGGAGGAGAAAAGCAGTGAATTGAAACAATACGAATGATACTCGTAATAATTAGTTTTAGGTAATTAGTTTTAGGAGAAAGAAACTTACATGTGAATATGCATTTCCTTTGGTATATTCAGTAACGTCGTAGTTGTAAATCAACTCCAAAATAGCTATCTGATTAGGATCATCACCATAGCCCATCATGGCTATTGTGTCCTGTACAGTACACAACGACAACATTCGTAAACCAGCCGATATAAGATATGCTGCCTAAATCGCGTTGATAAATTGGAAATCATGAGGCTTACCTTCTCCTCTGGTCTGTCAATCGTCACGATTAGTTTCATCCCCAATGCCTGACAGATAGAACCATTGAATCGCTTACGTACGAACATGTTTTGAATGTCAGATTGCTCAAATGAACTAAACCAGGAACAAACCAAAACTTTACTCTCAGTACCCCCTAAAAGAGCAAGTATTGTATTCCCGACTATCGTCTCAAATCAAGTTGGCTTGACATAGCAGACAACTTGATTTGAAAATTCACCGAACACATGACAATTCTATAAAGATCAAAAAGCAAATTTGTACCTTTTCATAGAACTCGATAGAGCGATCGAGATCAACAACATGAAACATTACTTGACAAAGTGGTTCAGGAGTAGCATCTCTCTGGAACAGTTCAAATTCATAGCCATCAAGATCTTGCACGAAAGCAACGACTGTTGTTGTACCTTCAGCCGCGCCAGGCTCCACTGTGATTTTGCCACCCTTGGCCCTTATGGTTTCAACCAACTGGTAAATCTGAATATGAGACGAGGAAACCAAATTCAGCGCCCTATTCAAAATAACGCTCGTGAAGTATTTGAACAGTACTATGGTGTGACACTTACGTCTGTTGTTGAAATACCAAAATGCCCAAAGCCTGTTCCTATGTCATAATTTTCCACTCCATAGTCTGCAAATCAGTTTCAGAGCAAGTTTAACAAAATTCGTGTTGGAAGAAAGGAATAATGCACCCATTCAACAAATTTAAAATGATTCTCGAAAATGGAAGCAGTAGGATATTGATAACGACAAGGAGGCCGGTGTTCTTGATGGTAAAAATAATCTTGCAATGACTATATTGTAAGAAACATATTGCTTGAGTAGTTTACTACTGTAACACATTTCAGAGTTTGGCAACATTTTATTGAACTTAGCATCAATATCATGATTTTTTGTGGATGCCTTCAATTCATCTGGGACCAATATTAACGTAGCTAGAATCCTATCAGTGGGTTTAATTTACAAACACGTGATGTGGCCGGGTAGAATAAGCGAGGATTAATAATGTCACACATAGAACAAATTACCAACGTATTTACCATTCGCGGAAAGAGCATATATAGAACAATAATTAAGCAAATCAGATGTTACATTGTTGGTAGAGTATTGACGTACTGTGTATGAGCTCAACTACGAAAGTAGACTCTTCTAGTCCAAACCCAAGAACAGCACTTGAATACTTGTCCTTTGGAACGTCTCTCTTCCTTAGAAGTGTCATCCCAAAAGCTTCTGTGTAAAACCTAAGAGCAATTCGAAATGGAAATGGGAACAATGAATCCACAAACGCATTTTATTTTGAAACAAAATCCATTTGGCACACTTGTTTTTTCTTTCGAGTTAGTAGAGGTATAAGTGCTATATAGAGGCATACTTGATGGAGCGGTCAAGGTCACCAACGCGATACACAACGTGCAAGAACCTGCGATTGTCATTCTTTGGCCATTCCAAGATTTCATCATTGAGAACAATAGGTGCAACGTCGGCCATAGCAGATAAATGTGGTTGTTTTCTTGCAGTAATTGACACACTGATACAAATAGCAAATTTACATTAGTATCTAAATGTAAGCATCATGTACGTAACAGGAATGAGAGAAGAAAAGGGAGACGTCAAGGATGCTACCGTACTTCTTGCGACGGTTTAAATCAACATTTTAGAATTCAGTAGAAAATCACTTTAAGGCATTTCTATTACCATTTTGTGAGCATGTGAGTGAATAAATATTACTTAGGATCTACACTAGATACATGGGTAGGCTTTGGGCCGAACTAGGAATTCTATATATGTAGGAGAAACCCAAAAACATTGTCAATTCAGTTGGTTGTAGTTTTTGCAAAATATCATGAGATTGGAGTAAGACTGAACACTCAACCAGGTAAGAAAGTTGACTGTGTAAGCTGGTTAAAATGACTTGAATTATCAAGAAAAAGTTGTACGTGTAAGAAAGTCTAACAACACACTACCACAAGCATGCCAACATGTTCGACAATCAAGACCTTGTCGTTAACCCATTTCTTATTTTTTGTTTCGGGTGTAAGCACATAGGTAGCCCACACATACTAACAACCTATAAATCATTAAGGTTATACTGGCAAAGGAAAAAGGTGCTACTAATACAGGACGAGAAAGATAAGGAAAAGAGAGAAACGCAAACCGTAACGGTACGAAGATTCGCGGATTTTGGAGCGAGGGTGATCAGAGGAGGAGAAGAGCAGAGGAATGAAAGCCGTCGATATGATAATGTGAGCACTTCACACGGGTATATATAGGCTTCTGAATCAAGGTTAGGTGACAAATACGTCGTAGAATGGGCAAATTATGACCGGGAAAAGTCATGGGCTGCCATGTCAAATCTCCTAATCTGCAGTTTCATTTGATCAACCAATTAAGCTTTGACCCTCACAGATTCAACTTTACCCGGTTGTCTGGTGGATAATTCTTTCCGCGGTGCTACGCCCACCGCTCAACATCTTGCCGTTCGTATCGGTGATCCAGATTTAAAAAAATAACTCTTCCAGGATAAACTCTTTTTTGGAAATTTTTTTAAAAATCTGAACCATCCAAAACACTTTTAGACGGTAAAATTGAGAGCGGTAAAAGTTGAGCGGTGGGCGTAGACTTTCTGGGTATCTGATAATTCTATCCCTTGTTTTTTGTGAATAAAATCTTGAACATCATAAGGAAATCATGAAATTATGGATCTACATAAGTCCATCTTTTCAAACCTGCGGTCTTTTTTCTATCATTCTAACCATCCAAATGGCTCCTGTAAATAAGTTAATGATATGTTTTGGTTTATTGAAATAGCTTTCTTTATTTGATGGTTTTGCCTAGCTCTCTAACAAATTCAAAACTAGTCCAGATAAGAGAAAAGTCTTTGTTTGGCCATATACATATTACTCCCTCCGTCCCTTTTTTAGAGTCCAGTATTCCATTTTGGGCTGTCCCTTAATAAGTGTCCATTTTGTAAAGTTAGTGGGTAAAAGTTGGTGTATTGTCTATTTTGTCCCTAAAAGTAGATTCCATTTTGAAAAGTTAGTGAGTAAAAGTGTAATGATGATGGGTAAGTAGGGAAAGTGAAGGAAAAAGTTTATGTGAAAGGTATAATGATGATGTCTTTTTAATAAGTTGAAGTTACGAAGTAAGACATTTAAAAAGGGACGGAGGAAGTACTATTTATTGAATAAAATACTATGGTGAAAGCATTTGTTGACAATCATGCTCTGAATATTATGTGAGTTCTCTTTAGTACATTGGGTGAAAAGGTCCAACCTGTCATATTTTTTACTAATACAGGAATGACAACTCATTTGATATAATCTGAATATGGTTACCATTACCAATGTGATCACTTTAGCATTGATCCTTGTTGTGGCCTATTCTACCATCATTGTGAAATGAAGCTTGTGTACAGTATACCCATTAATCTTTTTTTTTTTATATCAAGGAAATATTTCACTTTAAAAAGTCCAGCGGTACGTAGGCTCTATTTGTTTGGGTGTCAAATACTTTTCGATGTTTGGTAATTGTATAAAAAATGAGGAAAATATTTTACATGTAAAATATTTTTTATTAATTTGATGAAAATGATTTACCATTAAATATTTCGTAAGTTATTTTCTAAAATGAACCCGCTGTCTTGTACTACAATTCTCACTACTTAGTTTCCTTGATCGTCAGTTCTGACCGATGTATAATAATTCCTTTATTCTCTCTCTCTCTCTCTCTCTCTCTCTCTCTCTCTCTCTCTCTCTCTCTCTCTCTCTCCTGAATTGAATTCCACTGTTTAAGCCTCTGTCTTTCTCTATATTATTTTGTCAATTTTTGAAAATATTTTTTAAATGCTAATCAAACTCTGAAAAATAAAAGTTTAAAGTTTATTTTTTGAAAAAAAAAAACATTTTACATCGAAACAAACCGAGCCGTAGAGACAATTCCAATTACGACTACAATTAAAGAGAAAAATATAAAATACTTTTACCAAACAAAACATGAAAAATAGAAATAGAAGACTAGTATCTATGACAGACACAAGTCTAATAAAGCTCTCTAAAACATGCCGTAAAAATAGACCGAGAATAATAAGTTCATCAATAGTGCTAGCTAGTCAAAGACCGAAAGTCGACCCAGTTCGTTTATGGGTTTTGGATTTTGGGTTCTAATCATTATCCTATTTCTCTCCAATTATTACTCTCAATTTTCTCTCTATCTCTCCAATCATTACTCATATTTTCAATCATTAATTTATTTCTCTCTACACTCATTACCTATAAATCCAAATTCAAATCCAAAATCCTGAAACGAATGAGACCTATTGTCTAAATTCAAATCAGAGTAAGAAAAATTACACCGTTAAATCTCATCTCAAGATACAAAAAATTACTGTAGTAGATAAATAAGAGTAAAATACAATCCAAAACCCATTGCTAATATCTAAAATTTGAAAGGTATGCTTTGTCGCATCAAGTGATAAAAATGATCGGAATACTGTAGCATTTTTTTTGTATCCTCTGTAATCAATGTATGCCACATGGATTCCGCCCAGCTGGGGCTTTGACTAATTGCGTAGTTGCAGACTTTCCTTATCCAAAATCACATGTTAAAATGAAAAATCGTTACCAATTGTCAGAGTCAAATTATTTCTATTTTCCCTGTTTGGTTCTGTTTTCCATTTTCTGCATTTACAATTTCACAGTACTAGGAATTTAGGTGGTGTTCCGGTTTTGTAAAAAAAGAACTTTTTGAAAAAGAAGGTAATTTTAAGTTCAAAAATCATGTGTTTATACAAATAATTTTTCTACCAATATGAATCTTGTTTGATAGATCTCATTAAGATATTTTAAACGGTGCAAAAAAAATTAAAAAAATATTTTTCATTTTCATTACATTTGAGTTTGAAATTACCTCCGTTTGAAAAAAAGTTAACTTTTGAAAAAATGGAACACCTTCTTAATTACAATACACTCACTTCATATCTTACTTACATCTAGACGGTCTTGCCTTTCAAAATTACACGCGCCTAGTTATGATGATGATGATAACTTTGAAAAGGAACAACTCCGTAGTACTTTTGAATTGGGTATTTCGACAAACCCAACTAATTTAAACATAAACTTCACCACAAGTTTTAGACCGATACAATTGAAATTTCTAATAAATGAAACTTTTACTCAAATTAAGTATAACTGCAAATGCATAAAGCTAATTGCAGAAAATAATAACTCTGTCAAGAAGAATTGTGGTATATCTATATATGATGATTTTTTTGCTCAAATCCACCTCCACCAACCTATGTTCTTGTGAGCTTCCAACTACCACCTACCTTTTCTTAATGAAAGAAGGATGTAGAAGGCTCTTTGAGGCTTATAAATAGTCATATAATTAAGGGTGGAGCTAGAAATTAATTTTGGTTAGCGGGGTCAGAAATTAGATCATAGTTTTTCTGTTTCCTAATCCAAACCAAACCAAACCTTACGTCCTAATCACTTGGGGTCGGCTACATGAATCCGTTTCCTCCATTGAACTCTGTCAAGGGCCACTTATTTCCTAATCCAAGAATAAATAAATAAAGAGATTAATTGTAAGGTATATTATACAATAATCAGTCTAAAGTTTGTTTTGTAATTGATCCCAAGACTAATTCTATTTTTAAAACCATGCGTGATAGCCTCATTCGCATACCATTAACTATTTCTTCAACATATATTCATGATCGTTCATATTTTAAAAGTGTTTAACTATCACAGTATTTTTAAATAGCTTCGACAAAAAAAATTCTTAAATAAATTTATATTTGACTATGCATAAAATAAATCATTTTTTTCATTCTAAACCAATCATATTCCACACAAAAGAGAGGAGTTACTAATAGATTTAATTAGGAATAGAAATAAGGGAGAAGGTGAAAATAAACCTCTGTGAGTATGTGGTAGTTTGAAGGCAAAAGTTCAACGAATGAAGAATTGCTTATGAATAATTGATTATTCAGTGGTCCTGGGTATTGCACACGGTAGCACAACACCGTTCTCTCCACATATTCATGTGGAGGAGGCCTACAGGAGTTTGTGACGGAGAAAGGCATTAAGACGCTCTGTGGCAATGCCCCAAAGCATTTTTTTCAGTGCTATTTTAAAACTTCTAATAATTTTTTCACAAATGCAAACAAAAAAAAACATTTGATCTAGGAATCACGTAAAAATCTTGGGCCCTTAGTTTTGTATGTGGTTACGAATTGGGGATGGTGTTGTGCACAACACCGTGCTGCGCACCTTTGAGCCGTCGGATCGTACATCCGACGATTCGGATCTCATCTCGGCAATAAATGGCTCACGATCGTTAATTGCCGAGATGAGATCCAAGACGTCGGATGCACGATCCGACGGCTCAGAGGTGTGCAGCGCTATGCACCTCACTGCACAGCACAAACCCAAAGTTCGTGGTTGATCTTGGGCACAACACTGTATACAAGACGAATTGTAGTTAATAGCTTCATGAATACAAATCGTGGTTACATAACAGTTATAAGAAGAAAAAAAATGCTATTTACTTTCACTTTTCTATCTAAAAGATTATTTCCAATTAAAAAATAATAATCATAAGAATTCAAGTAGGCTTATATAACAGTTATAAGAAATCAGTGACATCAACCAATTTTCATTAGATGAATGGATAGATAGTTTTTTTTTTTAAATAGCAAAAATATTACTCCTATTAAAGATGAACTCGACAATGGGTACATCGAGAGAGAAGGAAGATGGGAATAAAGAAGAGGGAGCACAAGTATGATACACAATGGTCCAAACTTCCATCCAATAGCCTAAAGATATCGAAAACTCAATCAAAACCCCTTCCACCTTAGGCCCCGTTCCAGAACACCTTCTTAAAAAATAAGTACTTATTTCACATTTTCAAACTCAAAAATAATGTAAATGAAAAATAATTTTTCAATTTTTTTTGCATCGTATTAAAGATCTCAGTGAAATCTATCAAATAAGATCCATATTGCATATTTTTAAATTTGAATAAGCCTATAATTTTTGAGCTTGAAATTGCCTTCTTAAAAAATAAGGACTTAAAACGCGTTCTGGAACGGGGCCTAACCAGCGAGCTCTTCCATGTAACAGCATCCTTGTCAATCCTTCCATTATAAGATAGCACGCACCAACAGAGAAGGCAAGGATTAAGTGAAAATTGATTTTTCAAACCCAAGCCAGCATAGCCTCATCATCTTTCAGTCGTCAATACATATGAAAACATCAGCATCATCAGACAGCATAGATGGAAAACAATAGCATTAGGATCCGCAGTACCCACAACACATCTCCTTTTAAATATAGCATCTCTTAGCCCTCCCAAAAATTAGGAGTTGATAAGAGATAACAGATTACTTGTTGCTGCATAAACCTTCAAGCATGATTGAGAAAGAGAGTGGATCGAGACCACAAAGAGCAACCAAACTCATAGAGCTCGAAATACTATTCTGAGTTTGCAGAGTGATATGGTCATATTCTTGACACTCCTGAGGCTGTTAGGGCTAAGATTCTCCAATATTATGAAGGTCTATTGGGGTCTTTTGTCTCTAGCAGAGTGGATGCAAGATTTCAGCTTCAGCAAGTTATTGTTCCTAATGTTTCAGATGCTCAGTCTCAAGCTTTGATAGCTCCTGTATTTGATGATGAGATTAAGAAGGCTTTATGGGCAATTAATAGTGAAAAGGCTCCTGATGGGTATAATTCCCTTTTTTTCCAAAAGAATTGGCAAGTGGTGGGTCCAGATCTCCTTGCTGCAGTTCAGTCCTTCTTTGTGTCTGGTTATTTGCTACAAGAATGGGATGCCACTGCCATCTCTTTAGTGCCTAAGGTCAACTCTCCTTCTTCTATTCATGATTATAGGCCTATTTCATGTTGCAATGTGATATATAAATGCATCACAAAGGTTTTAGCCAACAGATTGCAACCCATTTTGCCTTGCTTAATCAATCAGGCTAAATCGGCTTTTGTTAAAGGTCGTTCAATTGTTGATAATGTGCTTTTGATGCAAGAACTGGTTCGAGGATATCATAGCGATGATAAGGATCCTAGGTGTGCTATCAAGATAGATTTGATGAAAGCCTATGATTCTGTTGATTGGATTTTCCTTTTCAATACTATGCAAGCTATGGGTTTCCTTTCTAGGTTCACCTACTGGGTTCAACAATGTGTGTGCTCAGCCAAGTTTTCTGTGGTCATTAATGAGTCTTTGAAAGGGTATTTTCCGGGTAAGAGGGGTTTGAGACAGGGGGACCCTATTTCCCCCTATCTGTTTCTCATAGTTATGGAGGCTTTTACTGCTCTCTTGCATTATAGAGTGAATCAATGCCCTGTAGCTACCATCCCAAGTGCATGAGCATCAACCTTACTCATCTGGTTTTTGCAAACGATTTATTCATCCTTTGTGGAGCTTCAACTATTTCTTTTCAGCTTATTCAACAACTACTAGATGACTTCTACTCCTATTCTGGTCTCAAGCCTAACATGAATAAATGTTCTGTTTTTTATGCTGGGGTTCTAGAGGGTGATAAGGCTGTTTTGAGGGATATCCTCCCTATTCTTGAGGCCCATCTTCTTGTCAAATACTTGGGTGTTCCCCTTATTTCTACCAGGCTAAAAGCTGCTGACTGTTTGGTTCTGAAAGAGAAAATCTTAAGAAGAATCCATAGTTGGTCTGCTAGTACATTGATATATGGGGGGTGGGCTCAATTGATTCAGTCTGTTCTTTTCAGTATACAGGTCTATTGGAGCTCAATTTTTGTTATCCCTAGCAAAACAATCAAAGAAATTGAGAGCACTTTGATGGCTTTCCTTTGGTCAGGTTTTGAGATGAAACATTCTGCTGCAAAGGTTGCTTGGGATCAGGTTTGTAGCCCCAAGTAGGAGGGTGGTTTGGGTTTCAGGAAACTTAAGGAATGGAATAAAGCAATGATGCTTAGGCATCTCTGGGCCCTTTGTAACAAGGCAGATGCTCTGTGGGTAAAGTGGATTCACTCATACTTCATTAAGGGACACTGTTTGTGGTCCATGAATATTCCTAGTGATGCTTCATGGACAATGAGAAAGTTGTTGAATCTCAGAAGTGTGGCGCAACCTCTGATTCAGTACTTGATTGGCAATGGACAAGGTACCTTTCTTTGGCTTTAAAACTGGCATCCCCTCGGACCTCTTTTTAATAAATTTGGTGAAAATATTGTATATAATCTTGGTAGATCTTTGAACTCTAAAGTCTCCTCAATTATTCATGAAGGGGTGTGGAGGTGGCCTAGACAAAGGAATAGGGCCACTCAGTTTATCATAGAGCATACACCTGCTGATTTTAAGCCAATTTGTGATAGGCTAGATTCAGTTGTGTGGATCCCTCATCCAGCTGGTTTTACTGTGTCTTCTGCTTGGGAGGCGATTCAGCTTAAACGTCCTATTCAGCCTTGGTCAATCATAGTTTGGTATAGTAAAAATGTGCCTCGCTGGGCTTTCATTCTGTGGCTAGCTGTGCTTCAGAGACTAAGTACAAAGGATAGGTTATTGAGTTAGGGGATGAATGTAGAGGATGGTTGTGTTCTCTGTAACAATGGTCAAGAGTCTCATGAACATCTGTTTTTTCATTGTGTTTTTTCTCAATCAATTTGGGGTGCTATTTGGCAACGATATTCTGCTGCTCAAATCCCTTCTTCCTTATCTGATATGATTGCTTGGTATATCAAGAATGCTAAAGGGTCTGGTTTTAAATGCTGGCTTTAAAAGAGTGTGCTAGTTACTTGTGTCTACAACTTGTAGATAGAACGTAATCTACAGATTTTTCAGCACAAGTTTTCTCCTTTTGATCAGGTTATACTTAAGACTGTAACTTCTATTCGGAAATTAGTGCACTCAAAGAGGGGGGTCAAACAATCCCAAAAGAACATGGAGTTATGTTGTAGTTGGGGACTCTCAAATAGGATTTTTACTCCATCTGTTTTGTATAGGCAAAATCTGTAAAGATTAGGTAGTCCTTTCGGTGTTTTTTTGGCCTTGTTTCCTTTATTCTCTCTAGTGGTTCTCTGAGGTTTTGTCTCAGGTGCCTTAGGAGTTGTGTTCTTTCGGAGGTATGCCCCTTAGAGTTGTAAAATGAGTTTGCGCTTTATAAAAGGAATGTGCTTATCCAAAAAAAAAAACCTCATGCATATACACTAATCTTAGTAATCAGCAGCCAGAAACACCAAAATTGTTTGCCCTCCAAGAGGTCGGATATGAGAGAGGGATAAGAAATGTTAACTTTACTATCATACGAGCTTCATTCCTAGAAATCTCGCTCTTAGCCCTCCACAAATTAGAAGTTAAAAGTCCTAAACACACTTCCAGTTCTCATAGACAAAACTCTTAGCCCTCCAAAAAATTAGTCGTTGTAAGAGTTTCAGAAACTTCATTAGAAAGGCTGGACATATAGCACCAGAAACTGCAGAGATCTCCTAGCCCTCCAAAAACTAGGAGTTGCAAAGAGATAACAAGAAAGCACCAGTCACACCAGCTGAAACTAGACCCAAGCACAGACACAAAACACAGACGCAAAAGGACACACCCATGATACAATCAGCACACAGGACACAACCAGGACACAAACAAGAAAAAACAAAGGAAAACAAGCAAAGAAAAAAACAAAGCCCAGCACCCCAAACAAAAAACAAAAAAAAAAACAGACACACAAACAGACACCAACCCAACCCAAACTAGGGAAAAAACCAGTCAAGAAACAGACACACAAACAGGACACCCCACCAGCAAAGAGGACACCAGACAAAGAAAAAGACCCAAACCCACAAAAACCCACCAAACAGACCTCAAATGGTGATCTTTATAATCCCATCAAGTAGAAAGTTCCCCCACCCTTGCGCTCCGATCCGTTCTTGTAAATTTTTTGTCTAAATCTTTTTCCGTATTTTTTTTTTATTTTCACTACTTTTTGTTGAGCTTTTTTGTCGTAATTTTAAGAGTTAATCATTCGTCTTGGCGAAATGAATCAGAAAAGTACAATAATATGGACCAATGTTGAAAAAAGTTAATATAAGACGATAATTTAGACAAAAAGACAACTGTTTGGTATTATTTCGTCTTTGGTGAACCTTTTTTTTTTTTTTTTGGTCGTAATTTTTTTTACTTTTTAAACTCTTTTCATCAGAACAGATGATTAATCCTAAAAATATCATGCGAATCTAACAAAAATTAAAAAAAAAAGAACAAAACACACAAACCGAAAAGGAAAAAAAAGGTTTACTCCTAGAAGAATGGAACCTTAGCCTAACGCGTAAATCTGGATGAATGGAATGATTCAAAACTCAGGGAGACGATTACCGTAGAATTTTCACTTCAGTAGGTAATAGGATGTCATTTTTCAAAAGTCTCAAACTGGGTACCCAGAAAAGTAGAAAAAGGAAGTCGACGTTTACAAATTGAGTTCATATGCTAAGTTGGAATTAACTGGATTTGGGCTAGTCACTGGGTTGGGCCAAAACTGAGGTCCAGAAGACAGTCTAGAAGGTTGATTGGGAACACCAATCTCTTCTAATTACTACTCCGTATATAACTAATTTGATCCAGCCCAGCCCAGCCCAATAAGGGAATAAAATTTGGAAAAATGACGGCCCAGGACGTGTTTTGATAATTAATACTCTTCAATGACATTTTTAACATTAACAAATGTTCTTAACTTGTTCTTGACGGGTATTAATTATCAAAACACGTCATTGACCGTCATTTTCCCATAAAACTTTTGAGGTTTTGGGAAAATTGATGGGTTGCCAGAAAACTGGGTTATACTGGTATCCGCCTTGACTATTTAGGGGCTGTTCCAGTTTTTCAAAAAAGTAGTTTTTTGAAAAAGAAAACAATTTCAAGCTCAAAAATTATGTATTTACGCAAATAATTTTTCTACCAATATGGATCTTGTTTGATAGATTTCATTGAGATCTTTTAAACGTTGCAAAAAAAATTGAAAAATTATTTTTCATTTTTGTTATATTTAAATTTGAAATTACCTTTTTTTTGAAAAAGTTATTTTTTGGAGAAAGCGGAACGGAGCCTTTAATCATGGACAAATACATCTGATTTTCAGAAAATTATTGTCCGCTCGGCTCCCTTATTTGGATGTGATAATTTGTCTTGGTCTTTTTCATTACGTTTTCTCACTGTTTTGCCTCTTTCTCATAGTCAACAACGATCTCGTTGCCACATTGCCTGGTCCCATGGCGAGTTTCTCCGATGAGAGAGAGAGAGAGAGAGAGAGAGAGAGAGAGGAAATTGGGTTTATCAAAGAGAGAAGTTGGTCACTGGGAACAAAAACATGCTGAAGGGTATATGTGGAATAGTAATATTATGAGAGTTTGCTTCGTTTCTTTTTTTCCCCAGGTAAGTGATTTGCGTGCGTAGGAGTTAAATGAGGAATGAATTGTTGCCATAAGCCCGACCTCTAAGGTATCCCTACAATCTTTTCCAAAATTGGCTTACTTTAATTATCTCTAGTAGTTCTACGAATGTTTTTGTCAATTTTATTTTTCAAGTTTTCTAGATGAGAAAAATCAGAAAAGCCAAACAATAAGACAGTTATGAAAAAATGTTTAGGAAAGACAAAATCAGCGGGATAAAATGACTTCTTTCCCAAGATACGACCTGAAATTACAAAAACAAAAAACACTAGATACAACCTGAAATCAAAAAAATAAAAAATAAAAATTCTTAACTTTCCGTAACAATTGGTCGAACTAATTAACTTATTGATATTACAGGTATTGCTAGTTTAATTCCTGTTCAAGGAGATCATAGCCTGAAGCTTTTTACATGCTATACAAATTCCAAAGAAGAAATAAACGCGTCAAATATTAATTGCTCCCATTGCAATTAATTCACTCCTCCTCCTTCAGTTCCTTCAGAAAATCTTTATTGTCCACCAGAACCTACAACAGTACCACGTACAGGAAGAAACCCATGATCAGTAACTACGTACAAACAAATGGCCAGAAAAATGATCACAAAGAAGAAGGACGAGGGCCGTATGATTTACTACGGAAAAAACTTACAATCTTCCAACCATCCGGATCCAGAAAGGAGGTGATCTTGGTGTTGATTCTAGGAGAAATCGGTCCTGGTCGTCGAGTTATCTTTCCTCCAAGCTCTTGGGATACTAGGTTAACAACCAAGGCACTCTTGTACACATCATCCGTACTAATGACAACCTACATCAACAAGTCCGATCAAATCCGTCGATGGCCGGCATGACCGAGAGATAAAGAGGATGAAGATCACCGAGAAATGAGATGCAAATTAATTAAGGGGTATGTACTAAATTTGTGGAGAAATAACAAACCTGTTCATAAGCGTTTCCTTTGGTATATCGAGTAACGCCGTAGGTGTAAATCAACTCCAAAACAGTCGTCTCGTACTGATCGTCACCGTACCCCACCATGCCTATGGTGTACTGCACAATACAAGTGACAAAACTCGTAATTTGGCGCTACTTAATACGCATATATATATATATATATATATATATATATATATGTCCTGAATCGTGATGAATCAATGAGAGATGACGATGCTTACGTTCAGTTCAGGCCTGTCAAACTTGAGTAGCAGCTTCATCCCCAAGGCCTGACAAATTTAAAAACCGCGACAAAAATCATTTATTTGGTGCATGCATGTTTGTGCATACATTCGCCGATCGAACACATGAAATTCAAACAGAAGATTAGACAACTACTATATATCACCATACCTTTTCGTAGAAGTTGATGGAACGATCGAGATCACCGACGCGAAGCATTACTTGGGAAAGTGGTTGAGGAGTGGGTTGTCTCTGGAGTAATTCGAATTCGTAGCCATTTGGCTCTTTCACAAAAGCAACGATGGCCATTGCACCACCTTCAGCTGGACCAGGCTCCCGTGTGATAATCCCACCTTGGGCCCTTACGTTTTCGACCATTTCGTAAACCTAAATGTAAAGAGGGACCAAAGCAAATACATCAGCCCTCATGATGAAATTCAAGTAATTCGCGATCGATGAGTGTTCGAACAGTGTATGCAGTACTGGTGCTTACATCCGTAGTTGAAATACCCAGATGGCCAAATCCTGTTCCTATGTCATAGTTGTCCACTCCATAGTCTGCAAATCAGTTTCAGGGCAAGTTTAACAAAAGTCATGTTTGATTAAAGGTAGCAGAAGTATACTGTTGAGGAAAGGAAAAGAACAACTCATTTTCCAATGCTAAAATGATTCGCGAATATTAATTAACCATATACATCTCACTCCATTGCCGTGCATGTTTGATTCATGCGAAAGGATTTGGGCTTACTAAATCTAAGTGAATAGATAGCTCTGGATAAAACTCAATGAAAAACATATAATTCATGAAACCAACCCTATTTGTTTGAGACACTAAAGCTCGGTTTGGTTTATATATATGTATTAGTACTCCATTGCAAGAACTTACACCACTTAAAGAAAGAATCAAGCTTTTCTGCAATATGTGTTTGGACTGTAGAGAGCAGTCTATGTAATCTCAGCAGTCCAAAAGTTATTTTAAAGGTTAGATTTTGTGCCTTTCCGGAAAAAGTCTTTTTAGAATTTGGACAATTTGCTGAGAGGAACGGCTAAGATGGGACTACAAAGGCTAGCTTCCCTGCAATCTAATTGCAGAGAAGCTGGATCCTTTAAGAGGTGGGATAACTTGGTTCAGTGGTAAGGTGTGCACTCTAACCTCTAGATCGCATGTTCAACTCTTGATCTCTTCCTTTAATATTTTACCAAACTGAAAAAAAAAATACTAATTTGTAGGTAAGAGTGTCGACATACTGTATATTAGTTCAACTACAAAAGTAGTTTCTTCCTGCCCAAACCCGAGGAAGGCATTTGAATATTTCTTTTCTGGAAAGTCTCCCTTCCTCAAAAGTTTCATTCCAAAACCTTCTGTGTAGAACCTAATAACACAACAAAATGATAAATGATTAATGAGAACAATAAATCAAACACTAATTATACGCTCTTTTTTAATTTAATTTGTTCTTTTGAGTTGGTTGAGCTATATAAAGTTGCTACTTGACATACTTGATGGTGCGATCAAGGTCGCCAACACGATACACAGCACGTAAGAACCTGCGGTTATCCTTCGTTGGCCATTCCAAGATTTCATCGGAGGGAGCTTTGGCCGGGGCTAATAAACGTGCGTGTCTGCTTCCAATAGCACGCTGATACAAATAACAAGACATAATACTCATCTTAATGTACCTATATCTAAAGTGCATGTTGCAAACTATCGTACATTAATTATAATAACTGAGCAGACCAGGAGAAAGGTCCAGCTTTATTATGGCTATATATATGTATTATTTACCTCGCAACAAAGCAAAACGCAAATGATCAGAATCAGGAGGAGATGGTGATTGAGCAAGAAATCTTTCCGACGAGGGTGAAGTGATGGGGCCATAAGGAACAAAAAGTCTAAAATTGAAATCGTTTGTATACCTGCAAAGGAGGAGGAAGAGGGTGATGAAAGAAAAAACATTTGTTTTATAGTTAAATAATTAGTATAATAATTGAATACTTCACGGGAGGTCAAATGTAAGTTAACGTAAACAATTAAAAGAAATAAGAAAAGTGACACCAGGAAAGCAAATTCAAAATGCATGGAAGGAAAAAATTTATAACGATAAGTTTGATCATTTTCAAACTTGAAGACTCCAATCATTTGTAAATGGAACCGATAGATATACAACTCAAGACGAAAATTATTGAACAAGGAGGATTGAAATAAATTGCGCCTTCGCAAAGATTGACTCCACTTATAAGAAGCCGAGCGTGCATGGGTGCATGGCCAACTCAATTGTGTACCTATCAAATTTTCTTTTACGATAATTGCGCGATTGGTTAAACGAATCAAACATGACAAATGAACGTCTTCTCAAAAGGTTTAGTTCATCAAAATTAAGACAATTATGCACCAAAAATATTTTAACAAGTACGTACATTTCATCATAAAACTACTTTGCATGTCTTGTATACATGCATATATTTTTGCAAAGTTTATATGGGCTACCACCTCAACCCCTCCTTCCGTCCGTCTCCACCTATATGGATATACTTGTTGATAACTTAAATACGTAATAAAGTTTCTCCTCTCTTTATTAGCTTAAGTTTTTGGATGAGTTATAATTTAATAATACTCGTTCGACGTGAATATATATATCTAGAGATTAGAAAAATTCCAACAACCTTATACGTACTATGTTTATAGTAGCAATTTCAGAATGAAATCCCGATACAAAAAATAGATTTTAAAAATAAAAATATAGGGAGAGACAGTGAGAGGAGAGAAAGGCAACACAAATCTTACGGAGAGGAGAGGAGAAGAGCAGACAAAGCCGTGGGAATGATTATGCATGTAAACACCAAGCACAAGTACGTATATATAGCTTTCTGAATCCTGAATAAAAGGCCAGCTACAAAAGAACTAGTCAAACGTACGTTGGGTAAACCACATTTTGCACCCCTAACCTTTACAAGAATCCTACTTTACCCCCTTTAACATGTTTGACTTTGTTTATTTGAGCATAGATTAAGGAGACATGAAGGAGAAGAGGATATACATGAATGGTAGTACTGTTGGTGATGGGTTTCTAGCATCTCCATTAGACACTTTGATTTTTATTTTTTTATTTTGGGTTAAGAATGTGTTATATGACAAAAATTAAGTGTCAAAAAATGAAATCTAAAATTGTACATATAATGAGGAGTGAGTTTGTTAGATAATTAAAACAATGGTGCATTCGTCATTTTAATGTACATTTGGTAGTGTTAGTTAAAGTATAAAAAGTAGGAGTATTTAAAAAAAGAAAGGATAAAAGGTACTCAATGTATTTTTAAATATATCCCTCCTATCCCGTACTCCCTCTCTTGATCTGCTAGTTTGATTAACTCCACAGTGGCGTTCCTATTAAACCCTTCTTTGGCTCTCTCTCTCTCTCGTTCATCTCTACATTCTAGGTATATAGATAGTGACAAGTAACTCATGCACTAGATTCAAGAACAGTAATTTTTAATTATACATCAACACTAATGGAGGAAGACCATAGCTAGAGGAGCCTTAGCAGCAACACTAAAAGATCTGATGGACATGCATGTTCTTAGATGATTTCGAAGAAAAAACACAATGTCTCATAGTTGGGTTTAAAACTTGACATTATTGTCATTCATTGAGAGAGAGAGAGAGAGAGAGAGAGAGATACAGTCACTAAAATTAGACCACAGAGAAGGGACAAATTGACACTTGACTCAAGTTGCAAGGATTCGACTGTCTTATTTTGAAGTTAAAAGGTGTAAAATACGTAAATTGAGGGGTGTGGCCCAAATTTAGAAAATTATATTATTGCTTACGGCGTAATATGTTGTGATGCGGTAACTGACGGAATGCTGAATAGTCATGGCTGCCGTACGTCGTATACATCGAAAATACTCTCTTCTCTAGACTACACGGTAAAAATATTTTAAAAAAGATATGCAGTTTAAATCATTTTGTAGGATTCCGATATGGGCCTCACAAAAATGTATATGCATGATATGTGCACAAATGTATGTGCAAGTAGCATGTTACACGTTAATACCCCGCGGGTCTTTGAATTTTGACTTTTTATTTTTCCCACGTTAGCATTTTTGACTTTTAATTCATATCAATTTTTATCCAAATATCAAAGTCAAACATACTACTAATAATATAAATAGGGGGAGAAGAGGAGATTAATTTTTGACTTTTAATTCATATCAATTTTAATTCATATCAATTTTTGACTTTTAATTCATATCAATTTTGATCCAAATATCAGTTCTTAGATGATTTCGAAGAAAAAACACAATGTCTCATATTTGGGTTAAAACTTGACATTATTGTCATTCATTGAGAGAGAGAGAGATACAGTCAGGCCCCGTTCCGGAAACGGAAATAAGTACTTATTTTTTAAAAAGGCAATTTCAAGCTCAAAAATTATGTGTTTACGTAAATAATTTTTCTATCAATATGGATCTTGTTTGATAGATCTCATTGAGATCTTTTATACGGTGAAAAAAAAATTGAAAAATAATTTTTCATTTATATTATTTTTGAGTTTGAAAATGTGAAATAAGTACTTATTTTTTAAGAAGGTGTTCTGGAACGGAGCCTAAAATTAGACCACAGAGAAGGGGCAAATTGACACTTGACTCAAGTTTCAAGGATTTAACTGTCTTATTTTGAAGTAAAAAGGTGTAAAATGGAGTACGTAAATTGCAGGGGTGCGGCCCAAATTTAGAAAATTATATTATTGCTTACGGCGTAATATGTTGTGATGCGGTAACTGTCATGGCTGCCGTACGTCGTAAGCTGTATTTTTATTTTAAATTTTTTTTTTGGAAAATATTTATTTTTGCTAAAATTTTTGAAGTAAAAAAGTTTTCGAATCCGGATTACAACTATCGGATTCGAGTCTTATTAGATTCGGATCGGATCTGGCCCATTGATAGGCCTACAAACTAGGGTCAGTAATCTTTTTTGTGACACAGAAGGGTAAAAGAGTAATTCCACTTACCACCTCCACTAAGCAATTGATGACTAGGAAGGAGTACGAGAACCCTCTTAAAAACACACACATACTTAATGCAAACTCCCTTATGTGTTGAGAAAAGATAAATGATCTTGGCCCGCCCCCGTGCAGGGGCTAGCTAGATTCAGGTCTCAGGCCCGTTAGTCCAATAGCATCGGGGGTAAGGCTCTTAGGCCTGTGATTTGAGCTGATTTCCGCATCGGGAGTTTGGGTTAAATGTTTGTGTATCCCGGAGCAATTATCTTGAAGCATTGAATAGTATTTGCAATTGCAGTACTATCAGTTATCCATTATCGATCTGTCGCGTGGAAATGTCACAAGTGATCATGTGCGAAATGACCATATCTATGACTATTCATCTCTCATACTATCTGCTCAAAAACAAAAACTCTTATATTGCTAAACGAATTAAGGGAAGTCCAAGATTATGGGATTCTTTAATTTTGTGTGGTTAATTTGTCATACATTTTTTTTTTGCCACTTGATTTTTGATTCTCATTTGCTAGCTGCATTCATATTGCCGATACTTAAAAATGGACTTTCATCCAGAAAAATCGTGCCTTTAATTTCAGGACCACACGGATCTTGGGCTCTATTTTTCTATGTTGGCTTGGTCTTGTCAACTGTGGGATTTTGTTGGATATTTTTCCTTTGACCTCCATCTTGTTTGGATTTTCAACTCTAGATCTAATTTAATAATGGTTGGCACCGCCCTTTGCTTGTCATGGAAGGGAGAAGTTTGCTTCTCATGGGTGCTTTCCCCCAAATAATTAGGATGTTCTATGATTCTCATGTGATGTTGGTTTTATAAAGTCTTATTTGATCTAATTGGAGCAGTGGATGTATTCAATTGTACAGTTAGAAAACTCGGTATAACATTTGTGTTTTGCGTTTTTATTGTTTTCTTGATTGTTCGCCTTTTGTGAATGTTAGTTTGACTGATTTTTCGACAGATATAAAATAAGACTCATTATTTTATCTATTTTAAGTGCTTCTTTTGGTAGGTTTTAACATGTAAATTATTTCCACAAAAAATCGAATCAGTTAATTATAATTAAGTGTATGGTTGGAACATATTTTGTTTTGAGAGAAATGAATTGGCAGAGTTCAAGACAGATATGTAGATATCGATTTGGATAGATAACGATATACAATTAACTTGCTTTTGGCGTGGATGATTTACACTTAAAAACGTACTCCCTCCGTCCCTTTTTAAGTATTTTGCTTCGTAATTCCAACTTATTAAAAAGACATTATTATTACACCTTTCACATTAACTTTTACTTCCACTTTCTCTCCTTACCCTCTATGTAAATATCATTATTATATTTTTACTCACTAATTTTTCAAAATGAAATCTACTTTTAGGGGCAAAATGAAAAATTCACCAACTTTTACCTACTAACTTTACAAAATGGACACTTATTAAGGGACAGCCCAAAATGGAATACTGAACTCTAAAAAATGGACGGAGGGAGTACAAAATTAATGTTTGAATCATTGAAATGAGACCGTTGTAGCTATCGTTTTGCATAATGCATTGGATGGTGACTTGAGACCAAATAAATCTAGATGAAGGAATGATTCAATCACAGCTCTTTGATACCATTATTATAGAATTACATTTACTAGTTTAAGGCTTAAATTAGGTATAATTCCAACCAGTATTTCAACCGGAACAAAATTAAAAGTGTACTGGATTTGGTAAATACCAGTACGTAACAGCCGATATGATACAAGATTCAAAACCTTGGTTTAAGCTAATTGTCACTTTCCAAAATTTACAAATTGGGCTTAAGGTTAAGTTGGACTTCAACAGATCTTTCAGTTAAATACTGGATTAGCCCATTACTTAGGTCCAATCCAACACATTAGAGGAGACGGATTGGGCTTAAATCACTTAAAGTAACCATGAAATAATTAATTGGTCTTGGATCATGGTATAATGACATTATCAAAACTGTTTGTTTGTTTTTGGGTAAGGTAAAATAATTTTATAACGCCCAGAAAACACAACCAAAACAACCACTTTATGCATAAAATCATAAAGAACTTGGTAAGGTAAAAAAAAAAAAAAAAATTAACTGTTCTTTGTTGACATCATTAAAAACTTGGATCATGTGTAGAGTTCGAAACTCTTATGAAGAAAATTTACGACACAAATTTACGGTTTCGACATTATCATTGAACGACTCAACAATAGAATCAAAATTAACTCACTAGTAAAGATTATGATAAATGACCCCAAATTTGACCAACTGTCCCTCTATGCACATCATTCTTGCATAAGACATGACCAAAATTTGAGCAGAAAAAGAATAGGCAAAGAATAGACGGTCATGGCTTTCCACCCCATTACTGCCGACTTGGGGGCTGCTGTCCCTTAGGGATAGCAGCAGTCAGTATCGCCCAATTTCATCGTTTGTCTCGACAATCAATGGTCCAAATTTTAAAAGAACTCATCGGACAGTTCAAAACACTTTTGGACGGTGAGATTGAGCGCTGGTGAATGCTGCTATCTTAGGAACAGCAGCCCGCCAAGTCCCATTACCACATAGCACACAGACACAATCTGAAAATCCTCCAAAGAATCATGTTCCATCTGGGCACATGGTATTTAAACCACACCAGTTTACACCACTCCACTTCATGCCAAGCAGATTATACTATACTAGAGTGGCCAACAACCACTTGAAAGAATGTGGCTCAAAATTAACGCATTAGTAATAATATTATTTTTAAAAATCTCTCTCAAAATTCAAACCGAACAAGGTTTGAACGACTCAACAATGGAATCAAAATTAACGCATAAGTAACATAAGGCTAGAAAAACTGAAAAACAATAAAAAAAAAATTCAGAAAATGAGCTCCAGTACTGTTTCCATTGAATTTGCATCATATCAAGGGAGAACCGATCCTTGACCGAATGGGAGAGAAAAACAACAAATTGTTCAGAAAAAGTCATATTTTACACCGATCTAGTCAAAGTTACAGATAATATTGCTTGGTAATTAGTTGACCAGAAATGATTCGTGCACTGACTGCTGTGCACAGCAGCCTTTTCCTCCCTCCCCGGGTCGCACAAAGATGATCGGAGCCGCTCATTTTGTTCAAAATATGTCGTTTAAGGTCTCTGTAAAAAATGAGCTTCGTTCGATATCGTTAGAGGCGTTAACAAAACACCCAAAATCACTTCAGAATTTAGGCTAAATTCTGAAGTGATTTTGGGTGTTTTGTTAACGCCTCTAACGATATCGAACGAAGCTCATTTTTTACAGAGACCTTAAACGACATATTTTGAACAAAATGAGCGGCTCCGATCATCTTTCTGCGATCCGGGGCGGGAGAAAAAGACTGCTGTGCACAGCAGTCTGTGCACGTAGCACAGCTCTTAGTTGACATAGGTTTTCTGGAATAGTTAAGTGTGGGAAAATTCAATGAATGTTTCGGTTTTGTTTTTTCTTTGTGATGTTTTGGGGAACCGGGGTGGGTGCTGCACGGCCGTCGGCGCAGCCTTGTCGGCATCAGTCCGACGATTGGAGATATCCACTGTGTAGAGCTCGTGGAGCACTACAAGTATACCAAAAATCAATTCGATCAAATATTGTTAAGTGCCTCATCGAAATACATATAACTTGAAAAAAAAAATAATCTTAATGGATACGAAACATTGGATCAAAAACCACTGCATTGTTTCTTTTCAAGTTATATGTGTTCCGATGAGGCAGTTAACGATATTTGATTGAGTTGATTTTTGGAACACTTGTAATACTCGATGAGCTCTACGCAATGGACGTCTCCGATCGTCGGACCGATGCCGGTGACCGCGCAACACGGAGCTACGCAACACTCACCCCGGGTTCATGTTTTGGTTGGCTCATTGGCTTCTTTTGAGTTTGGTTCTCGGGTGGCGTTTTGCCGATGTGCCCTTAATCCGTTAAATCTTTATAATCATTTTCAAAGATTTATAAGAAAAAAAATTCTGATTAAAACAATAAGTGTGGGAAATTTTAAAAAAACCGGTATGTAAAAAAGAAATAGTTTTCTAATCAAAATTTCATCCCGATTCGATGACACTCTATTAATGAATGGAGGAAATTTTTGCTTCTTTAGTCAATGTCATAAAAACAAATTACTATATAGAATTTTTTTTTTTCATTTGATATGGACCTCCCCAATATTTAAAGTTGCGTAGGTTGTTGTAACATTCCACTCGTGAGAAATTTCCAGATGTAAATATTAAAATTAATCTAGGGTGGAAAGATTGATTAGTGGCGACTGCACACACATCACACCCATCCTTGGGTGTGCAACTTTTTTTTTTTTTCTAAGTAAAAAGAATTTATTAATTTTAGGTTGTTGTAACATTCCATTCGTGAGATTCCAGATGTAAATATTAAAATTAATCTAGGGTGGAAAGATTGATCAGTGGCGACTGCACACCCAGCCTTGGGTGTACTGTGTACAGTTTTTTTTTCTAAGCAAAAAGAATTTATTAACCTTTATAAAAGATTACAAAAATTAAAAGGATCAATAGCACACTGACACTAAGCCACCCGAGACCTAAAGAATTTTCTTGTTAGCTAGGTGGGCAATCTTTATAAAGGATTCACCCGATCTGCCACCACACCTTAATGAATCCGAAGCTGCCGCGAGGAACGCTGTGAACCCCCGCTGGGTGGGCAATTAACATCCTCATTTTTTATTTTTTTTTGAAATTTCTAGTATTAATTTTATGTAGGTTCTTTTTGAATATATTGCTTAATAATATGAACAACCATCATCCCAAGTAGTAACTCATAGTTGAACACCTAACACACTAGCTCATACAAATTAATTAACCCACACTCATAATGCTATAAATAAAAAATAAAAAGAGGAAAAATCTATTGGTATCAATATTGTACTATGTCTTCTCTCTCAAATTTACATTGCATACAGTACATAAAACGTATTCATTTACTATCCATAGCATTAAATTTCTTGAACCATGTTTCAAGATTCACCTTCTACAAAAAGTATTTTGATACTAACACTCAAAATATTTCTAAGTGAATCCCAGTTTGTTTGTACAATTTTCATTCGGATTCATAACTACGATAAAAATGCTTATCATATACAGATAGGGACGAAATGAGATCGAAGAATATCTTTCAAAAAATTGTTCATGCCAACTGCTATATTTGCCTCGATTTCCTTCAGATGTATATCATTGGATCAAGGTGTCGGCTTAGCTCAAAGTACGAAAACTCGTTAATTGTGATTCTATGCACCGTTATGTTATTTGATCACACTAATATATATGAGATCTTGTGCATAATTATTAGTAATTGATTAGCAGAGCATATCAAGTATAATAGTAAAAGTAGTTTTTGAACACCCTCCTACAAAATCCGGAAGCAGCCTCATCCAAATTAGAAATGAGTTTGCGCTGATAGCCGGATAAACGGGACCTGGAGACCCTGCCAAGCAGGGGTGCAGAGCACATCTCGACGTCCAAAAGTGTTTTGAACGGCCCAGATGTAAAGGTATCGAAAGGATTTTAAAATAAAAAAAAGGAAAAAGAAAAAGATTTTTCGATCCAAGCCGTTGATTTCGAGATGAACGGCCAGATTGACCGCTTGGCAGGAATGCCACTAGGCAGGGTCCCGGGTCCGGATAAAATGAACCATTCGATCGATATGGTCCAAATTCAGTGCATTAACTACGCATCTTTTCGTGGTGGTCCAATTCAAAAAAGTCAGCCATGATGTGCTGCGGAAACAAGAGATATCTACTCGATCAGCCCACCATTTCTTTTCTTTTTCTTTTGTTTTTAAGAAAAGAAAAGAAACCATAATTGCGATCTCCATGACCTCAGAAAAAAAACTTTGCTATCATGGTCCTTTGAGCCTTTGACTAGTATTGTAGGGTCCTACGGAATCTGTCGAGTGAGCACCCACCAAAAACTTCAGTTTAAAAATCAAACCCTTTTTGAATTGTTTTGTTTAAAAATCGATTCCTTTTTTGGTTTTACGTACGGCGTATATCCCATTTTGTATGTGGCTAGCTATATCTTGAACTCGTGGTGGTCGCTGTTGATTTCCAAAACTCATGGTGTGGAGGAACTGGAATCAAAATGGTGCAAATGGAATAATCCTTCTTTTATACATGGTCTTGGTTTATTCCTCCTTTTCTTTTCTAGAGAGGGCACATTTTTTTATTCTTCCCATTTCCACAAAGATAGGCTGAATCCTTCACTCTTTATACCGCGCCAAGAATATTAGTTGTACAAAAATTCTTATGTATTGGACGTCGGTAGATATGATTTAAGAATTCATTAATCTTGAGACAAGTGGAATAAATGGGTTCGGATTCGTGTGTCAAAGTGGTTTTTTTCCAAGATGAATGGACCTTTAAGTTATATATACTGATTTCGGTATGACAAATGTTCTTCGCAAGGTTTAAAATTAATCTATTTTTCTTTTTAATGAAAAACATTAGTTTGGTTCATATTTTATATTTTTTGATTCTTCTGGTCAAGACGTAGGAACAATCCACAAAACATTGACACAAAACTAGCACATGAGATGAAATTTCAAGAACAAACCAATATGATATAGTTCAAGAACAAACCAATATGATATAGTATAAGATGAGCTTACCCCCCAGCCCCCCCCCCCCCCCCCGTTTCATATTTTTTATTTTCTGATTCTTCTGGGCGAAATGTACGAACAATCCACAAAACTAGCAAATGAGATGAAATTTCAAGAACAAAATTAAACACCACCCCACACACACACACCCCCAGTTTGAACTAAATTTTCACGTCGTCTTGTTTTAACTTTAGAAAACTTTTAAATCTTTGGTGAAAAATAATTTATAATCAAACTCATTTCGTTGGGAGGAACGTCAAATGTCATAAAACATATGTACCTCAATTAAAAGTTTTTACAGAATTAAAAAAGTTAGAAAATTTTCTTTGCTTACTTCCATATTAAAGTTTTTAAACTTTTTTGTCTATAATTTTTTCTTTTCCAATCTGACTAATTGAATAATGATGAAACGTTTACCCAAAAAAAAATGTTAACCCAAAATTTAAGGATCAGAAAAGACAAAATAATAACTACAGTACAAAAGAAGGAAACCAAAAGCCAAAAACCCAAGCCAAACATATTGCTTGCATTTAAATTGCAAGGATGACAATTGACAGGTGGATATAGGTTCTTAGGTAAAGCTGCTACCATACAGACAAAAGCACACAGATTGCATTTTTTTTTTGTCTGTGTGGGCAGATTTTTTGTTGGTCTCAAATAAACGATTCGAGCTGTTGATTAAATGTAAAATACTTTTTCAAGAGCCTTCATAAAAAATCAGCTCAATCTGATACATATAAATTCTCGATCTAATCATCTAATTTTTAATTGAAATTTCAGGATAATGAAAAGTTAAATGGTTGGATTGAGCACCTATAAGTATCGGATTGAGCTGATTTTTCACGGGGACCCTTGAAAAAATGTTTTACATTTAATGAACGGCTAGAATCGTTTATATGAGACCATAGTTAACCTCATAAAAAATCTGTGCACAATTTGTGCATGAATTATTTGAGTGGCAGACTTTCTGTCTTAGGTTATGCCCACAATGCCAAACAAGGACTAAAGCGATGGAATGATTTGTCAGCTTGAAACCACGACGCTCCTCATACGGCTGCCCCTGCTGTCCCTCATATACAGTAGGCCTCCCCGAATCCGTAAGGGGCCGACTATTTGCAATCACAAATTTATTATATATAGAATGTTCTAAACAATTTGCTATATGCAACCTAACAAATATTCATAACTTTCAAAATTGCCCCCTCCCTTGCACCACCACCAAATCCTCCATAACCACCGTGGTCCACCACCACTCTAGACGATCCTTCCTCCACCACACCCGTCGGCTACAATCACCACCTCCATCACCAGTATCGCCACCACCGTTGGCCACAATCATCACCGCCATCGCCAACTCCAGTAACTGCCATCACCGCCCCTCAACTCTAGTTACAACCATCACCGCCATCAACAACAACACACACTCAATTCCGAAAATCGCTACAAAAATCAGAAATTAACTTTCAAAAATGTCCACAAAATTCAAATTCTAATATTCGAACCCTTTATGAAGATGCGTCATGTCTTTTTTTTTTTTGTTAAAAAAGCAGATTTCGAATGCATAATGCTTCGTATTATGCATTTTGTGAATGCGCGATGTGACTAGTTTTTGCAGTGGCATCGGTGGCGTCGTCGTCGTCATTTTCGGATCGAGTTTTCATCTGTTTTTTTTCCAATCAAGAATTCCCCATTGAAACACAGTCCTTCATTGGGAATTCTAGGCTTTGAAACACGTCGAATCTGGTAATCTGGTGTGATGATGGTGGCGCAGTCTGAAGTGGTGGTGTAACGGGGAGAAAGAAGGGAGAAGGAGGAGTGGGTTGTGTGCAGTAATTTTAGGGGTATTTTTGTCCAAAAGTGATTTATTTTAAAACATGTTACGTATAATGAATTTGTGGTTATAAATAGTCGGCCCCATCCGTAATGGACACTCCATTTGGTGAGCATTTAGCGAAAGACAGAGTAGAATTTTTATAGGTTTTTTTTCCCTTGTAATGTAGGAGTATTGTTCGGCTTAATAAGTCATTTGGCTTTTTTTTGTCCTTATTCAAAAAAAAAAATTCGCATTTGTTAGTTTTTAAATTTTTTTTTGAGGATTATTGCTTCGTCATGACGAGAGGAATCTAAAAAGTATAAAAATTACGATCGAAACCTTTTTTTTAATAAAGACAAAAAAGATTTTGGCTTATTTTTGTATTTATTTAAAAAAATTGGGTTTTAAGCGTAATTTTTTACTTTTTAGATTTTTCTCGTCATGACGAAACAATAATCCTTAAAAAATTGACGAAAAATTAACAAAATGTGAATTTTTTTGAATAAAAAAAAAACCCAAATGAGAATGACTTATTGTCGAATTGATGGTCAAAAGTTCATGATGAGCACAAGAAAATAGCGGAGGAAAACAGTTATCCTCTCTTTGGCAATTTTCCTCCCCTTTTATTATCCAAAAATTCTCCCTAAGCTTTTTCCACAAGTTGCAAGTTGCTGCAACTGAATTGTTAATTCTTGAGCCACACACACAGCCTTCACTACCCTCCAATTTAACCGCAGCCATAGGATAATGATCAGGACACACACCTTTGGGAACTTGAGGCTCCGTTCCGGAACAAAAAATAAGTCAATATTTTTTAAAAAGACAATTTCAAGCTCAAAAATCATGGGTTTATTAAAATTTAAAAATATGTAATATGGATCTTGTTTGGATGATCTCGATGAGAATATGATGCAAAAAAATTTGAAAAATTATTTTTCATTTACTTTATTTTTGAGTTTGAAAATGTGAAATAAGCCGCTTATTTTTTAAGAAAATTTTTGGAACGGGACCTCAGGCCAACAGCTATCGAGGGATTTGGGCCGACACAAAATACTCTATTCATTTGAACCACAAACAATACTCACACACAAATACACACATTCATTCATGCCTACCGGGTGTGGAGTTCACACACATGGAGTACGTGCAGTGTCTATATGCCCCACACCGAATGTGAGAGAGTTTGTATATTTTTGTATAAGTGTTTGTGGCACTAGCACAATTGTATTCAATTTTCCCCCTACCATATTACTAATTGGGATTGTATTTAGCAAAATATATACATTAAAAATGATCAACGTATATCAGAAAAATATGGACGGAAAATTTTACTCTATATTCGTAGTATTAAGTAGATCAGAAATATTACGAACACAAATGAAAATGCATAGAGAACACAAAAGAAAGTGCATAGAGTCACTCGGAACCGTCCAATATAAGCGTGTTCTTCGGGTATATGTAGGCTCCTACACAGTGGATGATACTGAACACCTACAGTAGTATCCAGATATGTGCAATTTGTTGTGTGTCCTAGTCATCTTTATAATACTACTATTATGTGCTCGTACTTAACTAGTAATACTGTAGTATTCCACCATCCATCCAAAAAATTGCATCCAAAATTACTCGACCCTACAGAGTACGGAAGGACAAGTTAGACAAAAAGCTAGAATAAAGTAATTAATATTTTTCCATTTTAAAAGATGAGTGATTTTGTCACTCTTTTTTTTGTTAATGTCATTTCTCTTTGTGTCTTTATTAAATGATTTATTTTGTGAGAGAAAATAAGTGACATTAACAAAAAGAGAAATAACAAAATCAATTTCCTTTTAAAATTGCAAGACTTTTTTTTTTTTTTTGCTCGGCAAATTGCAAGACTTCTTAGGATCAACAAATTGAGACAGAGGAGCAGATTTTTTGGCATTTTATTCTATTAATGTACTCCACGCAGCAATGCCGTTGTAGATCATGAACATTGAATAATCTTCTTAGCCCCTCTCTCTCTCTCTCTCATTTTCTCTCTCTATAGGAAGATTCTTCCTCAGTAGCTAGGGTTTCGGAGGGGTCCTGCCCTCCGCCGCCTCCACCCTACCATATTACTAATTGGGATTGTATTTAGCAAAATATATATGTTAAAACCGTATATCAGAAAAATATGGATGGAAAAATTTACTCTATATTCGTAGTATTAAGTAGATCAGAAATGTTACGAACACAAATGAAAGTGCATAGAGAACACAGATGAAAGTGCATAGAGTCACTCCACCCAAGACTCCCCCCCCCCCCCCTTCTCTGCCTCCATTTCCCCCATTTTCGTTTACTCTGCTTGCCCTCAGTCGGGGGTTTCGTGTTTTGTGGTCAATGAAGGGGGAGGCCGTGGGTCCCTTTGCCCGGGCTCGACCCTTTCCGTCTCTACCATATCTGCTCGATTTGTGTCGGCGGCAGTGGTGCAGTGGTTTTGTTGTGGTTGTTTAGGGGTTTGGTTGTTCAAATAATGGAGAGGGGAGATTGGGGGCATTCTATTTTTTTCTCCTGTTTCAGTGTCTGGTTTCTCCGGTTGTGACCGGAGTATCTCCGGCAGGTTTCCCCTGTCCGGATTTGTTCCTGGTTTGGGTTTCCCCCAGATCCGGCTAGTGCAGTGGTGGGTGAATAAACCACAGTTTTCACTCAAGTGTGCCGGTGGTGGAAGGATAACGGTTGGGGCATGGCTCTGGAGCCTTGCTCAGCAGCCTTGGGGAGTTGAAGACACAGAGGAGGAGTGCAGCAGACGGCGCCGTGGTGTGAGGGAGTAGAGGTTTTCTACTCAGTTCTCGTGCCCGGAGCCTACTCGTGCCAGCGAGGGCTCGCCGAAAATGTTTATCTCCTCCGCTTTGGCCGAGACCCAATAGCGATTCGGAAAGGCGGCGACTTACGAATCCCCTCGGCCGGCATGCTTGTGGACTAGTCCATGTTTGCTGTATTTTTCTGTTATGTTGTGTGCTTCGCCTCAAACCTCGCCTTCAAATATAAGGTTGAAAACCCCAAGCGTAGAGTTAGGTCGTCGGTAGCATAATAACCGAAAGTCCGGGATCGTACCCACAGAGAATTCGAATATAGCTTAATTGGATTGTAGGTTTTGTAAGGTGGATTGTGGCGTTTAAGACGGCCAACTTGATTTTACTTCTAACGGTGGAAAATTACCAAGGCAAAAGACTGGAAAATGCTCGTTTAACTTAAAGGAGGCAAGTCTAGGGTTCGTCTAACCCTTGACTTAAGCCGTTACCGGTTTTCAATTATAACTCAGGCGAGAGTCACGACCGCGTGCTCACGCCCGGAAGATTTAGCTGTAAAAGACTACATTTATCGGAAGATGTGATTAATCGGAATTAAATCAACCTATTTTTGCTAATGTATCTAACACGTAGGGGGCCACGAGCCCTCAATATGTCGCTTGCCAAGACCGCTTGACTAAACTTCATACCAAGGAGTTAACACGCCTCGCTTAGACCAAAAAGGCTAGGTTAATCCGATTCCGAAAACCATGATTTTAAGCCCGAAGGTTTGAGAACCAAATAACCACCTGAGTACTCGGGAAAGATTACCCCGAGACTTGGCCTATCGACTACTCACACATAGCTAAAGCATAAAAGAAAGCATAAAAACGAGACATGACTTTTAACCGATAAAAACGAAAACAAACTTGATATTATAAAAGATCTAGTCCGTAGGAACAACTTTAATAAACGAGAAATTAACAAACGAGAATTACTTACTTGAGTTCTAAGAGATTACACTAGAAAAGCTTGAAAGAACATTAATGGAGGAAAAATTAAAGCTAATAAAGAACTAGATAGCAAAGGGGAGAGAGGAGACCCCTATTTATACACAATGGGTTTCTCTCTCTTCAAATATCTAAAAACATACTATAAAAGGCAAGTATTCCATAAATGAAAAACCCAAAAAGTAGCAAAATATCTGGCCGAAAGCTCTCCGTATCGATACAGATTAAGCAACGTATCGATACCACATCGTTAAGCTGAAAAGGCCAATCTCCCGTAACAATCCCGTATTGATACAGATTATGATCGTATTGATACGGGACTCTTTGCTTGGCAAGATAACCAACGCGTATCGATACGGGAAAAATCCGTATCGATACGGGAAGCTTATCTCTGGATCTTCAAGCCAGCCTCCCAGTCTTGACACTCGACGACCGTTGGCTTGCCTGATGCTTCTCGCCTTCGTTCTTTGGTCACTTTGGCACCAGTTCCACCGGGCGATGATTCTTGAATTAACTTGGGGGTTGGCTTTGCACTCAAAATACACCTTTTAAGGGCGTTTTGCCTGAAACACTTAACAAACTACCTTAGGAGCAATATTGAATAAAAACGACAATTAAAGGCTAAAAACACTTCAAACTAACGGACTTAAGCACCACGATCAAGCAATTTTAGGTGCGTATCATTGTGTTCGTTCATGTTTCCTTCGGTTTAGCATTTGTTTGTCTGTGATTTAATTGTCTTAGCCAGTCCTAGGCGGGTGGATGGATAGGTTTCTAGCTCCTCGTGAACGACCCTTAGAGGCGGTGAGTAGTGAGTTGCGACTCGGCTTAGGACATAGACTCCATCGTCTCTTTGTCTCCTTGTTTTGAGTGAATATCCTCCGAGATGGGTTGATTTTAGTTTCCATTTCATTGTATTTGGAAGGAATCGTCGGCTTTATTTGGTTGAGAGTTTAGTTTAGTTTAGTTTTTGTAGTGGGTGGATTGAGAAATAGGATAATGATTGAATATATGAGTAATGATTAGATAGAGATAGAGAGATGAGAAAGAAATGAAGAATATGGTAATGATTAGAGAAAGAAATATGGTAATGATTGAAAAACTAAACTAAAATGTGAACCGAACACAACCGGCCGTAATTTACCTTTACGACTTTAATGAAGTGTGCTTTGGATTAAAAAAACAAAGAAAGATAATGAACATTAATGGGCGAGTAGGATTTTCAGTTTCAAACTTTTAAGGGTAAATTATGCTGACCTAACTTGAGGTTTTTTACAAATACATTGATCCACCCTATGGTTCGAAAAATTACTCACACTTCCCTTACTTTACAAACTACTACGTAATATGCATATAGTCCCTTTGCCATAAAAATTGGCGTAACAGTGTTAACATTAATGAATAAAAGACTGTCATACCCTTATTACAAATAGTTTGGTTTACATTGGCCACCCGTTTTTGATATTAAAATCTATTGTTATACTCCATTTGTCCTATTTTAAATGTCTTTTATGGAAATTTGTGCATTTTCAAAACCCAAAAAAAATACTTTTATAGCTTTTTTTTTAAAATCTTTTTACACCAAATTAAAAGTGCTATTGAGGTTTTTTGGAGTAGTGCTATTGGTACCGACGGTACCATAGGGAAAATGTACCGACGGCCACCGGACGGCCGTCTCCGGCCACCGGACGGCCGATCCGAGCCGTCCAAAAATTTTAAAAAATAAAACCGAGTGGGCCTACGCGGGAATCAATGGCATCCGAGGTGTGTAGAGTACTTGATCCGAGCACCCCTTTTTCGTGTATATACACGTATATACAAATATACACGAAAAATGGGTGCTCGGATCAAGTACCCTACACACCTCGGATGCCATTGATTCTCGCGTAAGCCCACTCGATTTTATTTTTTAAAATTTTTGGACGGCTCGGATCGGCCGTCCGGTGGCCGGAGACGGCCGTCCGGCGGCCGTCGGTACATTTTCCCTATGGTACCCGTCGGTACCAATAGGATTTCTGTTTCTTTATCTTTTTGCTATTGGGGACATTTAAAATAGGACGGAGGAAGTACAATTAACATGTCACAAGTATAAAAGAAAATTTTATTCTTTAAAATACTAAATTAAATAACCAATAGAAAAAATTCAAAGTTCAAAATTTATTGAGATTTTTCTTTATCATTAAACATTTATTATAGTTGGTCCAATTATTTATTTTCTTATGAGTTTTTTTTAATTCCCTAAACTATGAACCTTTTTTTTTACTTAGTCCCTAAACTATCTATTTGACGATTTCATCTCCTCTACTATCATACCGTTACTTACTTAGTCCAATAAATAACGAAAATTAAAAATTTGGACGGAAAATGACACGTAAGGCCCTGTTTAAGACCCTGTAGAACAAATACTTGATTATGAGGGTCCTAAAGACAAAAAATAATTATTACCTCTTAGGATAAAATGATAAAAAAATAAGATCTTTGCATCAGTTCATACGGATTGAAAATTGGAGCATTTAATTTTTTAATCATATTTTTTAATATATGAACCTTCTCAAAAAAATTAAGTGCACCAATTTTCAATCCATTTATACTGAAGCAAAGATATTATTTGTTTGATCATATTACACTGAAGGGTCATAATTAATTTTTATCTTTAGGGCTTTCATAATTAAGTGTCTGCTTTTTATTTGGAACCATATAGAGTAGATACTTGATTATAAGAGCTCTAGTGTCATGTTCTCGATTTTTAACATTAATAAATAAACCTTTTCGGAAAAAAAGTCTTCGCATTACATAGATAATATCAAGGTTGTGAATCTCATTTCGTACAGGCCGGTACATCCCGGATTTGTGAGATTCCGGTACCATAAGCCTTCAATACCGTTCCGGTCTAAATACCGGGCCTTACCGGTCGGTACCAGCTAATCCGGACGATCTCGGTTGAGATGGGCTTACCGGAAATTTCGTTCGGTATTTTGCAAACAGAACCCAGAAGAAGATCCAAGCCCCGCTTCCCAGCTAGTACACGAGCCGGACGAACGCCCGCCTCCCCTGCTGCTCCTTCTCCCTGTCGATGAAGGCGTAGATCAAGTCCTTCAGCTAGGATCCCCTGAGCTAGCCCGTGCGGACGCCGAGGAACCGGAGATTGAAGTTAAAGAAGGGGGCCGATGATGGCGGTGAAGTTAAAAAGGGGCCGATGGTTTGGAGGCCCTTGTAGGACTTGAAGTTCTCGAGCTCCAGGCGGAGTATTTTGCCTGGGGAGGGGAGGGGGTTTCAGTTGGCGGGGGTGAGAGATTGGGATCGAGATACTACGGGGGTTTCAGTTGGTTTTGACTTTGACGGAAAGAGAAGAGATGGGAAAAATTATGCACTACAAGTGCAATTTATGCCATGGTCCAGCTATAGTGATTATTAAAAGTAAATGTTTTAAGTGAATTTTTTTAAATTTCAATAGTCTACTAGGACTTAACGACTTAAAGTAACGGAAAAAAACAAGGTTATAACTATATGTACATATTATTTTTTTATTTTTAACGATAAATCTAAAAATGGTACCCGATAACATACCAGTACCGGTACGTACCGTTTCAGTGACAAATCCGGTACCATGTCCGAAACGGTATTCAAAACCTTGGATAATATCCCAAAAGAGTGTTCTAAGTTCCCCACAGTCCAACTTACAAAACCAACTTCAAATTTAACTAAATTACATCATTGACACTCCGGCCCCAAACTTAACGAAATTTAACGAAAGTACAAATAAGTTTAGTGTTTACAAACGTTTCCATCAAAAGGTGATTAAGAAATTCAAGTTACGAATACATCTCTGTTAAAGAAAATCATTACGAAGATGGGTAAGTAACTATCCAAGTTGACTTCCAAAAGTGTTCTTTCACATCCCATTACACAATGCATGCAAGATATTGCCCGATGTTTGTATTTGGAAATGATGAAAGGTTGAGCTACACTAGCCCAGTAAAAAAATCTTCCACCAATTCTATATGCAAACATGAAGACAAGTGCAATGAAAGGAGTGGTATAGTGAACACAGCTCAATCTAAGATAGCGCAACAATTCACAACTCTTTCATGATAGCACAAAGGATACATTCTACGAAGTCATGCAATTCCCAAGATATCAAGCGGAATATGGTGTTTTAGATGCAACAAGCCGACATTCATTACATCTCCAATCTATTGTACGCAACAATATCAATAAACATATAGTTCAAGTTACGACATCCGCTACACCACAATCTATCTCACGTCACACTCGACTGTATTTTCCACTCCTTGCGTTACAGTACAATCACACCCAGAGTTACTGTATTACCATCCTTTGCATTATAGTGAACTCTATCTACTTGGGTCACCATATTATCACCCCTTGCGTTACGAGACCTACTCGAGTCTCCGTATTACCACCCCTTGCGTTACAAGACCCTTACACCCCATTTCCTTACACATACGTGTAAACCGATTCAATATCCAAGGTAAACTCATTCCATTATTCCCAAGTCATCTCACGACATCATACTAACATTACAAATGTGCCACAATTATCCACACACATACGATCAAGCACATAAGAGACATTTCGATATAGTTTTAATCAAATAACCTTCTAACCTTTCCTTGATAGTGAGAGTCCAACGGAACAAGGATGACTTAGATTAATCAAAGAAATTCAATTAACCATGCTTGAAAGAGATTCAGAGGGGTCAAAAAAGTGTTAAAGGAGATTGGGGTTCAAAACAATATAAGAGAATAAACATTTTAAACGAAGCAAGATGTTACCAGTAACATCTAGGGTATCGATATCCCAAAAAAGGGTATCGATACTGAAGCTGAAACTATCCAGATTTGGATCGGGTAATGATACCCCTCAAATGGGTGGGGTATTAATACCACGCTGTTCAAGCGACGATTTTCTGCAGTTTTGACACATTTTGATGATGCAACGGGTGATGATTCAAGCTCGAATGGTACACCACATATACACATAGAGAAGGAGAAGGAATCCCTACCTCGAAGAAAAGACTGAGATCCACGCGATTCAAACAAGCCCTAGCTCCAAGAACTTTGAAATCAACCAAAAAGCTTCCTCCTAAGTTTAACCCAACGAAACCCAAGCTCAAAAACGTGATTGTAAGGTGGGAAAAGAGGTTGATCTTGTGGGTTTTTGAATGATTGAGTGGGGTTTTGTGTGAGAGATAGAGAAAGAGAGAGAGAGAAAGAGGGACGGTAGAGACAGAGAGAGGAGTGCAGTGTGTGTAGTGAGAGAGAGATATGAGATATAAATCTCCTACGTACCTGGTACAATTTTAAACCACACAAACATCCTTCTACTATCAATTCCAACACTTTAAATCCAAATCAAATAGCCACCACACTTCTTCACATTTTTCCCAATTTCGGCAATTCTATAACATTTCGAGAATTAAAAAATTATACGAGTCTCTACATCTAGAGACGAAAATTAATTATGACATTTTAGAATAAAATGATCAAAAAAATAAAATCTTCGCACCGGTTCATATAGATTGAAAATTGGAATGCTTAATTTTTAATCATATTTTAAATATATAAATAGTCTAAATTTTATATAAGGAGTTCAGTTATTTTTTGAAAAAATAAGTATGTGTCACCAGCCTCTATAAAATTCTACGTAAGGCTCTGATATATTAATTAGAGAGCCCTAGAAATAAAAATTATATGACTCTTTAGGATAATATGATCAGAAAAATAAGATCTTCGCACCTGTTCAAACGGATTAAAAATTAATGCACTTAATTTTTTTGTCACGGTTCATATATTAAAAAAATATGGTTAAAAAATTAAAGTGCTCCAATTTTCAATCCATTTGAACCAGTGCGAATGTCTTATTTTTATGATTATTAATTTTATCTTAAAGGGTCATAATTAATTTTATCTCTAGGGCTCTCATAATCAAGTATCTGCTCTCAAACCAAGCCTTACGTTGCATTTTCCGTCCAAATTCCTAATTTTCATTATCTATTGGACTAAGTACGTAACAATATGATAGTTTTTTTTTTTATCAGCACAGTATGATAGTTGATGGGATGAAATCATCAAATTGGTAGTTTATAAACTAAGTAAAAAAAAATGTGCATAGTTTAGAGGATAAAAAGGAAGAAAAAAAAAATTCTTCTTTTATTCTTCTCATCTATACTCTATAACAATCTGAAAGGTAATAACTTATGTCTAAAAGTTAACAAGGGAACCTAAAGACAATATTCATCTAATTTACTTTATGATCTTATTTTGTTCTCATACGAATCTAAGATTTTAATACTTCCTCGCCTATCAACAAAAAATTTAATACTCCCTTTGTTCCAATTTAATAGTTCCTTTTGAAAGTTTATGTCACTTTTCAATCGATTATATCTTATAATTTATAATGTTTAACGAGATTTTAAAAATCTTATCTTATAGAACTAATTAAGATTTATCAAACAAGATCCATATTGAGTATAAAATTTATAAGCAATTCAAATATATAACTAATTTTTTATTCAGTTAGAATAGAATGAGAAACTATTAAATGGGGACAGAAGGAGTAAAAAGAGTTGGCTTTCCCATTTATGAGCATGGATAATGAGAACTTATTATAAGAAAATAAAAAACAACATTTGAACCAAGTTCAGAAAAAAACACACCATCAAAAAGTAAAGAGGTAATTTAATTTTTTCTATTCGTTATTTATTTTAGCATTTAAAAAATAAATAATATTTCATACTTGTGACATGTTAATTGTATGACAATAAGTTTCAATGTAAAGCAAGGAAGGACAAATGTAACTCAAGCTATTTGTACTATTTGGGAGTAATTTCTAGAACCAGAGGGGTGATCCCGTATATTTATCAGAAACCTCAGGGGAGGTCAGAATAATTTACCCAACTTTTAATCCTGCGGGACCCCTAGGTGGGCGTATGTTAGAGCATCCCCAGCCTTGACCCATTTTAAGACTCAAATTTAAAAATGAGGAAAAAATCACAAAAATCTCTCTCCAATCTTTGACCCAAACCCTTTCCTATTTTGGGTTTTACCCATTTTTTTGCCCAAATCTGAGACAACGTTTGCCTTGACCCATTTCTCCAACGGCTAGTTAGAGAGAGAGAAAAAGGGAGATGTGTAAAATTTGGGTTTGATGGTTGGAGATGTGTCTACCCAAAATGAATTTTTACCTAAAATTTGACTCAAATTTGAAGAAAAATATAAGTGAAAACTGGAGATACTCTTACTCTCTATTTTCTTACCCCGAAAAGAAAATTAAAATGAGATAGATCCAGGAAAGGACGAAGAAAGAACGAACGAACGAACGAACTCGGTGTGGAATCCGAAAATCGGTTTCCACTCTCAAGTCCCAACCAAGGAGCGGATCATATGGCCCACGTGAGCGTGCAGATAAAAAAAAAAAAAAAAGCCAGAGAAAATCGCATGGCCCACGTCTCTTCACGTGACGAAAGCGATGATGGAAATGAGGCTAGCCAAGTAGCCAACTCTCGGAATAATACACCGTAGTACCCCCTTTAATTAACTAACATTTCTGAGTTACCCCCATTAACCTAATGTATTTTAGGTTTCGACACTTTAGCCAATACACGCGTTCATATTTGAGGGAGAATAGTTAGAGAAAAATAATACAAGAGAACAAACAAACTTCTACTCCTTTCGTCCAAATTTAAATGTCTCATACGGTTTTTGCGCATTTTCAAACCCCAAAAATATATATTACTACGTATTGTTTTTTAATTTTCTTACACTAAATTAAAGTACTCAATGAACACTTTAATTTGGTGTAAGAAAATAAAAATAATAATATGTAGAAGTATATTTTTTTGGAGTTAGAAAATGCACGTTAAACCGTAAGGGATATTTAAATTGGGAGGGAGTGTAACAGTAATGTTGGGGACACAACACTCAGAGTCGGCCCTGACTTTTTCAGGGACTTAAAAATTAAAAATGAGGCCATTTTATTAGACTATTATAAGGGGTAAAAAAAGTTTGAGGGCCCCTAAAATTTAAATTTTTTTGGAAGCTTAAAGAGATCGCAATACAAGTTTTAGCTCAAGGCCGGCTCTGACAATACTCCACCGCAACACCAATCATAACTACTTGCGTGGCACTGCATAATTGGTAATAATTGGCGCCAATTGTCAGCGTGAAATCCACCTATGTGCTCTTTTTTCCAATCTTTCTCACTGTGCGAGTTTTATCGGTGTTATCAGGCCGACTCGGCCTTATCATTTAAGTGTCGCTTGTTCGAGCCCTGACAGGTTTGTTATTGTGGGACGAAGATAGTTGTTGGTGTTGCTGGATGGTGTGGGTGTGGTTGCTGCGGTGATCTGCAATCTCGGTTACTAGATTTAGGAGTGTAGATTTGTTTCTGTAGGTTTTGGTTTGTTTTTCTCTGTTGCGTTTGTTTATTTGGTTTCCTACCCTTGATGGGGCTGTTCCCTCCCCTTCGGGAGTTTCCATTAGTTTGGTTGTGCTATTTTTCAGCTACGAATGTTGTGCCCAGTGTTAAGGAAATAGAGTTTCAAATCATTGAAGGTAATTTCCTATACAACTCTATACATCCTTGTTTTGGAGTGGAACGAGTGATAACTTAATAACATTTGGGACCTCTTCGCTCATTGTCAATTGGTCTTGAATAGGTTATAAGATTTCTACATGGTATCAGAGCGGGACCCGTTCCACCTCACATTTTAAAAATTAGTCTTGAGTTGGTTATAAGGTTTCTACATAGTATCAGGGCGGGACCTGTTCCACCTTATATTTTAAAAATTTATAACTCATACCCCACAATGACAGACTAGCAAAAATGCTACATGAAGATAGGATCCAAAAGTGATCACACATGATAGACCTCAAACGCGGCTGCACATGAGGGAATATTAAGAAAATAGAGTCCTGCACTGATTGAGAGTAAAAAAGTGATCATTTAATAACATTTGGAACCTCTTCGCTTATTGCCAATTGATTTTAAGATGGATATAAAATTTCTACATGGTATCAAAGCGAGGTCCGTTCCAACCCATATTTTAAAAATTTACAATCCACACCCTACGATGAGATCAGCAAAAATGCTACACGATGATAGTATCCAAAAGTGGCCACACGTGATAGACCTCAAACACGGCTGCACGTGAGGAGGAATGTTAAAGAAATAGAGTCTCATATTGCTTGAGAGTTGAATGAGTGATCACTTAATAATATTTGGGACCTCTCCACTTATTGCCAATTAATTTTGAGATGGACCCGTTCCACCTCATATTTTAAAAATTAGTCTTGAGTTGGTTATAAGGTTTCTACATAATATCAGAGCGGGACCCGTTCCACCTTATATTTTAAAAATTTATAATTCACACCCCACAATGACAGACTAGCAAAAATGCTGCATGAAGATAGGACCCAAAAGTGATCACACATGATAGACCTCAAACGCGGCTGCACATGAGGGAATATTAAGAAAATAGAGTCCTGCATTGATTGAGAGTAAAATAAGTGATCATTTAATAACATTTGGGACCTCTTTGCTTATTGCTAATTGATTTTGAGATGGATATAAAATTTCTACATGGTATTAAAGCAAGGTCCGTTCCTACTCATATTTTAAAAATTTACAATCCACATCCTACGATGAGATCAGCAAAAATGCTACACGATGATAGGACCCAAAAGTGGCCACACGTGATAGACCTCAAACACAATTGCACGTGAGGCGGGATGTTAAAGAAATAGAGTCTCATATTGCTTGAGAGTTGAATGAGTGATTACTTAATAACATTTGAGACCTCTCCACTTATTGCCAATTAATTTTGAGATGAATATAAAGTTTCTACACCCAGAAGGTTTGTGTGTGGGAGTGGGGTGCTTTTCTTGCTGGTCTCTTTCTTGTGGCTTGATTCGCCTGCTGTGTTGTATTGTGGGGATTATGCTTTTCTTAATGTACTATTTCTCCTATCAATAGAACCTCTCAACATTTTGGACAAAAAAAAAAAACTACTTTATAAGCACCAATGATACAGGTGAGTGTGGTGCTTCTGGCATTATTGCTTTTGTAATAACTGCCCTTTTAGTATATGCGATCCTTTTGAAAATACTAGTGTAATGCTCGTGCTTTGCACGTTTCTGCGTACTCATTAATTTAATTGATAGTCAGGAAGTTAATATACATATGTTATTTTTGTTCATATCACCAGCTGTATATTTTTCAAGTACGTTGAGCGGTTTAATTTCAACAACCATCACTCAAATATCATAAAATGACAAAACCGTGATATACTCGAATATTTTGTAGTTATGCTTTAGACAATCAAAATGATACCAAAACCAAATTTTTTCAAAAGGAAAAAGGTGAAGAGAGAGGTTACTTCGATTTACCTTCATCTAAGGCTTGAATGGAGCGAAAACAACCACCACATTATGCCAACCATAGCCAAATGAGTTGGAGATACCTGCATGAAATAGGCAAATTTGATTAGTGAGTGTTGACATATTATTTATTCGCTAAGCAATGTTGGAATATGAGGAATTTAGATAACAAAATGTTCAAATGTTTGATTATTATATAAGTTGCAAAAGATATATTATCTTCATTGCCAACAAAGCAAAAACATGTAACAAAGACACTTAAAGGTTTTGGTTTTTAACCAATAAACCATATGTCTAGATTAAGTATTATGCTTCTGCGGTTTTCATAATTTTTGAAAAAAGGGACTAAAATACGTACCAACATAGACTTCATGCTCTTCACGTTTGGAACAATGTCGACTGTGACATCAGATTCCAAGTTCTGCAAAATTCAAGAACCATAAGGACATGAAGTGCATCATAAAATTGAATAACTGAGAAAATTTTAGCATAATTAGAGGAATGGGCTTTCGGTGCAGTGTACATTGGTTAATTGTTGGATGCAGCCAGCTAGTGTTGATTGCTTTTATGGTTGCAATAGCTTCCAATCCTTCTGCAGCTCTAAGCGCTTGCAAACATTCAACAATATGGATATGGCAATTTCATGCCAACAAATATATGCAATACTAAATTAAACAACATATGAACTAAGAAAGAGATCAGGACCTTCTGAACAATGATGAAGACGAATTTGCAGCCGAGAACAAAGAGAGAAGGAGACAGGTTTTTATATAGATTCAATACCCTTAAATTACGGAAAAACCTTTTCTTCTTGACTAAGAAAATGAGGACTTAAAATACCTAAAATATCCCCGAAAAACCTTTTCTTCTTGACTAAGAAAAGAAAGACTTAAAATCCCCTAAATACCCCTCGAAAAGCATTTTCTTCTTGACTAAGCAAAGGAAAACAAAAAATACCTAAAATACCCCACCTATTAAATCTACTATTGCCAAATTACAAGGGTAATATCATATATTCATGAAATGGCTATGCTTATCACTCTTCTCCCTTTTGCGTTTAAACTCAATATCAAGCTACAAAAAATACATCAACCTCTTAAATCCATCCTTGCCAAATTAAAAGGGCAAATTCATCTTTTCACAATGTACCTCATTTTTTTCTTGACAAAGCAACATTTACCATAAATTAAGGGGGGGCCCGGGGGGGGGGAGAATGAAAAAAGTACTTCAAAGGTCAAAAGTAAGCCATAAATTAAGGGGGGAAAAGTGAAGGAAGTACTTCAAAAGTAAACCATAAATTAAGGAAAAAAAAACACAAAATAAGGATAACCACTCAATTTTCTTAAACAAGATAAGTCCAAAATACCCTCAAAAGTCCAATACGGTCCCTTTAAAAACTACAAGGGCAAATTCATCTTTTCACGATATGGCTATGCCAAACACAATTCCCTATTTTGCCCTCCAACAAAATACCAAACTACAAAAATACCTCTTTCATCATAAATAAATGAGGGCATTTATGTCAAATCACATTATGGCTATACTTGGTGTAGCCACTCTCCTAACAAACTACAAGAACAAATCGGTCATTTTCACCAAGTGGCTTGGCTTGCCATCCTACATTCTTTAATTACAAGTGTATTGATTGATAATGTCAAATACCAAAACTATCCAAACACCAACACTTGCAAGGACAAAATGAAAAGAAAAAGTTTGGAAGGCAATAATGTAATTTCACACCATGCCTTGGCTTACCATGCTAGGTCCTTTTATTACAAGTGTATTGATTATATGATTAGCATATGGCATCAATGTTTTAAAAACAGGACCGGTGAGCAAATCAGAAAAGAGAGCGGGCAGACGGGTCACCAGTTAAACTGAGGGTGAACTGGAGTTGAACCGTCATGTCGTGTATCTGCAATAATAAAATCTATATATGCATTTTTTTAAACGAATATATATTTTAAATCGTATATTTGCGTTATATTGTTGAGCGTAAAAGGTTGCCTATAGATCACATAATGTAACATAGATTTAATCTGCCAAGTCAAATGTCATGGTTAACCTTGTAAAAACTGGGAGTTAAGAAATGCTCTTCCTTTAGAAAAAAAAAGTTCTGCCACCCACACAGACAATAGGTACACAGATTCTACACAGATTTTTTTGTGGGGTCCACTTTTTTTGATTCCACAAAAATGATCCAATCAATTCATTAATTAATTTTAAAATATTATTTTTAGGATTCCTGTAAAAAATTAACTAAATATACTAAATTTAGGTGTCTGATACAAACTTACAACTTCTCATTCAGAATTTCGGATTAGAATTTCAAATGAAAAATTGTAAAATTGGATCAAACGTTTATCATATTGAGCTGATTTTTTACAGGAGCCCTCAAAAAATATTTAAATTTAATGAACAAATTAAATATTTTTGTGAAACTCAAAAGTGGACTCACAAAAAATCTATGGAGATCTGTGTATGTCTGCGTGGGTAGAGTTTTCGGTAAAAAAAAAAATAAATTTCAAAGATGGTTACCCCAGTTCCTCATCCGTTTGCCACGGAAAACACAAGTTTGACTTCTTTATTTATTCTGAGCCCTAACAAACTCTCTTTCAGCACAGTCAAAGGCTGGCAAAAGCAATAGTACTCCATTTTTCAATAGGCTGGGTCCTTAAAACCGCAGCGGTTTTTTCGGTTCCCCGGTTAAAGCCAGTTTAACCGGATTTCCAGGGCGATTTTTAAGAAAATAGGTTGGTTTTATAAAACAGTTTTTGGATTGAACCAAATGGGACGAAGAGGCCAGTTGAACCGGCCGGTCCGGTCTGATTTTCAAAACGTTGCATGGCATGAATGACGAAAGCTAATGTTTAACTACCGTTGTATGTTACTTTTTGTTATTGTTGGTTTTCTACCAAGAATTAATTAATTTTTAAATGGAAACATGCTATAGATAGATATGTTTGGAATGTTTCGTTAGATTCCTCATACTCTCTCGACCCCCTTTTAATTGTCCCCGATGAAAAAAAGACTTGCATTTTTTTAGAAAAAATAAAGTAATTTCTTAGTATATTTTTTCAATGTGTTTGCACCAAAACAATGATCTCAATTAGTTCTTTAAATTGGGGCAATTTTTTTTATAAAAATTATGCAGAAAGTATTTTAGTTTTTTATACAAAAATTCCAGCTCTTTTTGCAAGTGACACTTACAAACGGACTGATGTAGTATTATTTTTCATTTTCTAAAACATTACTTCTGACGATACACAAGAATCAAGTGAAAAAAAATCCGAATATCTCTCATAAGAAATGTCATAAAAAAAAACTACCGTGTTGAAAATGTGGGACGGATGGAGTAATGAAATATTAAAATCCATTAATGACATTAATTGCATTTCCAATTGGGGCAGCCAATCCTTGAAGGCTATCTACTGTTGATTTTTGAAACATTAGGGTTGTCATTGCAAAAAGCTCATAGTTAAAGGGGGTTTCACGATAGTTGACCGTTTTCGCCACGTACCGGATTAAAAAAAACCCGTCCAGGTTCAATGAACCTTAAAAGCCGCCCCCCTCTCGTGGCCATTATTTAATCTCCCCCTTCATCTCTCTCTTCCTCCAGAACACACAATTTTCTGAAGTGAACAAAAAACACATCGTTACAAAGCCCAGGCAATTCTAGAGAAAGAGAGAGAGAGAAACCCAGAAAAAGGATATTGGTCAGATCTCCAATGGCGCTGTCTATCACTTCTGCCCCTTCTATTTCCGCCTCAATTTCCTCGCGCTTCGATTCTTCCCGGGACCAAACCAAAGGTATACACACACACACATACAGATGTTTAATTCAAAATTTTCAAATATTTTTTAGCTCAGGTTCGGGCCAACTTTTGCTCGCCACAACTAATTCTGGGTGCCTAATTCCAAGGCATACTTGCGGGTCCAATTAAACCGAGAGGAAAGTTCTGTATGTACTGGCCCCAATTGAGTTGATAGGAATCGAGTTAATAGGACCTAAGAGGTTCTGAACCTGAGACTTTAAAACGGAGCAAACGCCTAAGTCCACCACTAGGCCAACCGGTTCAAATATTTATATTTAATCAGCCTTTTCGAATGGGATTTCTCAGATGTTTTTGGGCTCCAATTAGATCTTCACTCTGTATTAAGTTGCTTCATTTTCGCAGGTTCAACGTTCGTTTCTTATCAGCCGTCGGACTGGTCTCATTGTCAATCGGCGGCCGTGAGTTATTCGCGGAGACGGACTGCGGTGAAGGCACTGAACGCGGAACCCAAACGCTCCGACTCGGTTGTTCCTCTCGCTGCAAAAACCATCGCCGCTCCTGGTACGCATATTCTCTTGAGATTCTCTTCTCTCTCTCTCTCTCTCTCTCTCATGTTTATTGTGGGGACTTTATTTAGAGGGATTGTGTATTGACCGGTTTGCCCCTTAACTTGGGTTGCATTTGCAGAGGTGTCCGAGAAAGTAGAGGGTTCCGAGGACTTTGAGCAACTGGCTAAGGAGCTTGAAAATGCTTCGCCTCTTGAAATTATGGATAAAGCCCTTGAGAAATTTGGGAATGACATTGCAATTGCTTTCAGGTACATTATCACTACCCTAATTACTTGTCAAATGTAGAGATTACAGTGATTGGAATGCTATTAGAGTATAGGGGTTCTCCCAAAACAAAAATGCAAGAGGCATCGGTGTGGCACACCTCAATCACACCCCTCTCACATACAAGTGGGTCCGTTCCAAAAATGTTCTTTTAGTTATGTTGGATATAATAATATCAGCTCAGCTGTCTCTCTCTCTCTCTTGGGAGTAATAAATTTTTAAAATTTGGTTAGATCAGAGGTGCATTTCCTTTTTTTTTTAGTTCAATTAGTTAGCTCTAACTAATCAGTGAATGATTATTTGTACTTATTGGGATTGGGAAATTCTGTAGTGCAAGGTCTTGCAAGGCACTCTGTAGTCCGCACACAGACCAACGATCTTGATAATGAATGGTTGAGATAGGATTTTTAATTATGACCGGTAAGAATCATTTAGGACATAATTGATTTTTAATGTGGACCATTGATTGATAAGATGTCGTGTGCTGTCCTACACGGGTGCACTACAGCACCCCGGATCCACTTCTTGGTGGGGTTAAAAATGAAGCAAGTCGCTTCTGAATATTCTTTGCTATGAACAATATGATTAGTTCTTTCAAATTTTAAGAATATCGTTGCATTTGAAAGATATTTTTCGTTTGCAGTGATGACCTTAGGCATGGTATAATGTGATTCTTAAATGAATTTACTTCAAAACTTAAATGTTGGGAGTAGTTAGTTTTTTAGGTGAATAGATATGTGATTTGTTCAGATCAAAATATGTTATGTGATTTTATAAGTAAGATGTACGTAAAAGACAATATAAGAGAAGCAGGAAAAAGTTTTATGGACGAGACGAAGAACCTGATATGTAACAACACATCATTTTCCTACAAACATTTAGGTTTGTTTGGATCATGAATTTATGAATCGGAAAGAAAAGATAAACAAAAAGATAAGAAGATAATGAATTGGAGAAGCTAAAGGGATTTCAGCATGCCACATTTCTTAATTAGGAACGGTTTTTCGATTAAAGCTGTGATCTTTTCTGTTTCTTTGTCCAATTATCTGACTGAAATCATGCGGATGCATAAAAAGTTTGATTCAGAATTGACCATTGAGTTTCTTATCAAAAATCGATTCTTTTGCAGTGGTGCTGAAGATGTCGCTTTGATCGAGTACGCACGCTTAACTGGTCGACCGTTTAGGGTATTCAGCCTAGACACGGGGAGACTAAACCCAGAGACTTACAAATTCTTTGACACAGTTGAGAAGCAGTATGGCATCCACATTGAGTACATGTTTCCGGATGCTGTTGAAGTCCAGGCTTTAGTTAGGAGCAAGGGGTTGTTCTCTTTCTATGAGGATGGGCACCAGGAGTGCTGCCGGGTTAGGAAAGTTAGACCCCTTAGGAGGGCTCTAAAGGGATTACGCGCCTGGATCACCGGACAAAGGAAAGACCAATCCCCTGGCACTAGAGCTGAAATCCCGGTAGTCCAAGTGGACCCCGTTTTTGAAGGAATGGATGGTGGGGTCGGTAGCTTGGTGAAGTGGAACCCTGTGGCAAATGTAGAGGGCCATGACATTTGGAACTTCCTTAGAGCGATGAATGTACCTGTTAATTCATTGCACTCACAAGGTTATATATCGATTGGGTGCGAGCCTTGCACTAGGCCGGTACTACCTGGGCAGCATGAGAGAGAGGGAAGGTGGTGGTGGGAGGATGCCAAGGCTAAGGAATGCGGCCTCCATAAAGGGAATATCAAGGAGGGAAATGCAGGACATGTCAATGGGATTGGAAATGGGGCTGCCCATGGAAATGGAACCACAATGATTCCCGATATATTCGAAGCACAAAGTATCGTGAATCTTAGCAGGGCTGGGGTAGAGAACTTGCTTAAACTTGAGGATCGGAGGGAGCCTTGGCTTGTTGTGCTTTATGCACCTTGGTGCCCCTTTTGCCAGGTGATCATTTGTTTCAGTAAAAAGTGATTGGCTATGTTATTTTGAAATATGGCTATTTTGCTTATGCTTACAAACATATTTTTTCCTTTATTTTTGTTGAGCAGGCGATGGAAGGATCCTATGTTGAATTGGCAGAGAAGTTGGCGGGGACTGGTGTGAAGGTGGGAAAGTTCAATGCAGATGGTGATCAGAAGTCATTTGCTCAGAATGAATTGCAGCTAGGAAGCTTCCCTACAATACTCCTATTCCCCAAACACTCTTCTCGGCCCATTAAGTACCCCTCGGAGAAGAGGGATGTCGATTCCTTGATGGCTTTCGTGAATGCTCTCCGATGAGAATAAACTAGGTATCGTTAATGCAAGAATCTTCCTCTCAATAGAGGATGAAAAGCAGAAATGGACTCAGGAATGCAAATCGTCAACAAAACGCACAGGGAAAGACTGTAGTGCTCATGGGAATTTCACTTGAGCGCATTAATGTCGCAATGTGCATGATGTTCGTTTCTTGTATGGCACTTATGTATAGTGTTCTCTCTTTCTTGTTTTGGTAGAGTTTCCTTTGTGGGAAGATTTTGCCCCACTGTAGTTTTGGTTATAAATAGTCCCGATTGAAGATAGTGGGAGAGTAAATCTGTTATGTTCCATGTCCCTATGAAATACAATTCCAGAGGTTTGGTGGTGATTTTGCCATACGGTTTGCTGTCATTACTTGCCTGTTGATAGATAATTATGGTAATGAACCTTCGACCAAGACAATATATTAGTATTTTCCTTTGAAACTAGGGCAATGGTATTAACTGCTTTGTTCTTGTGACCTGAGATATCACAATTAGAAGCTTCGAAGATAAATCTTGGCACAAAGTTATATGGTTGGGAGGAGGTTGGGAAGAGGTTTCGAAGAAGGTTATCTATAGTATAGATGGCTGTCTTTCAAAGGTTGAGCACAATGGGCAGATTGAGTGGCTTGGGAATGGCTGTGGAACAGGAATGCACTCTGTGTAACATCTGAAACGAAAACCACATTTGCTGATCAAAAAAAAAACCACATTTGTGTCGTTATTGACCGTCAGCTTTCTCCCAGTATACCAAAAATGCTAAAGAGGGATCAATCAGGAGTACAGTGTTGAAGATTTCTTTGGCACAGCTGCTGGTGTCTATGAAAGAAACCACTGGTTTTCCAAAAGAAAGCTTCAAATGCAGACCAGATAGTCGGAAGAGCGGTGATTTCCATCCCGGATGGGCCCCTATGAAGCACGGATACTCTATTTTGGCCTCCGTATCACGTATCGTATCCGTATTGGATACCGATACTCTCCGGATACGTATCCGATACTTTTTTTTAAAGTATCCTGCTTTTAGAATTTTTTTTTGGTATCCCAATACATTTCAGATACGTGCGGATACGTGTTGGATACGTGCGAGAGTAAATATGTTATTACTTAAAATTTATGGGTTCAAATTGCAATTAGAACTATTTTTTTTTTTTTCCCTCACCAATCGACACTAGAAACACATAGACGATATCCTCTCTCATCTCTCTCGACAAACTTGCAAGTCTCTCTCGTGTTGTGTGTATGTATATATATAACTATGTAGATATACTTATATATAACTAGATGTAAATATATCTCTCTTGGAATGTGAAATGGTGAACTTGTGTAATGAAAAACTTTAATCATTAATGGAATTAAAAATTATATATAATATATTTTGTATTTACTTTTATATTTAACGTATCCCACAACGTATCGCATCTTTCATTTTGAAAAAATCACGTATCTGCGTATCCGTATCGTATCGTATCCGTATCCTGTATCCGTGCTTTTTAGCCGGATGCAGTATGCTCTTGCTGGAGTGGGAAGCCTACTTCGAGGAATAAGGCTGTGTGTGTGAGTTGGGATCTCCCAGCTAGCATTTGAATTCGGAGAGGAATGCTCCTGCTGGAGCTGCAAATCCTTGATTCTGTTGTTCCCTTTGATTTGGAGTGTACAACTGTGTTCTCTGACTGTGTCCAAGAGAACTGATTGTTTTCTTTTGGGCAAATTTCACTCAGACCCCTTGAGGTATCTGACAATAACAGAAAGTATCTCTCAATTTTCAAAAATAACAGAAACCTCCCCTATTTCACAGTTTGGGTTTCATTCCGTTAGTTCCGTTAGTAAAGTGGACGGAAAATGTACAGAAAATGAAATCTTCAATTTTATTTAGTTCTACAGCTATCTTAGGGCTCTCATTGAAAGTCCTAGAACCAAAAATTAATTATGACCATTTAGGATAAAATAATTAAAAAAATAAAATCTTCGTACCGATTCAAACGAATTAAAATTTGGAGCATTTAAAATTTTGCTCTTTATTTGATTTTAGGGCTTTCAATGAAGAGCAAATACTTAAAGTGCTCCAATTTTCAATTCATTTGAATTAGTGCGAAAATCTTATTTTTCTAATTATTTTATCCTAAAGTGCAATAATTAATTTTTAGTTCTAAGATTTTCAATGAGAGCCTTAAGATAGCCGTAGAACTAAACGAAGAGGAGATACTAAAGTGCTCCAATTTTAATTCGTTTGAATCGGTGCAAAGATTTTTATTTTTTTATCATTTTATCTTAAATGGTCATAGTTAATTTTTGACCCCAAGCCTTTCAATGAGGGCCCTGAGATAGCCATAGAACCAAATGAAGAGAAGATACTTAAGTGCTCAAATTTTTAATCCGTTTGAATCGGTGCGAAGATCTTATTTTTCTGATCATTTTATCCAAAAGGGTCATAATTAATTTTTTGCTCTATGACGTTCAATAAGAGCCCTAAGATTACTGTAGAACTAAATAAAATTGAAAATTTCATTTTCCGTCCATTTCACGAACGGAACTAACGGAATGAAACCCAAACTGTGAAATAGGGGAGGTTTCTGTCATTTTTGAAAATTGAAGGGTATTTTCTGTCATTGTCAGATACCTCAGGGGGTCTGAGTGAAATTTGCCCTTTTCTTTTCAGCTTTGTTTGATGTTTGATAGGTAGATAAGTCTTGTTAAAATTAGTCCATGTTCTTTGTATCTTTGGTTAGGCTTTGGTAGTTTGAATTGCTTGCCAAGCAACCAGAACAACTAGGCAAAACAATCAAAGTTAATAGATTTTAATTTGTTATATAATAAAAAGTTGTCGAAATCATAAAAAATATTATATAGATTAAAAGAGACAAAAGCAATAATGAAAAACGAAATGGGAAAAATGGTAAAACCTGTTGGAATCTAGAAACAGACACAAAAAGGGCGAGAAAAATGCATTGCGGTGAGCGTGGATCGAACACGCGACCTTCAGATCTTCAGTCTGACGCTCTCCCAACTGAGCTATCCCCGCTGTTTGTAAAGTGTTGCACAAATTAAATATTTAAACTTTTCTAGAGGCTGTAGACCTGACAATTAATACATGTGGCATGCGGATTACTACATACACCCAAGGATTAGTTAGGAGAACTAAAGAAAAGTCGAGGCTCTGTTTGTTTCGATGTAAAATGTTTTTTCAGAAAAGAAATTTCAAATTTTTATTTTTCGGTGTTTGGTTGGCAGTTGAAAAATATTTTCAGAAATCGACAAAAAAATGTAGAGAGAGAGAGAGAGGAGGGGTTTAAAACGGTGGAGAGATCTGAGAATATCGGAATTGAACGTGGTTAGGACTGATAATCGATGAAACTGAGCAGTGAGCAGTGGGTCAGAATTGCAGTACAAGGCTGCGGGTTCATTTTGCAAAATAACTTACGGAAGATTTAAGGATAAGTCATTTTCATCCAATTAATGAAAAATATTTTACATGTAAAATATTTTCATCATTTTTTACACAACCAAACACCCGGAAAATAGGTAAAATATTTTACGCCCAAACAAATGGAGCCTAGTCTTGAAATTTGTATGGTTAGTTTGAAAATTCAAAAAAATAAACAGAGTTTCGGATATTTCAGGAATTATAGTATATCTGGCTTTAGTTTTGTTGTCTCCGATCGTTGGGGCATCAAACAATTAACATGACCAGTTTGAAACCATCCTAAACAATTGCCCTATCCATATTCTGATATGGCCTTTTCCACAGTCAACAAACACCGTTCACAAAACCCCTTCTTTCTCAGCAAAACAAATTTTATTAATCTCTGAAATGGGAACAAAGATTAAAAAGTACGGGAGCAAGCGAAAGCAACCCGAAACCCACAAAGAGAATGTTGGCAAGATACAAAAAAAAAAAACAAAAAACGGGGACATCGCCAACACACCAACAACGAAAGGGAAAACAACACAAAAAACCATAGTGATAGTGGAACCTAACCAAAACTGAACAGAAAATATACAATGGCATGTGGGGTCCTTTTTTGGATCCCACACGAAAAAACTGAGCCGTCCATTAATTTTACAATAATTTCTCAAGTGTCCCTTGTAAGAAATTAGCTCCATTGGATATAAGTGGTGATTCAATCTTTCAAGTTTCATTCAAAACTTAGGATCCTAAATTCTGAATGAAACTAGAAAGATTGGATCAATTACTTACACATATTCAATAAAGTTGATTTTTTTCGAAGGACACTCGGAAATATTACTTAAAAACTAATGGATGGTTCGGATCTTTTGTGTGAGACCCAAAAGTGGGCCCCTCGTGCCGTTGTACATTTTTTGTACAGTTTTGGTTCGGTACCAATAGCACGGTTCAAAACTAAAAGAGCTGTGCTACGTGCACAGCAACCTGTGCTCAGCAGCTGTGCACAGAGCCCATTTTCTCCCGCCTCTGGTCGCACAAAGATGATTGGAGCCGCTCATTTTGTTCAAAATATGTCGTTTAAAGTCCCTGTAAAAAATGAGCTTCGTTTGATATCGTTAGAGGCGTTAACAAAACACCCAAAATCACTTCAGAATTTAAGCCTTTTCTGAAACTAAAACCCCTTTTACTCTTTAACCTTTGAGTTGCTTTCTTCTTTAAATCCCTTTCTATATGGATAATTGGGTACCATTTGATTTTCCATTTTGATGAACTGCAAAAGATCTTTAATACTATATAATATGTGACCTCTTTGTAAGTAGAGTGGTAGCCCAGTGATAAGAGCCAAGTACTCCAGTGCATTTGACCGTGTTTCAAACTTTACTAACTTCAACAACCACCACTAATGTTTGCCAAGAAAAAAATGTCACCCATTTGTTTTGCGCCGTACTGGTTCTTGAGTTCTTTCAGTGCACATATTCCTATTCAAGTCTTGAATTTTGACGGTAATTTTATAACACGAAGTTTACAAATTTTTTGCAAACTTTCGTAAAAATGAATATTTTTCTAAAACAGCTGATAAATTATATAGTACTAAAATTTATAAAATTCTCAGTCTCTGGCTCTCTCTCCTCTCTTTGTGCAAAAGGACAACTTTTTTTAAAAGTACGGCCAACTTATTCCTACCCAAAATTCTACCAGTTCACGTCATAATGAAACTGGTGAATTGTCCTCAAGTTCGCGACAACATGTGCTGCATGTTTTTTATCATTTCCTCTTAATGTTAATTATTATATATACAATACAAACAAATAAGCTTGTTGGAAACATTAATGGCTTGTTTGTGTTGGAAAATTTCCAGATTTTATGAATGATAATTGGGACGTTCGGAGGGTCTCCCGAGACAACTGAAAGAGCTCCCGTTGGTTCGTTGACTTTGGACGAGACTCTTCAAATTTTCAACAGTTTTGGCTGAATAATACCACATGATAGAGGTTAATGCTGGCATTTGCAACCTCTATTCATTCTAGCAGTTTTGTATATTGGTTCTCCCCTATTCAAGGCTAAGGAATCAATTTCTCGTATTCATTTCCTGGCTGTTACAAAGGCCACCAGAGCTGTATATAATAGGCAATCCATTCTTCATTCTGTATTACAAAATTCACCAACTCTGAGTGCTTTGAAATTCGTTCTTTGTGTGAGAGAGAGACATGCAGTAGTTAGTTCGTCAAGGGGGACGACGGTGGTGTTCTGACGGTTTGCGGTTTAGCCGAGCCAACCCTGGGAGGAAGACGTCGACAATTCCTACAACACCCTCAGAAAACATGACAACTGAGCAAGGGAAAACTACGGTCACTGGCAAAGACAAAGACAAAGACAAAGAAACTAGTAGTATTAGTGGCAATGAAAATGGCGGTGGTGCTGTTTCAACTCATGCTCCTACTCCTGGGATTCCCTTCATTCCAATGTCTCCCGTGGTGAGGCCAGACAAGTTTGTTGGGGTGGATTTTAAAAAATGGCAACAAAAGATGTTGTATTATCTCACCACCTTGAACTTGGCAAAGTGGCTTGTCGAGGAAGCACCTGTTATTGATGGGAACGACTTCGACACTCAGAAGTGAATTGATGTGGCCAGATGGAAACAGCATGACAAAATGTGCAAGAATTATATCCTGATTGCTCTGGATAATTCGTTGTATTCTGTGTATGGCGAGGCTCCGTTGACTAAGGAATTGTGAGATTCTTTAGACAGGAAGTATAAAATCAAGGGTGCCGGGTCCAAAAAGTTTGTTGTGGGCCGGTTCTTTGATATATGATGGAGTTGCAGCTACAGCTCAATGAGATTAGAACTGAAGGGATGATTCTGAGTGAAGCATTCCAAGTGGCTGTTGTCATCCACAAGCTACCCCCAGCATGGAAAGAGTTCAAGAGCTATCTCGTGTTCAAGAATAAGGAGATGACCTTGGAGGCCTTTTTTTTTTTTGCTCGGCAAAAGAAAATTTTATTAAACTCGAAGAGGGTACATCAAGTAAAGGGGAAGAGAGAACCAGAAAGTTCACCACATCCCAAAAAGATAAGGAAAATAAAAGGAAAGATACACCCAAAGACACCTAAATAATGAGTCTTCTAACACCGTTAAGGTTTCTTTTGATATCTTCCAACGTATACAGCTTTAGGTCAATTTGGCTTTGATCCACAATGCCGCCCTTGTAGGCTCTTTTCATCAAGCTTCATATTGAAGAGGAGAATCGGAGTATGGATAAGAGTGCAAAGGCCTCTTACATGGCCAAGGCAAATATGGTGGAGCATGGTTAGTCTTCCAGTGTAAAGAAAAACCAGAATGGCAGATGTTCTGACAGGCGGTCTGACAAACAATTTGGTAAATAGAAGGATAAGGGTGTCAATCTGGGATCGAGAGGTGGCATCGCCAAGAAACAAAGAGAGAAGTTTCAGCGTAAATGCTTTAACTGCGACAAGTTCGGGCACAGCTTCGGAGTGTACGAAGCCGCTTAACTCTCGCTCTCAGGCGCACTTGGCTCAAGTGGAGGCAAGAGTGTCCGATATTAACCTCACAGCTATGGTATTTGGAGTGAGTATGGTTGGTTCGAACCCGCAGGAATGGTGGGTAGACACTGGGGCTACACGTCATATCTGTTGTGACAGACAATTGTTCACTACCTTCGAGTTGATTACTAACGGTGAGAAGCTGTTTATGGGGAATTAAGTTACCTCGGATGTTGCGGGGCAGGGGAAAGTGGTCCTGAAGATGACTTCGGGAAAAGAATTGACTCTGAATAATGTGTTGTTCGTGCTAGATATTCGCAAGAATTTGGTATCTGGTTCTCTGTTGAGCAAGCATGGCTTTCGTCTGGTTTTCGAGGCAAATAGGGTCACTTTGACTAAAGCTGGAATGTATGTAGTGAAAGGCTATATGACCGATGGTCTATTCAAAATGAATATAATGACTAAAATTTCCTATGAGAACAAAATGAAATCCCTAGTTGCTTATGTGTTTTGTGGCATGGTAGACTAGGTCATGTTAATTACGATTCTATGCGTAGATTAATTAACTTGGACCACATTCCAGCTTTTTTATTTGATAGAAAACACAAGTGTGAGACTTTTGTTGAGGCTAAAATGCCAAAAGCATCTTTCAAAGTAGTGGAAAGAAGCACAGAGTCTTTGGGTTTAATCCACACTGATGTGTGTGATTTGAAATATGTCCAAATTCGGGCCGGTAACAAGTATTTCATTACTTTTATCGATGATAGCACTCGGTTTTGCTATGTATATTTGCTGAAAAGTAAGGATGAAGACTTGGACAAATTTGTTCATTACAAGACTCAAGTTGAGAATCAACTGAGCAGAAAGATTAAGGTGGTCAGAAGTGTTTGTGGTGGTGAATTTCAGTTACCGTTTGGAGGATTTTGTGCCCAACACGGGATTATCTATGAAACCACAACACCTTATTCGCCTCAGACTAACGGGGATAGTTGAGCGCAAGAATCGTACATCGAAGGATATGATAAATGCTCTATTGATCAGTTTTGAGTTGCTTGAGAACATGTGGGGAGATGCTATTCTCACCGCCAATTACATCCTCAATAAAATAACTCGCAAAGACGTTGGAAAACCTTGTATGAATTGTTTAAGGGTAGGAAGCCTACCTATACATTTTTACGAACATGGGGTTATCTAGCGAAGGTGGCTATACCTCCTCCTAAGAAGGAGAAGATAGGCCCTAAAACCGTTGATTGTGTGTTCTTCGGTTAGGCAGATGATAGTAGTGCCTATTGATTTCGTATGTATGAGTCAAATATACAAGATATTCACAAGAATACTCTCATGGAGTCTAGGAATGCAGTGTTTTTTGAACACATATTCCCTTATAGATCCGTTGCAGAGTCAAGTTCTGCTAAACAGACTTTGTATCCGGCTAATGAAAGCAAATGAGACCAAGAAGAGCAAGTTGAAGTCGAACCAAGACGTAGCAAGTGAGCTAGAACATCAACATCTTTTGGTCCAGATTTTTTTGACTTATTTGGTGGAACATGAGCCTCGAATGTACCAGGAAGGTGTAAATTGTCCTGAAGGTCCTTTGTGGAGAGAGGCCATCAAGAGTGAAATTGACTCTATATTGCAGAACCATACATGGGAGCTAGTGGATTTGCCACCAGACAGTAAGCCTTTCAGCTACAAATGGATCTTTAAGAGGAAGATGAAAGCAGATGGGTCAATAGATAAGTATAAAGCTAGGCTTTTTATCAAATGATATAGACAAAAAGAAGGCCTAGATTACTTTGATACTTACTTACCAGTCTCGAGGATTACTTCCATTCTAATGATAATAGCAGTCGCGGCCTTGCGAAACCTTGAGATTCATCAAATAAATGTAAAAACAGCTTTCCTAAATGACGATTTAGATGAAGAGATCTACATGAAACAACCTGAGGGTTTTTCTGCGCCAGGTCAAAAAGGGAAGGTTTTTAGGCTTGTTAGATCATTGTATGGTCTAAAGCAAGCACCGAAACAATGGCGTGAGAAATTTGACAATACTATGTTGTCGAGTGGTTTCAAGATCAACGAATGTGACAAATGTCTTTATGTCAAAGACATAGACAAAGGGTAAGTCATTTTGTGTCTCTACGTTGATGACATGTTGATAAGCACCCAATAATACATATTTTTGGTGCTTAAGTCCTCTAGTATGTTGTGTTTATACATATGTCATCGTTTTTATGCAATATTGCACGTAAGATAGGTTTTTGTGTATTTCAGGTAATTTGTATAAATAAGGCAAGTTTGAACGCTAAGGAATACTCCGGGTGCAACCAAGTACTCAAGGCCACGTGCCACCCCATTGTGGTGCTCGAAGAGATGGTTTGGAGGTTGCTCGGGTCGCCCAAGGGTCAAGGGAATTGAAGGAGAAGTGAGGATCTTACCAAAGCCACTCATCTTCCGACCAACTGATAGAAGAATTGTCATATCTTTCGATGTAAAAATTACTTTTGATCCAGACCACTTGGGTTAGAAAGTAGACTCGACAAGCTTTCTAAACACCCAAATCCGAGTTCAGGAGTATCCGGAGCGAGCCTGCGAAGTTTGCCCAAAAATTTGTCAAGCGGGTACCGCTACTGGCCAACTCCCAGTACTGGTACTGGGTGTCTAGAGATCAGTTTTTCCAGCCCGTTGAAGCCTTGTACCGGTACTAAGGCATTTCTAGTATTGGTACTGCATGGAAAAATCTGCAGATTTTTGTTATCTATTTCAACCTTTCATTTATGGAAAGTTTTCACTTAAGGAATGTTTTTGGGATATTTTGGGGGACTTTTTGGTCCTTTGTAACTTAACTTTAAAGCCCTATAAATAGGCATGTATGCCTTTTATGGAAAGGATGGCCAATAGTTAGATTTAGGCCTATGCTTTAAGTCTTTCATCTTTCTAGGAACTTCATAGCTAGCAAGCTTTCTCTCTTGTAATTTCCATCAAGAACTCAAGTAAGTTTAGTTTGTTTATTGTTTTCTTGTTTATTAATGTTGTAGTTACGGACTAGATTCTCCTTAATATCAAGTTTATTTTTGTTTCTATCGGTTAATCATGATTCAACTCTTAGCATAATTTCTAGTCTTTTCAATATGTATGAGTAGTTCATAGGCTTGGTCATGGGGTGATCTCTCTCCCATGGCTTTGTTGTTTTAATGGTTTTTTTTATAACTTGATCATGGCCTTAGTAAGGAGAAGGTTTAATCTCTAATTTTCGGCCAAACCAAAAGGGCTAATACTTTCTTTGACCGTGTGTTGCCCGGAGTTTTAACCTTCGGCTTGCACATGGGGCTTGGGGTTTTTAACGCTCCCGGCGTTTGATTTAAATTTCTTCCAAAAAAGATTAAGTCCTTTCAGAGCTAAAACCATGATTATGCTCGGCTTTTAACGTTGAGTGCTTTGGTTTCAAGATTGTCTATGTCTTGAACTTAAGTTGTTATGAAAAATGGTTAAATAGGCTAAGTCATCGGGAGGTTTAATCCCCTAGACCTTGCCGCCTGTTTTACTTAAGTCTAAACATCTTTTCTAGTCTTTTTACTTAGCATTTCAACTGTTTAAAGCAAAACCAAGTTGGCCGTCTTAAACGCCGAAACCCACCATATAAAACCTATAATCTGATTAAGCTAAAACCTACAATTCAATTAAGCTATCTCTGATTTCCTATGGTACGATCCCGGTCTTGCCGGTTTATTATGCTACCGACGATCTAACCCTACGCTTGGGTTTTTTCTAACCTTATATTTGAAGGCAAGGTTGTGGTGCTAAGCACATGCTCATTATTGGTAGCAATGAAAGGGTCATTCGGTTTACTAAGGATATGTTAAACTCGAAGTTTGACAAGAAGGATATGGGCCTTGCAGATGTCATTTTGGGTGTCAATATCACCAGAACATTTGTCGGACTTGCGCTGTCTCAGACACACTATGTTGACAAGATTCTTCAAAAGTTTAACCCATCTGATTCAAGTGTCGCAAGAACCCTAGTTGATTTAAATCTCCATTTATCCAAGAAAGGGGTGGGGGGAAGGCGTACGTATCTCAACTAGAGTATTCTCGGATAATTGGGAGCCTGATGTAGTTGATGAGTTGTACAAGGCTCGATATAGCATACTCAGTCAGCAGATTGAGTAGGTACACGAGTAATCCAAGACATGATTGACAATCCCTCAATATTGTAAATAATAGGGCTTATCTTTCTCATTTTCCGACCAATTGAGGGTAAAATCATCATATCTTTTGATGTGCAAAATACTTTTGATCTAAACCACTTGGGTTAGAAAGTAGACTTACCAAGCTTTCCAACAGTCCAAAAAACACCCAAAATCGAGTTCGGGAGTTTTCGGAGCGAGCGCGCGAAGTTTAAAAAGTGCCTGCAGAACCAGGAAAGGGGTGTCATGGCCAAAATGAACCTAACAATGATAACTGAACTACGTCAGGAGATGTCCTATGTGACGTCTGTTGTCTCAGTTTATATCGGCGGTAGAACAGTTCAAAGCAGGATCGTACACTGGTCTACTAGTAAACCTGATAGGCTATCACAAGAGAAGGTTCCAGGTCAAAAGCCAGCTATGCAGGAATTATCCGTTGTCTCTCTCTCTCTCCAAGTCAACTTTGTACTTTGTATCAATTTGCCTGCCAATTTCATTCGGGGGGGGGGGGGGGGGGGGATTGTTGGAAAATTTCCATATTTTATGAATGATAATTGGGACATTCGGAGGGTCTCTCGAGACAACCAAACAGGCTCCGTTGGTTCGTTGAATCTGGACAATGCTCTTTAAATTTCCAGCAGTTTTGGCTGAATAATACCCCACGAATATAGGTTAACGCTAGCATTTGCACTTGTTATTCATTCTGGCAGTTTTGTATGTTGGTTCTCCCCTACTCAAGGCTAATGAATCAATTTCCCGTATTCATTTCTTGACTTTTACAAAGGCCACTATAGCTGTATATAATGGGCAGTCCATTCTTCATTCTGTATCAGAAAATTCACCAACTCTGAGAGCTCTGAAATTCGTTCTTTGTGTGAGAGAGAGACATGCAATAGTTAGTTTGCCAAGGTGGTTGACAGTGGTGTTCTAACGGTTTGCGGTTTAGCTGAGCCAATCCTGGGAGGAAGACGTCGACAGATACTACAACACTTTCGGTAAGCGGCGAATCTTTCTTAAGGAGACTGTGGTATCACACAGGACTTGGTTCATCTTCTGTAAATCCGTTTGTATTTCTGTTCTATGTAACTTGTTTTGTTTATATTTATTCTGTAATCGCAATGTTATTAGTGAAATTGTTATTTGGAATTACGTTTTAATTTGTCGAATTTTTCCAACAGTTTGTTGGGAGGATAAGGGAAGGAGAGGGAGAAGAAAGAAAGGTATTTGTTGGTGGGAGAAGGAAGGGGGAGAAGAGAGGAGGGAAAGAGCTTATCCCTCTCCAAGGGTGTTAACTAACAACACCTTCCATCCTAGGCCGGATTAGCTTATCCGGGTGGAGAAAAGACCAACTTACTTCTCAAACCAATTTGTATTCTTGATGAAATGATTAAATGAGGGTAACCAAGTACTTTATCACATTATCCACTCGTATTCACCCATATCAACTATTACCCAAACTAATTATTAGGTAATCTCCCTCCTTAAATAATCCCCCTTAAAACATATTCACCTCTTATCCACTCAAACCATATCCGTCCGACAAACGGGCCGAAATTAATGAATATGCAACCAACAATTTTGATTATCAAATTAATTTTTTGGAACAACGAATTTTTATTTATTAATAGACTGTCAAATTGTAAAATCACCGAGCACTAGCTTAAAACAATTCTTCCAAGACTCTATGCTGACGGTAAAGGGTGATTGGAGACAGCTATGGTGACCCTCGTACTTACCGTATCCCTCAGCGACGTGTTTTGCATTGATTTATTTCTGTCTCTTGTTTCTTATTGTTGTTTTGTAGGTATCTGTTAGCATTAAGGGCATGGTTGGGGTGTTCTTTTATGTTTTGTTTTGCTTTATTAGTTTGGTTATGTTGGGCTTTTGTTTTGCCGGGATGTGTTGTGCTGGTTGTTTTTTTTTTTTAACAAAAGAGAGAAGATTTTATTAATCTGAAAGGCCGAAAAACGCCTAACCATCAGAGAGAGAGGAGCCCCAAAGGGGCAAGGTAGTTGTCCACAAACCGGACAAACTACAAGAAAGGGCTTTCTTTGCACAAGCATGTGCAGCCCTATTACAATCACGTTTGACAAAATTAAAATCACACAACTGAAATGAATCCTTCAAAACTAAACAATCTTGTACCAAAACTGCAATATCAGAGGGTGGATTTTTGACATGGAACAGCTTCGGACAATCGATTCCGCATCCGATTCAATAAGAACACGTCCTACATTCAGAGCAACACCCAAATTCAATCCATTTCTAATTGCCATAGCCTCCGCAAGCCGTGGAGAGGTGAGACCTTCATATGACTTATTAAAGATTTCCAAAATGGAGCCGTTCGCATTCCGAGCAATTGCTCCTGTGCCAATAGTGCTCGTTGCCTTTGATACCGCTGCATCAACATTAATTTTTATCATGCCTTCCTCAGGTCTTTTCTAAACTAAAGTCTCAGGATTTGAAGAAGCCACTTGAATAGGGGAAGGCTTGACATTTGCCTCTAGAAACTCAAAAAAATCTACTTGTGCCTTTCCATTAACTACCTCGCAGGCCAACTTGTACCATTAAACACCAAATCGTTTCGAGTTTTCCAGATCCACCAGCAATATGAAAGGCCAAGACCCAATGTTGAAAAGGGGAGATGAGCTAAACGGATACGATCGCAAATACAATGCCACCAGTCAGACATATGTCTACAGTTTTCAAGCTCCTCAGGTCTAAGACGAAAAGGTGAAAGAATCCACACTTTTGAAGCTAAATCACATCGGAACAACAAATGACAAATAGATTCCTCCGCATTTCCACACAGTGAGCAAATTGGATCAGAACGTACCTTCTTAGCGGTTAGGGCTGAGTTGGTTGCTAGAGCTTCATTGAAACACTTCCAAGCAAAAAATTTGATCTTTGGGAGGATAGGCAAGCCCCATAACTTCTTCCAAATCAGTGCCATCACATTAGCAGAACTAGTTTGAGCTCCGTGATTATCCAGCTCATTGATCAAGCTCTCTTTTTCCAAGCAATAAGCAGATTTTACAGTGAATACACCATTTGGGGAGTAATGCCATACTTTGCGATCCCTTCTTTGCGTGGTACTAATAGGCAAGGAAAGGATAACAGTTGTCTCTTCTTCATTGAAACTTTCTTTGATCAGCTGCATCTTCCAAGTCTTTGTGGAATTGTCAATAAGATCAGAAACATAAGTTATGGTGCTACTTATTACCGAACTCGGGCTGACCTTGAAAGCTGGTGGTTTTGGTAGCCAATGGTCCTCCCAAATTCGAATGTCTTTTCCTGAACAAACCTGCCACCTCCAACCTTTATTGAGTAACTCTCTAGCCCAACAAATGCTTCTCAGAGCCCACGATGCCTGGCTACTTACATTTGCATTGAAGAAAGTCGTGTTGGGAAAGTATTTGCCCTTGAAAATTCGTTTGAAGAGAGATGGTTCACCGGAAATCAACTTCCACCCTTGTTTAGCTATCAAGGCCCTGTTAAAAACGTCCAAGTCACGAAACCCCAATCCACCTTTGCCTTTACACCGACTCAGCTTATCCCATTTTATCCAGTGAATTTTGCGTTCCGCTTCTTTTGAACCCCACCAAAATTTTGCAATCTCGGCAGAGATTTGATTCATTAGCTGTTTGGGCAACCGAAAACAGGACATAGCATAGCTTGGAATTGTCAAGAGAACTGATTTGATTAAGACTTCCCTACCAGCTGAGTTTGGCCTTGAATCTATCCATGATCTTAACCGTTTAATCGTACGGTCTTTCACATATGAGAAAAGCTCACGCTTGGAATTTCCAAGAAAGACAGGGAGGCCTAAGTACTTAGCCTCTTTGGCTTACATGGAGATCCCGACACGATTAGCTAATGTAAGACGAGCTTCAGATGAGATGTTTGGACTGAAAAAAATCGATGACTTGTCTTTGTTAACTTTCTGACCAGATCAGCTTCATACAACTCCATAATATTATATAGAGCAGCACAATCTCGCTCCATTGCTTGATAATACACAACAGAATCATCCGCAAATAATAAATGGGAAACAACCGGGCAATGACGATTAATACGAAAGCCATAGAGAAGCTTTTTACTTACATGATCAATGCAAAGCGCTGTAAATCCCTCACCACACAATAGAAATAAATAAGGTGATAAAGGGCAGCCTTGGCGAATACCTCTACTAGGGTGAAAAGACTCCCCAGCTTCCCCATTCACGGTTATAGAGAAGGATACCGTTTTTACGCATTCCATGACCCATCCAATCCATAAGGTGTGGAAACCTAGCTGCCTCATTACCTGCTCAAGATAATGCCAATCCACTCGATCGTATGCCTTGGTCATATCAAGTTTAAATGCAGCCACCCCTTTTGTGCTAGACCGTTTATGCCGAATGTAGTGTGTTAGTTCATGCGCAATAAGTACATTATCTGTTATCTGGCGACCCCCTACAAAAGCACTTTGGTTTTCCGAAATAATAGAGGGCAGAAACTAATGAAGACGATTAGCCAAGACTTTGGCAATGACCTTGTAAATTGTGGTACAAAGACTAATGGGCCGAAACGGACTAACCTTCGTGGGAGTTGGAAATGACCTTATATGCTGTGTTTGTTTATACATGTTTGTGTGGTCAGGTATAGTTGTACTTTTTATTTGATATTAATGGGATGATTATGTTTAGTTGGAAAAAAAGAGTCTATGTTGACACCATACCTCTCACATCCTCTGGGCAATTCTAACATTAATTCCGTGGGAATTCCAAAAATTATTTTTAGAAAATTGGATTCTTAATTTCAACAACATATTATAATTGTTGATGCTGATTTTACTGTATTATTGGTAAAGACGCGGAAGAATCTTGAATATGATCTTTTTGTCTAATTGTTACTGAAAGGGAAAATGACCGCCCGGGACGGGTTTTGATAATTAATACCCGCCAAAGATAAGCTAAGAACATTTGTTAATGCTAAAAATATCTTTGGCGGGTATTAATTATCAAAACATATCATTGACCGTCATTTTGCCTTACTGAAATCGTGTTTTTCTCTCAATTGCAAAATTGCAATTTAAAAAACATGATAAGCGACCTTTTTAAAAAAAAAAAAGATATCAAGAAGAATTGAAGTAATACTGTTCGTTATTTAATAAGATAATTACGCGACAATTTTTAGTTATAAAAACTCGTCCAGAAAAAACTCGTGATCGGCTCATGAAGGAACAAGGTTCTAGTCTATCTATGTGTTAAAATGCCTCAAATGCATTTACCAAAAAAACAATTGCCTCAACTGCACACGTTAGCGCTGCACTTTCACTAATCTTTTCTTTTTGTTATAAAAGATTGAGAAGAATGAGATTAATACTATCGGTAGTAAAAAAATCAGTAAAGATAGCACTACAGCAAAAGCTGTACAGCAACCGGGTACAGATCTTGCTTGCGCCTGTTTTGGATCCCAAAAAGATGATTGGAGTCGCTCATTTTGTTCAAAACATTTCGATTATGGTGTCTGTGAAAAATCATCTCAATCCGATGTTGGAAAATGTATTTATGAATCATCTAACTTTGCTTCAAAATTTAGGCTAAATTCTGAAGTAAAGTTGGATGATGCATAAACACCATTTCCGATATCGGATTGAGATGATTTTTTACAGGGACCCTAACTGTAATGTTTGAAACAAAATGAGCGGCTCCGATCATCTTTGCAGGATCCGAGACGGGCTCAAAATCCATCTGTACGTGGCTGCTGTACAGCCATTGCCGTACCTGTAGCAGGGTTCTAAAAAAATTATAAGAAACTCGCCCTGGATTATTTTTATTTGTTAAGCAATCATATGAGCGTACATGTCGAAAATTATTTCAGTATGCTTTTAAAGGTTTATTTTATGCTTGTCGATTTATTAGAAATTTAATGATAGAAATCGTTTTGCACATAATACATGTAAGACATAAGTTTTCTTTTATATAACCAGATGTCCGGGGCTAGCTTACAGCCTTACGCGCACCTTGACTAATTCTTGGGCCCTGAAGTTAATGACCGGGCAAACCTTCTAGTGATCCCAAAGTTTGAAATGTTTGGCTTCCATGAAATTTGAACACACAATCTTATAGAATACAAACACTTTTACTTTCTCATATTTACTTGGCCAAACCTTTGTAGGACAGAAGTCTTGGTATGACATCGATAACCCATCTGCTCATTCCCCTAACCGAATTTCTTCTGACTGGCATTATTCGTGCTTACGACATCAATAAAACACTTGTCCATGCTTTGGCCAAGCCAAACAAGGAATATCTCCCCATCCGAAACCGCTTCTGAGAAAATTGGTTTCGGCCACTTTTGGCTGGGGTTGAAGGAAGCATTCACCCACATTTCAATCTTATAACAAACTTGCATCAACACCACCAATGGGGACGGGCAAGGTTGCGGGGCCCGCTTTGAACGTGTCGCCGCTCGAGAAAAGAGAGACATGGGAATTAAGTAAATCGATGAATAACACATGGCGTGTCATGTAGACATGTGTCATGTGGGTGATTTGCATTTTTTGTTGGATTCATATGGGATAAGGAATGTACTATGTAGAAGGAGTTTGTAATAATTCCAAGGGGTTTGGTCGAGCGATTGTGAGAAAGAAACAAGTCTTTGACCGCTATGAGGTCTCATGTTCAAATTCTATGGAGGTCAAACATTGCAAACATTAAGGTTATTAGAGGATTTTTTCTTGGTCGTTGACTTCGGAATTTCAAAATTAGTCAAACGTGTGCGCAAGCTTGCCATTATGAAAAAGAAGAAGAGGAAAGAGATTGTGAAGTTTGAGCAAGAGTTTGTGCCGGAATAAAGGGGGAAATGGTCTCAAAGTGAGGAAAGGTTGAACTAGTGGGGGGTTTTTGCCGTTTTGGTATGTTTCCCTAAGGACATGCAACGCACTTGTCAGCCTTATTTTGAACTTTACCCACTTTTTACATCTGTGCTTTTTTGTTTTTTTAGTGACTTTTTTTAATTTAAAAGGTTGGATTTACCCAACAAATAAAGTGGTGAATAAGACAAGTTTAGGATATTGAAAGTTGAGGAATTGATCACATCTTCAATCTTTGTTTGCAAAATAAGAATTAATTAGGCACGCACAAATCTAATGCCTCGTTTTCTTAAAGTTCTTATTTTTTAAGTACTTATTTATTGTTTTACAAAATACGTTATTCTCTCACAATACAACTTGTGACTTCTAGATATGTTATAGGTGTAGATCCCTTTGTTATCCACAATTGCAAGTATTTCCACTCAAAATTAAGGGAGTTAATCATGATTCACAACCACCTGATCTTGAAATTAAGAGTCCAATAAACACTAGCAACGTGATCGTCTATTTACTACTCCCTCAGTCCCAAAATGTTTGACTTTTTTGAGACTGTGTGCTATTTTAAATTTCTTAAATCTTTCGATTTATAAAATTTTATGTAATTTTGAAAATTTTGTTTAATTAATTAGATTAATCTATTAAATAAGATTCATATTACATATTCGTTAACATTCAGATTAAAAAATATATAAAATTAAAAATAACACGTTATCTCAAAAAGGTTTAACATTCTGGAAAGGAGTAGTTTTTGTATTTGTAGTGTTAGGCCTTACATCAAATAAACCCTCTGTTTTTGTAACTGACCTCTGTAACCCATGCCAAGTGCAAAAAGTTTGTTTTCACATTTTGTCTTTTAATGCTTACGTGCTCTTCTGTGATTGGTTCACAGATGGGAGAAAAGTCTCTGCTCTTGAATGCTAACAAAAGCAGAGGTGTGCACCCTATGTTTTCCACATTTTTTAAGACAAGAATGTTTCGAGATAACCTAATGAGAGAATGTCTAGAAGAGTATTTCACATGAAGAACTTCTTAGATGGAATTGAAGCCCCTGATTTAATACGTACTGATTGATATATGGACACAAATGCATCTGGAACTATCCGACGCACATGCGCACATAATACACGTTGAGTCTACACGCATCGAATGATCAAGAACACTTCTGTGCGTGCTTCCGTTGGTATACAGACATTTGTGTCCAAATCATTTTCATTTTTTGATATTTCACTTCCTATTTTCACCCAATCATATGAGAGGTTTTTGAACTTATCCCAAGTCTGAAATTCCATTCCTCTTACATTCGAAACCCTAAAAGACTAGACTAACCTCAACTGGGCCCACGAAGCTGCACATAATGACAAAACCATGCAACAGTCTCATCTTATATTTATTCTCTTTTGTTGTTGGCATGGAGCCATCTTCATCTCTCTCTCTCTCTCTCTCTCTCTCTCTCTCTCAATATAATGAAGAGGTTAGTAGATAGAGAAGGAAGTCCTCCGGAGCTGAATTTGAAAGGCAGCGTCAGACCTTACGTCCGTTCTAAGATGCCTCGGCTTCGGTGGACTCATGATCTTCACCAATGCTTCGTGCATGCAGTTGAACGCCTAGGTGGAGAAGACAGTAAGCTCTCTCTCTCTCTCTCTCTCTCTCTCTCTCTCTCTCTCTCTCTCTCTCTCTCTCAAACCATCAATGGTGAGGTGTTGGAACCAACCAGATGAGCTTATCAAATATGCCATGGTCTTTTGTTTTTAGAAAAGTATTTTGTCACATAACTTGATGATATAAAAGTACCAAACGTTGGAAAAAAACAAGTTATTCATGATTTTTTTTTTCTATTTTCTTTATTTAGCATCATAATTGAGATGTTTCTCCATTGGTTTTGCTGGATTTTATTGGGCAGGGGCAACTCCAAAGATGGTTTTGCAATTGATGAATGTGAAAGGACTCACTATATCTCATGTCAAGAGCCATCTTCAGGTTTTGATACAGTCTACTCCATTGTATCTTTAGATATATATATAAAGAACAAATATCTGTGAATTTTTTTTTTTTTTGGTTTTTTTGAACGGAAAAATGAAAGAAATTTCTCAAAGAAGAAAGAAGTTTCTTACAATGGTTTTCTCATAGTTTGATTTTGGGTTGTGAACAGATGTATAGGAGCATGAGAAATGAGCAGATGGTACAACAAGGTATATATCCTTTTGTATCCTTAAAATGTTGCCTTACATTTTTTCAGAAACTTTTTCCCCCTCTACGTTACATTCAAAGATGACACCTTGTTCGTTTGGGATCTCAAAACCCTTGACCATGATCTCCAATAAATTTTTTCTATTTATTTCTCTCCACTCATTACAAAAAAAATCATGTAAGTCTACTGCAACTAAAATTAAACCCAATGCATAATAACCAAGAAATAGCCTCTCGTCATGAGGGGAATAACTAAATTATCAAGAAAAGAATCCTAGAAAAGGAGAATTAAAACCCAATTTTTCCCTTCGACAAGATTTGACCCCCTAAGTTCTCTGTAAAGGGTGTACAAGTATGGCCGGATGCACGAATTTAAGTACTCGTTCTCCTGAATTGGAGTTTTAGCTTTTTGTTGTTAGTCTATTTCTTTTCTTTATCGGGCTACTTCTTAGGTTAATATGTATTGGGCTTGATTTAGCCGTTACGGACCTCAGATAATTAAATTGATGTAGTTTTCTTTCTACCTTATTATCCCCCTGTATCTCTCTTTTGGTTGAGTTATTAATAATATGGTCGTTTTTTCGCTGTCCAAAAAAAAAAATCTTTAAATGTAATTTTTCCACCGGATGATATAAAAAAAAAAAGTTTGGCCAACTAATAATCTAGCTAAAGAATGTGACAAATTTTATTAACCTATGTTGCATTTAAATAATTTAATACAGCAATCCAGTAATAAGTCATTTCAAAATTCAAATTATCATCATCAACTTAAAAAGAGTTTGTAGAAATAATTATCTTATTCGCATTTATCCCGACGCATTGATTACCATAGTTAATATGCACTTAATTCTTATTGTTTTGGAATAACATGCGAAATTAAAGCAGATGAAGAAAGGTCGACATATTAGTTGACGCACTATATATATGTTGCCTTTAATAAAGTCACAACAATAACATTTGTACTTATTCTGATTTGCTTGTGTTGATAATTAATGGTTCTTTAACTACACGTGAAATACCTTAACTGGGAATGCATAAGCATGACAATATTGGAACCGGTGTTTTTTTTTTTATCGGCAAATTTTTTTTTATTAAAACTCGACAAAAGATTCATCAAGTGTCCAATAAAAGATTGGACGAAATACCAAAAGGGCAAAAGTCTATACACCCAAGGGACAAAGCGGCCCGTAAAACACCTGATGGGCCAAGCCCAGCCACCTAATGGGTCCAAGCCCAAAACTCAGAAACCAAACGCTAAACACAACTCAAGAAGACTACTAGAAAGCTTGCAAAAAAACCCCAAAAATACTCCCCACGTACACCCTCACTCTTGAGTCCTGTCCCCACTCAGACAAAACTAGAGGTGGTAAATGGACAGGTTTGGGTGGGTTGAAATAGGTCGCGGATTGAATACGGGTCAATATTAAACGGGTTGAAACGGGTTGGGTCGAATATGAGTCAAGCCAACCCAAACACGACCCGACCCATTTCCTTCATTTTCTCACCGTCATACCTATAACAATTTTTTATTTTTTTTTAAATTCAGCCAGATGAATATATTGAAGCATTCCACTCAGTGTATGTACCCATAGGCCATAACATTTAAACCGTAGAGGTTCCTAATTAGACTAACTTGAATTTTAAGTAAAATAATAACCATATAATTAGGAAAATTCATATGAATTAAGGATAAAAAATGAGAGTATGACGATAGTGAAAGAGTGAAAATAATATAAGCAAAATTAATATATTTATGTTAAAGGGGAAAAAAATGACTTCAATGACACAACAATAACATTTTTTGACATTATAAGAGATCAATACATATTTTCCTCATACGAACCCATTAAACCCATTTCAGTCACTATTTGAATCGGTGAAATATGAATTGGCTATGGACACAATTACGTCTGGAGTCGTTCGATGCACATGAGTTGACATGCATTAAATTGCTCCGAACACAGTTGTGGTCAAGAGTTGTGTATGTAGATTTAGGGAAGAAATTAATGCGTCATGCAGATTTATTGTTAAAGTAGTCTTCACTACTACACCATTTTTAATTATCAAATAACCATCAATTTTTCTGTTCCATTTCTTTCCGGTTATTTGAATTTTTTTTCTTTTTGTTTGTTTGTTTGTTTGTTTTTTTTTATTACTTTTTTGCATTTTGGTGGTGAAGCAGAAGTGGAAGCAAACAAGAATGAAAAACTGCAAGAAATTCCACATATCAATAGTAGCTTCGCACAATCAAGCCCTATCTACCGTGAGAAAATTCATCATCTCTACAATAAGGGACTGATTATCAATGAAAGCCGGGGAAATTGCAACTTTGAAGAGGTCACAAAGAACGCTTGCGTTCCAGCAACATGGTTTGTAATTTCCTCTTTGTTTATCTTAGTAACATATATCAGTGCTTTAATTTTTGTCATTTTTCTCAGCTAATCATTCACAAATGACGTACAGGAAGTAATTTTAATTTATTTTGACGGGGATTAGAAGTGAGATGAATTGTACAAATCGATGGGTTGCACTATTTAATTAAGTACTACCTTATTGCTGAGAAAGAAAAGAGAAAATTTTCATCTTCTTACACAAATTATATGCCGAATGTGTTTGAATTGTGCAGGAAAGAGATGCGAGAGACTAGGAATGACAGGAAAATAATGTTCAAAGATTTTTTCAGTAGCTCCATTGCCCAGGTAAACAATCTCTTTGTGATCGGGAAAAAAAAATTATAAAGAAGAAATCAAGAGAAAGAAAAACCCCGCTTCATGAAAATGATTCATGAAGCAAAATGTTAAACCAAATTAAACATCCAATCTCTAAGGAAGTAGTAATAAAATGAGTTGCAATTTGTTAAAAATATGAATAATAAAGTTGTCAATCTGTCTACCAATTTAAACTTTTAGATAAGTTGATGATAACAGTCTAGTATGGTATTAGAGTAAGCAATAGATTTAGCATTTGAATCTCACTGTCCACGATTAAAATTTATACGTGTTTAACCCGTTTATGGAGGAAACCTAGATATATATACGTGAGGGGGCGTGTTAAAAATATAAATAATAAAGTTGCATCTCTTTCTAACAGCTGAAACTTTTATACGAGTTACTGGCTCGTGGTGGTTAATAATCTATATTTATTGATTGGAGATGAATACCCCACCCAGGAACAAATTAATGCATTAAATAGTAGTACTAGATAGTTAGAATAATCAAAGAGATAGAACTCTTGATTATATTATTAATGATAAAGTAAAAAACTTTCACCGCTATAGTGATTCATCTTATGGATTGCGAACCCAAAAACCATATAACCCAAACAGCATTACAACAGAATTTCTTAAAAAACAAAGACTGATAGAAAGAAATATAAGAAAAAATAAAAATTTGCCTCAAACATAAAATTTCAATTATTTGACTGCATACTCTCTCTCTCTCTCTCTCTCTCTCTCTCTCTCTCTCTCTCTCTCTCTCTCTCTCTCTCTCTCTCTCTCTCTCTCATTAGCAGTTTCTGTTTTGCTTTTGCAGGATAGTGACCAGCAAGAGTCGTCCGATCAGTCCAAATATTCTGAGCTATCTGTGGTGGATGAAACTGAATTGTCTCTTGAGCTAACTCTAGGTTAAGCTACATGCATATCCCTTTCTTAAAAAGGAAGCTAATTTAGACGAACTTGGCAAATGGAGCAAGAGTTTCTTTTATTATTCCTGGTTTGGAAATTTATTTAGTGAAATATGAGAAGGATTAGCAAGACATTCAAGCACTCTAATTTTGTTTGGGAGATTAATATTGGCCGGGTAGTCTTGAGAAGCATTAATGTCATCGGCTCCCTAACTTTGGTGTGAACTAAATTTACCAAATGATATGGGTTTAATTTCAGTTGGTTATTTCTTTTTTATTGGCAAAAATAACATTTTATTAAAATAAAATTTGACAAAAAGTACATCAAGTTCAAGAAAGAGGAAAGGAAAATCCAACCAAGAGTTGGATGAAAAAGAAAAGGGAAGTGCTACAATACACACCCCTTATTTGGGTGTGTATCATATGCACATTTATTAAAACACACTAAAATGTTATGATTCTCAAAATGTTATGAATCTATTGCTAAAAAGTTACGAATCATATTGATAAAAAGTTACGAATTTTTAGTATAAAAGTTACGATACGAAATAAAATGTTATGAATGACCGGTCCTACAAGGAATTTTTATGAGATGGCACAATATGAACCACACAATAGGTGCATATGGTACACACCTTAAAGGGGTGTTTATTGAAGACTTTCCAAAAAGAAAAACACCAAGAGTGCCGAGGCCCAAACACCTATGGGCCTCAAAATGCCCAGATTTAAACACATAAAATTTCAGTTGGTTATTGCTAAGCATGAAAGTAATAGTTTCCATTTTGTTTGAAATAAGTATTCTTTCTTCAACGTAAAATGAGTAGTATTTTCTCCTATGGATAACTTTTTATCCTTTTCCATTACAGTTTCTAGATGGAAATTGATTTTAGCGCTCTATTTTTGTATGCAGGCGCTCCACTTTGTACATGAAATTAATAGTAACATCACGTTAAAAATAGAGCGCTTGCGTACAAAAGTGGAGCGCCAAAATCAACTCAGTAGACCATCAAATTTTCCTCCAAAATTTTCAAACGCTACTTAATTAACAAAATCATTACAAGACCTACAGGCATGGCTTGTTGCAAGGTCGATCTGCCTACGAGAACTTGGTAGACCATCAAAATGGTGTGGCGCTGTGGTGAGTAGAGATTAAGTCATGATTCTTCTTCTTCATAACCACCTAAATCGATCACACAATTCGGATGAGTTTGAATGATTAATTTGTGCTTAAGAACTACCGAACAAGGCAAAAACTCCTATATATAATCTCCTTTTCCCAACCCCATTCATCACCAAACCATCAACTTCTCACCACAAATTAAAGATGGCAGCTAAGTTTCTTCTTCTGGTGCTAATCGGTGCGCTTGCTTGCACTGCAACCGCAAGGAGGATTGAAGTGGAGAAGCGTGGAGGAGCTGACATGGAGCCGACAAACTGGAAGTGGCATCACCACTCGCCACATTTTGGCGGCAGAGTAGGGAGCGGCGGTGGAGGGTTTGGCCATGCTCCTGCTGGTGGCTTGGGCAGTGGAGCGGCGGCTGGTGGTGGTAGTGGGAGTAAAGTTGGTTCTGGGAATGGCGGAAGTGGTGGTGGTGGTGGTGGTGGAGCTGGTGGCAGCGTAGGCTTTGGATCAGCTGGACTCCTGCCTTGAGTTATCGAAAAGATTTACGTGTCTTAGTTTTCTACTAATGGTACTAGGCTGCTTACCAGTATTGGTAATTATGTTGGCTTTTTTACCTAGACCTTTTGCTTTCCAATGTGCTGTTTTCAATTAGGAACTTGAAAATAATAAGCTTCTATTCCGAGTTCATTAATTGGATTGAAAGGGCAAGCTATCTTTTATTGTTAGGTAATTGATTTTAATACTTTTTTTTTTTTATAATTGCACTCTCTGTTTTGTCATCTTGTAATGTGCATTTACAATATTACTCTTTCAAGTGTTAAAAATGAGAACGATAGAATTCAGCGCATGAAATGGGACAACATCGGCCATGTGGCCTGAAACTCAAGGTTTGCGAAACACCAAATTTGCAATGAGACTAGCCAGTACTTTTCTTTTTGATCTTGAAGGAAATAGGAATGAGTGCTGACATAATTGAGATGTGTCACGTCCCTGATTTTCAACATAAATAAATAATATATTTTTAATAAAAGAACCTCACGAGTCACACACATTACCAAAAGTGTTTCCCCACCTGTTTCATTTACAAATAAGTCCCCAAGTTTAGTGAAATACAATCTTGGCACCACGGCCCAAATTAGCTTAGATACAAGTACAACATGTTTAGAATATTACAAACTTTAGTGAATAGATAGTTTACGAGCAAATTAGTTACGAAGCCATCTTTGGCCAAAAGTAAGTCTATTATAAAGATGAATAAGTAACTAAATGAAATTAGCTTCCAAAAATCTTCATGTCCAAGCACACCATTGCATGCAGTCTATTGCCCAGTATTAGAACCTGAAAAGAAGAATTTTGTTGAGCTACATTAGCTTAGTAGGAAAATCTTCACTAACTCTATATGCAAATATGTTGATAAGTGCAAACGAAAGAGGATAAGGAGATGCAGTTCGACAGATAGTATTCAATCAATTCGTCAATGAACCTCTATCTAGATTAAGTGCGTAAGTCACATGACACAATTACATGACTCCGACAATCCCAACTCAACTCGCTAACCCAAACTCCCACCATCGGTATTTCCACTCCTTGCATTATCGTATCACTCCACAAGGATTATCATGTTACCATCCCTTGCGTCACGGTGATTCCTAGCAACTCGGGTTACCGTATTACCACCCCTCGCATTACGAAACCCCCCTAAGTCTCCGTATTACCACTCCTTGCGTTACGGGTTTCCCTAAATCTACTTCCGACCCCAATCGACTATATTCCAATACAATATGCAATCTAGGACTTCCCCATGAACACATTCATAGATAAAACATCTTACGATATACTAACGTCATCATAAATGCACCAAGAACGATCACAAATGCCAACAATGTACGAAATACACTTTAACGATGTTTTAACTAAATAAATTCTTCATTCGGTTCTTATTAACAGGAAGACCAACGGAACAAGGATCACATCGAGAAGTCAAAGGAAGTCAATTAGACAAGCTTAAGATAGGTTAGGAGGTGTCCAAAAGGATTTAGAAGTGATTGGGGGTCAAAACAATCGCAGAAGAGCAGCAGGAGCAAAACTGGAGTTAAGCTCCTGGTATTGATATGCGCATAATCCGTATCGATATAACATTAACTGTCCAAAAAGATAAGCTTACTGTATCGATATGCCACATAATTCGTATCGATACCACGGGGCTTCGGGTAGCGATTTCAACAGATTTTCAAGGCATGCTCAATAACCAAAATCCAACAACCCAAGGCACGAATCTACACCAAATCAACACATAAATACATAGAAGAGGTAAAGAAGTCTCTACCTCGCAACAATGGCCGAGATTCAAACGTTTTTGAACGAGCCCTAACCTTTCGAACTCCGAAACTTCGTTTCAAGCTTGACCCACAGATCTCTGAACTCAAGAACACGAATGGAAGACTTGATGGAGGTTAATTCTTGAAGATTTTGTGAGATTGAGGTGGAGTTTTGAGTGAGAGGAGAGGAGAGAGAGAGATGGCCGGATGAGAGAGGGAGGGGGATGGATGAGAGAGAGTGAATGGGAGATAAAATATCTCCTACAACGCGAACACACACCTTATATACTCATATATCTTTTTTATTACATCAAAACTCCTTCAAACTTCAATTCATTCACTTAAGTCCCCAAATCAAACAATCACCTAATAAACCACCTTTCACATTTAGACATTAATTAATCATTTTCAGTAATTAAATAAATTACGGGTCTCTACAAGATGTGTTCATATTTCTTCAAATCAAAAGCCTTTATTGCAAGTTGTAGACAAAACCCGTTCCGCTTTCTCAAATAAATACTTAAAAAAAAATACTTATTTTTTAGCTTAAAAATAATAGGTTTATATGTGTGTGTGTGTGTGTGTGTGTGTGTGTATATATATATATATATATATATATATATATATATATATATATATATATATATTGCAGAGTTTGATAGATCTCATCGAAATCTATTAAACAAGATTTGTATTGCATATTTTTTGATTTCAGTAAACTTATTATTTTTAAGTTTAAAAATTACAAATAAGTATTTATTTTGTAAGGAGAGAATCTGAAAACCTATGTTGATACTGAGAGCAATTAAATTAGATGAGAGAGAATTTGTGACTGATCCAGACATTTGGTTGGCAAATTTTTATTGTTTTGGGTTGGATTGGAGTACCAATGGTCAGGTGACTATCCAGCCGTCTGGGCCGTAGTTTGCAGCATCGTATGGGCCTTGCGCTTATGGCATGTAGCTAGGCTGGTCATGGACCATTCTAATCATTATCCACACTCTCCGGTGGCTGTGCCAGGATTTGATGATAGTCTACTTGTGACATGTTACTAGTCTAATGCCCATGCTTCGCATGTTTTCGCGTGCTCATTGGATGAATTGATATCAGGAAGTGTTTTTGCTTTTTATAGTGATGAGATAGTAGAGAAATAGTAAAGATGTTATTGAACCAAAAATGAGTTTTAGTTTTTGAAATAGAAGGAATTTGTTTTTTGGGCACATCTTATGTGTTGTACAACTATTGTTTTTGCCAAATTGTGTGGTCAATGGATTGCAGCTCACGGACAGAATAACTGGTCAAATTGTTGTGTTTGGAGCTGTACGGTTTACACTTCGGGAAATACGTATGAATTGTTGCTGTCATCATCGATACAACTGATGCATGGAAAGTTCAGTGGTAGCGTTCTCATATGTTGGCAACTTGGTGTACAATTTTCAAATGTCCAGCAAATTGAAAGAATAACATGGCATAACATAAATTTATATGAAAATTTGAAGCTATCAAGTAGCGGGAATGATGTTTGGGCAAAGAAGCATTGTGTTCAGTATTAGCCTCGGCCAAAAAAAAAAAAAAGAACAAGTGGAAGTAGAAAAGGAGGTAACTAATGAGAACAATTGGAAAAAGTCCGTAGCTGCAGCAATTGATTCAAGCGCACAAAATTTATACTACATACAGCTCGCCCACCATTGACTTTCTATATGGTTGATCAGGATAATGAAAACTTGTTGCAACTCATATGTACACACATCCCCTCTAGCAATCATCAATCCACCAAAGTGGCTACCACCCCCTACTGCGGAATCCAACGCCACTGCCATCTCCCTTTCTCTTTCTCATGTCTTTGGCCTGCTTCCTCTCTCTGTATATCTTTAACTGTATAAGTTCATCTATGTGCCTATCTAATTATACTAATAAAAAGCACCAACACTCCAGCATATTTATTTACCACCACAACTCTATTCAGCTTCTCCTTCACATTCTGCAGTAGTTGAGAAAGGTCACCGCTCCATTTGTGAAACTCTAACCCCTTGTTGTTTAGTACTCGTATTGTTTCTGACACCTGAAACACGTGGAAACTAAAGGAATTTCACTCAACTTACTCCCCAAAAACTTATAAAAGTTGAACTGGAAATCCAGATGCTGGACAGGGAAGATTGGATAGTCAAACGAATAGATGTCACCACACAAAAAAAAAAAAAAGAGAATACAAACTTCCTTCTGATTTAATTATGCAGAAAGAACAAGCACGTGGCCAAAACAAATGGGTTAAGTAAACTGCTCTCTAGTTCCAATTTAAAAGTTATACCCCAAAAATTCCTGAACACCAATGTCGCGGAGGAATTTTGAAAAGGGTGCAATTTTAAGGAAGAAAAGAGCGCATAGGTTCTTTTATATACCCAGAGGCTTCATTCTTTTTTTTTTTTCCGGGTTAATAAAGGAAATCATTTTATCCATACTACAATGCATGCATCACCAATTCAACGGCGCTACTTAACACAAAGCACAAGAAGAAAATAAAAGAAGCGAGGGGCGTAATCTTGCATTAAATTAAAGGCTAATATGCTAGACTTACAATGAGACGCGTCCAACTTTAGAGATACAGTTGTCAATTTTAAAGGTATAACACTAGTATAGATACCTTTTTCATAACATTCGATCGCCGGTAGTTTGGGCAAGGAATGTGTTCTAGAAATGGTAAAGGAATGCTTGAGAGAGAGAGAGAGAGAGAGAGAGAGAGAGAGAGAGAGAGAGAGAGAGAGAGAGAGAGAGAGAGAGAGAGAGAAGCCTTACCAATCTTTGCAAATTGGTGTATTTTAGCGGTAGAGTGCATCTTAGTGTATGTCCACAAGCCTTAAATCTGCTTAGCAGTTAAGTACGTAGTCAAGCCCACACCTGAAAAAGTCCCTAAAGAATAAGAAGCCAGATTCAGGATATGAAACACAATAAGAATGCTCTGGTGAGAAATCTTACATCGAATCCAATGGCGCTCTTCTCTCCTTCCAAATCGAGATACGGCAAAGCTCTACCCGCAGTCTCTGCTGCATAACTCAAAACATAACAATCCAATTGGTTCCATCAATGAATCAGGAGAAATGGATCTAAATATAGAGGAGTGAACACGGACTTTGTCAATGAAATTAATCTAGATTCACCACAGAGACGACAATCCAAAACAAACATTACAATGAATTTTTACCTGCTAAAGTTAATTGGTAGTCAGAAAGTTAATATACGTATTTTGTTTGTTCTCAAAGTAATTTCCCTATTTTCTATTTACAAAACTTATAAATTCTCATCCTCTTGCATAATGGTGAAAGGACTGATTCATATTATCACATTGCATACATTAAGATAAACTCTGTGAACAGTAATTTGACAGCAAAGTTATCTACTTGGATTGATAGCAGACGAGATTACACCACATTATGTTTGGGATTTGTAAGCACTGAGTTAAGGTTACAGTACCACATATAGCAATATACGTATCAATTAGATAGCATAAAAAACTCAGAAATGCTACACACACAGCATTTGTGCAAAGATTTAACTTTTCATTCGAATTTCAGGATAATGAAAAGTTAGATGATTAAATCAAGCACTTATAGGTATCGGATTGAGCTTATTTTTCACGGAGGCCCTTGAAAAAATGTTTTACATTTAATGAACGGCTTGGATTATTTGTGTGGGACCCGTAGTGGGTCCCACAACAAATCTGTGCACAAATGTTGTGTGTGTAGCATTACTCTAAAAAACTTGATAACTGAAGAATAAGACAATCGACGTACAACATTGAAAACAGGTAAAAACAATTGGACATGCTTGATACATAGTAAAATGACAGTCTTCCAAGCCCAAATCCTGTCCAAAAAGAAATAAGAAACATGCATTTAAGGAATGCCAAGAGAAAAGGAAATTAGAATGAAATGAGGAACATCCATTGAAGCAAAGGACAAGCAGCACTCATTTTTATCCATGTATGGGGACATCAATTACTCCAAAAGGAATAACTCTCTCATTTTCATCGTATCCAAATAGAAAAAGTAAATCCTCCACCTTTTAAACAGCGATTTCCTTGAATCCCTTCATTTCATGTCTGTGTTCATATCTAATTTTAAAATGGATTGGAACTCGTTTCATATCTAATTTAAGTTAAACAACACTTACCAAAATATTCCAATTGCGAAATAATGGAAATAAAGTATGTTGATAAAATTGAAGTTGAAAGCTTCCAAATTTTGAGGGATTAAAAACCAAAAACTCGCAGGGAAACAAATGTCGGTGGCGTCGCTAGTTAGAGAATTTGACTTCTCACAGATCCTGTCAAAGAAACACAAAACCAAGCACTATTCAGAGGCATTAACCAAGCAAAATCCAAAGGCATTGCTAGGAGATGCATATGCTTTAACTTAGTCACAACTCCTTTAGATTGAATGATTTGGTAAGACAAAAATGTTGGATAGAGCTTCTCACCCAATCCAAATAAGCGATTCGGTGAGAAATGTAAAAAATGATACCTTATTATTAATAATATTAGTATTCTTTTAAACACACTGCTAGGGTTTAAGGGCTTATTCGTTTAACAAAGCTAAACTCAGGAAGCAGCGAAAACCCAGTATCTGACAAAGTTTTGCTGATTACGAGCTTTCCATATCTGAGCGGCACTCTACTTAGATCCACCATCTCGATTCTTTTCTAGGGTTCTAAATTTATACCACACAAATCATTATGGTTTACGCAAAATTGGAAGAAAGCACCTAAATGTTTGTAAAATCACCTCACAGAAGACCAGGAAGGGGAAGAAGCCGATCTCATCTTCTCTTCTACGACATGCCGACAATGACATGAAGCACAGAAATAGAAGACGAGAAATTGAGTTGGAACGAATCGTAGAGAATCGGGAGGCGGCGGCGGCTATGAGGTCGATGTTGGCTTGAGTGGGTTGGACGAAGTAGACTGCGGGGACGTCGTGGACGAGCTTGCGGTCCTTGTCAATGTCACGACCCAAAACCGACCCTGGAAGTCGTGACCGGCCAAGCGGGTGTTAAGCCGCCGAAGGCCTGCTCATAATCCAGTTTAGGGATTTCTCACATCATTGTCATTTTAAACCATATAAGCAAAGTATGCGGAAGCGTAGAATAAATAACATAATCCCAGAGCTTCTAAGTGTACAAGTATAATAATTACAAACCATTAGACTACACATGATTCTTCATGGTTATTCTAGCACCCCATTCAGTCCACAATTTGCTTTCTACCTTAACCTGAAAAATTGGAAAAGGTTTTCATAAGCCGAAGCTCGGGTGAGAAACGTATACCAAAATTACAAGTTTGACCATGGAAATACCCCACATTATAAAACAGTTCAAAGCAACAATTCAAATATTTCGTTGACCATCTAGTACAAGCATTTTTGTCCGAAAGCTCATTTCTTCAGTCCAAGAGATGGACCCTTTTCATTTCATTTCCCTTTCAAGTTTTTCACTTTTGAGCGATAATAGCATTCAACGGTATTTTTGCCAGTCGGTTGGGGAGCGACCCCATTGAAGAGTGGTAAGATATCATTACCCGGTGATGCCTGGCTGCATCTCCTACCTTATTACTTCACGCCACTAGTTTCTTTACATGTCCCCTAGCGCTCGAGACACCGTTTGAATGATTCATATTATCACAAGCATGAACTAACAAGAAGTGAAATTCAAGTTCCCAAAACATATTGCCATGGTCTAAATTAACCGTAACACCAAAGATTTAATAAACAGGCCATCACATGTATTTTACTCAACATCACCAATTAAATCAAGTAAGAGGATCGAATTCCACACTTTTCAGCAAAAACAAGCAATGGCATTTTATCCCAAAATTCAGAAAAATACATGTAACTAAGGTATGCGCAACTCACCAAAAATGATGCGTCTAACTTGACGTGGCACCGAACTAGCCCAAGGCACTGGTACCTAACAAAATGTACCACAAATTACCATATGTTACGGTTGAACTTAATTTAGTGATTGACTGGAATTTCTTCATTAGGCCGTCGGGTCGGCATAAGTACTATTATTATTATTATATTAGTTCAATTACAGAGGAGGTATTTAGTTAATCTAGCACTATTCCTAGAGCTGTTGGTACAAAAATTAACGTAGAAGTTTGGAAAAGATTTCATCACTTATGATAAGCACTGGGTTTAATTAGTTTAATCAATTCATATTTCAATTTCTTTCGGCAAATAATCAATAAATAATTTTACTTAAATCAATTTACGGCGGCGAGTTCCGGAACCAAACTCTTTGCCGAAAGTAGTAGTTTTACTCTTTAATTAAGTTCTTCGGCACATCGGGTGCGGTAAAGTTCTTGCGCAAGAAAGAGAGGTGCTCTGTGCGCTGAACGTGTGCGAGTTGTAAGAAATTTAGCCCCATTTCTTCTTCCTCTATTATAAACAGTATACATATCTCTTGTTCCTAACTGTAAAATAGATTAATAGATGAGAAAGATTACCGATAGGAACTATAGAAATTTTCCGGAAAACGAACGGAATGGTAATCGGAGGATTTCGGCAGAGAAAGTGAAGCTACAGGGATCTCTCTCTCCTTTTTACTTTGCTTTGTCTTTTAATTTAATAAATACTTATAATAGTTATATATATACTACGGTGGAAAGGAGGTGAATCAGATGGAAAAGTTACACCTGTAATTTCAAAGAACGAGTCCGTGACACGTAGTGTGGTGTGTCGGTTTGGGCTCGTCTCGATTTCGGTCCATATGCGTTCGGATTCCGGTCTCCGAAAAATTCCAAAAATTCAACACAAGCTAATAATAATTTAAAGGTCATCGTGGCAGTGTCGGATTTTTAAGGTAAAATCCCATCGTTGCATAACTCATACAATGAGTCCGGTTCCCATTCGGACCACGTGACTATAATTTAAAAAAAATCAGGATTTTACAGTCAATGAGGAAGTATAGGGTAACACCGTGCTTTCGGAGATCCTTGACGTGAATTAGAGGAGAGCGAATGTCTTGACAGAATCCACGAATCGTGCTTGCTATCTCACTTGATGTGGTGGTGGTGGTGTTGTTCTCCTTCATGGAATCTGGTGAGAGAGAGAGAAATGAACTCGAGAAAGAAAACTATTTGACCAGGTCAATTTTTATTGGAGTAGATTTTTCAAAACGTGTGGACAAAGCAATAGAAAGCCGTGAAATCAGTGAATAGACCATACCTTCCGCCGAAAGTGCTCCGTTCACTACTACAAAAATAGATAAAGACCTCAGTTATTTGGTGTGATCTTTCACTTTTAATCTCGCATTCAAAACCGTGGTCTATCAAGGTGTAACTAAAAGTCTCTATCTTTTAACCACAGGATAAAAACTGTGATTAAAACTCATTAATATCGTGACTAAAAACATAAAAACTGTGATTAAAAAAGACAAAACTGTGACCTTTAATAGCTTAACATCTCTGTTTCATTATAAAACTGTGGTTGTTTAGGGAGTAATAATCTCAGTTTTTGAAAAAACCGAGATTGAAAGTGGCGTTTTCCTAAAGGAAAAAATCCCTCTTTATTTATCCTGCTGAGTTTTGAACCTAAGTCTCTTAAGTTTTGCATAGAAGTTTCAACCAACTGCACCACACACACTTTTCAATTTATAATTGAAATATTTAATATATAACATATGCGTTTAACATTAAAGTATATTTCGAACATCATTTTGAACCTTCAAATATTAAAATTAGAAATTTTGATAAACATGAAAGTTGTAGCCCTTTGTCTTATTGTTCAAACCCAATTTGAATTATCTCAATTAATGGAGTTTTGAGCATAGAGTTGTACTCAAAATACATTTGGCGACGAAACGCAACCTTCATAAATTTCATCACCAAAGATATCCATTTGGTGACGAAATATATTTTCATCGCGGAAAGTACCCCATTTTTTGACGAAATATTTTTTTGTAGAATGGTTGAGAGTGACATTTATTTAGGGGTTTTGTGCGCGTAGTCGATTAAGGGGTAAGCGACTTTCAACTTTTCCTATATAAGAGCTTTCATCTCACGTCTAAAAAAAAATGTGATGTATTCTCTAACTTATGATCTCAGTTTCTAGATGATTGAGATTAAAAGTTCTTTTTATCTCAGTTTTTCAAAAACGAGATCTATTCTTTAAGTTACAATCTCACTTTTAGATTATTGAGATTAAAAAATCTTTTCATCTCAGTTTTTTTCGAAACGAGATATATTCTTTCATATATAATCTCAGTTTTTTGAGAATGAGATCTATTCTTGAAGTTACAATCTCACTTTTTAGATTACTAAGATTAAAAAATCTTTCCATCTCAGTTTTTTCATATAACTGAGATTAAAACTATAGTCCATAACATTTTATTACGCTTTTACAAAAAGTGAGATCTTTTTAGTTTTTGAACCGTGACCTTTATACCATTTTGTAGTAGTGGTTCTTTGTACTGTGCTGAACAAAATTTCATTGAAACCCGAAAACTGGAGTACAAATTTAGAGAGTGAAAGCCGGAAATGCAAAATACCAAACCTACCCATACACAGAAACCTGCACGACGAAACACAAAGCAAAACCACAGAGGGTATTAATGTAAAATCACACAGTGTCTTGGCTTACCAACCCAGGATCTTTTATTACAAGTGTATTGATTAGGCCCCGTTTCAGAAACCTTCTTAAAAAATAAGCAGCTTATTTCACATTTTTAAACTCAAAAATAAAGTAAATGAAAAATAAATTTTTAATTTTTTTTGCATCGTATAAAAGATCTCATCGAGATCTTCCAAACAAGATCCATATTGCATATTTTTAGATTTCAATAAATCTATAATTTTTGAGTTTGAAATTGCCTTCTTAAAAAATAAGGACTTATTTTGGGTTCCGGAACGGAGCCTTATTATAAAAAAAAATGGAGAGAAATATGAAGCTGAAGTCATATTTTGTCTTAAACTTTTTTTTAGTTAAAATAATCATAACCATAATTGCCTAATCGACATCCATTCATGTAAAACTGGTTTATAGTGCTCCCTTCCTAATTATCTTTCTTTCTTCTTTTTTTCTCTCTTTTTGTTGAAAGTGGACTCCAGAGTGTATTTACTACAAGGTGTGTGTATCCTGCACCAATTGCATATGGAGGGACCTTAAAGGCACATGATTAATTTGAAAGAAACGTATTCACAGCTCTGCGCAATTTTAGTCGTTCAAAAGTGTTTACCGTTAATAGATTATTATTTTTAATCCGGATCGTCCAAAACACTTTTTGACAGCCAAGATTAAGCGCCGTAAAACTTATTCAAGTCTCCTCCATGGATAAGTTTTTCTCAAATAATTTTTCTGGAAAACCCCAATTTACTGTAGCTAATTTAAGAGGAGGAGAAGAGGACAACTCCGATCCCATGAGCCAATTATTGGCATCGATTTGAGGTGAATTATGAATTGAACGAACTTTTCTTGGAAAAGCAGTAAATTCAATATTTTTTTCTTATTTTGCTTACTATTAATATTTGAGTTGATCCCAAGCGAGCTTCAATCACGCAAATCATATGATATGTTCTATAACGGCCCAATTTTTTTCACGTTAAAATAAATAATAATTCAAGTTTTTTTTTTTTTGAAATTAGAATAAAAAGTGCATAATTTTCCTTTCAAACTTAGATTATATACCCAAAAGATATGGTTGCAAAACTACTAAGAACTGGTTCAAAATATTACAATTTCGGTTCATAACAAACACAACACAATACTACTTTTCTCAAAAGAAGTGACACTAAAACAAAGGATTCAGCTAGTTGAACTGCGGCTCGTTGTGCTTGTCTTGTGTGATCTCGCCCTCAAAGTTCTCGGCTTGGTCAACACAATCTGGCATTGAACACCAGGGTAACGCAGTACCATGCGTTTTGACACTTAGAAAGAAACTAATTAATCTTACAGTCTCCCTATTTAGCACCAAGTCTTAACATCACAAGAATACACAAAGAATAAATATAAGAGCAAGTAAATTGTACATAAAGTCAATGTGCGTAACGTCGTCTCCAATTTCGTAAAGTCTAAGAATCATACAAGGTCTCACCATAGAGAACCCTCCCTACCCAAAACCAGTGAGCTATGGCATCCGGCTATTCAAACCCCTTCTTGGCTATGTGTACCGCAACACCGTTGGCAAGATGAGTACGCCTGAGTGATTTACTCAGTACGATACATCCTTGAACCATCAAGGAAGCGATAAAATGCCACTCTTATAGTCTTATGTCAAAACCATACTCGATTAAGGGCCAATCGTATCCGTGCCATCTCATCATTTACTTGCTTGAAAGGGATTGTAGAACTTAAGGTGATAGCTAGCAGTGAGAGACACTTGAAAGTGAGCCATCTCATTTCCCTCTTTCTTCTCTAATTTAGGATTACGCCCCCTTTACCCTTTTTAATTTCTCTCTAAAAAGCAGCCAATAAATGAAGAGTAAATGAGTTGGTTTCAAAATAATATTTACAGGGAAATTGTGAAAAAATCTCCGAAACACCCCCTAGTTGAAATGAAATGGAATTGGTTAGGATTTGGTTGAGGTTGAACTAAAATGAGACTAGTTTGGGACAAAGGCCAAGAACTATGGAAAAAAGTAGAAATATATTGTAATGACCCGAATTTTCAAGTCAATTTTTTTAGAATAAAATAAAATATTTTATTATAATTCTTTTACAGAAAAAAATTCTTTTATCATTTATTAAAGTGATTGTATTATAATTTAACCTTAAGAGCTAGCCATTAAAAACCCTTCGATATCATAGGATTTTTATTTTTATTCTTTTCATATCTTGAACCTTGATATCCTTGTACCTAACTATATAGAACCTTAGCTCTACTTCATAATCCTAAAATCTAGGATAAGATATTTTATTAGATATTATTTAGATTTTGTTAGATATTATATAGATTTTATTGGATATTATATAAGATATTGTTAGATATATTAAGATTTTATTAGATATTGTAAAGATTTTATAGATTTTATTGGATATTATAAGATTTTATAAGATTTGACTAGATATTATTAGATATAATTGGATTTTCTTGGATTTGATTTAGATATTATTAGATTTTATAAGATATGGTTATGACTATATAAGATATGATATGATTTGGCTTGATCTAGATATAATCTAGAATCTTCTTTCTACTAGTATAAATAGGCTTCACCCCTCCCCTCCACTCCACACACCATACCTCACTTCCTCACTTCTCATTCCAATTGTTAGCTTAGAGAGAGAATAGAAGGGGAGAAAGAGAAAGAGGGAAAGAAAAAAAACTATTCTCTTTAATTTCTTCGATCAAGCCGAAATAACGTTACTCCGTCCACATTTTCACCCGACGTACTCCATAGCTGCTCTACCGCCAAGAAGAACGGTAGAAACCTCCTATCTGCTCACCTAAGTATAATGTTAATGTGCTATATGTTTAACTATTTATCTATGATTAAATTCTTTAAGTTGAAAAGTTGATTTTATCGTTGTAATGCTTAATTAATCGCATGTTTGTTGATAAGTTATAATGTTATAATTTTCAATGCTGTCTAAAATAGAAATGCATGAAATTAGTGATTTATTATCATCGCATGATTGTAGCAAGCTTTGAAAGAATAATGTGAACGCGAGAAAATGATGCATGATAACGAGGCACGAGAAATGAGAAGTGGAACACAAAAAGTAAAAAGAAAATGAAATGTGAAAGATTAATAATTGTGTGAGCATGAGAGCCCGATGGAATCTGAAAGAATGGTTAGCGGAATCATGGCTCGGGTGTGTGTGTATGTGTGAGCATGAGAACCCGATGGAATCTGAAAGATGGTTAGCAGAATCATGGCTCGGATGTGCGTATGTGAGCATGAGAACCCGATGGAATATGAAAGATGGTTAGCAGAATCATAGCTCAGGTGTGTGTGTGAGAGCTTGAGAGCCCGATGGAATCTGAAAAATGGTTAGCGGAATCAGTGCTTTTTAGTGGCAAAATCTGAACTTAGCCTGGGAGTTCGGTAGGTCCTGAAAGATGGTCAGCGGAACCAGTGCTCGAGAAAATAAAATGGAAAGTGGAATCGACACTTGAAAAATGATGACACGGTTTACGATACGCTATGATAATTCTGAAAGACACCGATACATTTGATTATTTTTGTGATGCTAAATTTTTTTTTAGAAATGATAAATTGTTATATTTTATTTTTGTTAGTGTATGGGACATAGGTGTAGAAGTTAGCTATTGGGCTGAATTGCTCACGGTGTTACTTTTGTGACCCTGACATCTTATGCCAGAGTTTAGAGACGAACATGAGGATTTTATAGTTTGGAAGAGTTTGGTGCTGAGTAGATGCAGAAGAAGATGGTTGTCCAGAGAAGTGAAAGTTACCTTAGTACCCCTCCCTCATCTATTTAAATAAGTGTAACACGAATTTGAGGATAATTTGGCTTGTAATGACGTTATGTTTCGTTTTATTTAATAAATGTTGGCAAATTTATTAAATTAACTTTCCCTAGAATCGGAGCGTTACAAATGGTATCAGAGCCCTAGATTCAAAACCTCAGCCTTGGGAAGTATGGGTAGACCATAAGATAGTTCAACCATTGCACAAACGTGAAATGAGTTTAAGTTTACCGTCCCAAATTGGGTGGAATTCTGACAAAACAACCTCCGGGTTGAAGCAAGGTGTGGAAATTGGCAGTACCGCCGAGCTAGAAATTCCCGAACAATTGGATGATGACCTAAATCAAGGATCGAATGTGGAATTTGGAAATTCAATATATATATATTCTTGTAGATGAAGCACCCTACGAGACTGAGATAGGCGTATATACGGTTCGATATTTGGACATCTTCTAGATCAGTTAGGAAGGCTTAGCAGTGGTTAGACTTTTAATGTAGTAGTTAGGAAGAGGGATGACGAAAACCTAACTTAGGAAGCCTTGACTATCTATGAGGTACTTGACTTGTTTCAATTATTGCTTGTTTTATATGCTTCTTTTAGTACTTGATCATTATTCGTGTACGCACACTTATCCTTGTGTCTGCCTACTGTTTGTGTACAGTTGCACCTTACATTATTAAGTCTAATATATAGCCTTTCTTATATAGATGAAGCCTCTATACTAAATCCTTAGAAATTTTAACTTGTAGATGGTGACTACGCGAAATAGCTTAGGAAATGATAATACTAGTAACAGACAGAATGAAGGATCAACATCCAATGGTCCGCCAGTTATTAACCAAGCGAACGGAACGGTAGACCTAGCCCAACTGCTGCAAGCCTTCATTGCAGCCACTAACAATGCGAACCGACCACCACCCAATGTACATGTGCCTGGACCAATGACACGTGCCCAAGCAATGAACGAGTTCTGCAAACGCCGACCATCGGTATTCCATGGAGAACCTGACCCGATCTTGGCAGAAGCTTGGCTGATGGAAACCAAAGTGATATTCCAAACTCTAGATATCACTCGAGATGGAGACCGTGTGGCCTTGGCCACATATCAGCTGAAAGGAGAGGCTCGCAACTGGTGGGATCTAATGGAAATGACTCACGATGTCACTATAATGACATTTGATGAGTTTGAAAACATCTTTCTGGACAAGTATTTTCCAACACCGTTAAAACAAGCTAAGGCGCATGAATTTATGAACCTTGAGCAAGGGACAATGACAGTTACTCAATATGCTGCTCGGTTTGAGGAGCTGTCTCGCTATGCCCAGAATATCATCCCAACTGAAGATGATAAGGCAAGAAAATTTGAATGGAGACTCAGTACATCCCGGAAAGCTGTTGTAGGGCACGTGTTTCCCACTTACTCTGAAGTGGTGAAATGTGCACTAAGGTTAGAGAGAGCAACTATGGACTACAAAAAGAAGGCCGAGACTAGCATTGGAGGGCCAATCAGAACTGGCCAAAACAGCAACACCAATTTCGACAACCGTGGACCGTACCTTATGAAACCATTTAACTCGCGAGCAAACAATCAACCCTGGAAATCTGTTGGAACGACTCAGGGCCAGATTCAAGGGCTACCACAAGGAACTGGTCGCGATATCACAACGGTGCAGTGTCACAACTGCCAAGAATGGAGACATTACCAGAATAAATGCCCACATCCTCAGAAGGAGAAGAGCACCGAGGCAGGAAATTAACTCCCAAAATGATCTATTGATTACGGTGGCATTAAAGGAGGACGTATTTTTGCGCTCCAGGCAGAGAAGCTCAATATTGAATAGTGTGCGGTTGAAGAAGAACAATGTAGACAAGATTAGTAGAAGTCACCTTAATTGCCGTTTACTTTAGAATAAATGTGGTTTGATCCACTTTGACTATGTAATAACATTATTAAGCTAGCCCACGGAGTTAATGTGACAAATTTCAAAACCACCTCAGAAATAGATTGACGTACATATTTCTATTTTAAGGGAGGTAGAAGGGAAAAAAAAAAAAACAAACCTCATAACATTTTAATATTGATGACGAAATTATTTTAAGGGGGGTAGGTTGTAATGACCCGAATTTTCAAGTCAATTTTTTTAGAATAAAATAAAATATTTTATTATAATTCTTTTACAAAAAAAATTATTTTATCATTTATTAAAGTGATTGTATTATAATTTAACCTTGGGAGCTAGCCATTAAAAACCCCTCGATATCATAGGATTTTTATTTTTATTCTTCTCATATCTTGAACCTTGATATCCTTGTACCCAACTATTATAGAACCTTAGCTCTACTTCATAATCTTAAAATCTAGGATAAGATATTTTATTAGATATTATTTAGATTTTGTTAGATATTATATAGATTTTATTGGATATTATATAAGATATTGTTAGATATATTAAGATTTTATTGGATTTTATTAGATATTGTAAAGATTTTATAGATTTGATTGGATATTATAAGATTTTATAAGATTTGATTAGATATTATTAGATATAATTGGATTTTCTTGGATTTGATTTAGATATTATTAGATTTTATAAGATATGGTTATGATTATATAAGATATGATTTGATCTAGATATAATCTAGAATCTTCCTTCTACTAGTATAAATAGGCTTCACCCCTCCCTTCCACTCCACACACCACACCTCACTTCCTCACTTCTCATTCCAATTGTTAGCTTAGAGAGAGAATAGAAGGAGAGAAAGACAAAGAGGGAAAAAAAAAAACTATTCTCTTTAATTTCTTCGATCAAGCCGAAACAACGTTATTCCGTCCACATTTTCACCCGACGTACTCCATAGCTGCTCTACCGCCAAGAAGAACGGTAGAAACCTCCTATCTGCTCACCTAAGTATAATGTTGATGTGCTATATGTTTAACTATTTATCTATGATTAAATTCTTTAAGTTGAAAAGTTGATTTTATCGTTGTAATGCTTAATTAATCGCATGTTTGTTGATAAGTTGTAATGTTATAATTTTCAATGCTGTCTAAAATAGAAATGCATGAAATTAGTGATTTATTATCATCGCATGATTGTAGCAAGCTTTGAAAGAATAATGTGAACGCGAGAAAATGATGCATGATTACGAGGCACGAGAAATGAGAAGTGGAACACAAAAAGTAAAAAGAAAATGAAATGTGAAAGATTAATAATTGTGTGAGCATGAGAGCCTGATGGAATCTGAAAGAATGGTTAGCAGAATCATGGCTCGGGTGTGTGTGTGTGTGAGCATGAGAACCCGATGGAATCTGAAAGATGGTTAGCGGAATCATGGCTTGGATGTGCGTATGTGAGCATGAGAACCGATGGAATCTGAAAGATGGTTAGTGGAATCATAGCTTAGGTGTGTGTGTGTGTGAGCCTGAGAGCCCGATGGAATCTGAAAGATGGTTAGCGAAATTAGTGCTTTTTGGTGGTAAAATCTGAACTTAGCCTGGAAGTCCGGTAGGTCCTGAAAGATGGTCAGCGGAACCAGTGCTCGAGAAAATAAAATGGAAAGTGGAATCGATACTTGAAAAATGATGACACGGTTTACGATACGCTACGATAACTTTGAAAGACACCGACACATTTGATTATTTTTGTGATGCTAAATTTTTTTTTAGAAATGATAAATTATTGTATATTATTTTTGTTAGTGTATGGGACATAGGGATAGTAGTTAGCTATTGGGCTGAATTGCTCACGGTGTTACTTTTGTGACCCTGAGACATCTTATGCCAGAGTTTAAAGACGAACAAGAGGATTTTATAATTTGGAAGAGTTTGGTGCTGAGTAGAATAATGCAGAAGAAGACGGTTGTCCAGAGAAGTGAAGTTACCTTAGTACCCCTCCCTCATCTATTTAAATAAGTGTAACACGAATTTGAGGATAATTTGGCTTGTAATAACGTTATGTTTCGTTTTATTTAATAAATGTTGAAAAATTTATTAAATTAACGTTCCCTAGAATCGGGTCGTTACATATATCCTCCTTTTTAAGGAAAAGTAAGTTTGACAATTTTCCCACATTATTCTTTAAAATAAACTCACATTTATATATGTGTGTAGCTAGCAATTATATGTATAAGCTAGTATGAGGTGAGTCCTACTCTCTCTTTTTTTCCCTCCAAGTTTTACATAAAAATAAAGTAAGAATGAAAAAAGAAAAAGAATATCAGTTAAAGATCTATTTGTAATTACTGTAATATTTATCTTTTAAATAGATGTTGAAAGTGAATTATCGAATATGAATAAATCAAGGGTTAAAACTCAAGTACTTAAGAACACACATAAAATTTAGTGTTCAAATAAATTTACGGATTCAATCCTATTGCTTTAAGATAACTGTTAAGGAAATTTTTGTACGACATTTGTCTGTGTATCATATATTAAATGGCCATCATGTGGTTTAATTCTTTCTTTATTTTGGATCTTGAATTTCTCAATGAAACAGAGATATTTATCGCGAATAAAAATAAGTACCTCTATCTTGTATTTCTTCAGGTTAATTAGTAGAGATGAAAATTTTCTTTGGAAAGCATTTATTCATTTTCCAAGCAAAACCTTGGGGTGTCAAGTGAAATTTGCCCTACTCCAGGAAAAAAGTACATAACTATCATTTGGTTTGGCTTAAGAAGTCGCTTGGTCATATTATTATTAGTTTCATATTTATTTGAATTTTTTTTTGCCTTGATCAATTAGTTCTACGTCAAAGTTTTTGGACTATTGGTTCGTCTTGAATGAAAAAAATTGGTAAAGTAAAAAATTAGGAGTACTGAAGATCCAAACTTGTTTTTTTTTTTTTTAATAAGTAAAAAAATAAGTCAAAAATCCCAGTTTCAAGATTCTCCCACGCTCCCCCCTTTTGGCGGCTCGGTCCGGCGACCGATGGTGCTCCACAGTCCGATGTCCCACTCGGCGGTTCCAAATCTGTTCTGCTCGGGACCAGCGTCGAGGTAATAAGGTGTGCGGTTGGGGGTGGGATTTTCCTTTTGTTGTTTTCATTTTTTCCGGTTGTTAGTCCGGTGGTCTTCCAATCTAGGTCCTCCTAGATTCGGCTTGTGTTGGTTTGGGTTTCCCTCAGGTTCGGCGGTTGGTTGGTGGGTAGAATAAGCTTATTAGGTTCCGATGTTGGCTAGTTATGAGGGTGACTGTGGTCGGCGGCTATTGCGATGGTGTTATGGAGGTTTACCAGCAGTGGCAACAGTGGGGTCTCTGTTGGGGGTCTTCGTATCAGCTCCAGTTGGTGTCGCCCGCATTTCTCTTTACTCTGGGCCGTCAACGGCAGATCAAGGGTGAAAGGAGGTCTGGTCTCGGCCTTGGGCCTGTCGGGGCGGTCGCTCTGGTCGTGGTGGTTTGTCCATGGGAGCAGCCTTCCTCTCGCTTGTATTTTGTTCGTTGTTTCGATTACATCTGTTTTATTGTGTAATGGTTTATACTGGGATTTCGTTTGAGATCTCTCTGCTTTGTTCTGGATGGGATTCTCATATCGGCACCTCGTGCTAATTTGCGTTTGCAGGGTGTCCTAGGGTCCCGGATTAGGTAGTTTGGTACACTCCTGTATTTTGTGATGTAATCTTCGCCTTCGGGCTTGAATGAATTGACATTTTCCAAAAAATAAAAATAAAAAATTCTCCCACGCGTGCTATTTTGAAATGATGTTCCCATCCCAATTAATCAATCATTCTAGAATTACCAACACTTACACAAATATACTCACATGCATTGTGGATCCTGCACATACTATGCACCTCAATTGTAGTCTGGGGCCCATGGGGAAGGGTCCTGTCCAGTGCCCTACCAACCAGCCTGGTCCAATTTAGATCATTTGTGGGCCCTTCCCGACCCACAACAATGATCGAAATTGTTCACTTTTGTAACTCGTCGAAAACATTGACCAGGCCAAAATGAAGTTGATCAGATATCATTGATATGATATCGAAATGCTTTTATCTTCAGATAATTGTGTCAAATGGGTTGCATTCCAGTATTGCATATTTTTTTCTTACAAACTTAATACATTTAGAAATCATATCAACGATATTCAATCAACATGAATTTTGGCAAGGTCGATATTTTCGACAAGTTTTAAAAAATGAACGATTTCAATTATTATTGTGGACCCTCTCCGGACCCACAAAGGGTCCGAAACTAGACCGAACTAGTTGGTAAGGGAACTGGACAGAACCTTGCCCAGGACCCACAATGCATGTGATTGTGTTTGTACTCGTGCCTGTTCGCAATGAGAAATTATTCGTTGCCCCAAGGGCAACACATCATTTTGGCCAAGTGGTACCTCCCACCAATTAAAATTTGTCACACTGACATGCTATCAATACTTTTGCCACATAAATAACACTCCACTTTCACGGACAAACAAAGCAACGGCATTAGTCTACCAAGTACCAACCCTTGTCTTTTCAACTTTAACCCAACCCCTATATTTTTAATTTTTAACTTGGTGTCAGCACTTTACCTCTGTTTCTCTCTTTTGTAGGAGTAATGTTTTCCTCGGCAACTCTGTTTAGAAACGAGAAATTTTTAGGTGACGGATGGGTACTATGTGGTACTCGCTCAACACATCTAAGTCGTTTAATTAGGTATTGTACTATTCGGACTTGAAAGAGCAGGGAGAGTGGTGGGGTGAGAGGAGAGAGAGAATTTTAATCTGGATCGTTCAACACACTTTTGGACAACCCTAATGGGCTGTTCGGGCACCACGTGGGTACACCCAAGTGGTACGCATCCAGTACTCAAAAATTTCTCGAAACGAAACTACTGTTAGTGTAGTTGGTTATCTCACTTCCCCCTCTATGGAGACCTAAGTTCGAGTCTTATGAGGGACGAGCTTTGAGGGCCAAGGCTATAAACAACTTTTTTTTTTTTTTACACCATTTATATATTAAAAAATATAGTTAAAAAATTAAGTATTCTAATTTTCAATCCGTTTATACCGGTGCAAAAATCTTATTTTTCTGATCATTTTATTTTTAATGGTCATAATTAATTTTTGGTTCTAATGTCTTTCAATGAGTATCTTAAGAGAGTCTTAAAAATAAATGAGGAATCTTCGGGTCGGGGAAAGGAGATAAGCCGAAGTGATTTCGTCAAAATTTCACTCTTCTACATCCAGATAAAATTTAGGAAAACCAATAGGAGCCCAAAAGTTTCATGGCTGAAACCCTTGTACGGGTGAAAATGATGAACGGAGAAAAAGAAAATTGGGGACCGAATTGTGCATCCAAGCAGCGGCAACCCCTTCGGGCCCACCCCATTTACCCCCTCCAATATTTTCACTTCTCTTTTGGCTACATCCAAGCAGGGCCTAATAAAGAGAGAAATAGAAGTAGAGTACTAACACCAAGTTAAAAATTAAAAATATAGGGGTTGGGTTAAAGTTGAAAAGACAGGGATTGGTACTTGGTAGACTAACGCCGTTCCTTTGTTTGTCCGTGAAAGTGGAGTGTTATTTATGTGGTAAAAGTACTGACATCATGTCAGTGTGGCAGATTTTAATTGGTAGGAGGCGCCACCTGGCCAAAATGATGTGTTGTCCTTGGGGCAACGAATAATTTCTCCTGTGCAAGCATTTTTGCCGTCTGATACATCCAGCACCAGCAAGGCAAACTGTATAACGAGCGAGGCAACACTGGATAACTTCTCCCATCTGTCCCTCCCACTATCCTACCAAATACCAACAACGCACCAACAGGAGAGAGAGAGAGGGAGAGAGAGAGAGAGAGATATGGGGGGCTTGGCTTGGTTTGGTTTATCGTTTCCTACCACCACGCACTAGAGATGTGGTTTCCTTGTCTAGATTTGGCTGAGAAACCCTCCTCCACCCACTCCCCATTACCCACCAACCCTTTTCTCCCTTTTTTCCCTTAAACATTACTCTGTAGTTATAAATAGATATACGTTTCCATATGCAATAGTGGACATTATATATATACCTGTTATCTGTATTCTGCTCCGAGATGCTCATTTAGCCTCTCTGTGTTTGCTCTTCTTCTCGAAAAACAAGAAGTAGAAGAATTGCCGCATAGTAGTAATCTCTCTCTCTCTCTCTCTCTCTCTCTCTCTCTCTCTCTCTCTCTCTCTCTATGACTGCAATTTTTCAGACGGGTTTTTCGTCAAACATCTGTTGTTCAATCCTCAATTTCATATTTTTAGTCCTGTTGTGTTGGGTGGTGTTACGAGATTGTGATTGGTGTCTAATAATCTCTTCTGTATGTGACTTCTGTTTCGCTGTGCTAGGGTAATTGTCTGGCTTCACTGCGATCTAGTTTTCTGTTTGCTTTGTAAGGATATTTCACTCGGTTTCTTGATTATGCCCAATTACATTTTGTTTTTGCTTGTTTCTGCCCGATTCTTTTTTAGCGAGTTTTCGGAGAGATTTGCAATACCATCTACTCTGCTCTTGATAGCTTTTCATGTCAATGTGTAGCGACCGTTTGTTTTCCTTGTAAGAGATTGAATTAGTCATCCGTGGGATCCTTTCATCCCATATTTGATTGCACAATTTGACAATGAAACGTGTGATTGTACAATAGTAGAATATTCCGTGAAGGTGGGAAACTCGATAGGAAAAATTATCGACAAAAATGCCCAGATTACAATAATGGCAGCCCAATCATGTTCCCAGCTACCAAATGTGTCCCCAATGTTGTGCCAATTCTATGCTTTTTCCCGCAAACTCAATGTGAATCAATAAATTGGTTGCGGGTAATGTCTTGAAATTTTTGAGGTGTAAAATGGGCCACAAATGAGATTGTAGGCTAGTAGTATTTGTATTGTCTATGTTGGTGCTTGTGTTAATTGCTCTGTACTGCGTCAGAAACACTAGCCTCGTACACCAAAGTGTAATGTAAATCCTAGTCGACTTACCTGTATTTTTAAATATGATGTCTAAAGCCCTGTTGGGTTTTTCAATTCTTTTGTGTGCTCATTGTCTGACACATTGTGATTTCTCTTTTTCCTTTTGCCCCCCACCCTTTATCATGACACTCACATAGGAACTCCTAAATCTTAAAGACAACTATTTGCATAGTTTGTGCCATCAATTTGTGGATCATCATCAGATATGATTTTAGGTTTAACAGTATGGTAATGTGATCATTTGCTTGTTCACATGGATGTATTTGGGCATGATCCTTTTTTTAATGACTTTTAATCAGATATATATACAATTAAGATGAGAGGAGGGAATTTGTGGCAACTTGGGCAATCAATCACTCGCCGACTTGCTCAAGCTGATAAGAAGGCCATAACTCGACGATCCTTTGCCTCAGAAGCTGAACTGAAGAAGACAGTTTTATATGATTTCCATGTTGCTCATGGTGGCAAGATGGTCCCTTTTGCTGGGTGGGGCATGCCCATTCAATACAAAGACTCAATCATGGACTCAACTTTGAACTGTAGGGAAAATGGTGGATTATTTGACGTCTCTCATATGTGTGGGCTGAGCCTCAAGGGAAAGGACTGCATCCCGTTTCTTGAAAAACTGGTTGTCGCCGATGTTGCTGGGCTTACCCCTTTAACTGGGACCCTCACTGTCTTCACGAATGAGAAGGGCGGGGCAATTGATGATTCAGTGATCACCAAGGTCACGGATGACCACATATACCTAGTGGTGAATGCAGGGTGCAGAGATAAGGATCTTGCGCACATTGAGGAGCATATGAAGGCATTCAAGGCCAAAGGTGGAGATGTCAGCTGGCACATTCATGATGAGAGATCTCTACTGGCTCTTCAGGTTAGTTTTTCCTGGCTTAGACGTTATGGAAATTAATGGCTTCATTGTCTTTCCTTTGCATTTGAAGTTACCATATATAGCTAAGAATTGGGTCCATGCCAGTAATGTGCCGGATTTTCATGTGTAACTATGCTGTAAACTTCAATTGTTAAAGAAGCTTGCTTGGTAAATCTCCAACTACGCATGGTCTGTCCAGTTGACAAATGTGGTTCATCTTTCATTTCAACAAGTCCATGTACAATAGCTTCTACCGTCAGAGGCATTCTTGAAGAAATAACATGGTACAAAATGCGTTTCTTTTAGTTAAATCTGATTTAAGGACTACCTCTTGTTTTCTTTTCTACTCCATTTTTCCTTTGGCTATTGTCGTTATTCTTAAGTTGTAACATCAACACACATGATTGAGAATCTGAGTTCAGCCAAAATTTATTGACACTGTACGAGTGTACGCCCAATAAACTCTCATCTCACTTTCAATGCTTCGGTAGTGGAAACGGCCTGTAAACAGGTTTATCAATAGGCTTCTTTATCCAACAAAAAACTATATTACTGACATTAACATGGAGTTTTCTCGATGCCTCTGGTGCAGGGTCCTCTTGCGGCACCAGTTCTTCAACACCTGACGAAGGAGGATTTGAGCAAGATATACTTTGGAGAGTTCCGAATGTTGGACATTAATGGGGCCCACTGCTTCCTTACTAGGACAGGGTATGTTGCTTACATGCTTTCTCTTGTGGATGCTTTAACTTGGTTTTTAACCAATGAATTGTATGCATTATCAACTCGATTACTGGCAGAGGCTGTGACTTTTGGAGCTCGTCTGTCGTCCCATGACTTGGAAAACAATGGTAGCATTGGAGTTGGATGGAGTTTCATTCCTAAAACATAATTTTAAATCACAAAAGTAGTTAAGAACTCAGAGAAAAGGCTGTACCTATGAACAAGGCTGAAAGAGGTAGTAGGCATTCTGCCTTGGAGCATGCGAGTGGACATTTTAAAGCATACATGTTTTACAACAGAAAGTAATAGAAGTGAAGTCCAATTTTGTGTGCCAGGTCTCTGTTAATTTAGAGAAATAATGAGTCTGTATGTCGAAATGTAAAAGGATAAGAAAGAGTACAAAAACTACGGATGAGTCTCCCCTCTTCACTAGTCTCTAGCCAAATATAACCTGTACTAACACACATAAAAATCCCCCATGTGGCAACACATCAAATTGAGTATCAAATCAATTCGCTACAAACTAACTACTCTTAAAAATCTTACATTGTAATGCTCCTACTAAGACTTCATCTAGAGCTGCAGCACAGCCTTTTTTTTTACTGTGAGGTGCTGGTTTTGTTCCACTAAATCAGATGGTTTTATATATCTTCTTGAAATTGTAAGGTGGCTGATATGACAATGTTGTTTAGCCAGATTGAAGTCCCGGAATGACCGTATAAGTCGCGTGCACCTGACAAGTTCAATTTTTTATCACTCCTTTTTTTACAATACCTTTTTCAGGTGTTTCTGAACCAAAATGAACAATATAGAACGTGCAGCTTAGAAACACCTTCAAAGTTTCTTAGTTTCAGAATATCTTTCATCTTGTAGTTAATTGTAGATTTTTTGGATCTTGATTTCTTAGCTTTCTCTTGACATGGAACTCTCAGGTACACTGGTGAAGATGGTTTTGAAATCTCAGTTCCGTCCGAGAATGCAGTAGATCTTGCCAAAGCAATCTTAGAGAAATCCGAAGGAAAAGTAAGGCCAACTGGGCTAGGTGCTAGAGACAGCCTCAGGCTCGAAGCTGGACTCTGTTTATATGGTAACGACATGGAACAACACATAACCCCTGTGGAAGCAGGACTCACGTGGGCCATAGGAAAGAGAAGAAGAGCCGAAGGCGGATTTCTAGGCGCCGAAGTAATCCTCAAACAAATCGAAACTGGCCCGTCGATCAGGCGTGTCGGCTTTTTCTCCTCAGGTCCACCTGCCAGAAGCCACAGCGAGATTCAAGATGAGAAAGGGACTAGCCTCGGTGAAGTCACCAGTGGAGGATTCAGCCCCTGCCTTAAAAAGAACATAGCTATGGGGTACGTGAAGTCTGGGTCCCACAAAGCGGGTACAAAAGTCAAGATTGTGGTTCGTGGGAAGTTGTATGACGGAAATGTCACGAAAATGCCTTTTGTACCCACTAAATACTACAAGCCGTCTTGATTTTGTTGTTCGGTGCTTGCCTCAATAGATTTCCCAGTTGGTTCCTCGGCTTGAATTGTTGCTATGAAACCTGAAAGCAGCTCCAAGGCTAATATTTTTCTTCTATTGTTATACAATGATTTTCTTATCTAAATTTGAAGTGCATGTGTTGTGTTTCACATGTTTCTAGTGTCATCAATGTGGATGCTACCTTGTGTTTTGCATATGAAGAAATAGAAATCAATCCTGCTTATTTTCAGTCTAGAGTTGCATTTTAGCACCGTTGTACATTTTTCTCGGTTGTTCCCTCACTGTCCAAAGATTGGTTCCATCCCAGACCGTACAGCTGGTGAATACGCTGCTATTTATCCTGAACTTCAGGTTTTTCTGATGTTGATTTAGCTTGATATGCTCTGTTTCTTGTCAATTGTAGATAGTATTGTTTGGAAGAACTGAAGATTCGGTATCTACCGATAGATCTCAAATAGGACAACATCCCTTACACAAGAAATTGATGCTTTTTTTTGAACATCACAAGAAATTGATGCTGGAAACTCATAAACTGGATCTTGGTTGATTCATGTTATTTTCCATGTTTTCTGGAACCATGATCACCTGTTTTAGCTTTATGAATTTCTTATCGTAAGTCAAATTACATTTCAATGTTTTCTACTGTGTGTGATTTCAAACCCATGTTCATTTTTTGGTTATCATGTTCTTCTTTGCCTGTCAAATTTCCCACCTCAGACCTTTTTTTTTGGGTTTGCAGTAGAGTGCAAAAAAAAAACCATGATACAAAGTTCAACACGTGTGAGTTCATATTTGTTCGTTGAAAGCTCATCCGAGATTAATTTGTTACATAAACAAACTAATGTTGAATATTTTCTTAAACTGGTTGAGTTTTCAAATCACGCTTAAATAAGCTACTCTTTTGCTAGTTGAGCTAATATTGAAAGAATTTAAGCTACTCGAGATCACAGTTAGAGATAGGCCTGAATTAAGCTCATTTAAAATCGATTTGCGTCTTAACAAGCAAACTTAAACATACATTTAAAGCTCGTTAAGTTATCAAGCAATCTTGAACTATCCACTGTCAGGCTCGTCCAGCCCGTTTATCAGCTCCAACTGGACAATTAATATTTAACTTATGTTTCACTTTCATAATAGGATAATTAGCAGGGTCTTTTTTTTTTTTTTTGAAATGATTAGCAGGGTCATATGATTGCAAAATATTTTAATATTTGTTTCAGCGATGCCGGACACTCTGTTGAATGTCAATAGATTGACTTGGCCCATGGGTGACCTATTCTAGTATTTTCCAACTCTGTTTCAATGGTTCTTGTACATGGTTATGGTCTAAGCCTAAGACTTCGACGCAGTAAAACTTAACGCCACAACAAAACCCATCTATTCTTGCACGTCTACTTCTTGTATCTTTTGCAACAATTGCAGGGATAGTAAGTGTCGGAGCCAGAATTTTGATCTGAAAAGGCCGGCTTAATACATATATTTATTATATCATAAAGTTTTTATTTTTGAATATATTACATTTGTACAATGAAATGATTCCAGCCTAATGCAGTTAAAGTATACCAATTATTTTGTTTTTTTAGGCTACTTCAACAGTCACGTACTTATTTTTATTTTTGAAAAAAATTGAAAAATGAAAATATAAAATAACTGAGTTTTTTTTTTTAAATCAAACCAAAATTATTAAATTTACAAGTAGTTGTACACAAATTATCTATAATATTTAAAATCAAATATATACAAAATAAAAATTATAAAATTCGGGGGCTGAGAGATTGGGACACGGCCCCAATATAGCTCCGCCTGGGATACTTTATGAAGAATTTTTTTCTTCACCATATGATTGTTGATTTTGAAAAGAAAAGTTTTGTGTATTAACCTTTAGTTTTCCCTTTAGAACACACACAACCCACTACAAACCTGCAAGAATTCACAGAGGTCATTAATGGTTTCGGCTTTTCTTTCCATTTACCCAGTCCCTTACGAAACTCTCCTGACTGCTGCTGCTGCTGCTACTCTCTCTCTCTCGTAGGTCCAGAGGAGTAAAAGAGAACAGGACAATTCCATTGTCGCAGTTTTTGTTTCCTTTCCATTTTATATACTCCCTCCGTCCCCTTTTTTTTGTCCAGTATTTTATTTTGGGCTGTCCCTTAATAAGTGTCTATTTTGTAAAGTTAGGGGGGTAAAAATTGGTGTATTGTCTATTTTGTCCCTAAAAGTAGATTTTATTTTGAAAAGTTAGTGAGTAAAAGTGTAATGATATGGGTAAGTAGGGAAAGTGAAGAAAAAAGTTGATGTGAAAGGTGTAATGATAATGTCTTTTTAATAAATTGGAGTTACGAAGCAAGACACTTAAAAAGGAACGGAGGAAGTATTAGAGATGCACATTTTGTTTCTATATTACTCCAGTTAGACCAAAGGCCGGATACATGTAATGCATGTGCAAATTATATTTTGACAAAATTTCTTTTGTTTACTGTTCGATTCGACTTCCGCACACATCACGTGTGCCGGACCTTTAATTATTATTATGCAGTAAAAAATTGTACAATGAGAACATGACCATTGATTTGCGAACATCCAATTTGCCCATGTCAACTTGGATTACCACGCACGTATACTTGAATACTAGTAGTACTAATTTAGAACAAGTTGACGACGGAGTTTCAACACTGGCAAGGGATGAAAACTTAGCCAGGGTTTGAAAAAAATTGTTGACGCCATTTTGACAAAAGAAATTTGAATATAACAAAAAAAGGGCGGTTCCGGGGACACTTAAAAAAACCTCCAAATTTTAATCTAATAGTTTCTGATCAAATTTTGATGATTTGAGCATCTCAATATGTTCAGAACGTGATTTTAAGGGTGCCCGCGAAAAACTGGCAAAAAAGCTAACTGGGAAGGGCTTGATTTAAACAGTTTTTTATTGAACCGTTTAATAAAATTCAATAAAAAACTGTTCGGATGAAGCCCTTTCCGATTATTTTTTTTTGCTGATTTCTCGCGAACACCCTTAAAATCACGTTTTGATTACATTGAGCGGCTTGGATCATCAAAATTCGATCGAAAACTTGGGGGGGTTTTTTAAAGTGTCCCCGGAATTGTCCCGAACAAAAAATGTTTGGATTGCTACTGAATTAGCGAAAGCAAATGAGGACAACCAAGAATATTAGTATAACATTCCAAAAAAAAAAAAAAGACCTTTATTCTTTTTGGGTGTTCCGATCCCTAATGCACATTTCAAATAATACCAGTTTCCTCAAGTTAATAATCTAACAAGCCTTCAGTGATCAGGATTTTTTTTTTTTTTTTTGTTATTTTGTGGATGGTGAAACTCGAGCTTGCAAGCTCGAGTTGCTAAATCTCTTACTTATAGCTATGTTCCTACTATACTCGACCATCCAAGGCAAATGATGTTAAAGAACAAATTATTTCCGTCGAATTAGAAAAATCAGAATAGAGAGTGAAGAGCGATTTATTTTTAATTGGTTACACCATAGCATAACAACATGCATGAGAAGCTGAGCAAAAAAACATGCATGAGAAATAGTAGTAATTAATACTCATTTTTTCCTTTGACAAATTGAAGATTCGACTTTCCATAGATAACGAAAGTACTGTTACATGAAAAACTATATATATATATATATATATATATATATATATCTTTGTCATAACTAGTCGATGAGTTTATTGGAGTAATTAATTTATCCCTTCAAGAATCAATGAAAAAATTCAGTTTGGAAATTGTTTAAATTCATGAGTTGTATCTGTATGTCGGCCAAAAATAAAATATCACACCTTCAAACTAATCCAATACACATGCAAGTTTTTCAAATGCTAATGATGATCTTAAATGCATGTCAACACAAATTAACCTCTCAATTCAGCTCAGCTGGCTTCCAATAACCAATGGGAAAAGGGTGATAAAAGCATTAAACCTTTTTGCGGTCGCTCGTGCTCCAAACTTAAGAAATATTAATCGCCTGTAAACATTGATTTCATTAACGTATTCAACCAAAACATTCATCGCCTGTTCCGGACATCTGAGTTATCGTTAGAAATATATTTAGGAGTATTATTAGAAGGATTGAACTAGAAAAACCTCTCTAGTTATCAATCAATTGAGTATTACTGCTCACTCAGCATCTTGAACTTATAAAAAGTGCACGGACAGGCATACAAATTTCCATGTGCTCACCTATATTTTCTTTATTCGACAAAGCTAAACCCCAAAAAAGTTTTACTGCTATTTATGGCCTTGCACGAGGTCTCGTTTGCATTAAAATAACCAACAGTACTGCATAAAGTTGATGATTTTGCGCCCTTCTGCGTGTTGTCTGGATCAGATTCTCTTCCCTTCACACAATAGACTGAAGCGTGCTGCATGTTTGACAATGTCTGGACCAGTTTACACGTACCTAATTTAAATTTGAGAATATGAAGTTGACAATCGGACAAACTTTTTAGTGCCATCAAGGTACTACCGGATGTCTGGGCCAATCTGTGCGCACCTCGACTAAATTCAAAAATTTGAAGTTTACAATTAGGTAAACCTTCTAGTTCCACCAAGGTACTACCGGATGTCTGGGTCAATTTACGTGCACCCCAACTAAATTCGGAAATTTAAAATTGACAATAGGACAAACCTTCCGGTGCCACTTAGGTACTTGAGATATACTCTTCCATTCACACAATGCAGGAGTATATAGACTGACGTGTGCTGCTGGGGCAGTGGGTCAATTACGCAACCCTCTGCAACGATCTACGCGATATCTTTTGGAGTGTTTTTTTCGAAAATCAGCATTGACGGAAAAATTAAGTTGATTAGAAGACAGTAACCATAAAACTAAACACAACTGAAAACTCATTAAGTTACCAAAAAAAAAAACTGACAACTCATTATGCATAAGAGTTTCTCTGAGGTCGTTTTGAGCTTTTTCTTATTTTGTCCTTATTTGAATTTTTTTCACGTTTGTTAGTTTTGCGCCTCACTTTTCTGGTTTTTCGATTCGTCTCGTCAAGACGAATCAGAAAAAGTAAAAAATTATGGTGCTACCCAAATATTTTTTGAAATATCTTATCTTGGATATTTCCAAAAATATTTGGGTAAAAATCATAATTTTGAACTTTTCCGATTCGTTTTGATGAGACAACTTGGAAAACCAAAAAATGAAACGCAAAACTAATAAACATGAAAAAAATTTGAATAAAGACAAAACGCCAGCTTTCCTCTAAATCTAAGTGAAACGGGACTCTTCTATTTTAAACACCACCTTAATCGCAGCATAAAGTTGCATAAGCCTTAGTTAACCCGTTTTCTTCAAGGGTATTGGGTCTACCTTTTTTTTCCGTAACTCAGGTGGCCGGGCCAATTTTTATGCATTTTAACTCGCGGATTTGACTCCCACAGGATTAACGATGGAGATAAAGGGACATATATAGGGTGTTCCATAGGAGAATAAATTATACACGGAGGGGCCGTGTATAAGGAAGTGCCCGCCCACCCAATAAAAAGAAGGCAACTCAGCGGGTGAGACAGTGGGCAAAAATGGGACAATGTTAAAAAATGATTTTTTGGGATCCTGTGGAGCAGAAATTTGATTATGAGAGTCTTAGAAATAAAATTTAATTATGACCCTTTAAAATAATATAATCAGAATAATAAGATCTTCGCACTGGTTCAAACGGATTAAAAATTGGAGTATTTAATTTTTTGATCATGTTTTTTTAATATATAAACAGTTCAAAAATATTAAGCGTTTCAATTTTCAATCTGTTTGAACCAGTGTGAAGATTTTATTATTCTAATCATATTATTCTGAACAATCATAATTAAATTTTGTCTCTAGGACTCTCATAATCAAGTTTCTGTTCCACGGGGTTCCAAATAAAGAACAAATACTTAATTATGACAGCTTTACAGACTAAATTTAATTATGACCCCTTAAAAAATTATGATCAGAATAATACGATCCTCCCACTGGTTCAAATGGATTAAAAATTGATGCACTTAATTTTTTGACCATATTTTTTTAATATATAAACGGTTCAAAAATATTAAGCGCTCTAATTTTCAATCCGTTTGAACCCGTGAGAAAATCTTATTATTGTAATCATATCATTTTAAAGGGCCATAATTAAATTTTGTCTCCAGAGCTTTCATAATTAAGTATTTGTTCTTCATTTTAAAGAGTCATAAAATGAAGAACAAAATTTAAAGGGTCATAAACCTGTAGAACTGAAACTTGATTATGAGAGCCTTAAAGAAAAAATTTAATTAAGATTGTTTAGAATAATATAATCAGAATAATAAGATCTTTGCACTGGTTCAAACGGATTGAAAATTGGAGCGCTTAATATTTTTGAACTGTTTATATATTAAAAAAATATGATTAAAAAATTAAGTGCTCCAATTTTTAATTCGTTTGAACCAGTGCGAAGATTTTATTATTCTGATCATATTATTCTAAAGGGTCATAATTAAATTTTATTTTTAAGACTCTTATAATCAAATTTCTGCTCCACAGGATCCCAAAAAATCATTTTCTAACATTGTCCCATTTTTGCCCACTGTCTCACCCGCTGAGTTGCCTTCTTTTTATTGGGTGGGCGGGCACTTCCTTATACACGGCCCCTCCGTGTATAATTTATTCTCGTTCCATAGATGCTTGATGAGATTGTGTGTAAGGTGCGAAATTAGTTGTACCTTGTTTTATTCGGGTGAGATGAAGGATGATTATAAAGAGTGAAAAATTATTTTTAACAATTGGATGAAGAGATAAATAATTCTGAAGGTCCGATCGATTTAACTAATACCACCCTCTCAGTTACTAGCTGTTGAATGAGGCATCAAGTGGACACATATAGGCTCCGTTTGTTTTTGATGTAAAGTGTTTTACAATATAAAAATTTCTCTATGTAAAATATTTTTTTTAAAAATAAACTTCAAATTTTTATTTTTCGGTGTTTAATTAGCACTTGAAAAATATTTTCAGAAAACGAAAAAATAGTGTAGAGAGGGGAGAGCTTAAACGGTGGAGAGATATGGGAATATTGGAATTGAATGTAAGTCATGACCAACAATCTAGAAAATTGAGTAGTGAGAATTGCAGTAGAAAGCAGCGGGTTTATTTCAAAAAATAATTTACGAAAGATTTAAGAGTAAGTTATTTTCATCCAATTAATGAAAAATATTTTACATGTAAAATATTTTCCTGATTTTTTATACAATCAAACATCGAAAAATAAATAAAACATTTTACCAGAAAATATTTTACGTCCAAACAAACGGAATAATTCCCTCTCTAATCCAGTCTCATCGATAACTTCCATTTTTTATGGCTTGATATAATAAATTAAAAAGCTTTTTTCCGCGTTTTAATTATTGGCCGTTTCAAAGTTTTTACTAGTATTTTGTAGAATAATCCTTTTGTTATTTCTCTTGGAACTTGGAAAGTCAATCAAGGGTGCTCAAGGGGTAGGAACGTAGGATGACACAGCCAACCCCCAAGACTCTGAAACGGTCTAAACATCTGAGCCGTTCAAACCGTTGAACAGTAAATAAGTTCCTTTATCAACTCCCCAATCTCTCTCTATATAAACCATATAAACTTCTCTCTCTCTCTCTCCATTCCACTTCGATCACTACGTTCTTCAAAACCTCAACTCAAAGCGTACCCAAAATAGATTTCACAGCCTCTTCTATTCAACTTAAAATCAAGACAGTACATTCCTGCTAAGAATTTACATAGCCTGAAGAAACCCACGAAAATGCCTATCATTCTAGCTTCAAATGCGATTCCTTCACCAATTATTTCCTCCTCTTCTTCGCGTTGCCGCAGAAAGATGACCGTGAGAGCTACTATCAATATGCCGAGGTTCCAAAATGGTAGCCTTTCTCTTCCCAAGCTGACAACCAGAGGTTTGGAATTGAGAAGTGTTTACGAAAATGCAAAAACCACCACCCCACTCGAAAAACTTTCTCCCGCTCCTATTAATTCTTCCAATCCCATGGCGATAGCAAAGCTTTACGCGATCTTGGAGGCGGTTGCAGATAGAGTGGAGATGCATAAGAATATTGGAGAGCAGAGAAACAACTGGAACACTCTACTTTTAACATCTATTAACGCAATTACTCTAACAGCTTCGGTGATGACCGGAGTCGCTGCTATGGGAGCCGGTGGGGCTCCTCTTGTTGCTCTTAAGCTTTCTTCTACTTTGTTGTACTTGGCGGTTACGGGAATGTTGTTGGTCATGAACAAGATCCAACCGTCTCAGCTCGCCGAAGAGCAGAGGAATGCTGCGAGATTGTTCAAGAAACTTTATGAAGAGATTCATACGACCATTCGTATCGGTTCTCCCACTTCAAACGATGGGGAGGAGGCAATGGAGAAGGTTTTGGCCCTTGATAGGGCATACCCACTTGCCTTACTCGGCGTGATGCTTGAGAAATTTCCAAAAACCGTGGAGCCTGCTGTCTGGTGGGCCAGCCAGCAAGCTCCACTACGGAATCGAAAGGCGGAAGTGCTTGGTGCCAGAAACAATGGGAACGGTTGGAATGGTGAGCTAGAGGGGGAAATGAGAGAGATAGTAACGGTTTTGAACAGGAAAGATAAGGAAGATTACCTGAGGTTGGGTAAAAAAGCCTTGAAACTGAACAAAATCTTGGCCATTTCTGGCCCTTTGCTGACCGGACTTGCTGCTTTTGGCTCTGCTTTCGTGGGCCACGGGTCCTGGGCTGTGGTTCTTGGCGTCGTTGCCGGGGCTTTGTCGACCGTCGTGAACACGATAGAGCATGGTGGGCAAGTTGGGATGGTGTTTGAGATGTACCGGAGCAATGCCGGTTTCTTTGAGCTCGTGCAAGAGTCCATAGAATCAAATTTGAAGGAGAGAGAAGTGGAGAGGAGAGAATATGGGGAGTTGTTTGAAATGAAGGTGGCTTTGCAGCTCGGAAGGAACCTATCTGAGCTTAGGGATCTAGCAACTTCTTCTGCAATGAAAGGGGAGGCTAACCATGAGTTTGCAAGCAAACTTTTTTAATTTGTTCGGTGCTTTCAGACTACTGATTAGTTCAACAGTGGAAAGATGTATGTATGATACTAACTTTAGGCGATTTGTAACTGTTCATATAATATCGACTAATAATTCGATCCATTCACTTATTTATTTTGTCTTCGATAACGAGGATATTGTATCGTCATTAATCCATATAGGAGTATTAAACATGGACATATTCTTTTGCCGAACAATTGATTTTGTTGTAAAACTGAAAAATGAGGTGAACAATATATTGATTCTTCAAGTTTGATTGGAAAACTTAACAAGCTTTGGTGTGTTCTAGCATGGCTTGTTTATGGAACAAGTTGATCTTGAGAAATTTGAATTATTTTAACACCATAAGCCGAACGAGGAATAGCAGCTTGATATGAAAATTTTAACAAGCTTCCAAAAATATCCAAGCTTGATTTGTTAATGTAACAAACAAGCCGATCCCGAACAAGCTCGAGATTGAATAACTTGGCTTTGATTTGGATGGTATTACGTTATTATATATAATTATGCTAGGTTAGATATCAAAAGAAATAATAATATAATAATAATAAGGTAATGTTTGGTCTCCAATATCACAGTAAAACCAATGCATAGAGTAGTTTAGATTGTATGGGTGTAGGCCGTGTGGCTAAGGCTGTAGTCATGGGGTAGAACCAAGTCAATGGAGATTAACGTACGTCTTAAGAACAACAAAAGAGGTTTTTTTTTAAACAAAAAAAAAATTATTAATCTTTATAAAGGATTACAAAGATTAAAAGGAACAAAGGCACACTGGCACTAAGCCGCCCAAGACCTAAAATAAGGAGTGCAATTTTGTTCACCCCCTTAAAAGAGGGTGAACATTACTTTCCATTTTATTGGTTAAAATGGTGCGGATCCCACCTCAAGTGATGTCATGTTTACCTCTGCAATACACTTTTTGGTAAACATGACATCACTTTGTGATGGGATCCATATCATTTCAATCAATAAAAAATAATAATATTCACCATTTTTTAAGAGAATAAACAAAACTCAACTCTAAAATAAGGCAAGCACATAAAAAAAACCTACTTAAACCAACATAAAACATCAAAAAACCTAAGCAAAACCTCAGACTCTACGTACAAAAGAGTCTACCCGTAAATTAACTGTCCACATCTGTTAAGGAGAATGATACACCCACCGAAGGGGTGTTCCACCGCACCGCCCACCGCAGCTCGCTGGGCCCACTCCGGCCACCGAAAGTCCGATCCGAACCGTCCAAAAATTTAAAAAAAAAAAACAGAGTGGGCCCTCGCGAGAATTAACGGCATCCGACGTATGTAAGTGCTCGATCAGAACTTCAAAAAATCAGATGATCCGAGCCATTAAAAATGGAAGTTCGGATCGAGCACTTACACACGTCGGATGTCGTTAATTCTCGCGTAGGGCCCACTCGGTTTTTTTTTATAAAATTTTTGGACGGTTTGGATCGGACGTCCGGTGGCCGGAGTGGACCCGGCAAGCTGCGGTAGACGGTGTGGTGGAACACCCCTTCGGTGGGTGTATCATTCTCCGTCTGTTAAAGTGTTGACGGTTTTTTAACCCTTGAAGGAGAATGCCGATGTCAGCCCAAGAGGCGGACAATAGCATAGCACATGCGCCTCATCTTTACCAAGTTTGGTACGACATCTCCTTTTGTTGAAAAGACATGATACTTCAGAGGCCAATGACAAAACTAGCCCTTTTTGAAGATTTTTCTTCAAACTAGGATATGATTTCTTTTGAGCAGCAAAATTATGTTGGACCCTTGTCCGTTCTTCCGAAATCTTTCTTGGGCATTTTTTCAATTTCTTTTAATTTTTTGTAATTTATGTCTTAATTTTTGAGGTTAATCTTTCATCTTTACGAGGAAAATAAGAAAAGTATAAAATTGTGGATCGGAGTTAAAAAAATTTATATAGGACAATATTAAAGACGAAAAGACAATTTTTTGGTATTCAGTCAATTTTTTCGATGCTTTTGGAGGTAACTTTTTCTTTTTAAACTCTCCTCGTTAAGATGAATGACCAATCCAAAAAATCAAAATCAAAACCAAACAAAGCCTCAATATTTTTTTCTACTATTTTAGTAGAAAAGTGAAATAAAAATAAAAGAAGTAGATAATCACCAACTGGTTGAAGGTTGTTGATGAATCAATTCTGATTCGGATCCACACAAATAAAAAAAACAGTTCTAATTGCAAAAAAGTATTGCCAGAACGAAATTTTATGCGTCTGCCTTTTAGGGGTGTTTTTGGTAGTGAAAAATTTGTGTAGATTTTTATTTGTGGTTAAAAAGTTAGGTATTTTTGGTAGTGAATAAGGGGGCATTTTCGGTAGTGAAAAATTTATAATTTTTTATTTGTAGTTGAGAAGTTAGGTATTTTTGATAGTGAATAAGTTGTCGATGGGTTTGTGAGTAGAGTTATTGTAGAAAAAAAATTTCTGTTAATAGAAACGAGATGATAAAATGCTGAAACTTTTTTGGTAGTGAAAACGAGATGATAAAATACGTTAAGTTGGTAATGAAAAAGATTTTGCTAGATATGTGAGTGAAGTTATTGAATTGGTAAAAACTTTTATGTTAGTGGAAGCCAATTGGTAAAATACGTTAATTTTTAGCAATTTTTGATAGTAAAAACGAAATGGCAAAATACATTAAGGCCCCGTTCCAGAAACCTTCTTAAAAAATAAGCAGCTTATTTCATTTTTTTAAACTCAAAAATAAAGTAAACAAAAAATAATTTTTAAATTTTTTTTTGCATCGTATAAAAGATCTCGATGAGATCTTTCAAAACAGATCCATGTTGCATATTTTTAGATTTCAATAAGTCCATAATATTTGAGCTTGAAATTGCCTTCTTAAAAAATAAGGGCTTTTTCTTAGTTTCGGAACGGAGCCTAAGTCTTTTGTGATTTTTGTCAGTGGAAAGGTCCCCTGAGTGCAAAAAAGAGAGAACAAATGGTGAAATGACAGAATTGTCTCGTAGCAGTGAGAAGATGTAGGACGACATTTATAATATTGTACATATAGTACAACGAACTATCCCAGCAATCGCTTTTCTGACACAACTAAAGAATAATAGTAAAGTATTACAAGAGCAGAATACAAAGCTTCGCCTATTAGGCGGACAATAGCAGAACTTTTTTATTATTATTATAATATACAATAAGTGTTAGAGCAACTTTATCAGCTTAGTTAAATAACAAAACTGAGCTAGTTTACCTATGGAAAGGGACAAAGGCGCCGTTCCAGCTTTCCATAAAGTTCTTTTTTTTGGGGCAAAAATAATGCTTGTTCCAGATCTCTGAACCTTCTTTTTTTTTAAAAATCTCTGACCAAAACGACGTCGTTTTGGTCCCTGTTTCCCACAGCGCCTGAGTGAAATGACAATACTGCCCTTGCCCCATTTCCATCTCCTAGGGCTTCCACTGTACGCCATTTTCATCTCCGCAGCCCTCACTCTCCCTCTTTCCAGAAGTCGCCCTCCCTCTCCCCCTCTCCAGAAGTCGTTACGAGCTGGGAAGAACTCCTATTTCCAACCTCATCTGTGTTGCCCTCCCTCTCCCCTTTCCAGAAGTAACAACGGGCCGGGTAGTACACGAAGAAGAAAGATCCGATTCCAGATCCGCAGGTATCGATATTGCTGTTGTCTTATATAAAAATGTGTAAGCTATGTCTCAAAATTGTAACTGAGAACGGCTGGGTTAAAATTCATGGAATAAGATAGAGTTCAACACTCTGCATTTGATTTGAACTCTTGACTCGGGGTAAATGATCTTCTGGGGTTGTCGTACTGGTATTTCGGGGTAGACGCCGGCGTGGACAGTAGTGTATCCGTGGTCGACGAGGGTTCGGACCAGCCACGTGCCGATGAATCCGTTGGCGCCGGTCACGCACACCGGTGGCTTACTGTCAGATGTCTTATCCGCCATCTGTTTTTATCGGCGTCAATTACTGGTTAGTAGTTAACTGAGCTTGAACCCACAACCTCGGTTATAAGATTTGACCCCGATCACATGCCGCTGTCGTGCTAGTTGTTTCAGTTTCTATCTATTCACAGCAATTGGTATCAACTGTCTAGGAAAGTAGGGTTCTCATCAAACATGCTTTTTTCGGGCGGATAAGGTTTTGAGATAGGGAAAGAAGTAAAGTTAAAGAATTGAGCGTTTCTCGGACGGATAATATTTTGAGATAAGAAAGAAAGAAATTTAAGGACTTGCTAGGATAGAATAAGAGAAAAGGGGGATAAGACTTGGTTTGGTTAATAATTGATATGAACGGATAAGACGTATAAGCTTTTCAATTTAAGAAAAAGAAGGAAAGTCTTTTTTGTTGTTATTCGTTAAACTTAATTTACTCTAACGAAGAAGGGAAGTTAAAGATGTTGATATGATAGAAGGAGAAAGTAATAAAGAAAAAGGATATGACTTGGTTTGTTTGGGAGTTGATACAGAAGGATAAGATAGATGGAGAATGAAGTAATGTGCCAAACTACTTGTCTAGTATGACGATAGAGAACTTAAAAACACCATATTTTTACCCCAACATTCTAATTGTCCACACACTGTTTTCCATAGTAGAGTCTTACCAAATTTCCTAATCACTCCACATGGCTTCCGCTGCGTCCAATGCCACCTCTACATGGCCCACAAGGCTATGCATTTGCAGAGCTGGTCCTTGCATTCCCAGAAAATCTGGCTCCTGCGCAAAGAACCCCGGCAAGTGGTACTATGACTGCCCTCGTGACCCTGTAAGCCTCTCATTTCTTGTGACCTTTACTTAACAAAATACTTAAAACAATCTTTGTTGTGACTTTCTATTTGTTTGTTTTCTGAGTAGCCTTGCCAGGAGTGAATGATTGGTGCAATGAAAACATTCTGAATGTGGCCCATTCTCATGATGATAGGTCATTCCAATTCACGAAGTCTTCCGAAGCTTACAACTTCAACGGCCACAACTTAAGTCAACACATGTTAGCTATAGAAAATGCCGTCCGGACCTTACTGATTATTGGAATTGTAATTTGTGTCCTACTACTTGTTGTCCTAGTGCGTATGCCATAGTAAATGTTTGGATTAAAAAGTTAAGGTTAACTTAACGAAAGTCTTTATCCATGCAAATGTGTTCAAATATGAACTAAGATTTAGAATTAAGACAATATGAAAGTTAACTTCACTTTTTTAATCCAAACCCACTTGTACTCTATGTTTTTGCATGTACTTATCTATGTAATAGTTGTACTACATAAGACCTTGTAATATTGTCGACATGGATGTCATATTTGGGACTTGTATTGTGTTTTGGAGATGAATGCATGTTTCTCTAGTTATGTAAATGTGTTCGGGCACATTATTGTAATCTGAACTTTTGTACCTAAACAACTAATTTGTTTTGTCCAAAGCATGTCGTCACCGGCAAAAGGACGTGGTAGGGGAATTAGGACAAGCCCCCGCAAAGCCTTCTTGCAGCCTTCAGAAGAACGAAACTTCTCGCAGGTTTCACCGCAACCACACTTTTCGCAGTCTTACGAACAACCACACTTCTCACAAGGTTATGAACAACCAAACTTCTCGCATCCTTCAGAAGACCCAAACCTCCTGCATGCTTCACGACAACCAAATCTCTCGCTGGCTGCACAAGAACCCAACTTCTCGCAGTCCTCACTGAGCCTTGGACGTGGGAGGGGCATGAGGCAAAGCCCTCGAAAGACCTTCTTGCATGCCTCACGACAAGCAAACTTGTCTTCGCAAGAAGTAAACTTCTTGCAGGCTTCACCACAAACAAATCAAACCATGTTGTCACCGAGCCGTGGACGTGGGAGGGGAATTAGGACAAGTCCCCGCAAAGCCTTCTCTCAGCTTTCACAACAACCATATGGACTGCAGCATTCACAACCCTACTTCTCACAGCCTTTCCAACAACCGTATACAAAAACCGTAGACAGAGCAAAGTGGACATCTCCTTTGATAAAGTCTCTCCTTGAAGCATGTGCGGAAGAAATTGAGGAATATGGTCGCGCGCTAAACGGGTTCAGCAAACAAGCATGGGCGAGGATTGTCAATGCAGTAATGGGGAAAACTGGAAAAAAATTCGAGAAAAAGCAATTGAAGGACAAACACGACCGACTAAAGGATGAATGGAGGGCATGGATTTTGGTTGCGGAGGACAAACAGCAAACGGGACTTGGTAGGAACCCGGAAACGGGTGCAATAACGGGACCCGATCACTGGTGGGAAGCTATGATAGCTGTAAGTATCACTAAGTTTGCTTGTTATTTTCATGCAATTAAGGTCTACACAAAATTACTTGGCATACATTTCAGCTTGTGTTTCACTCTTTTTGGTTCATGTGCAGGGAATAGGTGGACACCCAATTTCTTTGTAGGTGTATTTGACACCTAAAACTACGACTGCTGTCTGCTCGTACAAGACATTGTAGTATTCTATTGCTCATTTTCAACTACTATATTGCATATTTTTTATCCAAGAACATTATATTGCACATTTTTAATCCAAACAGAAACCCACTGCTGTCTTCTCATACAGGACTTACAAAATTTGAGGTTAAACCTCTAGAGGGTGCCCAGTTTTTCTATTGTATCATGTTGAGGTGTTCCCACTAGGCCACATTATACATGTGAATCAACCCCACTTATTGGAGTCTTGATAGTGTGGTTGCAAAACCTATACAATTGGTATTTTATTACTGGAATGCGAAACAGGCGTAAATACAGGAAGTAGGGGGCCATGCCACACCAATGGACCACAGGAAAAACTCAATCCAAGTTGCATGATTGGAGCCAGGACTGGTCCTCCTATGCTTTTATGTGTGTGGGCCAGTGCCACAATATCATTACTCACTTCTTTTGTCATATTTTTTTCTTGACTGTATCATTTGTGTTAAAGGTACTGAAGTGACCAGTCATGGCTCCATGTGGAGCCGGCAGTGATTGAGTTTGTGTGGTCAATACATGCAGCTGCAGTCTCTATCTATTGCGGACCCCCCTTCATTTTGTTTTTCTCTCTTCCTAGTGCATTAAAGTTCTGTCAAGTAATGTGATGCACATGGATAGTACAATTGTTGGTCTGGCCAAACAGCTGGGTCTGCATGTATAGTATCCGGTGAATCAATTGCTGTTGCATATGGAATCCAATGCTTCCCCTATATGAGCTTCTTCGTTAACATGCTGGACAACTACTATATTTTCCTCGCCAAAATTATATTCCATTATCATGTACAAAAAGGTTATGAAGAATCACCTATTGAGGAGTAAGGTTTGAAGATCCATTGTGTGTTGCATTCAGCTCATATTTGCACCTTTTAGGTAACTGCCCTTTTCCCCCTTATTAACTACATACTTGCTTTTGTGGTGCCTGTTTTTGCTTTGTCTTAAATGCAGCGAAATAGCCATGTCGCAAAGTTCAGAGACGATGGTTTGGAACACGAGGGCCTTATGGACCGTGTCTTTCGCGATGTTACGGCCATGGGAAATGAAGCTATCTTTCCTGGTGAGGGAATTGAGGAAATTGCGGAGGGATCAGGTGAATCGGATGGAATGTCCTTAAAACATGGTGGGTCGTGCCCTCAATCCAAAGAGCAGTACCAAACTCCGGTCGGCAAGGGTCAAGATCCAAATGGGCAAACCTCAACAGTGGGCAGGTCGTATTCCTCGCGGAAGCGTAAGTTTATCGATGCGTACGAGGCAATGTCCGCTTCCTTTGCCGAATCAGTTGACCATTTCAAGTCCACCCCAAGTATAGTCATTAATCGATCTGGAAAATGGGGCATTGATAACGCAATAGAAAAACTGGACACCCTTCCCTTTTTCAAAGTAGAGGGTCAAAATGTTCAATTTCACAGCTGGGCTTGTCGTCTTTTCGAGAGACAACAACATAAAATCGATATTTTCTGCCAGCAGAAAAATTTGACCAATGCTATTCAATGGCTCCGTGATGAGCACACTTTGGCGGAGGAGAGGTACTACACGACTCCCCCGAATCAACGGAGAGGGATTCAACCTCCCCCATTCCCTCATGTTCCGGAGAATGCTGATATTTAGGTGTTTGAAAGCCACGGAAAACTGTTCCATGCCTTGCTTGTTACTGCCGTACACTTTTAAAATTGCTACAAATTTTGTTGGTGGTGTTTGGTCGTGATGAGTGTTGGAGTGCTTAAAACTTGCTGTTATGACATTGCATCATCTGTCTTGGCATATTCACCAGTGATTTCTCTTCATACTACTCTGTTTTGATGCAGTTGGTGCTCGTAGTTGCTTGTCTATTGTTGCAGTTGTAGGTGTGTTACAGCGTAGGGTCTGTTGTAGTTATGTTTGGTTGGTTTTGTAGGTGTATGCCCCTCTAGTCTTGTCTGTGTGCTTGGGTTTTGTTCATATGTTCCATACTCAAGTTTGGCATCACAAGGATTTTTTCGTGAGCATCTGATGGAACGTGGTAATCAAAACCGGTGTGTGAGTTTCTTGCTTGTGCAAAACCGGTCTGTGAGTTTTTTAGTGAATTTCAAATTTTCACATACAAAAAATACTAGTGAAATTTTTTTACAATGAATTGCCCGACAAACAAAAAAATTGGAGGCATGTAAACCAAGTTTCTTCCAACTGTTAATCATAACACAGATTATAGTTGATCAATGGGACATTGAAGGTTTTTTTCACAACACTTTTTTTTATAAAATTTCATGAAGATTACCACGTTTAACACTTGTAACCAATTACATGAATTTTTCTTGTAGGGAGATATGGATCCGTCAAGAGGAAGCTACTTCGGTAACAACGAAAATATTGGAGCCAACAATTTCTGTGGAATTTTTGGTGACGTCAGAAACTATGACTATGGAGATTTGTACAACAATGTAAACCATGTTAACGCCACAAACTCGTCGAACGCGAACCCGGAGATTTGGTCAGGATTTGGTAGTGGAGCACCATTGTGGAGTACGTCGAACGCAGGTCTCTTTTGTAATGAAGAGACCGAATATGGGAGTCGTAACGGTGGGACAGGCCACGGTTATTCGTCCAACCAGTGCGGTGGGTTTTGTAATGAAGGTACTGAAGATGGGGGTGAATATGGTGAAAGTGAAACGGAAGAGGAGGATCCCATGGAAACAGATGAAAGTTTGTTGCTTGAAGATGAAGATGATGTTCCTGAACATGTTGCACACGCTGTATACCAGAAAGATGTGCAATATCTTGATATGCTTAAGAATCACGCACTTCAATACGTCCCAGTTGAGATTGTGAGGATACCGTACCATACGTCTACGCACAACGGTTTTGATTGGGTGATGTCCGTCTTAACTTGCCCAAATCCTAGAAGGTGTCCTGAGAACTTCTCCATGACAAGCGACATTTTCGTGAAGCTATGCGAGGAATTGGTTTACAAATACGGCTTCCACACAATACGAAGAGATGCAATCGGAATTTTTGAGAGCCTGGCAATGTTTTTATGCATATTGCGTGGATGCTCCTTAAAACTCGTGGGGGAGTTATTAAACCGTGGGCAGTCTAGTTGTTCGAGACAAATTAATAAAGTCTTGCTTTGTGTGACGCGTATGGCGAAACAAGAAATTCAACCACACAACAATCACCCACATTCTTACTTGTCACGTAGACCTCAGTATAGACATTTCATGGTAAGAAGGACACCCAATTTGCCGTACTTTGTTAATTAGAAAATAAAGAAATAGTATTTGACTTCACTCCTATAAACTAATGTGTTATATACATCATTTACAGGATTGCATCGGGGCGATGGATGGTACGCATGTACTTTGCAACCCTCCGCCGAAAGATGCCAAAAAGTATTTTGGACGCAAGGGTGGCCACACGATGAACATCATAGCCATTTGCGATTTTGATCTCTGCTTCACATTTGTCTCAGCGGGATGGGAGGGATCAATGCACGATTACCAAGTTTTCAGGGAATGTGTTTACGGTAGGGGCAGACATATGTTTCCCCATCCGCCAGACGGTAATGTTGTTGTCGTAGATTTACAATTTTTTTTTTTTTTTTGAAATGCACAATTACCACCAAGTAATGCTTTGATTATATTTACACGGGATTAGCACTAACTAATGCTCTGACCATCAGTAGGCATTTGATGTGTCGTCTTTGAAATAAGCTCATATTATATTCAGGTAAATATTACTTGGTGGACGGTGGCTATCCCAATGATAACGGATATCTCTCACCATACAAAGGGTACACGTACCACTTAGAAGACTTTAGGCGTGGAAGAAAACGGCAAATGGATCCGTACGAATACTTTAATAGGTGGCACTCATCACTTCGTTCTGCAATTGAGCGGGCATTTGGGGTGTGGAAAAGTAGGTGGAGAATGATGAAGGAGACCTCAACCTATCCACTTCGCATTCATAAGCTGTTTGTTATTGCTTCCATGGCAATACACAACTTTATTGGACGAAATTCTCTCCACGATGACGAATTTGCAGAAGCGATCGCGAAGGACGAGAGGTACGAGTACCAGGATCTGGAAGACATTGATCCCGATTTTGCTGCGCAGGAGGACATTGAAGGTTTCATATATCCACGAACGGCAAATAGTTGCGACATGGAAAGAGTGCGGCATGGCATAATGACAGCCTTGCAACACGATCGGGAAAGTTCTGAACAACCACAACGTCGACGAAGAAATTAGACCCGATCTATTCGAATTACCTAATGTATAATGAACACTCCTGTACTTGGGGTTCTACTATCATTTCTACCATTGCCTAGGAAATGCTATGGTCACGCAATTTTTTTCTGCTTGATACTCAATCCTTTGAGATACCACTGGTCCATCAAAGCCAACGCCCTACTATTCTTGGTTCCGTCTGCACACACTGCATAGAACCATGGGTACTCAAATGAAGCCCGCATGGGACTTCAACGCTCGAACATAAGTTGGCCCCACCAAACACAGGCTTGAAGGGCCACTTCCATTTGCACGAGTGTCATAGAAAGTGATGGATTCCAAATGTTCAGTAACGATTATTGGCGTTATTGGCGTTTTAGCAGAAACAACTTATCTAAAATCTTTAAGCTATAGACAAACTTTTTATGAAAAACCCACAATAGTCTCCTGAATATGGATCCCATGACCCAAAATCAACTTCAAAGTGTACACGACATTTGAGGAAACAGCCGTTTTATTCAAACTTGAACATATAATTATCAATCTCAATATCACTAGTGTTACAAATACAAACTACATGCTTTGCAAACACTCTTACAAAAACACTTAAGTCGTGACCTGACATGGCGGAGGATTTTCAAAATCATACAAACTTACAGATGGAAAAATGGATACAACTCTGGAGAGAAAAGGCACAGTACAGATCAAACGATGGATAACTAAAGAGATGACCCTGCAATTATATACTGCTTCACGATTACCTCTCTCACCCAAACTATTTTCTTCCACCATAACACACTAATTCTACACAGTCAATGAGGAGAATTAAACCTTAACCCAGGAAAAAATATTGATAATCACATTTGGCTTGGATAATCTACAACAACAAAGGAATGCTGCCCTGTGTGAAATATGAACTTACTAGTCCCATTGCAACACACTGTTAAAATGGCTTTCATCCGAGATGACGATACAAACACTTGATGCTTTTTTCTTTTCCTTTTCTTGCGGGGAAAACCATTATATAAAAACAAAAGAAGCCACACCAGTTTCCCCAGATTTGGAACTTCATGAGTTCCATTCCCAAATCCCACATTGAACCATCTTTCAGTCATGAAAAATAATTAGTACCTATGATGTGTCCCTGAGCGAGTAAAATGCATTGCTTTCCTTGGGGATAGATGACACCAAGATTCCATAACCACGATTTCCCTCTCTCAGAACCTGGTAGGCAATCATATACTGGTTTGTTAGAAGTTTAAAAAAGAATAGCCTATGTAATTATCAGACCCAAAAACTGATGATGGTTTTTGGGGTTAGTCCAGCTTTAGCTTAAATGCATATTCGTCAGTCCGATCATCTCCAACATAAATTGGGAGCACATCATCACAGTTACTTAAGCCTACATAAAAATTCATTTGTTGTTCAATTACTGGAAATAGATATCATCATTCCCCATAAACCAACAGAGAAAGCCAGTTCGTTAGTTACCCAATGACTCATGTAAGAACTGAACCTTAACCCAGGAAAAAATGTTGATACATTTGGCTGGATAATCTACAACAACAAAGGAAACCCAAAATTTCCACCCAACGGCACTCAAAAGGGGCCACTAAAATGATGCCCTAAAACGGAGCCAAAAAAGGCAATCACCTTTCAATTAATCCAAATGGGTTCCCTCCGACAGGGTTGAAAGAATTTGGCTTAGCAGGTGCTGAATACATTATACTCAGCGGCTGAATCGGCTGGTTTGGATTTGTGGATCCAAATGCGGCTACCTCACCGCCATACCCCACAACTATTTGGTGCCTGCGGAGGTTTACCCAAACACAAACTAAGTAGGGGCAAAATAAACTGCACAGACAAAATAGAATGGACATAACTGTTGACCGTACGTCGATTACGATCCAATCGAACCCCTAATCTAAAACGGAGACACACACCCGCACACATACAGAGAGAGAGAGAGAGAGAGAGAGAGAGAGAGAGGAACCTTGATCGTGTGGGTGCTGGGGCGGGGTGCTTGACAGATTGTGGACACAATTTTCTGTGAGCGTATGCATTCGTATGAGCTTCGGCCGAACCTGAAGAAGATTGAAGAGAGAGAGAGTCTGGGTTTGCTCTGTGCCGAAGAGGAAAAGAAGAGGGATGGCATCTGGAGAAGTTGAGTTGGTAAAAGGGCAATATGGTCATTTCAACATGGCTCTTTTTTAAAAAGAAAAACTTGTAAAGAGAAACTGGAATGAATCTTCTTTTTGTGCACTGTTCATTACCGGAAAAGGAAGTTTGGAAAAAGGAAGCCAACCTGGAACGCCCCCAAAATCATCTTGCAGCAGCTGAGGTAAAAAGAGGTGTAAAATACATCCATGAACAGTTGTTAGTCATCTTTACCGATTCACTATTCATTCAGTAACCATTTTTTTATACCTTTTCCTCCCTCTCTCCAACAGTACATAGTCACACACTGTGAACATAGTACATAGTCATCCATGTACAATAATAATATTTTATTAAAAAATAGGTTAAATAGATAGTATTGGTGTAGTATTGAAAGAAAAATGAGTAGGTAAAATGAAAAATATGTACTATTCACTAGTTTTTTTACCTAATAACTGGTGTACTTGCTCTTAGTTGTTAGTTAGTTACCTGGTTAGGTAATCTATGGGGAAAAAAAGGATTCGGTAAGGGGTGAATAAAAAATTCGTCAAAGTGCAAATTCAGTCCAAATCAATCCAAATTGAAATGTTTTGTTTGATTTTTTAGTAATATGGTTTGGTCATGATTTAAAAAAATTAGAATCTGTGTTATATGATTTAGTTTGTGGATTCACGTTCACGGTTATGGTTTCAAACCAATCTGAACCGTATAATATATATACTTTAATTATGATTTATCAAATAAATATGGAAGACTTAGTCAACTATTTTCCCGATTTATTGATCCTAATAAATTCACCACAATATTTTATTTTTTTCTTCTCTGTCAAGATAATTTAGACTAAATTTCTATATAAAACGATTCACAACCATTTCCTAATTTTCTATGATTATTAATTTATTATACACAAAAAACATATTGGATCACTAGATCAGTCAACTTCTATGCCCCAATTCCTAAGTTTCTATACATGAAAACGAATTCCAATATCTATTCCTATAATTCCTTCACTACCAAGACTAATTACCCTATTACTTTTCGAAGATAATAGCTTAGTTTAAAGCAAACTGCAGTTTAAATCCGAAACCAATCTGCATTTTAATGGTTTGGATTGGTTTGGTTCTATACATTTTGTGGGTTAATTTGGTTCTCCAATTTCATAATTCGTAGATATTGATTTGGTTCTTGGTTTAATTACTATAAAACCAAACCAATTCAGACCATGCTCATCCCTATTAGGCAAGTTATCATTCACCTTCAAATATGTAGATATACAGTTGTCCAGAATGGTTGTTGAAAAATGTATTTTTAATAAAAGTGATGTAAACAAACGTTAAACAAAAATCCCTTCTAATATAAAAGACAGTACTTCCTCCGTCCGGATTTAATTGTCTCTAATTCTATTCTAACCGGCTAAAAAATAGATTATATTTTTGAATCCGTAATGAATTTCATATCGAATATGGATATAGTTTGATAGATTTCGATTAGTTCTATAATACAATATTTTCAAAATCACGTAAAACATTATAAATTGGAAGATATAAACGATTGAAAAATAGCACGCACTTCAAAAAAAGATTATTAAATCAGGACGAAGAGAGTATTTTTTTTAAAGAAAAAGTTGAAGTTGTGGGTCTCACAACTTTTCTTAGTAACTAAATATTCAGAAAATTCTACAAAAGTTGATTTTTTAAAAAAAATCATTTTTCATCATTTGTCTACAGAAGACCAAGCCTTAGTATTATGGATTAGGTAGAATAGGTTTTAGAACAAGAGTACACGAAGGCTCCATTAAGCTGTGGGTAATATTATGTGGGAAATGTATTTTCATAAAAAGTAAACTAAAGGAAGAGGAAGAATTATGCAAGAAAACTTTAAAATTCTCCATTTTTGCAGGATCGATTTTGAAAAAAAAAAAAAAAACTTCCTTGTGAGAAAATTGAAGTACGTTGTCAAAAAAAGTACTTTCTTAATAACTTAACACTAATAAGATTAAAGAAAAATGATTTTCACATTCTTTTCGTGTTTAGAAAATAAATAATAAAGTTGTTCATTTTTCTAAGATGAGTAAGTGGTTAAACCTAATATAATATCATAACAGACAATATGTCATGTGTTCGAATCTCACAGCCTATCTATTAATCCAAATGCAATTTTTTTTAAAAATAATAAAAAATAATTCAAAATAAATTATTTAGCCGAACAAAGCGTGTAAGTCATTTTGCGATCAAACAGTATAAAGGCATATCCTTTTGTGTTGATGGTTGATCTGATCCAAGACCAATGGGCCCGCGCGAATGGCTTCGGAGATCTGACCAAGACATTGAAAATAGAGAAAATGACGGTTCAGGATGTGTTTTGATAATGAATATCCGTCGAAGGCATGCTAAGAACATTTGTTAATGCTGAAAATGTCTTTAGCAGGTATTAGTTATCCAAATACGTCCCTATCCGTCATTTTTCCTTGAAAAAATAACAATAATTCTACAATTACACCCATTTTAAACATCCAAATGCACACCCTCTAGTGTGTGTGGAACCCATACACTTGTTTATGAATGTATATTTGGGTGTGTAAAATGGGTGTGGTCTTAGAACTACTCAAAAAATAATACGCTTGTACTGTCCTTTTGTGTTGATGGTTTGATCTGATCCAAGACCAATGGGCCGGCACGAATGGCTTCAGTTCAGAGATCTGACCAAAACATTGAATAATTCTGTACTCCGTACTTATTAATTAGCTTCTACTGTCCTATTGCAGACGCGTGCCCATAGGCCAACCTGGGAAGGAGTCTCCTCAAATGCCCTTTTTTTAATTTATTTATGAGGAATGTACATACACTACACACTACACACTTTCACTGTACTATCCACTATATTTTTTATAAAACTCATTTTAGATCCAACAAAAAATACAAAAAAATATTCATAAATTTTAAAATAATATTTTAGGGGATCCTGCAAAAAATCAGCTTTAACCGGTATCGGTAAGTATTATTTCTAAATTTATAGGAGTGAAAATGTTCAACTGAGCAGTTTCAAACATACAAACCCAGAAATAATATTTATCGATACCCGTTAGAGCTGATTTTTTACGGGGCCCCCTAAAATATTATTTTAAAATTTATGAATATTTTTCTGTATTTTTTGTTGGACCCGAAATGAGTCTCATAAAGAATGTAGTAGATGATGTAGTGAAAATGTGCAGTGTACGTAGCATCTTTTTTTTATTAAAAAAGAAAAAAAACATTAGTAGATTGGGCTAGAGTCCAAAAGTAGTGGGGTATTGGGGCATTTAATTGGGGCTAGATTTTTATTAGGCCCACCGAAGTCCATTGTTTTAGAAGTCCTAGCGTAGCGTGTTAGGTCCAATAATTGACAAAAATGCCCCGGAGAATTTTTGCCTCTGGCGCGCGTAGCACTTTCTCCCTGGCATCACGTGCCCCTCTCTGTCCGTCTATCGAATGATATCTACCTGTTGGAGAAGAGAACACTCTTTTGACTTATCTGTTCCCTCTTCCTTGACTAGTCACCCTCAACGCTTATTTTCATGAAACTCTGCACCAAACTCTATTTTTTTTTTAATTTCAAGATCCTCCCTCCCTTGCCAAATTTTCGCTGTACTTTTTCAGTGTAGAGAGAGAGAATCAGCAATGAGCCACGAAGAAGTAAAAGAACCAGTTTCGCCGTTTTCCAGATGACGTTGAACTCCATAATCTCGTTCCTTTCCCTTTTTCGTGACTGAATCCTCCACTCGATCAGTCTGCCAACTTTGATTACGATGATTCATCCCCCATCCTTATATCCATGTGGAAAGCTACTAATCTCCCCAAATCTCTACTTGATTTAGGTTTTCTTTTTCGCTCAAGGAAAAAAGGACAAGGTTTTACTTTTTGCGTAAGCAAATTGATTTGGTTTTTTTTTGTGTTTTTGTAAATTGATTCAAGGATTTTGTTTTTATTTTTCAGTTGACAAAAAGTGTAGGATTTGTTTTAGGAAAGGAGAAAGTCAGAGCTTGAATTTGCTGGGGAATGGGAATCAGAGGTTAATCAATTTGCCGCGGAGAGAGAGAGAGAGAGAGAGAGAGAGAGGAGTTGGGAACTTAAGAAAACCGTGGAGCTGGAAACAGAGAAGAGGGCCGGAGTCAAGCTGCCGTTTGCAGCAAAGAACAAAACGTCGTCGTGTCTCTAAAGAATTTGGGAGCAGTAGAATTGGCTTCACTTGGGCCTTCAGATGGGCACATTAATGCGTTGTCAACATCTAGTCAAAACCCCCTATAGAGGCGTTGGCTACTGAGATTAGTGAGTTGAATATTGGCCTAGAAGATGCTGATAAGGGGAAAAATATGAATGCAACTGCTGATCCTGATGTTCCGAGTTCTAGCAATATTGGAGTACCTCCCCTATATGATTTCCTGCCTAATGATTTGGGAATGGGGTTGTCAGATCCTGATGTTGTTTTTATGGCCTTGAGTTCATTAGAGAAAGAAGGTCCTAAACAGCCTATTGGTGGAGAGAATCCTCGGGCAGCTAAAAGGGGTAGGAAGCCAAAGAAACGATAACATGAAATTTGCTTCTTGGAATATTAGGGGTTTCAATAATCCCATTAAGCAAGTCGAAATTAGGAAATTCATCCATGCTAATTGTAATACCCGACCCAAAGTACATACTTGACTCGACTAAAAATGAAGACAATGTCGAGACCGGCATGAAAAATTATTTAATTTTAGTCTGGAACAAAAATTGAAAACACTTCTTTTATATAATGTACACACAATAGATAATTTACTTGGAAGATGACAAAAATACTATAACTTGAATATATATGTATATGTACGTACAAAACTTGGGAATAAAAGGAAAAAGAAAAAGAAAAGAAAAGAAAAAGAATGACACCATGCATGCTGCCACCTCACTGCCCAAAAAACATAGTCTAAGCTATTCACATTAGTAGCTTGGCTTACACCAAGACTAAAAGAATGACAAGTGTAATATTAGGTATCAAAATGAGATTAAATTAGGAACACTATAAATAGCAAGCCCTATTTATAGTGCATGACCAATAATAGTAATTACTAGTACTAGACTACCTGTACGAAAGAAGAGAAAAAAAAAGGAAGAAAGGAAGAAGGAAAGGTTGGGTTAGTACGGAGTATAATATTAGTGCTACCCCTGTTCAAAGTCGTGTACCACAGCCATACCGCCAAGTTATTGCGCACTATCGGGAGGTTAACAAGAATACGAGTTAAGTCTCCTCCAAGTTTACAAAAGTTTAAGGTGAGATACTTATACTCTAGTTACATGATTTTCCTTTATAAAAGTAACATAATTTTATGTTGAGAAAAGATTACAATTTTTTTAGATATGCCATGGAAAAAGAATGACAAATTTTTCATGTTGAAGATTAGAAGCACGTCAGACAAAGGTGATGACGCTCTAAAATTTAAGCTAGAAAATGGAAGCGGTCAGATAAAGAAGATGACCTATTGATGCATCCAGACAGTTGTCTCGAGTTTGGGGGACGCTTAAAAAGACACCATAACACAGAAGGGAGTTATATGGATGGAAAGAACAGGGTCCTAGTGGCCAGTGACTTGATCATTTCACACAGCAAGAGGGGTCGCTCCCCTACAGAAAGATTAGACTGTTGGGTGAACATCATAAGATTATTTATTTCAGATTATGCAAGCATTTATGTTAAGAATTGTTTCCATGGTATAAAACGTGCAACTTTGGTCTTTGTATCTCACACGAGCATTCAGCTTATGAAAATTAATATTTTTTACAGATAATGAAGAATAAAGATGGAGTTGCTGCTGCCCTAGAACATGCTTGTTATACTTTTGTGTAGATATTGTAAAATTGTTTTTTTTCCAGAAAACTTGGGTTTTGTAATAAGTGTTTTTGAAATAAAATAGTTATATCATTCTCAAAGCCATTGTCTAAAAAAGAGGCCTGGATGAGCGTTAGGACTCATCGACCGGTCACGATGACTCGACAAAGTTTCTAGGGATGGGGTCGTGACAATTGTGGTATTAGAGCAACCTGGTTTTTACAAAAAGAAATATTTTTTTTAAAAAAAGCAACCTGGGAATTTTCTTTAAAAAAAAAAAAAAGAAGAGAGAGATGTATCAATAGGGTTGAAATTTTGAAAGAAAAGTATAGACTTTCCTTGTTCAACAAAGTCCCCGGGCAGCTGGCATGATAAAAATGGTGAAATTATTTAAATTCTAAAATATATTGACTGTAGGAATGTCGAATCATCACGCAATGGATATTTGGGGCGGATACGTAGTCAATCCACCTGTTAATGAACGCCCTGCCGTTCACTCAGCGAACTGTACAAACATCTCACTACTTGGGATGCCCAAACACTCGCTTACCGAGCAGTACAAAGAGTAGGGCTGCAAACGAGCTGAGCCGAGCCGAGTTTTAGAGTGTTCGAGCTCGGCTCGCCAAAAATTTAGTCGGCTCGAGCTCGGCTCGAGCTCGTGACGAGCTGCAGGACTCGAGCTCGAGCTCGGCTCGAGATGTATTTACAGAGCTCAAGCTCGGCTCGTTTATGAAACAGATATATATACTCGTTTATGAAACAAATATATATATATATATATATATATATATATATATATATATATATATATATATATATATATATCTGTTTCATAAACGAGCCGAGCTCGAGCTCTGTAAGTAATCATAAACGAGCCGACCGAGCCGAGCTCGAGCTCTGTAAGTAATATATATAAAATATAGTTGGGCTCGCGAGCCAATTCGAGCCGAGTTTCGACTAGCTCGAGCTCGGCTCGTTTACGAACATTTTAGCTCGAGCTCGTTCGTTTGTGTCTCGAACCGAGCCGAGTCGAACCGTTATCGAGCCGAGCTTCGAGCTGCTCACGAGCGGCTCGGATCGTTTGCAGCCCTAACGAAGAGTAGTGCAATACCAACCCTTACTATCAACAGAAGCAAAAAGAAGTGTTGCAGAATATCGTCTCGATACCGAAACTATCAAAGACAGAAAGCGTTACATTTTTTGCAAGATAATGAGCGCTTCCAAGTTCTGTTGAACCGGGTAAATGCGGAAGAGGAAGGAAACGGGAGACCAGCTGCTAATAGGGAAGAACCAGGATCCTCCAATAATGATAATCCGTTGCCAATGGAAAATGGGTACCACTAGAAGAGAAAAATGTATGTGTAAATAGTGTGTAAAAATGTACGGAGAAGAAGTAGATTGCATATAGATATGTATATAAATAAAAAGATCTTTTTTTTTTCTCTGTAATGGATTCAGTACCACCTAATACATAAAAATACAAAGCATATTAGTACTAAATTTGAACAACGTAAAAAAAAAAAACAATAATTAATATAGTGTTTCTTTCCCTCTGGCAAAACTTTTTAGTTTTTGATAATATTGAAGTGTGTGAATTACAATAAAAATGATTGTTTCAGGATGTCTAGCTCATCAGACTCTATTACTATTGACGAATGGGGACCATTCCGAGTTAAAGGAAACCATGCCCAACACGTAGATCAAGATTCTTACGAGCGAAGAGTCCAATACCGGGCCAATGAGGCATTAACGGGAGAAATAAGTAGAATAGAAGAATATTTTGGATACTATACGACAGAGCAGAAGAAGTCTATTTTAAAAAAGCGTGCTAAAAGCAATTGCTTAGTGTGGTTCAAGGCATACAAAATGATTGGAGAGCAACCAGATGAAATGAAGGAACTTGAAGAGAAAGCTAAAGAAAATCCTCCAATTCGAATCCGCCACCATATTCCTAGCGAGGGTTCCTGTAGTGCAAGACCTTTGTCTCCAGGATGTGCGTCATCGGTACCTATAGACATCCCTAGTGATTAGGAGATGGAAAAAAAAAAAGAAGGGGAGGGAAAAGGAAAAGGACAATGTAAAATAGCGTTGTAAATTAAGTGTGATGTTTTATGTTTATAAATAAATACTGTTATTTATGTCGTGATTGTATTTCTTTTTCCAGCTTAGTTTTAAATGGAATCGAGCCAACGGTTTGAAAGACTAGAACATCAAGTGGAAAGAATTCTTACACTTTTGCAAAATCAACCACCTCCACAAGGAGTGCATATTAATTTGAATGATCCTCCTGTGATTCCCCCAGAAAATCCCCTACCAGCCCCAGCAGTAACTGAGGTTTGAGTAAGAGACTTCCAAAAGCTAAAACCATTTACATTTCCTGGTGGATTAGATCCTGTAAAAGCCAATGAATGATTGGAATCCATAGAAAAGATAGCCCAAGTTATGCAATGTGAAGGAAGAGAGAAAGTGGCATTAGCAGCATACAACCTAACAGGAGAAGCTCAGCGTTGGTGGACGCTAGTAAGAAGGGCTGAACCACAAATGGGATGGGAACGATTTTATAACCTCTTTAACTAAAAGTATATACCCCCATCCATCAGAGATAGCAAAAGTATGGAATTTCAAAACCTTACACAAAAACCAGGCATGACGGTAGCCCAATACGAGGCTGAGTTCACAACATTAGCACACTATGCTCCACATCTGATTCCAGACGAAAATATGAAAGCTCGTAGATTTGAGGGAGGATTAAACCCAGACTTGCGCAAACTCATTAAGTCGTTAAAATTACCCACCTATGTGGAAGTATTGGATCGGTCTTTAATGCTAGAAGATGAAAGTGCAAAAACTGACCATATGTCGGAACCTAAGAAAAGGAAGAACGAGGACTAGAATACTAGCAATGGGCAGACTAAGCGACCAAATACAGGAGGACAAGGACAAAATCAGAATAGGACTGAGAATCGCCTCAACTGCCTAAATTGTGGAAAAGCACATACAGGGATATGTTTGAAAGGATCAACTGGTTGCTATGGGTGCGGTGAACTGGGCCATATTAGAAGGAATTGCTCAAAGAACTCTAATTTGTTGGTTGGAAATGGGGATTAGCGAAAAGGAAATAATGAAAATCCGCAAAATAAGACTGAAAATATAGGACAAGGCCAGAGGCAAGGAATAGCTTATGCAATTTTTCCTGGCGATACATAAGAAAAACAAAGAACATCCTAGCAGGTACCATACTTAAATTATTTCCTTATTAAATAAATTCAAGTTATTCCCGAGGTATATGTAAGTTTGGAGGACCAAACTTCTTAAGGTGGGGAGAATGTAATACCCCGACCCAAAATACATACGTGACTCGACTAAAAATGAAAACAATGTTGAGACTGGCATGAAAAATTATTTAATTTTAGCCTGGAACAAAAATTGAAAACACTTCTTTTATATAATGTACACACAATAGATAATTTACTTGGAAGATGACAAAAATACTATAACTTGAATATATATGTATATGTACGTACAAAACTTGAGAATAAAAGGAAAAAGAAAAAGAAAAGAAAAGAAAAAGAATGACACCATGCATGCTACCACCTCACTACCCAAAAAACATAGCCTAAGCTATTCACATTAGTAGCTTGGCTTACACCAAGACTAAACGAATGACAAGTGTAGTATTAGGTGTCAAAATGAGATTAAATTAGGAACACTATAAATAGCAAGCCCTATTTATAGTGCATGACCAATAATAGTAATTACCAGTACTAGACTACCTGTACGGAAGAAGGGAAAAAAAAAAGGAAGAAAGGAAGAAGGAAAGGTTGGGTTAGTACGGAGTATAATATTAGCGCTACCCCTGTTCAAAGTCGTGTACCACAGCCATACCGCCAAGTTATTGCGCACTATCGGGAGGTTAACAAGAATACGAGTTAAGTCTCTTCCAAGTTTACAAAAGTTTAAGGTGAGATACTTATACTCTAGTTACATGATTTTCCTTTATAAAAGTAGCATGATTTTATGTTGAGAAAAGATTACAATTTTTTTAGATATGCCATGGAAAAAGAATGACAAATTTTTCATGTTAAAGATTAGAAGCACGTCAGACAAAGGTGATGACGCTCTAAAATTTAACCTAGAAAATGGAAGCGGTCAGACAAAGAAGATGACCTATTGATGCATCCAGACAGTTGTCCCGAGTTTGGGAGACGCTTAAAAAGATACCATAACACAGAAGGGAGTTATATGGACGGAAAGAACAGGGTCCTAGTGGCCAGTGACTTGATCATTTCACACAGCAAGAGGGGTCGCTCCCCTACAGAAAGATTAGGCTGTTGGGTGAACATCATAAGATTATTTATTTCAGATTATGCAAGCATTTATGTTAAGAATTGTTTCCATGGTATAAAACGTGCAACTTTGGTATTTGTATCTCACACGAGCATTTAGCTTATGAAAATTAATATTTTTTTACAGATAATGAAGAATAAAGATGGAGTTGCTGCTGCCTTGGAACATGCTTGTTATACTTTTGTGTAGATATTATAAAATTGTTCTCTTTTCAGAAAACTTGGGTTTTGTAATAAGTGTTTTTGAAATAAAATAGTTATATCATTCTCAAAGCCAGTCTAAAAAGAGGCCTGGATGAGTGTTAGGACTCATCGGCTGATCACGATGACTCGACAAAGTTTATAGAGTTGGGGTCGTGACACTAAATTATGGTTTGTCTTTGATTGGAATAATTGAAACAAAAGTTAGAAAGGAGAATTTGAACTTAACAATGAAAAAATGTCTTCCTTTTGGTTGGGATTTTGTTCACAACATTGGGACTGGTTCTGTTGCTCGTATCATTGTGGCTTGGGATACGCAGGGCCCCAAGGTGAATGTTCTTGCTAGCTCTGAGCAGGTGATTATGCTCTCTATATTGATGAATAATAAATCATTTGCTCTTTCTGTTGTGTATGGTTTTAATCAAGTAGATGCTAGACGACAATTATGGACTGATCTTAGGGATGGGTTTGTTTCTGGGGGAACACAACCTTGGATCATCATTGGGGATTTTAATGCAGTTTGTAGGCAACATGAAAAATCCGAGCCCAGTCATTCTGATACTACTTCTGTTTGTAGGCAACATGAAAAATCCGAGCCCAGTCATTTTGATACTACTTCTGCTAGGGATTTTAATCTCTGTATGGAAGATATAGAAATGGAGGATTTAAGTTCTAAAGGCCTTTGGTTCACATGGTCGAATAAAAGAGTGGGTCAAGGTCAGAGCAGTTGCAGATTGGACAGAGCTCTGGTTAATTCTCATTGGCAGAACTTGTTTGCAGAATCTGAGGTAGCTGTCCTTGTTCTTGGAGTGTCAGATCATAGTCCTCTCGTAGTTTCTATACTCCCTTACCATGGTGGGAGAAAACCTTTTAAATTCTTTAATTTTTGAATGTCTCACAAAAATTTCTCTTCCGTTCTTACCCAGTCTTGGTGTTGTTCTGTGGATAATGGTGATTATCCTATGCTGTACCTTTATGAAAAGCTTCAGAGACTTAAGCCTTGTTTGCGAAGTTTTAATAAGGCATTTTTCAGTGATATTCAACATAGAGTTATTGCTGCCAGGGAAGAGCTAAGTAGTATCTAGTTACGTTGTGCTAATTTTACAAGGGATCCTATTTTGCTGGAATACCAGAAACTATGTCTATTGAACTTTAACGACCTCAGTGCTGTTGAGGAAGCTTGGTGCAGGCAAAAATCAAGAATAAGGTGGCTTAGTTTGGGGGATAATAATACAAGTTTTTTCTATAAGAAAGTCGCAAGTCATCGAATGAAGGATAAGATCTTGTCTATTTGTGATGAGGATGGTAATCGTTTGGAAGATCCTAAAGCTGTCAAGGGAGAGATTCTCAGATTCTACAAGCAAATGTTGGGGTCTAAATTAGCTCAGAAGCGTCCTTCGTTGGAAAGATTATGCTTTGTTCATACAGTTCCAAATTCCTTTCATGATGCCTTAATTGCTCCTATTACTCCAGCAGAAATCAAGGTGGCTCTCTTTGTGATCAATGGTGACAAATCCCCTGGACCAGATGGTTACAATTCAAGCTTTTTTCAGAAGAACTGGTCTGTGGTCGGTCAAGAGGTAACTGCTGCTATTTTACATTTCTTTCAAATTGGTGTGTTATTGAGACATGTTAATGCTACTGCACTCACTCTGATTCCTAAAACTAGCTGCCCTCAATCTATGAAGGAATATAGACCCATTACTTGTTGTAACGTTGTCTATAAAATAATAACCAAGGTACTAGCAAATAGGTTAAAACCTGTCCTTCCTTTTGTCATTAATAAAGCCCAGGCTGCCTTTGTCAAAGGTTGATCTATATTAGACAACATTTTGTTGATGCAAGAACTGGTGAGGAATTAACAAAGGGACTTTGGTATTGCAAGGTGTGCCATTAAAATAGACTTAATGAAGGCGTACGACTCAGTTGACTGGGATTTCTTTTTTGAGGTTATGAGTGCCATGGACTTTCCTCCTCTGTTTATCTCTTGGATTAGGACATGTTTAACCTCTGCTATGTTCTCTGTGGTAATTAATAGGGAGTTAAAGGGATACTTTAAGGGAGAAAAAGGGCTTCGACAGGGAGGTCCCATCTCTTCCTACCTATTCCTTATGGTAATGGAGGGTCTGTATGCCATTCTTCAAAAGAAAATCTCTCAAGGTCAGTTTACATTCCACCCCAAGTGTAGCAATTTGAGCATATCATATTTAGCCTTTGTTGATGATCTTTTTTTACTGGCTGGGGCTGATATCTCTTCTATTGGGGTTATAAAATCTAGTTTGGAGGAATTTTATCATTCTTCTGGTTTAAAACCTAATCTTCATAAAAGTCAGATCTTTTTTCTGGGGTTGAGGAATTTGTCAAGGCTGACACTCTGAATCTTTTTCCAATTCCTGAGGGTACTTTACAAGTTCGTTATTTGGATGTGCCCCTTATTTCCACTAGGCTTCGATATGAGGATTGTGTTCAGCTAAAGGACAGAACCCAACAGAGAATTGCTAGCTGGACTAATAGTCGCCTATCTTATGGTGGAAGAGCTCTCTTGATACAATCAGTTCTTTTAAGTATGCAGACTTATTGGTGGTTCATTGTTTATTCTACCACGGAAAATTATTAAGGAAATTGAGGTGATGCTGAGAGCCTTTTTGTGGTCTGGTATTCATCTAAAAAAAATTGGGGCTAAAGTTAGATGGTTAGAAGTTTGCTCTCCCAAAGCTGAGGGTGGTTTGGGCTTGAAGTCCCTACAGGTTTGGAACAAGGCCACCATGTTGAGACATTTGTGGGCTCTTTGCAAGAAAGAGGACACCTTGTGGGTCAAGTGGGTTCACAGTTATATGATAAGAGATCAAAATATGTGGGCTATGAAGGTGCCTCAAGACTGTTCATGGACTGTTCGAAAATTGTTGAAACTTAGACGTGTGGGTCAGCCTTTTGTGAAGCATATTATAGAAGATGGTTGCAATACTTTTATATGGTTTGTCAACTGGCATCCCAAAGGCCCCCTGTACAAACTTCTTGATGATCGCTCAGTTGCTACCATGTGAAGATCTTTATTTGCAAAAGTGAGTTCTGTTATTCTTAATGGTGAATGGCACTGGCCTAGGCCTAGATCCAATCTGATGCAACGGATTCAGCTTTCAATTCCAGACTCTTTGAAGCCTCAAAGGGACAGATATGATGAAGTGGTGTGGACTTTCTTTCCGACTGGTGCTTATACTACGAAACACACGTGGGAGGCTATTAAACACAATGGTCCAAATTAAAGGTTCCATGGGCCTTTCTTGTTTGATCTTCTAATAATGTTTCTAAATGGTCTTTTATTTTATGGTTAGCATGTTTGAAGTGACTGGCAACTAAGGAAAGGCTTCGCAAATGGGGCATGGAGATTGAACCTGGTTGTGTTTTGTGTTCCCAATGCGATGAGACTTTGCAACATTTGTTTTTTGAGTGTGGTTTTTCCAACTTTATTTGGGAAGTGATCTTACATAGATTCCAGATTCACCGGGGAGCTGAAGCTTGGAACATGGAAGTGAATTGGGCAACTAGTTTCTGTCAAGGCAAAAGTTTCGTCCCATACTGTTCAAATTAACTTTTGTTGCAGGAGTGTATTGCATCTGAGCTGAAAGGAGTTCTATAGTATTTGGGGGAAGGCCTAGAAGTGCCAATGAAGTGCTAGCTCATCTTAATGAAAATATAAGGCTAAGGGTTTGTACTTGGAAGCACTTCCCAAACTCACTTGAGAATCAAAGGCTTTGTAGCCAATGAAATATCTCAAGTAGAGTCCTTGGGAATGCTACCTAGTAATTTTGTTTTCTCTTTGTTTCTACAAATGTAGATTGTAGTGAGGTTATACTTCTGTGTATAGGTACTTGTGTTGGAATTTATTCCCTTTGTTTTCTGGTTTGGTTGGTTATAAAATGTTACACTGACCCAAAAAAAAAAAAAAAAACATCTGGTCAAAAGGGGCGGAAGATGTGTGGAGAGGATCCGGATCCTTGTCTTGAGTGAGTAATATAAAAGTAAAAACAATGTTCAAAATCAAATTTTTTGAATAAAAACAAAAAAATAGTCCAAAACAGACTGACAATGATAACAATATATGTTACTTTATTTTGGATAGAAAGAAGAATAGACTAACAAAGACTACGATATCTGTCTTTTTTTAGAAAACCTAGAGAATAAGATTATATTTTTTATTTTAGAGAGAGAAAGAAAAGGGGGGTAACATTATCTGTTGCTTTTTTCCGCATATTTTGCTTTATTCAAAAATAATGTCTAACAAAAATAATCCAAAATGCACAAACTACCATAAATAACCTCATATGTTGCTTTATTTTTTAGAGAAAGAAGAATAGACTAACAAAGATAACATTATGTCTTCTTTTAAAAAAAAAAAAATCAGAGAATAAATTAAAATAGATAAGATTATATGTTGCTTTATTTTGAGAGAGAAAATTAAAAAATAAGTTAATAGAGGCAATATTATCTATCATTTTTTCTGCATACTATTCTATGTTATTTTTTTTTGAACATTTGGTTAATAGATGTTGCCGATCTATTCATTTGTTATAATTTTTTTAAACTTTTATTTGGTCACTCTGTCTTTACGGTGAGTTCATTGGTGTTCACTTCTAGGTGGTTTTTTTTTTTTTTGGCCTTGTTTTATAGTATTAGTGCAAATTATCTTGTACCATTAACACTAATATACACGTACGTTAGGGAAAAAATACACGTTATGCAAAAAAAAAAAAAAAAATTTAACTTTCATTGATTTTTCATATGCACCTTTCAATAACGTGGTAATTTAATTTCGCCACCAATTGTGTTACAATGGTGACAATTTTTTTGCCAATGTATACTATTTGCAACGAAACTAATTTCGTCGCTATTTTCTATCGCCTACTACATGGATTCTTGTAGTGAAAGTTGGTGAGTATTGATTCCAAGGGAAGAAGACTCCCTTCTCAATATTCTATTGTCCTTCTCTCAAGAGTCTCAAAACCGACCTCACATTGAGTGACTGCGCCATAGTTCATTTTGTACACCTTTGCCTTCTCCTTCAACCCCAAAAGATCCTACCATTTATCATCTTGACCGTTGGTTATTCATACCTCTCCAGCACATACATACTCAAGTTAAAGAACATTTGACCCACGCATGCATCAAACCTCCCTTACTAATTACTCCACTTTTTAGGGAGACAATGTAATTATTAAAACTACATATATTTTATTGGTTTGTTTTCAATAGTAGTGTTAGAGCTTACAAATATAATACAGTATTTATTATGGTTGTGAACTCTAATTTGTATTGTAACAGTTATAGTCTATAAGTAATGAATTTATGTTTGGCATACTTGCTTTAGAAAAACAAATGGACTAACTAGACGCGCTTGAGAAATACTAAAATTTTACTAGGGTCAAGCTTGAGAATACTAAATGAAACCCGTTTATTTATTAGATGGGCTTCGGCATGCATAAGTCTCATAATTATGTAGGTAGTATATATAAGGGAAAATGATAGCTCAGGATGTGTTTTGATAATTAATACCCGCTAAGGACATGCTGAGAATATTTTTTAATGCCGAAAATGTCACTGACGGATATTAATTATCAAAACACGTCATGGGCCTTCATTTTTCCTATATATATAAGCCATCCCGAATTCAACCCGGCCCAAGATATGATTTCTAGTTTGTGGCCCAGTATATGAAATTTGTGGGTGGGTGGTACTCCATTATATTTTTGTTGTCCTCCAATATGCTAGTACTATAAACGCCATTAGTGTTTGGGAAAATGAAGGCAAATAACGTGTTTTGATAATTAATACCTGTCAAGGACATTTTCAGTATTAATAAATATTCTTAACATGTCTTTAACGGGGATTAATTATCAAAACACGTCCTGAACCGTCATTTTCCCTAGTGCATGTTTGTTGTTCATGGTTGCTCCCGTGATTCAAGAGTCAAGACCAAGGAGCGAGCCGGGCGAACGACATAAGCTGGAACAGTTTGACCAATTGCACTCCGGGTACCTCGAACGTCACACTACTTGCGCATGTGAACTAGTCTCCACCCCAAATCATCTGTGGACTGGGGACTTTTTTCTGTTGTACATTTTTTTGTACTTTGAATCAACGTTTCCTGTTACCAAGATTCTAACGTAGTTCGATGGTCAAGTATCCAAGTCAGCTTACGGCCTTAACTCATAATGAATTTTTGGGGAACCAATCCCTATCCACTAGCACGAATATTCCTACATGTAAATATTGGTTGTAAATGTGGCATACTATTACACTTTATGAGACTAGTTTGCATTTAACTTTGGTCCCGCCGTAAATAGTCTTATTATATTAGAAGGTTTGACTAACATCTCATGATTATTTGAGATGTGTGTAAACTAACTCCTTGTATTCTTGAAAATAACACTGTAATACCAAGCATGCTTTGCATGACTTAATAATCCTTTTATATTATATTTGTCTTCATTAAATTTTTTTGCATTTGTTAATTTTGCGTTAATTTTTTTTGTGACTATTAGTTCATCTTGACGAGAGAAATCAAAAAAATTAAAAATTTGTGAACAAAAATTTAAAAACAACCCAAAAAATCCTGTTATAATATTATATTTGTCTTTATTCAAATAAAAATTTAATCGGCGTTAATTTTTTGTGACTATTAGATCGCCTCGACGAGAGAAATCAAAAAATTAAAAATTTGCCAACAACCATCTAAAGAAGTTAAGAAAAGGTAAAAACAACCCAAAAAATCTCTCTATTTTAGACTATTTTTTTCGTTAGTAAACTTTTTAAGGTTTTTTTACTACAATTTTTACATTTTATATTCACTTTGTCTAGACAAACCAATTTTTTAAAATTAGATCAGTATCATTTGCCTCAAGATTAATAGTTGAATTGATCCTATTATATATCTCGTCCTATAAAATTTGATAGTTTTGCTTATATTTTTGTCGTTATTATGTTGTAATCTAGCAAGGGGACAAAAACGCGCGATTGTTTGCCGTTTCAAAAGTTTTCACAGGTTATTTCCGTTGAAAGTCATTCAAAGACCAACCTCTTCCCCAAGCTTATTAATTTGAGAAATGGTCCAATCCCCACCCGATTCAAACCCTTGAACTCTTCGTCATAATGACAAACCCCACGAATCTCTCTCTCTCTCTCTCTCTCTCTCTCTCTCTCTCTCTCTCTCTATATATATATATATATACACACACATATACACACACACCTTCTTATCCTCTCTCCTCCATATCTCAACTCACTACATTCTTTTCTTCAACCTCAAATAACCCACAAAAGAACTCCACAACCTGTCTCACCTCCAACAAAAATCAAGACAAAAACAAGAAAAACTTCACACTTTGAAGAGCCATTCGAGTTTCTAAAAGGAAAATGGCTAGCATTCGAGCATCAAATGTGGTCCCTTCATCATTTCCCTCATCTTCTTCGCGTTGCCGGCGAGAAATCATGACCGTTAGAGCTACTATTAACATGCCGAAGCTTCGAAATGGTAGTAGCCTCTCTCTTCCCAAGCTAACCACCATAGGTTTGGTGGAGGAGTTGCAATTGAGGAATGGTTACAAAAACACAACCACCACCCAATTCGAAAAGCTTTCTCCCTCTCCTAAGGAGTCCGATCCCATGGCGATAGAGAAGCTTTACGCCATCATGGAGGCTGTTGCCGATAGAGTGGAGATGCATGAGAATATAGGAGAGCAGAGAAACAACTGGAATAGACTACTTCTAACCTCCATAAACTCAATCACTCTAACAGCGTCACTAATGACCGGAGTTGCAGCTATGGGGGCGGGCGGGGCTCCTCTTGTGGCTCTTAAGCTCTCTTCTACTCTGTTGTATTTGGCGGCCACGGGAATGTTGTTGGTCATGAACAAGATTCAACCGTCGCAACTTGCAGAAGAGCAGAGAAACGCTTCGAGGCTGTTGAAGCAGCTTTTCGAAGAGATTCGCACGGCTGTTAGCATCGGTGCTCCGAATTCGAACGACGTGAAAGAGGTGACGGCCAAAGTTCTAGCACTTGACAGGGCATACCCGCTTCCTCTGCTGGGTGTGATGCTCGAGAAATTTCCAAAAACCGTGGAGCCTGCTGTCTGGTGGGCCCCACTACAGAATCGGAAGGCAAAAGGTCTCGGTGGGAGAAAAAATGGGAACGGTTGGAATGGCGAGCTAGAGGGGGAAATGAGAGAGATAGTTACGGTTTTGAACAGGAAAGATAAGGAAGATTACCTGAGGTTGGGTAAAAAAGCCTTGAAACTGAACAAAATCTTGGCCATTTCTGGCCCTTTGCTGACCGGACTTGCTGCTTTAGGCTCTGCTTTCGTGGGCCACGGGTCGTGGGCTGTGGTTCTTGGCGTCGTTGCCGGGGCTTTGTCGACCGTCGTGAACGCAATCGAGCACGGTTGGCAAGTTGGGATGGTGTTTGAGATGTACCGGAGCAATGCCGGTTTCTTTGAGCTCATGCAAGAGTCCATAGAATCAAATTTGAAGGAGAGAGAAGTGGAGAGGAGAGAGAATGGGGAGTTGTTTGAAATGAAAGTGGCTTTGCAGCTGGGAAGGAGCCTATCTGAGCTTAGGGATCTACCAACTTCTTCTGCAATGAAAGGGGAAGCTAACCATGAGTTTGCAAGCAAACTTTTTTAATTTGTTCAATGCTCCCGGACTACTGAATAGTTTTACTGTGGAAAGATGTATGTATGATACTAACTTTAGGCCATTAATTGTAACTGTTCATGTATATAATAGCTAATGATGATTCGATCCATGTATTTGTTTTGTCTTCAATAACACGAGGATATTGTATCCTAATTAATTCATATATTAAACGCCTGACATATTCTTTTTCGGAGCAATTGATTTTGTTGTAGAACTTAAAAATGAGCTAAACAATTGATTGTTCACGTTTGATTCGATAACTTAACAAGCTCTGGTATGTTCCAGCATGGCTTGTTTAAGAAACGAGTTGATCTTAAGAAGTTTATTTTTTTTTTTTTTAACACCATAAGCCAAATGAGGAGTAGCAGCTTGATGTGAAAATTTTTACAAACTTTCAAAAATATCGAAGCTTGATTTGTTAATGTAACAGACAAGTTGATGTTGAATGAGTTTTCAACGAATGAATTAACCCTAGCTCGAAATTGAATAACTTGGCTTTGATTGGGATGGTATCCACGTTATTATAATTATGCTACGGTTTGATATCAAAAGAAACGATAATAAGAGCTTGGGACGGAAGTAAAAAAGCATTCCATGAGGTTACTTTTGGTCTGAAATATCACAGTGAAACCAACGCCTAGAGTAGTTTTGATTGTATGGGTGTGCTAATTAAGGCTGTCGTCATGCTAGAACCAAGTCAAAAGAGTTACTACCCGTAAATCAGAAAACTGTCAACATCTCTCTTAAAGTGTAAATATATATATTTTTATTAAAACATACAAGAAGTGTTAGTTGTTACTCCCTCCGGTTCAAAATGGAAGTTATTTTTGACGCTTTTTGCCGTTACAAAAATGAATGTCCATTTTGAAAAGTAAAAGCATGAAAATACTTGATCTTTCCATTTTGCCCTTGTCTTAAACTATTCAAATTACTTGGATTCCATGAGTTTAACAGTTTGGTTGCCAACTGTTAGTTGTTTTCAAAATGAAAGAGTATTTTTTGAAAGTTTTATAAGAAAGGGTGTAATCATTGTGTCTGGAAAAATTTCGAGTTTCTCCAAAGTCGTCGTCCAATATGGGACGGAAGGAGTAGTTGGTTACCAGTTAGGAAAATTATCTAGGGAAAGTTTATAATATACATTTTTTAAAAAGGTGTACTATATGCATCTATTTTATGGTTCATTCATAACATTTTAGTGTGTTTCGTAACTTTTGTTCTAGAATTCATAACCTTTCAGCAGTAAGATTCGTAACATTTTCATTATGATTCATAACATTTTGGTGTATCTCATTACCTTTATACGATTCGTAACTTTTTAACAATACAATTCCTAACATTTTCTCTATAATTCATAACATTTTGAGGGGTGCATATGATACACACCTAAATAAGGGGTGTGTATTGTAGTCTTTCCCGTTTAATTAAAAAAAAAAAGATTAGACAGTTATCTTTCACCTTCAAATATGTAGACGTACAGTTGTCCGAAATGAGTATTGAAAAATGTATTTTCAATAGGCAAATTATCTATAGTTAAAAAAAAAAAGATTACACAGTTATCTTTCACCTTGCCGAGCAAAAAACGTATCTTTCACCTTCAAATATGTAGATGTACAGTTGACAGTTGTCCCAAATGAATATTGAAAAATGTATTTTCAATAAAAGTGACGTAAACAAATAGAAAAACAAGAATTCCTTCTAATATATTAAAGGATAATGTTTTTTTAAAGAAAAAGTTGAAGTTGTGGGTATCTCACAACTTATCTTAGTGACTAATATTCAAAAAGTTCTATGAAAGTTGATTTTATTATCATTTTTCATCATTTATGTACAAATGACCATGATATTAAGTGGGAAATGTATTTTCATAAAGGAAAATGAAATTTACACTCTCTCTTGTGTTACCCACACTCAATTTTTTTGTTTTTTAGTAAAAAAAAAATACACTTTCAACATTAAAAAATAAAAAAGGGAGTGTGAATATCCATTCCCTTTCATAAAAAGTAAACTAAAGCAAGAGGAAGAATTATACAAGAAAACTAAAATTTTATATTTTGCAGGATCGATTTTGCAAAAAAAAAAAGGGTAATTCCTTGTGAGAAAATTGAAGTACTTTATCTACAAAAGTACTTTCTTAATAACTTAACTCTAGCTAATATGGTTAAAAAAAAATGATTTTCACATCCTTTTCGTGTTTAGAATAAAAATAATAAAGTTGCCCATCTCTTTAAGATGAGTTAGAGCCGGTTCCAGAAACAAAAAAATGTCCTTATTTTTTAAGAGACAAATTCAAGCTAAAAAATTATGAACTTATTGAAATCTAAAAATAGTATGCAATATGGATGTTTGAAATATCTCATTGAGATCTTTTATACGATGCAAAAAAAATTGAAAAATTATTTTTCATTTACTTTATTTTTTATTTTGAAAATGTGAAATAAGTTACTTATTTTTTAAGAAGATTTCTGGAACGAGGCCTTAGTGGCTAACAACCTAGTATAACATCAGGGCAGATATTATATTATGTGTTCGAACCTCATCGGCTATCTATCTATTGATTAAAAGTAAGAATTTAACTCCTTGGAGATACGGATCAAAAAAAAAAAAACTCCATGGAGATACCAAGATGCATCACCCATTTAGGCGGTATGTAGTGTAAATCATTTTGTGATCAAACAGTATAAAGGCTGCCTTATGTGTTCATGGTTGGTCTGATCGATCCAAGACCAATGGGCCGGCGCGAATGGCTTCAGTTCAGAGATCTGACCAAAACATTAGCCAACATGGGAAGGAGTCTCCTCATATGCCGTTTTAATTCCTCCAAAAATAAAAAAATGCCGTTTTAAAAACAAAAGTCTTCTCAGATAATTGGTACGGTGATTCCATAAATATAATATATACTCCCTCCGTCCCAAAAGAGATAATAATTTTTGAAATTCGTATAATTTTTTATCACTTATATCTTTCAATCTATAATGTTTTTCATGAGTTTGAAAACTTTGTATAATAGAACTAATCGAGAACTATCTAACAAAATTCATATTACATATTTTTTTGAGATCCATATTGAAAGATATAAGAAATTGAAATTGCTATGGATATAAAAAAATTGACATCCAAATTGACATCCTTTGACCAGAAAAGGACTTAATTAACTCCTGAAGTTTTTTTTATCGTTAAGAGGTCCGTAAGTCTATCGACACAGAGAAATTGAGCACATATCGTGTACTGATCACGATGTGGCGGATTCCACATAAATGATCTGAGCCATTCATCAAATTTAAAACATTTTTGTAAGGTCCCCGCGAAAAATCAGCTCAATCCGATACTTAGAAGTATTTGATCTAATTATCTAACTTTTCATTCTGGTTCATTTTTGTGGGTCCTGTCCTAGGCCTCACATCGCGATCAATGCACGATTTGTGCACAATTTCTTTGTGTCAATAGCACCTCTATTAAGAGATGGTGAGTTCACTATATGTAGTGACAGTCTGCTCGACTTAATGAAGTCTAGCTTACATAATGCTCCTGTATATTTTAATTATTTTCCAAACTTACCACTTAGTTTGAATGATAAAAATATTTTAGAGACACTTAGTTTAAATATTCAAATTGCAGGAGCTATCACTAATATGTTCAAAAGAAGTCAATCAATTACTTTGATTTAGCGTACTTATTATAAACGAATGAAAACTAATTTAAACATACATGCCTTAGTCAAAAGTCCAAAAGATAAAATTGTATATATACGAGGCTAACATAAAAGTCCCTAGAAGTATCCAATGGAGTGATATCCAATTAGCAACTAGTTGACTTAGTGAACATGAAAGTTTTTCTCAAAAATTTAAAAAAGGCACAATAAATTTAAACTATCACTACAACAAACATGAGTTTTAATAGCTTAATTTTATAGCATTCTTTTAAAAATGCTGTGATAGAGTTGCATCTTCATGTTAAGATAGCGTGCACGCACTGTAGGGGAGCAGAAAATTTTCCACAGCATTCCATTAAATACAATTACAGCGTTCACCCCATTTAAGAAAAAGGCGTGAGTCTCAGTGGGAAATTTACAGCCGCGAAAATACTCGGTGTGTGGGAAATTCTTCTCTTTTGTACAAATATATTTCCAGTCCCATTCTAAACCCTAACATACTCTCTCTCTCTCTCTCTCTCTCTAAACTTGATGGATAAGCCGATTCCCCTCGGTTTGGAAGATATGGCACCGGGAGCTTAGTAACGTCATCCTTGCAAAATCCTTCCGTCGTCGCAACCACTACCGTCTCCTCCCTCTCTGCCTCCACGTTGCTGTTGCCGAAAAATCTACACCGTGAAGGGGCATCACGTGTTGCTAAGGTTTGGTCCTTCTCCTCTATTTTTCCAAGAATCTGATCTAAATGGGTTTGTTCCCCCCCCCCTCTCTCTCTCACTCTCTCATGTGCGCGCACACACACACACAGCCCATCGATCTGCCATCAACCATCAGACTCCATCGCATTAGCTCAGCCACTTCGAAATTAGAGTGATAAGATTTCGGTAATGTACGATTAAGCAAACCCAGCCACAAACCCAGTTGTAGGGTTGGATTTTGGGGGTTTCAAACATGCACAAACCCAGCCACGTCGACAGCGATTATCTTAGATATTTAAAAGGCGTATATGTACGGTTAAGCAATTTTAGGGTTGGATTTTGGGGGTTTGTGATTCTGCATTGTATATTCGAAATTAGGGTTTTTTTTTTTTTTTTTGGGTCGATGTGCACTAATTGTTCTACCTTGTTTAAATCTCCATTTTATATACATAGTTTGCAGAGAACAAAGCATAACTTATTTTAAATTATGTGAGCTCCTACCCTACCTTTTCTAAAATAACTATAAAGAAAAGCTTTGAAGTGGTCCACTAGTTGTGTTTTAATATTTGTGTTCTAGTGTCCCTAAATTATCTGAGTTAATATAATATGCTTATTGATGTCGATTTATAAATAATATTGGTGTATTATTGTCAGTGCATGGATTAACCTATGTTTCCTTATTAATATCCTGACCTTCATCGTTCTTCTATTTCTTGATTCTGCAGTCAGTGAAGAATACAAACTGCATTGGTAGAAGTAAACAGCCAGTTTAAAGTGCTCAACAGGTTTGATTTGATTTTTGCTAGGATTGGCTGAGTATTTGATTTTTCATACATGACTTGTCTACATTATCTAGACATAGGGCCCAAGAGTGGATAGGTTGGTTGCTCTACAATAGTGCAATTTTAGAAGTCCACTGGAGTTTATGTAGTGTGATTTTGTTTGAAGTTAATTAATCACCTGATTGGTTGTTGGCTTTGTTACAAAGGGCTGCATAATTGTTCTTGTTGTAAGAACTTTGTTATAGACCAGAAGTTAACTGAATAAGAATATCTAATCAACCCAAAACAGGAAAAAGCAATTCAAGCCGGTAAAATAACTAATGCCTCGTCCTTGCTGCTGTCCTTAGTGGTGATTGATCATCTTCACCTTGTGTTTGTTGATGTCTTTGAATTTGGATTTGTAATGGAGCTATTGAATGCAATTGAATTTGATAGTTTAGTACTCTTTGTAATTTGGAGGACTATTGGTTCATAGAAGCACAAAGTGCCGCCTGAGTCGATTTCCACTTTTCATATGTAGCAGTTTGGTTATACGAGTGGTAAACACTAATTGAATGAGACGACACTTGATATAAGTATTGATATGAGCTATTGATATGGACTGTTTGATCAATATTTTTTTTGCTGGTTATGTAGTTTCACCAAAGGGTCAAAAAAGAAAAACCAAAAAACAGGTTTATTGCCCGAAACCCACTTGGAACTCAGACAATCACGCTGGTTTCAGTGAGACCTATTCCATGTTTCCTTTTGTACTCTGCTGGTTTAGTTGTAAGTATTTTCCTATTTGTAGTCTTAAGAGTTAGATTATTCTGGAGATCTCGTGTCTTGTAGAATGTATTGTAGCAGAAGATCATGAACTTATTTTTGTGAGTAGATATTTTGTCTTCGAAATTTTTAGCATTTTAGTGGAGGATATTGACGGGTCTAGGCAGCAATTACCAAACCAAGTTCCTAATAGCAGACCCATACTGCTATTTGGTAAGGATTGCAAAACACTAATGCTCCAATGTGCTAACTAAAAGGAAATTCTTTACAGTAGAAAGATTCATCAATTAACCCATTTGTTCTCACATCAACACCAGTGACAATTCCCAATCACGATTATGAGCTCATCATCCATCCTTAACTGTACACACTTCACTTAATATTCATCAAGCAGTACTAGCTAACATGGCATCGTTTTCTCAGCCTTCCACTCCATGGATCCTCTATTTCTTGTATGGAACAATTAATGTATGAATATATGGGAGCTTCTTTATGACAATTAATTAAACTTAACGATTGGTATTAATTGGTTCTTTTTAAAGCTTTGCATAGGATGTGATGAATGCTTTCAATTGTATATATAGCGGTCGTTGAATGCTATGGAAGGTCTCTTATTTATAACAGTCTTTCAATGCTATGGAAGGTCTAGTATCTATAACAGTAGAGGCTAGTATAGCGCCCATCTAAACGCTATGGTTAACGTTTTATAGCGTTTTTTGTTTGCTGTGGAATATATTAACAATAGCGGACAATAAACACTATTGAAAGAAAGGACTTTTAATTGCATCGCCTAATAAGGCGTTCTTTGGAACGCTATGTATATAATTCTATAGCGTTTTTGGCACGCTATGAAAGGGCTTATTTGTTGTACAGTATATTAAAAATATTTAGATGACAAGGTTCTTCAATATATAGCTGGCCAAATGACTACAAAATCTTCGGTCGAAGGAGTTCAGTCCTTCAATCGCTCAAGAAAATGGAATCCTAAAATAATAAAGTTCTCTCTCTCTCTCTCTCTCTCTCTCTCTCTCTCTCTGTGCGCGCGGGCGCACGTGCGCCTATGCCAATGAACTTATAATAAGATGATCGATCGATGTACCATTTACTACAGGCAAGAATTGAAATAATTGAAATGAAAATTTCTAAAGTAGTTCAGTCTACGTAGTCAATTTCTAAATGTATGAAATCTATTAAGAAAGGAAGTGTCAATATATTCTCAATACATTTCCATGTAAAAGCATATATGCTTATTCATGATTGATTATACAAGGGAGATTCTCGAGATAAGTTTTTTTTTTTGCATGTTGCAACTTCATTAATATTGCGGCATTTTTTGTTTTGAGGATATTAATTACTTTTTAGGAAGAAAATTTTAATTATTAAAACTACATAGAGTATATTTTACCGGTTTGTTTTCAATAGTAGTGTTAGAGGCTTAGAGCATCCGCATTGTAATAAGCAAATGGATGTGAATAAGCAAATTTAACAATAATGTTCAAAAAACATCCCACATTGTAATAACCAAAGTTACAAGTCTTTTAGTAAATAACCAAATTCCACCCATTTCATAACCAAACTTAACAACTTTTACCAATAACCAAAACTCAATAACCAAACTCAACAATTAAACTCAAAACTCAATAACTCAAAAACACTCCATATTGGAATCGTCTCGATGAGATGAATAATTTGGTGTGGTCGAGTACGTGATTAAAATTCGTTTGCGATTGGACAAATGTGCATTGTGTATTGAAGGGTTTTTTTTGGTTAGGGATACAAAAATAACCAATGTGGAGGGAGAGATTGTTAAGTTTGATTATGGACTACATGGATAATCAAATGCTGACGTGGCACATTTTGATTAGTACCATTGCGGATGCTCTTAGAGCTTACAAATATAATTATTATGATTGTGAACTCTAATTTGTATATAACAGTTATAGTCTATACATAGATAATTCATTTATGCTTGGCGTACTATGCTTTAGAAAAACAAATGGACTAATTAGACGCATTTGAGAAATACGAAAATTTTACTAGGGCTAGGCTTGAGAATACTGAATGAACCCCGTTTATTAATCGGATGGGCTTCGGCATGCATATACGTAGTATAAGCCCATCCTGAATTCAAACCGGCCGAAGATATGATTTCTAATGAAAAATAGTTTGAGGCCCATTTTATGAAATCTGTGGGTGTTGCTATTAGAGAGATTTTTGTTATTTCATATCAATTTTGTGGTTTCAAAAAGCCGGTGCAAAAGTTGATGCAAAAGTGCTGAGATGAAGCAAGGACACATGAATTGTTGTGGTCCAACATAGTACTATTTTGGAAAAATGACGGTTCAGGATGTGTTTTGATAATTAATACCCGTCAAAGACATGTTGAGAACATTTGTTAATACTGAAAATGTCCTTGGAGGGTATTAATTATCAAACACGTCATTGACCGTCATTTTCCCTATTATTTTTGTAATCTTGGTTTTGAAAGTCTTGGGGGTGGTCCAATTAGATGCATGCAAATTTCATAGTGTAATTTCATTACGAGTCCTTTTTGTAGCTCGAGATATATACAAAAAAATACATACCGTACTTGGGTTTGGGTGGTGGGGTAGTTTATTATTTTGGGGTTGCTGTATTTGGGTTTGGGTTTGGCCCATTTGGTGTTTTTATTTTTATTTTTATTTTTATTTTTGTTGGTTTCTTGCCAACGCCTGCATCTCGGGCAGTCTTTCATTGCCCTTATTTCATTTAATCTTTGTATCTTTTTGGAAATTACTAAAATTTCTTTTGCCTAAAAAAAAAAAACATACCGTACACCCAATGACTAAAAAATCTTAATGCAACGGTTATTTGTAATGCTCTCTTACACGATGTGGGCTTCATGTATGTGTAAGTTTCACACCATGTAAGAGAGGCGCTATAAATAACCGTCGTTACGTTGAAAACAACAAGCCAGCCGTAGTTTAATTTTGTTGCTCATGGACGCGCCCTTGATTCAAGACCAATGAGGTAGCCGGGCATGCAAAATGACATAGGCAGGAACAGTTTGACCAATTACACTCTGAGGATCCCTAAAACGTCGTCACACTGCTTACGCATGAGAACGAGTCTCCTCCTCCTCAAATCATCTGTAGACTTTTTTCCCGTTGTACAATTTTTTGTACTTTGAATCATTCGAACGAGAACGTTTCCTGTTTTCAAGATTCTAACATATATAGGACTGTAGTAATTCGTTGGTCAAGAAGGACAAGAGCTAGAAAAGCTCGGACTCAAGAATGGGTTCAGCGTACTGAGCAAAGATTGAATACTCCCTCCGTCCCAATTTAGTTGTCATTTTTTGGAGTTCGTGCCACTTTTCAATTGATTATATCTTGTAATTTATAATGTTTTAGGTGATTTTGAAAACATTGTATTATAGAACAAATCGAGATCTATCAAACAAGATCCATATTGGATATAAAATTCATTACCAATTTAAAGATATAACTAGTTTTTTAATCCAGTTAGAATAGAACTGAGACAAGTAAATTGGGACGGAGGGAGTATTATTTAATGAGCAAATTGAACTCATTCTTTATTAGTATTTGTTCCCTCGAATGTGGGGTATTTGTTTACCTATTTTTTGAATGGGTTTTCGGTTGAGTTTAGTAGAATTGTCGACTATATCTGTTTAATGTAATTTGGATATAATTTATGTTCTTCCGAGGCTTGTAATAAAAAAAAAAAAAGGGCATAGTTTGATGGGGCTCTTTTGGTTCTACCAATGGATTGAGGACAATCCTTTTTTTTTATTTTTATAATTCAAGTATCCAAATCAAAAATAAAATAGAAAGTGTCAAAGTCAGCTTATGTGACCTTGACTAATATTGGAAAACAAATCCCCGTCCACTAGTAGGAATATTCCTACTTGTAATTGGTCGTTAATGTGACAAACTATTATGCTTAATTTGTGACGCTAGTTTACAATATTAAGCTTTTGTCCCGCGATAAATAGTCCTGTTAGTAGAGGGTTTGACTAACATTTCATGATTATTTGAGATATTGTAAACTAACTCAAACACCTTGTATTCTTGAAAATAATACTATACTACCCAAGTATGCTTCGACTAAATAATCCCTTTATATTTATATTTGTCTTTATTATTATTTTTTTCAATTTGTTAGTTCTGCGTTAATTTTTTGAGTATTAGTTCGTATCAACGAGAAAAATCAAAAAAATTAAATTTAAATTTATGAACAACAATCTAAAGAAGTTGGGGGGTTTGGGCTTGGACGGCATTTTTTCGCGGATGGCAGGAGTGTTGGTTTGTGTATGTTCCGGTGGTGGTGAGGCGGCGGATCGGCGGTGTTTGGTTTGTTGTTGTGTCAAGGTTAGGGTTTTGGAGCTGTTTTAGGAGTTTGGGTTTTCAGAGGTTTTGGGCCTAGCCCACTTGTTTGGGTTGAGTTCTTTATGGTGTTTTGTTGGAGTCTTACCAACTTTGGTTTTTTTTTTTTAAATAAAATTTGAGATGTGTTGTAGTGATAGGTGAAGTACTACCATTTGTGCATGACGCTCCTTGGTGTGTCACTGCAGGGTTTTTATTTTGTACGATTTTTATTAATGATATAGAAACCTTTTTTTGCTGTTTCAAAACAAAAAAAAAAAAAAAAACACCCAAAAAATCTCTTTCTTTTAGAATAGTTTTATCGTTCGTAAATTTGTAAAGGTTTTTTAAGGGAAAGACTATAATACATACCCCTTATTTGGGTGTGTATCATATGCACCCTCCAAAATATTATGAATTATAGAGAAAATGTTATAAATTGTATTGCTAAAAAGTTACGAATCGTACAAAGGTTACGAGATATACCAAAATATTATGAATCATAATGAAAATTTTACGAATCGTACTGCTGAAAAGTTATGAATTCTAGAACAAAAGTTACAAAACACTCTAAAATGTTATGAATAAATCACAAAATAGGTGCATATGATATACCTTTTTAAGAAGTATGTATTGTAGACTTTCCCGTTTTTTAATCACGGTTTTTACATTTTATGCTCACCTTGGCTAGATTACATCATTATCATTTGCCTCAAGATTAATAGTTGATCACATTATATCGTCCTACAAAATTTGATAGTTTAGCATATATTTTTCTCGTTATTATGTTGTAATCTAGCCAGGGGAAAAAACGCGCGATTGTTTTGCCGTCTCAAAAGTTTTCACAGGTTATTTCCGTTGAAAGTCATTCAAAGACCAACCTCTTCCCCAAACTTATTAATTGAGAAATGGTCCAATCCCACCCGATTCAAAACCTTGACCTCTTCGTCATATGTCAAACCCCACGAATCTCTCTCTCTCTCTCTCTCTCTCTCTCTCTCTCTCTCTATAAATACCTTCCAATCCTCTCTCCATATCTCAACTCACTATATTCTTCAACCTCAAATAACCCACAAGAGAACTTCACAACCTGTCTCACCCCCCAACAAAAACCAAGACAAAAACAAGAAAAGCTTCACACTTTGAAGAGCCATTCGAGCATCTAAAAGGAAAATGTCTAGCATTCGAGCATCAAATGTGGTCCCTTCATCAATGCCCTCATCTTCTTTGCGTTGCCGGCGAGAAATCATGACCGTTAGAGCTACTATTAACATGCCGAAGCTTCGAAATGGTAGTAGCCTCTCTCTTCCTAAGCTAACCACCATAGGTTTGGTGGAGGAGTTGCAATTGAGGAATGGTTACAAAAACACAACCACCACCCAGTTCGAAAAGCTTTCTCCCTCTCCTAAGGAGTCCGATCCCATGGCAATAGAGAAGCTTTACGCCATGATGGAGGCTGTTGCCGATAGAGTGGAGATGCATAAGAATATAGGAGAGCAGAGAAACAACTGGAATAACCTACTTTTAACCTCCATTAACTCAATCACTCTAACAGCGTCACTAATGACCGGAGTTGCAGCTATGGGGGCGGGCGGGGCTCCTCTTGTGGCTCTTAAGCTCTCTTCTACTTTATTGTATTTAGCGGCTACGGGAATGTTGTTGGTCATGAACAAGATTCAACCGTCGCAACTTGCAGAGGAGCAGAGAAACGCTTCGAGGCTGTTGAAGCAGCTTTACGAAGAGATTCGCACGGCTGTTAGCATCGGTGCTCCGAATTCGAACGACGTGAAAGAGGTGACGGCCAAAGTTCTAGCACTTGACAGGGCATACCCGCTTCCTCTGCTGGGTGTGATGCTCGAGAAATTTCCAAAAACCGTGGAGCCTGCTGTCTGGTGGGCCCCACTACAGAATCGGAAGGCAAAAGGTCTCGGTGGGAGAAAAAATGGGAACGGTTGGAATGGCGAGCTAGAGGGGGAAATGAGAGAGATAGTTACGGTTTTGAACAGGAAAGATAAGGAAGATTACCTGAGGTTGGGTAAAAAAGCCTTGAAACTGAACAAAATCTTGGCCATTTCTGGCCCTTTGCTGACCGGACTTGCTGCTTTAGGCTCTGCTTTCGTGGGCCACGGGTCGTGGGCTGTGGTTCTTGGCGTCGTTGCCGGGGCTTTGTCGACCGTCGTGAACGCAATCGAGCACGGTTGGCAAGTTGGGATGGTGTTTGAGATGTACCGGAGCAATGCCGGTTTCTTTGAGCTCATGCAAGAGTCCATAGAATCAAATTTGAAGGAGAGAGAAGTGGAGAGGAGAGAGAATGGGGAGTTGTTTGAAATGAAAGTGGCTTTGCAGCTGGGAAGGAGCCTATCTGAGCTTAGGGATCTACCAACTTCTTCTGCAATGAAAGGGGAAGCTAACCATGAGTTTGCAAGCAAACTTTTTTAATTTGTTCAATGCTCCCGGACTACTGAATAGTTTTACTGTGGAAAGATGTATGTATGATACTAACTTTAGGCCATTAATTGTAACTGTTCATGTATATAATAGCTAATGATGATTCGATCCATGTATTTGTTTTGTCTTCAATAACACGAGGATATTGTATCCTAATTAATTCATATATTAAACGCCTGACATATTCTTTTTCGGAGCAATTAATTTTGTTGTAGAACTTAAAAATGAGCTAAACAATTGATTGTTCACGTTTGATTCGATAACTTAACAAGCTCTGGTATGTTCCAGCATGGCTTGTTTAAGAAACGAGTTGATCTTAAGAAGTTTATTTTTTTTTTTTTTAACACCATAAGCCAAATGAGGAGTAGCAGCTTGATGTGAAAATTTTTACAAACTTTCAAAAATATCGAAGCTTGATTTGTTAATGTAACAGACAAGTTGATGTTGAATGAGTTTTCAACGAATGAATTAACCCTAGCTCGAAATTGAATAACTTGGCTTTGATTGGGATGGTATCCACGTTATTATAATTATGCTACGGTTTGATATCAAAAGAAACGATAATAAGAGCTTGGGACGGAAGTAAAAAAGCATTCCATGAGGTTACTTTTGGTCTGAAATATCACAGTGAAACCAACGCCTAGAGTAGTTTTGATTGTATGGGTGTGCTAATTAAGGCTGTCGTCATGCTAGAACCAAGTCAAAAGAGTTACTACCCGTAAATCAGAAAACTGTCAACATCTCTCTTAAAGTGTAAATATATATATTTTTATTAAAACATACAAGAAGTGTTAGTTGTTACTCCCTCCGGTTCAAAATGGAAGTTATTTTTGACGCTTTTTGCCGTTACAAAAATGAATGTCCATTTTGAAAAGTAAAAGCATGAAAATACTTGATCTTTCCATTTTGCCCTTGTCTTAAACTATTCAAATTACTTGGATTCCATGAGTTTAACAGTTTGGTTGCCAACTGTTAGTTGTTTTCAAAATGAAAGAGTATTTTTTGAAAGTTTTATAAGAAAGGGTGTAATCATTGTGTCTGGAAAAATTTCGAGTTTCTCCAAAGTCGTCGTCCAATATGGGACGGAAGGAGTAGTTGGTTACCCCGTTAGGAAAATTATCTAGGGAAAGTTTATAATACACATTTTTTAAAAAGGTGTACTATATGCATTTATTTTATGGTTCATTCATAATATTTTAGTGTGTTTCGTAACTTTTGTTTTAGAATTCATAACCTTTCAGCAGTAAGATTCGTAACATTTTCATTATGATTCACAACATTTTGGTGTATCTCATTACCTTTATACGATTCGTAACTTTTTAACAATACAATTCGTAACATTTTCTCTATAATTCATAACATTTTGAGGGATGCATATGATACACACCTAAATAAGGGATGTGTATTGTAGTCTTTTCCGTTTAATTAAAAAAAAAAGATTAGACAGTTATCTTTCACCTTCAAATATGTAGACGTACAGTTGTCCGAAATGAGTATTGAAAAATGTATTTTCAATAGGCAAATTATCTATAGTTAAAAAAAAAAGATTACACAGTTATCTTTCACCTTGCCGAGCAAAAAAACGTTATCTTTCACCTTCAAATATGTAGATGTACAGTTGACAGTTGTCCCAAATGAATATTGAAAAATGTATTTTCAATAAAAGTGACGTAAACAAATAGAAAAACAAGAATTCCTTCTAATATATTAAAGGATAATGTTTTTTTAAAGAAAAAGTTGAAGTTGTGGGTATCTCACAACTTATCTTAGTGACTAATATTCAAAAAGTTCTATGAAAGTTGATTTTATTATCATTTTTCATCATTTATGTACAAATGACCATGATATTAAGTGGGAAATGTATTTTCATAAAGGAAAATGATATTTACACTCTCTCTTGTGTTACCCACACTCAATTTTTTGTTTTTTAGTAAAAAAAAAATACACTTTCAACATTAAAAAATAAAAAAGGGAGTGTGAATATCCATTCCCTTTCATAAAAAGTAAACTAAAGCAAGAGGAAGAATTATACAAGAAAACTAAAATTTTATTTTTTGCAGGATCGATTTTGCAAAAAATAAAAAAATAAATAAAAGGGTAATTCCTTGTGAGAAAATTGAAGTACTTTATCTACAAAAGTACTTTCTTAATAACTTAACTCTAGCTAATATGGTTAAAAAAAAATGATTTTCACATCCTTTTCGTGTTTAGAATAAAAATAATAAAGTTGCCCATCTCTTTAAGATGAGTTAGAGCCGGTTCCAGAAACGAAAAAATGTCCTTATTTTTTAAGAGACAAATTCAAGCTAAAAAATTATGAACTTATTGAAATCTAAAAATAATATGCAATATGGATGTTTGAAATATCTCATTGAGATCTTTTATACGATGCAAAAAAAATTGAAAAATTATTTTTCATTTACTTTATTTTTGATTTTGAAAATGTGAAATAAGTTACTTATTTTTTAAGAAGATTTCTGGAACGAGGCCTTAGTGGCTAACAACCTAGTATAACATCAGGGCAGATATTATATTATGTGTTCGAACCTCATCGGCTATCTATCTATTGATTAAAAGTAAGAATTTAACACCATGGAGATACGGATCAAAAAAAAAAAAAACTCCATGGAGATACCAAGATGCATCACCCATTTAGGCGGTATGTAGTGTAAATCATTTTGTGATCAAACAGTATAAAGGCTGCCTTATGTGTTCATGGTTGGTCTGATCGATCCAAGACCAATGGGCCGGCGCGAATGGCTTCAGTTCAGAGATCTGACCAAAACATTAGCCAACATGGGAAGGAGTCTCCTCATATGCCGTTTTAATTCGTCCAAAAATAAAAAAAATGCCGTTTTAAAAACAAAAGTCTTCTCAGATAATTGGTACGGTGATTCCATAAATATAATATATACTCCCTCCGTCCCAAAAGAGATAATAATTTTTGAAATTCGTATAATTTTTTAATCATTTATATCTTTCAATCTATAATGTTTTTCATGAGTTTGAAAACTTTGTATAATAGAACTAATCGAGAACTATCTAACAAAATTCATATTACATATTTTTTGAGATCCATATTGAAAGATATAAGAAATTGAAATTGCTATGGATATAAAAAAATTGACATCCAAATTGACATCCTTTGACCAGAAAAGGACTTAATTAACTCCTGAAGTTTTTTTTATCGTTAAGAGGTCCGTAAGTCTATCGACACAGAGAAATTGAGCACATATCGTGTACTGATCACGATGTGGCGGATTCCACATAAATGATCTGAGCCATTCATCAAATTTAAAACATTTTTGTAAGGTCCCCGCGAAAAATCAGCTAAATCCGATACTTAGAAGTATTTGATCTAATTATCTAACTTTTCATTCTGGTTCATTTTTGTGGGTCCTGTCCTAGGCCTCACATCGCGATCAATGCACGATTTGTGCACAATTTCTTTGTGTCAATAGCACCTCTATTAAGAGATGATGAGTTCACTATATGTAGTGACAGTCTGCTCGACTTAATGAAGTCTAGCTTACATAATGCTCCTGTATATTTTAATTATTTTCCGAACTTACCACTTAGTTTGAATGATAAAAATATTTTAGAGACACTTAGTTTAAAGATTCAAATTGTAGGAGCTATCACTAATATGTTCAAAAGAAGTCAATCAATTACTTTGATTTAGCGTACTTATTATAAACGAATGAAAACTAATTTAAACATACATGCCTTAGTCAAAAGTCCAAAATATAAAATTGTATATATACGATGCTAACATAAAAGTCCCTAGAAGTATCCAATGGAGTGATATCCAATTAGTAACTAGTTGACTTAGTGAACATGAAAGTTTTTCTCAAAAATTTAAAAAAGGCACAATAAATTTAAACTATCACTACAACAAACATGAGTTTTAATAGCTTAATTTTATAGCATTCTTTTAAAAATGCTGTGATAGAGTTGCATCTTCATGTTAAGATAGCGTGCACGCACTGTAGGGGAGCAGAAAATTTTCCACAGCATTCCATTAAATACAATTACAGCGTTCACCCCATTTAAGAAAAAGGCGTGAGTCTCAGTGGGAAATTTATAGCCGCGAAAATACTCGGTGTGTGGGAAATTCTTCTCTCTCTCAAATTTTGTACAAATATATTTCCAGTCCAATTCTAAACCCTAACATACTCTCTCTCTCTCTCTCTCTCTCTCTCTCTCTCTCTCTCTCTCTCTAAACTAGATGGATAAGCCGATTCCCCTCGGTTTGGAAGATATGGCACCTGGAGCTTAGTAACGTCATCCTTGCAAAATCCTTCGGTCGTCGCAACCACTACCGTCTCCTCCCTCTCTGCCTCCACGTTGCTGTTGCCAAAAAATCTACACCGTGAAGGGGCATCACGTGTTGCTAAGGTTTGGTCATTCTCCTCTATTTTTCCAACAATCTGATCTAAATGGGTTTGTTCCCCCCCCCCCCCCGCCCCTTCTCTCTCTCTCACTCTCTCATGTGCGCGCGCGCACACACACAGCCCATCGATCTGCCATCAACTATCAGATTCCATCGCATTAGCTCAGCCACTTCGAAATTAGAGTGATAAGCTTTCGGTAATGTACGATTAAGCAAACCCAGCCACAAACCCAGTTGTAGGGTTGGATTTTGGGGGTTTCAAACATGCACAAACCCAGCCACTTCGACAGCGATTATCTTAGATATTTAAAAGGCATATATGTACGGTTAAACAATTTTAGGGTTGGATTTTGGGGGTTTGTGATTCTGCATTGTATATTCGAAATTAGGGTTTTTTTTTTTTTTTTTGGGTCGATGTGCACTAATTGTTCTACCTTGTTTAAATCTCCATTTTATATACGTAGTTTGCAGAGAATAGAGCATAACTTATTTTAAATTATGTGAGCTCCTACCCTACCTTTTCTGAAATAACTATAAAGAAAAGCTTTGAAGTGGTCCACTAGTTGTGTTTTAATATTTGGGTTCTAGTGTCCCTAAATTATCTGAGTTAATATAATATGCTTATTGATGTCGATGCATAAATAATATTGGTGTATTATTGTCAGTGCATGGATTAACCTATGTTTCCTTATTAATATCCTGACCTTCGTCGTTCTTCTATTTCTTGATTTTGCAGTCAGTGAAGAACACAAACTGCATTGGTAGAAGTAAACAGCCAGTTCAAAGTGCTCAACAGGTTTGATTTGATTTTTGCTAGGATTGGCTGAGTATTTGATTTTTCATACATGACTTGTCTACATTATCTAGACATAGGGCCCAAGAGTGGATAGGTTGGTTGCTCTACAATAGTGCAATTTTAGAAGTCCACTGGAGTTTATGTAGTGTGATTTTGTTTGAAGTTAATTAATCACCTGATTGGTTGTTGGCAATTTGTTACAAAGGGCTGCATAATTGTTCTTGTTGTAAGAACTTTGTTATAGACCAGAAGTTAACTGAATAAGAATATCTAATCAACCCAAAACAGGAAAAAGCAATTCAAGCCGGTAAAATAGCTAATGCCTCGTCCTTGCTGCTGTCCTTAGTGGTGATTGATCACCTTCACCTTGTGTTTGTTGATGTCTTTGAATTTGGATTTGTAATGGAGCTATTGAATGCAATTGAATTTGATAGTTTAGTACTCCTTGTAATTTGGAGGACTATTGGTTCATAGAAGCACAAAGTGCCGCCTGAGTCGGTTTCCACTTTTCATATGTAGCAGTTTGGTTATACGAGTGGTAAACACTAATTGAATGAGACGACACTTGATATAAGTATTGATATGAGCTATTGATATGGACCGTTTGATCAATATTTTTTTTGCTGGTTATGTAGTTTCACCAAAGGGTCAAAAAAGAAAAACCAAAAAACAGGTTTATTGCCCGAAACCCACTTGGAACTCAGACAATCACGCTGGTTTCAGTGAGACCTATTCCATGTTTCCTTTTGTACTCTGCTGGTTTAGTTGTAAGTATTTTCCTATTTGTAGTCTTAAGAGTTAGATTATTCTGGAGATCTCGTGTCTTGTAGAATGTGTTGTAGCAGAAGATCATGAACTTATTTTTGTGAGTAGATATTTTTCTTCGAAATTTTTAGCATTTTAGTGGAGGATATTGACGGGTCTAGGCAGCAATTACCAAACCAAGTTCCTAATAGCAGACCCATACTGCTATTTGGTAAGGATTGCAAAACACTAATGCTCCAATGTGCTAACTAAATGGAAATTCTTTACAGTAGAAAGATTCATCAATTAACCCATTTGTTCTCACATCAACACCAGTGACAATTCCCAATCACGATTATGAGCTCATCATCCATTCCTAACTGTTCACACTTCACTTAATATTCATCAAGCAGTACTAGCTAACATGGCATCGTTTTCTCAGCCTTCCACTCCATGGATCCTCTATTTCTTGTATGGAACAATTAATGTATGAATATATGGGAGCTTCTTTATGGCAATTAATTAAACTTAACGATTGGTATTAATTGGTTCTTTTTAGAGCTTTGCATAGGATGCGATGAATGCTTACAATTGTATATATAGCGGTCGTTGAATGCTATGGAAGGTCTCTTATTTGTAACAGTCTTTCAATGCTATGGAAGGTCTAGTATCTATAACAGTAGAGGCTAGTATAGCGCCCATCTAAACGCTATGGTTAACGTTTTATAGCGTTCTTTGTTTGCTGTGGAATACATTAACAATAGCGGACAATAAACACTATTGAAAGAAAGGACTTTTAATTGCATCGCCTAATAAGTCGTTCTTTGGAACGCTATGAAAGGGCTTATTTGTTGTACTGTATATTAAAAAATATTTAAATGACAAGGTTCTTCAATATATAGCTGGCCAAATGACTACAAAATCATCGGTCGAAGGAGTTCAGTCCTTCAATCGCTCAAGAAAATGGAATCCTAAAATAATGAAGTTCTCTCTCTCTCTCTCTCTCTCTCTCTCTCTCTCTCTCTGTGTGCGTGCGGGGGCGCACGTGCGCCTATGCCCATGAACTTATAATAAAATGATCGATCGATGTACCATTTACTACAGGCAAGAATTGAAATAATTGAAATGAAAATTTCTAAAGTAGTTCAGTCTACGTAGTCAATTTCTAAATGTATGAAATCTATTAAGAAAGGAAGTATCAATATATTCTCAATACATTTCCATATAAAAGCATATATGCTTATTCATGATTGATTATACAAGAGAGATTCTCGAGATAAGTTTTTTTTTTTGCATGTTGCAACTTCATTAATATTGCGGCATTTGTAGTTTTGAGGATATTAATTACTTTTTAGGAAGAAAATTTTAATTATTAAAACTACATTGAGTATATTTTACTGGTTTGTTTTCAATAGTAGTGTTAGAGGCTTAGAGCTTACAAATATAATTATTATGATTGTGAACTCTAATTTGTATATAACAGTTATAGTCTATACATAGATAATTCATTTATGCTTGGCGTACTATGCTTTAGAAAAACAAATGGACTAATTAGACGCATTTGAGAAATACGAAAATTTTACTAGGGCTAGGCTTGAGAATACTGAATGAATCCCGTTTATTAATCGGATGGGCTTCGGCATGCATATACGTAGTATAAGCCCATCCTGAATTCAAACCGGCCGAAGATATGATTTCTAATGAAAAATAGTTTGAGGCCCATTATATGAAATTTGTGGGTGTTGTTATTAGAGAGATTTTTGTTATTTCATATCAATTTTGTGGTTTCAAAAAGCCGGTGCAAAAGTCGATGCAAAAGTGCTTGGATGAAGCAAGGACACATGAATTGTTGTGGTCCAACATAGTATTATTTTTGTAATCTTGGTTTTGAAAGTCTTGGGGGTGGTCCAATTAGATGCATGCAAATTTCATAGTGTAATTTCATTACGAGTCCTTTTTGTAGCTCGAGATATATACAAAAAAATACATACCGTACTTGGGTTTGGGTGGTGGGGGTAGTTTATTGTTTTGGGGTTGTTGTATTTGGGTTTGGGCTTGGCCCATTTGGTGTTTTTTTTTTTTTTTTGGTTATTTTTGTTGGTCTCTTGCCAACGCCTGCATCTCGGGCAGCCTTTCGTTGCCCTTATTTCATTTAATTTTTGTATCTTTTTGGAAATTACTAAAATTTCTTTTGCCTAAAAAAAAAAACATACCGTACACCTAATGACGAAAAAATCTTAATGCAACGGTTTCTTTGTAATGCCCTCTTACACGATGTAGGCTTCATGTATGTGTAAATTCCACACCATGTAAGAGAGGCGCTACAAATAACCATCGTTACGTTGAAAACAACAAGCCTGCCGTAGTTTAATTTTGTTGCTCATGGATGCGCCCTTGATTCAAGACCAATGAGGTAGCCGGGCATGCAAAATGACATAGGCAGGAACAGTTTGACCAATTACGCTCCGAGGATCCCTAAAACGTCGTCACACTGCTTACGCATGAGAACGAGTCTCCTCCTCCTCAAATCATCTGTAGACTTTTTTCCCGTTGTACAATTTTTTGTACTTTGAATCATTCGAACGAGAACGTTTCCTGTTTTCAAGATTCCAACATAGGAATGTAGTAATTCGATGGTCAAGAAGGACAAGAGCTAGCAAAGCTCGGACTCAAGAATGGGTTCAGCGTACCGAGCAAAAATTGAATATTATTTAATGAGCAAGCTGAACTCATTCTTTATTAGTATTTGTTCCCTCGAATGTGGGGTATTTGTTTACCTATTTTTTGAATGGGTTTTCGGTTGAGTTTAGTAGAATTGTCGACTATATCCGTTTAATGTAATTTGGATATAATTTATGTTCTTCCGAGGCTTGTAATAATAATAATAAAAAAAAAGGGCACAGTTTGATGGGGCTCTTTTAGTTCTACCAATGGATTGAGGACAATCCTATTTTTATTTATTTATAATTCAAGTATCCAAATCAAAGATAAAATAGAAAGTGTCAAAGTCAGCTTATGTGACCTTGACTAATATTGGAAAACAAATCCCCGTCCACTAGCAGGAATATTCCTACTTGTAATTGGTTGTTAATGTGACAAACTATTATGCTTAATTTGTGACGCTAGTTTACAATATTAAGCTTTTGTCCCGCGATAAATAGTCCTGTTAGTATAGGGTTTGACTAACATCTCATGATTATTTGAGATATTGTAAACTAACTCAAACACTTTGTATTCTTGAAAATAATACTATACTACCCAAGTATGCTTCGACTTAATAATCCCTTTATATTTATATTTGTCTTTATTATTATTTTTTTCAATTTGTTAGTTCTGCGTTAATTTTTTGAGTATTAGTTTGTATCAACGAGAGAAATCAAAAAATTTAAATTTAAATTTATGAACAACCATCTAAAGAAGTTGGGGGTTTGGGCTTGGACGGCATTTTTTTCGGATGGCCGGAGTGTTGGTTTGTGTATGTTCCGGTGGTGGTGAGGCGGCGGATCGGCGGTGTTTGGTTTGTTGTTGTGTCAGGGTTAGGGTTTTGGAGCTGTTTTAGGAGTTTGGGTTTTCAGGGGTTTTGGGCCTAGCCCACTTGTTTGGGTTGAGTTCTTTTTGGGTGTTTTGTTGGTGTCTTACCAACTTTAGTTTTTTTTTTTTAAATAAAATTTGAGATGTGTTGTAGTGATAGGTAAAGTATTACCATTTGTGCATGACGCTCCTTGGTGTGTCACTGCAGGTTTTTATTTTGTATGATTTTTATTAATGATATAGAAACCTTTTTTTGCTGTTTCAAAACAAACAAAAAAAACACCCAAAAAATCTCCTTATTTTAGAATATTTTTATCGTTCGTAAATTTTCAAAGGTTTTTTTTAAGGGAAAGACTACAATACACACCCCTTATTTGGATGTGTATCATATGCACCCCCCAAAATGTTATGAATTATAGAGAAAATGTTATGAATCGTATTGCTAAAAAGTTAAGAATCGTACAAAGGTTACGAGATATACCAAAATGTTATGAATCATAATGAAAATGTTACAAATCGTACTGCTGAAAAGTTATAAATTCTACAACAAAAGTTACGAAACACTCTAAAATGTTATGAATGAACCACAAAATAAGTGCTTATGATACACTCTTTTAAGAGGTGTGTATTGTAGGCTTTTCCATTTTTTAATCACGGTTTTTACATTTTATGTTCACCTTGGCTCGATTAGATCATTATCATTTGCCTCAAGATTAATAGTTGATCACATTATTGTAAGAAATATTTTTAAGGCCCACTTAGTCACATGGGTGATTAAGGGATTGCCCACTTACATTATGTTTGTAGTTGTGGTTTCAAAGCTCTTGGCTTTCCACTATCCCTATTATTTGTAAGTTTAAGTTTTCATGATGGAGGGAAACTATAAGGTTTCTTGAGGAAGATTAAGGGTCCCTAACCTAGTATCTATATAAGCCTATGATCTCCATCAAATCTAGGTGATCAAGTCCTGCATAGGTTAGAAGACACCTATATCGAGTGAGTGTGAGGGTTAGTGATCCACTTGAACAACAATGGCCGGACATAACCCCTACATCGAAGAAAAGTGAATTTCTAGATAGTCAATATAATTTCCGCAATTTTATAGCAGAATACGAGAAGCAACTTTATAAGAGCATCTCCAATCCATACAAAATAGAGGATGGATGTAACACATTGAGGGGAGATTTTGTAATTTATTCCACTTTTTCTTCACTTTTTGTACTTTTTTGGGAGAATTTTTGAGGGACCCACCGTCCTTTTTAGAGTTTGGAGGAAATTTGTACTCCAAATTTACTTTTGGTCCTCCATTTTTAGAGGACCAAATTTACTTTTGGAGGACCAAACTCTAAAAAGGACGGTGGGTCCCTCAAAGATTCTCCCAAAAAATAGAAAAAGTGAAGAAAAAGTGAAACAAATTACAAAATCTCCCCTCAATGTGTTACATCCATCCTCTATTTTGTATGGATTAGAGATGCTCTAAGCAGTATGAATGGCTACAACAACCAAGAAATAATGATTTTCAACTTATACGTAAATTCTAGCCTTCCTATGGGTAAAGGTGCATCACGCATTCTGCTATAAAATTGCGGGAATTATATTGACTATCTAGAAATTCACTTTTCTTCGATGCAGGGGTTATGATTTTGCGCTATGTGAATGAAGCATCTATAGTCACATAATCAAATGCGCAAAATAAAATTAGAACATTAATAGTGGGAGAAGTTTTAACCCTTTAGGATTAATGTTCAAATAAATATCCATTTGGAGTTCTTTCTCTATACTAGTGGTTTAAGGACCATTTGATATTCATATCTGAAGTTGATTTGATCTTAAGACTATAAGTTTGGCATCTATTATAGTCTGGCATCTATTCATGCAAATCTCAATTAACAAAATTAACTATTTTTACCCACAGGAAGATAATTACTTTTGTTAATATAGCTTGAGATTAAAGTAGTGAATTCAGTATTAGAATGAAACTTCCTATGTCCACAGATAAAGGAAATTTCTGTTTGGTATTTTTTTTTAAGCTAAGTAGATTCGCTGCATTTTGCCGCCTTTGCCCACAGGGATGTTTGAATATACTTTATTTAAGATAAAGATTAGCATAAAAGTTGAAGTTAATTAATTCATGAAAATAACTCATGCGAGGAGGTTGTTATTTTTGTGATTTAAGTTGAGTAAGATAATCATTTGAAAGTCGAGAATAAGCTTTTCCTATGCCCATAGGTATGGAGAATTCGTTCTCATTATTTTGATAATTTATCTTATTCATAAAGTGATGTAAATTCATGCGTGATGCACCTTTACCCACAGGAAGGTTAAAATTTACGTATAAGTTGAAAATCATTATTTCTTGGTTGTTGTAGCCATTCATACTACTTATAAAGTTGTTTCTCGTATTCTGCTATAAAATTGCGGGAATTATATTGACTATTTAGAAATTCACTTTTCTTCGATGCAGGGGTTATGATTTTGCGCTATGTAAATGAAGCATCTATAGTCACATAATCAAATGCGCAAAATAAAATTAGAACATTAATAGTGGGAGAAGTTTTAACCCTTTAGGATTAATGTTCAAAGTAATATCCATTTGGAGTTCTTTCTCTATACTAGTGGTTTAAGGACCATTTGAAAATCCAATATAGTTTTGGCTTGGATAGCATCGAGAAAAGAGTTCTGCCCAAAAAGAAAAAAGAAAAAAAGTAGTAATAGTAGTAGTAGTCATTTTGCTTATAAATAGAGGAAAAGTATACTCCGTAAGGTTAGTGGGAGCATATATATATATATTTTTTTTCTGGGCTATATGGATATTGGTTAAGGGTTTACTGGATCGATATTCAAGTGAACATGATATAAAGTACTAGAAGGCTACAAATAAAGATTATGAGGTACTTATAAAGAGCCAAGAATTTTTAAGTTGATTTACATGCATCTCGATCATGTCTTATATAAGTTGCTATTTTCTATAAATTTAGAAATTAGTGGGAGCTATGCATGAAACTAGATAGCATGTAATTAAGGGTCTCAGGTTATCGATATTATATTGAGACTATTACTAAGTTTTTTCGGCTATAGTTTCTTCTCTAAGATAAAGATAAAAGCCGAATAAAGAATATCGATGCAAAGTGCCTCGTAAGAAGAGAGACAGTTCTTACACACAATCTGTGTCCATTGAGCATAAAGTCTAGAGCTAATTCTTGTCGGCAAAACAGTATATGTCATGTTGTGAATATATGACATGTTAGCTCATTTTATAATGTTTTCTCTCATTTGTTGCTCAATTATGATTTGGACACACTATGAGTGTTCTTAGAGAATAGAGACGTATATGTGCACATAAGGTAAGAAGTACGTATAAAGTTTATCCGTTGGGATAAATAAAGAGGACCCTAAATGACTACTAGTTAGTCATTTATCAAGTTTATCTTATTTGGTTTTAACCGGTACTCGTTGGAAAGTGTCACACATTGTAATACATGGAAGGGAATGTCTGTAGTTACGGCACTACCGCTATGATTCATGTCTGATATTTTGCAATGAGTAGGAGGTTTTCTAAACTTTAAAGTAATGGGCAGTTTCAGTTGCATGGCCATATAAAGTATTTATCACCTTAAAATGTAAACATGTGTCTCGTGGGCCAGTGGGAGAATGTAAGAAATTTTTTTAAGGCCCACTTAGTCACATGGGTGATTAAGGGATTGCCCACTTACATTATGTTTGTAGTTGTGGTTTCGAAGCTCTTGGCTTTCCACTATCCCTATTATTTGTAAGTTTAAGTTTCCATGATGGAGGGAAACTATAAGGTTTTTTGAGGAAGATTAAGGGTTCCTAACCTAGCATCTATATAAGCCTATGATTTCCATCAAATCTAGGTGATCAAGTCCAGCATAGGTTAGAAGACACCTATATCGAGTGAGTGTGAGGGTCAGTGATCCATTTGAACAACAATGGCCGGAGGTTGATAGTCCAATCTCCGCTGCGTCTTTGTCTAATTGTCTTACAATTATATCGTCCTATAAAATTTGATAGTTTAGCATATATTTTTGTCGTTATTATGTTGTAATCTAGCCAGGGGAAAAAACGCGCGATTGTTTTGCTGTTTCAAAAGTTTTCACAGGTTATTTCCGTTGAAAGTCATTCAAAGACCAACCTCTTCCCCAAACTTATTAATTGAGAAATGGTCCAATCCCACCCGATTCATACCCTTGACCTCTTCGTCATATGTCAAACCCCACGAATCTCTCTCTCTATAAATACCTTCCAATTCTCTCTCCATATCTCAACTCACTATAATCTTCAACCTCAAATAACCCACAGGAGAACTTCACAACCTGTCTCACCCCCAACAAAAATCAAGACAAAAACAATAAAAACTTCACACTTTGAAGAGCCATTCGAGCTTCTAAAAGGAAAATGGCTAGCATTCGAGCATCAAATGTGGTCCCTTCATCATTTCCCTCATCTTCTTCGCGTTGCCGGCGAGAAATCATGACCGTTAGAGCTACTATTAACATGCCGAAGCTTCGAAATGGTAGTAGCCTCTCTCTTCCCAAGCTAACCACCATAGGTTTGGTGGAGGAGTTGCAATTGAGGAATGGTTACAAAAACACAACCACCACCCAATTCGAAAAGCTTTCTCCCTCTCCTAAGGCGTCCGATCCCATGGCGATAGAGAAGCTTTACGCCATAATGGAGGCTGTTGCCGATAGAGTGGAGATGCATAATAATATAGGAGAGCAGAGAAACAACTGGAATAACCTACTTTTAACCTCCATCAACTCAATCACTCTAACAGCGTCACTAATGACCGGAGTTGCAGCTATGGGGGCCGGCGGGGCTCCTCTTGTGGCTCTTAAGCTCTCTTCTACTTTGTTGTATTTGGCGGCTACGGGAATGTTGTTGGTCTTGAACAAGATTCAACCGTCGCAACTTGCAGAGGAGCAGAGAAACGCTGTGAGGTTGTTTAAGCAGCTTTACGAAGAGATTCGCACGACTGTTAGCATCGGTGCTCCAAATTTGAATGACGTGAAAGAGGCGACGGCCAAAGTTCTAGCACTTGACAGGGCGTACCCGTTTCCTCTGCTAGGTGTGATGCTCGAGAAATTTCCAAAAACCGTGGAGCCTGCTGTCTGGTGGGCCCCACTACAGAATCGGAAGGCAAAAGGTCTCGGTGGGAGAAAAAATGGGAACGGTTGGAATGGCGAGCTAGAGGGGGAAATGAGAGAGATAGTTACGGTTTTGAACAGGAAAGATAAGGAAGATTACTTGAGGTTGGGTAAGAAAATCTTGAAACTGAACAAAATCTTAGCCATTTCTGGCCCTTTGTTGACCGGACTTGCTGCTTTCGGCTCTGCTTTTGCGGGCCATGGACCGTGGGCTGTGGTTCTTGGGGTCGTTGCCGGGGCATTGTCGACCGTCGTGAACGCAGTCGAGCACGGTGGACAAGTTGGGATGGTGTTTGAGATGTACAGGAGCAATGCCGGTTTCTTTGAGCTCATGCAAGAGTCCATAGAATCAAATTTGAAGGAGAGAGAAGTGGAGAGGAGAGAGAATGGGGAGTTGTTTGAAATGAAAGTGGCTTTGCAGCTGGGAAGGAGCCTATCTGAGCTTAGGGATCTAGCGACTTCTTCTGCAATGAAAGGGGAAGCTAACCATGAGTTCGCAAGCAAACTTTTTTAATTATTTTAATACTCCTGGACTACCGAATAGTTTTACTGTTGAAAGATGTATGTATGATACTAACTTTAGGCCATTGTAATTGTTCATATAATATCTACTGATGATTAGATCAATGTATTTATTTTGTCTTCGAAAACTTAACAAGATTTTGTATGTTTGAGCTTGGCTTTTTTATGAAACGAGTTGATCTTAAGAAGTCTGAAATTTTATTTTTTTTAACACCACATAAGCCAAACAAGGAGTAACAGCTTGATGTGAAAATTTTGACAAGCTTCCAAAAATATCCAAGCTTGATTTGTTGATGTAACTAACAAGCCGATGTCGAACGAGTTTTCAACGAATGTACCCTAGCTCGAAATCGATAACTTGGCTTTGATTTGGGTGGTATCCACGTTATTATAATTATGCTATGGTTTGATATCAAAATAAACGATAATAAGAGCTTAGGACGGGAGTAAAAAAGCATTCCCAGGAGGTAATTTTTGGTCTCAAATATCACAGTAAAACCAATGCATAGGGTAGTTTTGATTGTATGGGTGTGCTAATTAAGGCTGTCGTCATGCTAGAACCAAGTCAAAAGAGTTAATTACCATTAAATGAGTAACTGTCCATACCATTAAAGTGTGTACGTTTTTTTTTCTTATTAAAACATGCAAGAAGAAGTGTTAGTTGTTACCCAGTTAGCAAATTATCTATGATTAAAAAAAAAAAAAAAGATTACGCAAGTTATCTTTCACCTTCAAACATGTAGATGTACAGTTGTCCGGAATGATTGTTGAAAAATATATTTTTAATAAAAGTGGCGTAAACAAACAAAAAAAATCAAAAATTCCTTCTAATATGGTAAAGGATAGTGTTTTTTTTAAGAAAAAGTTGAAGTTGTGGGTATCTCACAACTTATCTTAGTGACACTTGTATAGACGGCATTTTTTACTTTTGTCAACAAACGTCGAAAATACTATAACCGGCATTAATTTAATCTTTACCAGCATTTATAAAATGCCGCAAATTAAAAAAGCCTAATTTGGCATAGTGAAGTCTCTTAGGAAAGGAAGTATCAATATATTCTCAATACATTTCCATATAAAAGCATGTATAAGCATATTCATTAGCGATTCTACCAGAGAGATTCTCGAGAGAAGTTTTTTTGCATGTTGCAACTTCATTTTTTTTGATAGGCAAAGAAGATATATTAGAAACTCGATAATGGGTACATCGAAAAGGATATGGCAAGCATCATTCAAAGGAAAAATCAATCCAATCATATGCTAGCCAACAATTCAAAAAGAGAACAAGAAAAGACCAACTAAGAGTTGGAAAAAAAACAAAAAAGAGAATTACAAAAGGACTCAGATTTTATGCTTTCTAATGCCATCCAAATGGCTTCTGAAGTCTTCAACAGAATAGATTGTAAAATTGCGTCTCCCTTTAACCCCAAAAGCCACTCTTAGTTTGATAAGGTCAACCACTTCCTCAACAGTAGGAATTGAATTGTTGAAGACAATATCGTTTCTTGCTTTCCAAATAGACCAAAGACTGGCATAAAAGTGTGGTGTTCCAACAAATTTCCTCCAAGTTATGAAAAGAATTGGAGAACCAAAAATCGATCAGACCAGTGATAGATGAAGGACAAATCCAAGAAAAGATATTGTACCAAATATTCCAAGCGAAATTGCAAAGGAGAAGCAAGTGAGAAGGTGTCTCTGAAGAGGCAGAACATATAGGGCAGTTGCCAAGATTTGAAGGAATGATATTTCTCCTAACTAATATAGATCTGGTAGCAATTTTTTCTTGAGTAGCCAGCCAAACAAAAGCATCGATTCTTGCTGGACCGAGATTTTTCCAAATGGAGTTGAAGCTGATGTTACATTGAAAGGTTCTTATCTCCCAATTGGAATAAGCTGATTTTACAGAGAAGCATATCCATTGGAACTCAATGTCCATCAAGGATGGTCATCCCTTGAAGGAACTAAGTTGAAATTTCTCAACTTATCTTGAATAGAGGACAAAACATTGTCCTCCCAAAGGCGTAGACTTCTTTGGAAAAGAAGGTTCCAATCTTCAGATGGTGATGTTGCAACTTCATTAATGTTGCAGCGTTTGTATTTTTGAGGATATTAATTACTTTTTAGGAAGACAATTTTAATTATTAAAACTACATATATTTTATAGAAAATTAGTCTTAGGTCCATTATGTGAATTTCATACGCCCACAAATTCACCTATTAATTTTGTAAGGTCACAAGTCCATTTTAGGATACCTTAGAGTAGGGTAGGGTACCTTAGAGTTTAGACACTTTTATAAAATCTTATGGTGCACTTTTTTATTATAGGATAACGTACCCTATGGTTTAGGCACTTTTATACTCTATGATTTTAGGATGCACTTTCCTATTATAGGGTTTTAATGGTTTATGCACTTTTATAGGGTTTAGGATTTTATGCATTTTCATAGAGTACCCTATTGTTTAGATTTGTTGGATTTGTGGCTTTACAAAATTATTAGATGGACTTGTAGGCTTATGAAATGTCCATATAGTAGACCAATCACTAAATGTCCCTATATTTTACTGGTTTGTTTTCAATAGTAGTGTTACAGCTTACAAATATAATTATTATGATTGTGAACTCTAATTTGTACTATATAACAGTTATAGTCTATACATAGATAATTCATTTATGTTTGGCGTACTATGCTTTAGACAATTTGTCCTTTATTCTAAAAACTTTACAATTTACAACTATCTCTTTAAAGTAAAAATAAACAACAACCCACTCTCATAGCAACTCAGACAAGTTCATACCATCGGCACCTGACCCGCTAACCAACATGGAAGCTGGAGTCCGAAAGGACCCCAGGAGTATGTGAGACATAATAACGTGTACAATATCAACACCAAATAAACTGCACAACATCAACCACCACGTATAATGTCAACCACGAATATAACACATTCCATGTAAATGGAACCACATATCTGGTCCTCCTCAGTTTAAGACGGGTGACGTACCACATCACTAGCCTCACCACAGCCCATTGGCCAACTTGTCTTTTGGCATAACTTATTAGCCTAGTCACCCCGTCATATACCAAACAGTTCCACGACATACAGTCACTGCACATAACACAACCAACAAAAACCCAACATTAATATTGTACAAAAAATATGTGTCTCACACTCACCCTCAAATCACCTTATCACAATATGTACACCCCTCCACCGTGAACCATCAATTGAAATTGCTACATTACGCATCACCGTGATCGGAGAACCACAATTGTTTCCATCACAAACTCTCGCATAAAAGCTGTTGCTTCCTTTTTCTCCCAAAAGCTCCGGTTCCCTGTCATGAACTCATGGTTTTATTTCCTCACCACTCACCCTATACTTGACAGCTATCAAATATCTATCCACATGCACACACAAACCTCTTAGAAGTTCTCCACGTGCACACACTCACTCTAACTAATACTATTTGCATGCATTTTTATGTCTAGAGAAATTAGTCCATGATATTTGTTATATAATTACACCATAATAAGACAACACAAATATATATCTCATAATTATTAATTTCCAAAAAGAACCAAAATATGAAATTAAGGGTGTTACAATGTGCGTAGTATAAGTCCATCCTGTATTCAAACCGGTCCAAGATATGATTTCTAATGAAAAATAGTTTGAGGCCCATTATATGAAATTTGTGGGTGCATGTTGTTATTAGATAGATTTTTGTTGCTCACTGTATAAATTTATATCATTTTTGTAGTTTCAAAAAGCCGGTGCAAAGTCGATGCAAAAGTGTTGAGATCAATGTTATCAATACCGTTCCGTACCGGTCGGTACGTATCGTTTTTGACAGAATTTGGTATCTTACACCTCTAATTTCGTTCCGGCTCAAATATCGGTCGGTACCGGCCGGTACCAGACATACCGGTCAGTACCGGCCAATACCGGATAGTACCGGACTACTTTTAAATTTATTTTTTTCTTCAAGTACCGGACAATACCGAACGGTACCGGGCAAATACCGGATTTTTTTATTTTTTATTTATTTTAGAAAAGTGTATATTATAGTATAAATTCTTTTAAGTAGGAAAATAACTCTAATAGCGATCAATCCGAAATGGTATCCGGTATTTGACCAGCACTGATACATACCGTACCAGTAGAAAAATCGGTACCCTGACCGGTACGGTATTCAGAACATTAGCTGAGATGAAGCAAGGAAACATGAATTCTTGTGGTCCAACATATGAATTTTGTAATCTTGGTTATTAGATGCAAATTTCATACGAGTCTTTTTCGTAGCTTGAGATATGTACAAAAAACACAAATTGTACTTGGGTTTGGGCTGCAGTTTGGGTGGTGGGGAGTAGTTTGCAGTTCTAGGGTTGTTGTATTTGGGTTTGGGCTTGGCCCATTTAGTGCTTTTTGTTAACGCCTGTTTCTCGGGTAGTCTTTCGTTGCCCTTATTCCATTTAATCTTTGTATCTTTTCGGAAATCAATAAAATTTCTTTTGCACAGAAAAAAAAAATACATATCGTAGACCCCAATGACGAAAAAATCTTCAACGGAACGGTTATTTGTAATGCCCTCACATATGATGTGAACTCCATATATGTGTATGTTTCACACTATGTGAGAGACGTGTTACAAATTAATGACCGTTGTATTGAAAATGATAAGCCAGCCGTAGTTTGTTGCTCATGGATGCGCCCTTGATTCAAGACCAAGGAGCTAGCCGGGCATGCAAAATGACAAGGAGGAACAGTTTGACCAATTACCCTCCGGATCCCTAAAACATCACTTTTTACGCATGAGAACGAGTCTCCGATCAAATAATCTGTGTGGACTTTTTCCCCTTGTACATATTTTTGTACTTTGAATCATACGAGAGCGTTTACCGTTTTCAAGATTCTAACATAGTACTAATGCGATGGTCAAGGACAAGAGCTAGCAAACCTCGAACTCAAGGATTCAGCGTCCTGAGCAAAGATTGATTATTTAATGAGTAAGCTAAACTCATTCTTTATTATTTGTTCCTTCGAACGTGGGGTTTTTGTTTACTTGCTCCGTACCATAAAATTAGGTTCCTACGAAACTACATGTAATTTTTAAATTAAAAAATTATTTATCAAAATATTTTTTTGTACAATAAAGATCTTATTTGATAGATTTTGATGAGATTTTTTGAACAGTGCAAAAAATTGCGCATAATTTCGTAAATGACCAATTTTATGGGATGGAGGAAGTAGCTATTTTTTTAATGGGTTTTCGGTTGAGTTTAGGATTGTCGGCTATGTCCGTTTTACGTAATTCGGATACTATAATTTATTTTCTTTCATGGCTTGTAATAAAAAAAAAGGGGTATAATTTGATGGGGCTCTTTGGTTCTCCCAATGGATTGAGAACATTTTTACTTTATTAAGTACGATTCAAGTGTCCGAATCAAAGATAAAAAAGAAAGTGTCGAGGTCACCTTACGTGACCTTGATTAATATTGAATTCTTGGAGAATCAATCTCTGTTAACTAGCACGAATATTCCTACTTGTAATTGTTGTAAATGTGACAAACTATTACCCTTTGTGAGGCTAGTTTACATTAAACTTTAGTCCCGCTGTAAATAGTCCTGTTAGTAGAGGGTTTGACTAACATCTCACGATCATTTCAGATGTATGCATGTAAATTAACTCAAATACCTTGTGTTCTTGAAAATCACACTACAATACCCAAGTATGCTTTGACTTAATAATCCTGTTATATTATATTTGTCTTTATTGAAAAAAAATTCAATTGTTAAGTTCTACGTTAAATTTTTGTGACTGTTAATTTGCTCGACAAGAGAAATTAAAAAATTAAAAATTTGTCAACAGCCATCTGAAGAAGTTGAGAAAAGGTAAAAAAAACCCAAAAAAATCCCTTTATTTTGGATTATTTTTGTCGTTCGTAAACTTTTTAAGGTTTTTTCAATCACAGTTTTTACATTTTATATCCACCTTGTCCAAACAAATCAATTTTTTTTAAATTAGATAATTATCATTTGCCTCTCTAGAAATAGGTGATCCAATTATATCGTCCTATAAAATTAGATAGTTTTGCATAGGGGTGAGCAAAAAATTAGTCAAATCATGAATCCAGTCCAAACCAATCCAAACTGAATGTTTGGTTAGGTTTTTCAGTAGTGTGATTTGGTTCCAGTTTAAAAAATTTAGAAACCGCGATAAATGGTTTGGTCTGTGGATTTATGTTAATGGTTTCGGTTCCAGTCCGTGTATAGATATAATATATATACGTATAACTCATTTAATTTAGGTACGCCAAGTATACATGAAAGTTATAGTTAACTAATTTTCTAAATTAACAATTTATTCAATCCACCGACTTATTCATTATTCATTTACTACCAAAATTATATAGTATAAATTTCTGTATATCACAACCCTTTCCTATAATCTCAAAAGCACATAGTATATAGATATATAATGCTCCATTTAGTGAATATTGATTCCACGGCTCAATTAATTCCTAAATTTTTCTATAAATAAAACCAATTCTTAGTTTATCTCCGCAATTTTAAGTACTTTAAATAGTTTACGAAGATGATATCTCAATTTCAAGTAAACCGTGGTTCGAAACCGAAACCGAACCGTAGTCTAATGGTTTGGATTGGTTTGGTTAAACACTTTTTTTGGGTTAATTTAGTTCTCCAAATACATAATCCGTATGTAGTGGATTGGTTTTTTGTTTACTATAAAATCGGCCGAAGCAATCCGGTCCATGCTCACACCTAATTTTGCTTTTGCATATATTTTTTGTCGTTAAGTTGTAATCTAGCCAGGGGACAAAAATGCATGATTGTTGGCCGTTTCAAATGTTTTGACAGGTTATTCAGTTCAAAAAAAAAAAAGTTTTCACAGGTTATTTCCGTTGAAAGTCATTCAAAGACCAACCTCTTCCCCAAACTTATTAATTGAGAAATGGTCCAATCCCACCCGATTCAAAACCTTGACCTCTTCGTCATATGTCAAACCCCACGAATCTCTCTCTCTCTCTATAAATACCTTCCAATCCTCTCTCCATATCTCAACTCACTATATTCTTCAACCTCAAATAACCCACAAGAGAACTTCACAACCTGTCTCACCCCCAACAAAAACCAAGACAAAAACAAGAAAAACTTCACACTTTGAATAGCCATTCGAGCTTCTAAAAGGAAAATGGCTAGCATTCGAGCATCAAATGTGGTCCCTTCATCATTTCCCTCATCTTCTTCGCGTTGCCGGCGAGAAATCATGACCGTTAGAGCTACTATTAACATGCCGAAGCTTCGAAATGGTAGTACCCTCTCTCATCCCAAGCTAACCACCATAGGTTTGGTGGAGGAGTTGCAATTGAGGAATGGTTACAAAAACACAACCACCACCCAATTCGAAAAGCTTTCTCCCTCTCCTAAGGCGTCCGATCCCATGGCGATAGAGAAGCTATACGCCATGATGGAGGCTGTTGCCGATAGAGTGGAGATGCATAAGAATATAGGAGAGCAGAGAAACAACTGGAATAACCTACTTTTAACCTCCATCAACTCAATCACTCTAACAGCGTCACTAATGACCGGAGTTGCAGCTATGGGGGCAGGCGGGGCTCCTCTTGTGGCTCTTAAGCTCTCTTCTACTCTGTTGTATTTGGCGGCTACGGGAATGTTGTTGGTCGTGAACAAGATTCAACCGTCGCAACTTGCAGAGGAGCAGAGAAACGCTGTGAGGTTGTTTAAGCAGCTTTACGAAGAGATTCGCACGACTGTTAGCATCGGTGCTCCAAATTTGAATGACGTAAAAGAGGCGACGGCCAAAGTTCTAGCACTTGACAGGGCATACCCGCTTCCTCTGCTGGGTGTGATGCTCGAGAAATTTCCAAAAACCGTGGAGCCCGCTGTCTGGTGGGCCCCACTACAGAATCGGAAGGCAAAAGGTCTCGGTGGGAGAAAAAATGGGAACGGTTGGAATGGCGAGCTAGAGGGGGAAATGAGAGAGTTAGTTACGGTTTTGAACAGGAAAGATAAGGAAGATTACTTGGGGTTGGGTAAGAAAATCTTGAAACTGAACAAAATCTTAGCCATTTCTGGCCCTTTGTTGACCGGACTTGCTGCTTTCGGCTCTGCTTTTGCGGGCCATGGACCGTGGGCTGTGGTTCTTGGGGTCGTTGCCGGGGCATTGTCGACCGTCGTGAACGCAGTCGAGCACGGTGGACAAGTTGGGATGGTGTTTGAGATGTACAGGAGCAATGCCGGTTTCTTTGAGCTCATGCAAGAGTCCATAGAATCAAATTTGAAGGAGAGAGAAGTGGAGAGGAGAGAGAATGGGGAGTTGTTTGAAATGAAAGTGGCTTTGCAGCTGGGAAGGAGCCTATCTGAACTAAGGGATCTAACAGCTTCTTCTTCCATAAAAGGGGAGGCAAACCATGAGTTTGCAAGCAAACTTTTCTAATTTTTGGAATTTAACTGTACAAATTTGTATGTATGACTAAATTTAGGAGTTGAATTGTAAATTTGTCTACATATTGACCGATGATAGGATTCATTTATTCACTCTAAGCAGTGGGTTTATCATGAACACACATATTTTCGACGGTCAACACTTGAGTACTGAACTACTAGTAGATGACCAACTATGCTAGAAGCCTTTGAACGGGTCACTTGCACGGAATTATCAAGATTCTTTCAAGTAATACCTAATTGAGAGAGAAAGATACCATCATTTTAAAATACCATGACTCGAACCCCTGACCGTGGGGGACACCACAAAGGCACCACCGTCAGGGAACTCAGAGCTATTGGTAGGCAATACCTAATTGGGTTACATAAAAAAACATTGGAAATGGACTGCCATTTACAGATTTAAGGCGCATACAAATTTGACCGTCAGACCTGTTTTGGCACTAGCAGAAAGAGAGAGGTACAGGTATTACACACGAAAACTATAACATATATATGTTGCAATCAGTAGTCAATATTGATCCACTTATTTGAGCAAAATTGTGCGATAGTGATCACTTTTCAAGTCACATCGTTCAAACCGTGTTTCGGTGCATTGATCTGGACCATGCTCCGAGATTTCTTTCAAATCAATTTTAGGATTGAAAACCAATGGAAAACAAAGAGTAAAAGTTTAAAATTAAGTTTGAGGCACGACATAGAAGTATAGAAAAAGACAGTTATCCAGAAATACTAGTATCCCAAAAAGAACTCCGGGAAAAGAAAAAAAAACTCACCTTTCTCAAGGCACAATACTTTTTGGCAGAAATATAGAAAAAGACAGTTATCCAGAAATAGTATATTTTTATCATCCATTAGTGTATCAACTAAATTGATTCAGTAAAAGAAAAAAATTGAGAATAGGTATAAGGTTTTTGGCAGAAATCAGAATTCAAGTCTGAAAGGGCTACAACCCTTTTTTGTTTTTTTGAAACGGTGAAAAATTATATTACTCTTAAACAAGAAGTACAAGAAATAAAAGGTCTTGGGCACACCGGCACAAAGTCATCCAAAACCTTCTCCTACGGAGGCACAAGGCCAATGAAGGAAGACCCCAAACCAAACAACCCAAGATGTAGAGCCCAAGAAAATGGGCCCAGCCCACCACAAACAAAAACACCTAAGCCCACAGAAAACAAAAAAAACACCTAAACCCTAAACACAATCTGACCAAGAACTCGCCGCCTCCCACCAATCCACCACAGGGCAGAGCAAACTTCAACCACCACCGAGGAGCTGTCACCAATTGCTGCACCTCCAACCCAAACGATTGGAACACCAGCTGATCCAAACGCCGACCAATCGACCTAAAAAGGATACCTCCAAGTCAGACTCCGGTGAAAAGGAAAAGCCCACGGCCACAGGATCCACACCCCAAAAACTTCATACGATCCATCTGGTCAGGAGACCAAACACTGCCTTTGCAACCATCCGAGGACAACCACAGCCACCCAAAGCCGGCAATCCAATCATCAGTCGCTGCACCTCAAAGGAATTGGTCGAATCGAAAAACCAGCTTAATTATGCCTAGGAGTTTGATGTAATCCTATAGTTTGTTGAAATTTAAGAGACTAAGAGCAAATTTGGGATTCAGAAATATAGATAACCTCTAAGCCCTTGTTGACTAACCTTCCGCTGATGTATAAACTATAAAAAATTGTTGGAAATTCCACTATAGCATATTTGTAACCCATTAAATCCACTTCTAAATTTCATAACCCCTCTAGTCCACTAATTAGGTTTTGGTGAGGCCTTAAGTCCAATTCAATTAAAAAAGAAATTAGTTCAGGACCAAAATACCCTTACTTTTAAAAACTGTTAATCTGATATATCTTACTCCTATAAAATCTCCCATATCCCATTCCTATAAAATCTCCCATATTCACGTTGTTCCCATATCTAAAAGGGAAACAGAGTCCAAACGAGAGAGAGAGAGAGAGAAGATTACCTTTTCCATTCAAATCCCATATTTTTAGCCCATTATCCGTTCTACGTTTGAAATCTCAGCAATTACGTTGGAATAAAGCGACAGAAGATTCTCCTTTTCTGATACACTGTATATAACATAATTGTACATATATAACGTTATATACTCGTTTATCAGTTCTCTTTTAACGTGCAATACTTACATTTTACGTTATATACTCATTCATCGGCTCACATTTAACGTTATATGAGTTTTTGAAATCTTTTTTTATTATAATACAAGAACATATAACATTCCTCGTTTACATCTGAACGTACATATATTAACATAAAATGGTATATGTTCTATAATTTTTTTGGAGTTTCGGTGCACAAAAACTCCCATATAACATTATATTTTTACTTTATTGAATTGGTCCGCGCAGCGGCCTCAATGACTTGCTTCGAGTAACAATATATGTTCTTTTTTTGTTGAGAGGTACACAAGTCAGCAGCTTTCATATAATGTTATATGTTCTATTTTTTTGGAGTTTCACAGCATAGAAACTCACATATAACGTTATATGTTTTACTTTATTGAATTAATCCGCGCAGCGGCTTCATTGACTAACTTCTGATAACCGTATATAAATAATCTTATATATGTTTACAATGCAAAAACAAACAAAGAACTTTATATGTGTATTATTTTGCCACATAAATAAATACACACAAAAAAACGTAATAAGTGTGACAAAAAATAAACATATAACCTTATAACATTATACATGAGATTCTGTCCTTTCTAACTCTAAAAAAAATGGGAAAAAAAAGAAGAGGAGATCTTGTAACTTCTTTCCCTTTGTCACCGTCGCCTTCTTCACGGTCGATTTCACATGTAACTTAATACTCTTCACCCCTTGAACAGCTGCACAAATAATAAGTCAGTAAGGCCGCTGCGCGGACCAATTCAATAAAGTAGAACATATAATGATAAGAGTTTGATATAATCATATCTACTCGCAATCAAAACCTTAACTTATATATTATTAACTGTTCAATTGTGTTTTGCTAATGAGTTCCTATATATACCTTGAACTGGACTCAGTTACCAACATTGATATAACCATATATAACCCTATATATTTGTTGAACAGAACATCATATATAATGTCTCACGAGATAGTAGATCGTATATAACGTTATATAAATCAAAAACTATATATACATATATGCAAAAGCGACAGAACATCATATATAATGTCTCACGAGACAGTATATTGTATATAACGTTATATAAATCAGAAACTATATATACATATATGCAAAAGCAACAGAACATCATATAAAATGTCTTACGAGACAGTAGATCATATATAATGTTATATAAATCAAAAACTATATATACATATATGCAAAAGCGACGAAGGGCGACGATCGACGACGAAGGACGACGGCGAGGAGGAGTGCGATGTCAGCGACGAAGGGCGATCGACGACGAAGGAAGTCTGGGACGTGGATTGATCTTTGTTTTTCGTCCGTTGATCTCGTTGTTGGAGTGACGAAGGCAATCGAGTGCTTGACGACGGCGACGGAGACGATGCTGGTATTCGAGTGCTTCTCGCCGATCGAGGACGACGAAGAAGGGCTGACGCCGAAGAAGCCCGACGAGGACCAAGATTGCCGACTACCAAGAAGGCGACGACAAAGAAGTTCGTCTGTGGTTTCTAATGGGAAATCGTCTGGGTTTTGTTCGTCTGCGTTTTGTTCTTCTGGAAAAGGGGGGGGGGGGGGGGGAGGGGGGGATGGGTTTTATAATGGAGGAATCCGAGAAAAAAAGGGGAATGGAGGAAAAAGGGAGAAAAAAACGAGAATAGAGAAAAAAATGGGATAAAAAAATTTTTGAAAGCAAGGGTATATTAGACTAACCAGGGTAATTATATCTTTACTAATAGGTTAGTGGACTTAGGGGGTTATAAAATTTAGAAATGGACTTAGTGGGTTTGGAAAGTGGTATAGTGGACATGGGAAAAATTCTCCCAATAAACTATGACAAAAAAGTAAATTGGGTTTACATGAGGGTAAACTTGTAAATAAATGTTTTCTAATTTCCAAAATGTTATGGTAAATGAAATAAGAAACATGAATGTGTTCGAAAAATAGAATGGGCGTCAGATTCGCTTTGTGTCATGAATCCGAACAGTGAATCCGAGTCGACTATTCTTTTTCTTGGACACGTTCATGTGGACTCAAGGGTGCTGTAGTGTACCTCCCGCACAACATGTGTAGTGCGGCCAATTCCGGCCGTCCATTTCGACAATAGATGACTCGAATTTTCATCCAAACAATAGACGGGTAGGATTTGTAGAAACTCGGATTATATTCAACCATTTATTATCAAGATCGATGGCCCGTATACGCCCCTGAAGGGTGCCTTGCACAACAGGATTTCCCAATCCCTTTCATGTACCCTACCATTCCCTTCTTGTTTTTACGTGGTAGAGAAAAATCTTATGTGTTTAATAGTACTATGATTCTTAATTAATTTAACTCACCCCAAAAAAGAAAACAGATGGGTCGATCAAGGTATGAATCTCGCGCCGCACCAGTAGGTACGTATTCGTATTGGCCAAATTCAGTACCCTACACTTCTAATTTTGTTCCGGCTCAAACATCAGTCAGTATCGATCAGTACCATCCAATATCGGACAGTACCGGAGATATCGATTAGTACCGGCCGATACGTATTAGATTACTTTTGAATTTATTTTTTCTCTTTAAGTACTAGACAATACCGGTTGATATCTATCAATACTGAATGATACCAGACAAATAATACTATATATTATTTTATGTGAGAAAACAACACTAATAGGGGTAAATTTAAAAAGATATCTCACCGATAATGATACGTATCATACCAGTAGGAAAATCAACACTCAAACCGATACAGTATTCAGAATGTTGCCCTAACATACACTTCAATACATATGTGTGTGGGTATTACGCACGTTTTTATGTTAGAAACCTCACAAATGTTTAGTGGAGAGGAGGGTTGGACTTTAGAGCACCACGTGATAGTGCTCCTGGGGCAATGTTTAATTTTTCGATATTGCGATCTGCGTCGATCTGCATCGATAGGCGAGGATCTGGTGGTAACCAAACTAAATGAGGGTTTTGTTTGGGGGAGTCTGCGGCCGCGAGAAGAAGGTAGAGAAAAGAGGATAGAGGGAGAGAGGAAAACATAGATCTACACTTTTAAGGTCAGTCGATGTATATAATCCTTGAATAAGAATGTTTTACATGCATCATCAATTTTATACATATGTATATATAGAGGAACGATATATCTGATTTTTTTAAGAATTGTTGTTCGTCAAAAGAATTTCAGGAAATTGTCGGTTTGATTTGTGTGTGAGAAGGAGGTGTGTTTGTATATACACGCATCAGTTATATAGTTACATACACATATAGATAGGAACGATATATCTGCATTTTTTTAGGAATTGTTCATTAAAAGAACTTGGGCTTTTTGCTACTGGGTACACAAAATTACACCTTAATTCCCATTAAGGTATAATAACACTCCTTTTAATTACCACTAAGTCTAGGCATATGCTGAGAACTTCAGAAAACAAATTAACCATTGAGTCTAGGCAAGTGCTGAGGATATTCACGGTGCTGAGAATGTTTGAGAATGTTTTCAGAACTGAGAATATCTGAGAATGAATTACCTCCACGCCTAGGTGTGTGCTGAAAATATTCTCAGTGTTGAGATGAGAATGTTTTCAGTGCTGAGAATGTATGAGATCGAATGTTCTCAGAACTACTGAGAACGTATGAGAATGAATTACCACGAAGTCTAGGCGTGTGCTGAGATATATGCGTGTTGAGAATGCTCTGAGAACATTCTCAATTTTGAATGCTGTGTTTGGATGAGTTTTTAAAAAAAATTCAGTTTGATTTTTGGGATAATGAATAGAGAAAGAAATTAGGGTAATTAATATTGGAGATAGGGGTAATGAGGAGTGGAAAGAGATAGAGAGAGAAATGAGAATAATGATTGAAAATAGGGATAATGAGTGTAGAGATAAATGAGAGTAATAATTGGAAGCATGGGTAATAAGTATTTTTGGAGTTGAATTTTTTTTTCCATAAAGCGAACCAAACAAGGCAGAAATATCCAGAGTTGTCAATATTACCATTAAGTCTAGGCGTGTGCTAAAAATGTTCTTAGAGCTGAGAACGTTCTCAACGGTCAACGTCGGTGGTCAACAGTCAATGCCGATATTTGGTCAACAGTCATCAATAGTAGTGGAGGAGTATTTTTAGTATAAATTTTGACTTATCTTAATGGTATATTTTATGATTTGAGCCTGACCTGGTGGGAATTACTTTGGATTTTCTGTACCTACACGTAAAAGGCCCAAAGAATTTTAGTAAATTCTTTGACTAGGAGTGTACATTCTCTCATGAGGTATTTGAGGTAGTCCTTGTCAGTGTTGTTAAAATCGTAGGCTACGCGATACGTATCGTATCGTATCGTAGGAAAATCTATACGTATCGTCTTTGCACAGAAATCGTAGGATACAGTAGTCGTGTTGTGCGATTCGATACATATCGGGATGCGATGTGGTATCGTACGATTTTCGAATGCAGTTAAAACATACTTTTTTATACCCCGATTCAGCTTTAATCCCATACAGACCATACCCTAACTCTTTTACAGACCGAGATAAACCATGGGAGACTCCTAAGCCCTAGTTGACTCCACTCTCCGACGAGTCTCTGACGCAATCGACGGTGAAAGGACTCCTCTCTCCGATTGTTACTCTCATTTCAGGTGCTCGTTGGCCAATGGCAGTTGGCTGGAGGAACTCTTATGGTTACGTCAATGAGGACTAAGAGACTTGGCAAAGAAGTTAAGAATTAAGTTAAATGAGTAGAGAGACAATGTTTTTGCTCACAGAGAGTCAATACCCTTTCCTCTTGGACCTGCTCTCTCACTTATAGATAGGTAATTGTAGACTTTTGCTTAACTTCTCCCAATGTAGGTTACGTATCAACTAACTATTGTGGACTCTCATTATTGTATTTTCTGTGGGGCTTATGAAAGCCATATAGAAGGGTGCTCGTGAGGTTTCACGCCTCAAGCTTCCCTGTTCTATTAGTGAGCCTCCATCATTGTAATCACTTCTGGCACCACAAATTCTTTCAATGGCCAACTGCTGAGGTGCTCTTTATACATGATGACTAATTTTTCCGAGAAGGTTTTGGCTGCTCGGCCACTCATTCTGCCATCCAATCTTCGATTGGTCGGATACTCTTTGCCAACTACCTAGCTCTTTGATCCAACCGTGCACTGTTGTTGGTCCGAAAACCCACTTTGAGAGACAATTTCTCATTCATCTCTCAATGGAATTTAGTCATTCTTTCACCGGTTTAAAACCCCTTAGCAAGGACACCGGTTTGAAACCCCTTAGCAAGGAGTATCTAAAACCCACTTGGGCCCACCTCGCGCAGTGTGGGTCCCACCAAATTCTCTTCAGTTAAAATTCCATTTTTCCAACACACACAATAATGAGAAATAATCTCAATTTTCATTAATTAATATTCATCAAAAAACAACTCCTTAACCCTAAGGCTTACAATCTTATTTATACTAATAGAATTCCTAAACCTAACTTTCTTAAAATCTAAAAAATAAAATAAACATAAGGAAATAAAATCAATCTTAATTTTCCTTGACCAAGAAACCTATTCAAAATAGGAATACTAGATCAAATCAAATTAAGAAAATTGAATACTTATAAATTATCTTGACTAAAATAAGACATTCCTACTAAAATGCTAAACTCAAAATAATAAATTAAGATTCCTATATTTTTAGAATAATCAAAATATCGGCCTGCAGCAGTGCTCTTTAGGTTTCATGCCTCAAGCTTCCCTGTTCTATTAGTGAGCCTCCATCATTGTAATCACTTCTGGCACCACAAATTCTTTCAATGGCCAACTGCTGTAGTGCTCTTTATACATGATGACTAATTTTTCCGAGAAGGTTTTGGCTGCTCGGCCACTCATTCTGCCATCCAATCTTCAATTGGTCGGATACTCTTTGCCAACTGCCTAGCTCTTTGATCCACATGATGGCTGCCACGAGGAGCCTCCTCATCTGATTACTGGTTTAGGGTATGCCGGCATTTATCGTGCTCAGCCCTAGATCGATCTGGCCAATACCTTTCATGGTGCAGCATATTAGGAGCCCTTTTAAACTGGATTTGTTACTCTATTGGCATTGTCTTTTTGTAATAAATCTCTTGCTTAATTTAATCTCTCACAGCCTCATTTTCAGGTAATTCTTGAATAAATGTGGTCTCACCTTTCTTTAATTTGTTCTAATTACCAGGCGTTCCTGCTGCTAATCTTCTGATAGTGATTGTTCTCGATTTAATAAGTCAAGGAAGATATTTTCAGCTGGTGTTGTATGCTTTGTGTCCCTTGTGATGAGCAGTGTATATCTCCATGGAATTTAGAACAGCTTGCACTGAAAGTGTTTACGATTGCACTTGACCAGTCTGTTAGTTCGTGGATGTCTTTTGTTGGCTTTTGTTTTGTTGAGTGGTGTTCTCGAATGGTTTATAGGGTGCCTACTCTGATCTGCTCCTACTACTTACAGGTTGAAAACCTCATATTTGTTCGCGTTCCACTCTTGAGTATTGTACTTAATTAATTTCCATCTTGTTTTGAGTAGGATTGACTCCTTTTTCCGTCAGCAGTCTAATATTTTCCATCTGTTTTCTTTTCTTTTGCTAGCCGTAGCTTTGGGCGATTGATTAGCTGCAGCCATCCTTTTGTAGTGAACGTTGAAAAAATAGCCATTCCATGCTCGATCTTTTTGTTTGTTTAATGGATGCTGATGTGAATCTTGTACCAATAGAGTCGGCCCCGTGTGAGGTGTCAGAGTTGTGAGTCTCGTAATCATGTCGCGTCCTAACTATGCTTCTAGGTGCTTACCAGTTACCACCATTTAGACTAAAGTACTACATTACTCTTTTCTTGGAAATGAACCTATTCTTTTATTATGTTCGCGTCTACTTGTGTTTTTTCCCAGGAAATGAAGGATTTCTTTCAACAGTAAAAAATTAACAGTATGCCGCCTCTGTTTTTCTTTCGTTTTGATTTTTTGGGGCACTTTCGATGGTTGTCCCTCAGGAATATTTACGGTATGAAGTTGAGTAGAGCTTCTGAAGTTGACATGATTTTTTTTTTTTTGTTTTCCGGCTGAGTATTTTACCGGAGCAACAGAACTCCTACCCTCCATGCTTAATCCCAGGAGAAATTGGAGTGAAGGAATGGTTCAGGAAGATTACTCTCTAATTGTTAGAGTATATCTCAAATCATTTCCGTCTTAATGGGGGAGGATAACTAGTATCAAATTTTCGCTTTGATACTTTATGATTCTCCTTCCCGTAGATGCTGGTTCTTAAGCTCGATCAATCACACCGTCGGTGAGGAAGCCGAAGATTATCTTGTTCAACTTCTTACGTTTTCTTTTGGCACGTTTTGATGTATCTTCCAGGATCCATTCAGAAGCCGATATATCATATCCCTTTGACAACGGATAGTCTTCTCAAGTAGATCTTTTGCTTTGGTTGTTACTTTCATTGTTTATGCTTGTTGTCCTTTGATTTTTAGCTTGTATTCTCTTAGGCTCCGTTCCGGAAACCTTCTTAAAAAATAAGTACTTATTTTGCCACTTCTCATTCAAAAATAAGAAGGGTCATTCCACGAAACCCAAATAAAAAGTTTCTTTCACATTTTTAAACTCAAAAATAATGTAAATGAAAAAAAAAATTCAATTTTTTTTGCACTGTATTAAAGATCTCAATGAGATCTATCAAACAAGATCTATAGTGGTAAGAAAATTATTTGTGTAAACACATAATTTTTGAGCTTGAAGTTGCCTTATACAAAAAATAAGACTGTTGCTATGATAATGGGCGCCGGCGGAGGGAAATCATACTGGCGGCCGCGCCGAGTTGTCTCCGATCACCGGACGGCCGATCCAAGCCATCCAAAAATTCTAAAAAAAAAAAAACAAGGGGCTTGCGCGGGAATCAATGGCATTCGAGGTGTGTAAGGTGCTTGATCCGAGCACCCCTTTTTCGTGTATATATGATCAAGCACCCTACACGAAAAAGGGTTGCTCGGATCAAGCATCCTACACACCTCGGATGTCATTGATTCCCACGCAAGCCCCCTTGGTTTTATTTTTTAGAATTTTTGGACGGCTCGGATCGGCCTTCCGGTGGCCGGAGACGGCCCGGCGCGGCCATCGGTACGATTTCTCTCCCCGACGCCCATTGGTACCTATGTAAATTCTGAAAAAATAAGTACCACCTCCTTATTTTTTCGGAACAACCCTTATTATTGGACAAAAAATAAGTTCTTATTTGTTTTCTGGAATGGGCTCTTAGTTTGGTTGGTTTTTTTTCATTGGGGCTGTAATATTAACACTCATATATTGACTTTTATCCATGTATGAAGTTCTTTTTTTATGCCCACAAAAAACTTCTTACAGTTCTGTCTTGCATTAATTACACCCGGGTTTGTTGGCGGAGCTTAATTAGCATGACCGATTAAATAAAATGATGTTCAAACTCATATGTAGGTATATGTCGAGAGATATAGTAATGCTGTAAGGGTATGTTTGGTTGAATGGAATCAATGTTGGAATGAAATAGTAATTCTAATGACTTACTTATTCCAATGTTTGATTCACTATTGAATAATTGAATAATGATTTCAAATGAAATCACTATTCACCTTAATAAAGAAATTGTCATTCCATCCAAAAAACTAAGGAATTGTTATTCCATTTCTTTGTTACACCAAAATTGCTAGTGTCACTCCAACATTCACTATTGCCATACCAAAACTTACTATTGTCATTCCAAAAATTATTATTGCCACTTCAAAAATTGCTATTGCCACTCCAAAAATTGCTATTGCCACCCAAAAAATTGTTATTGCCACACTATTCCATTGGAAATGAGAATGACTATTCCTAAGTACAACCAAACATGAGAATAAGAATGATTATTCCATTCTCAATTCCTTTGATTCTATTCCATTCGTATTCACATTCTATTCCATCCAACCAAAAGCACCCTAAGGGTATATTTGGTTGGATGGAATAGTAATTCTAATGACTTACTTATTTCAATGTTTGGTTCACCATTGAATAATAGAATGATGATTCCAAATGGAATCACTATTCATCTTAGTAAATGAATTGTTATTCCATCCAAAAAGCTAAGGAATTGTTATTCCATTTCTTTGTTACATCAAAATTACTAGTGCTACTCCAACATTCACTATTGCCACACCAAAAATTACTATTGCCATTCCAAAAATTACTATTGCCACTCCAAAAAATGCTATTGCCACTCCAAAAATTACTATTGTCAATCCAAAAATTGCTATTGCCACACTATTTTATTGGAGATGAGAATGACTATTTCTAAGCATAACCAAACATGAGAATGGAAATGATTATTCCATTCTCAATTCCTCCAATCCTATTCCATTCTTAATTCCATTTCTATTCACATTCCATTTCATCCAACCAAACGCACCCTAATAGCTACCATTAATTAAGTAACACAGAGATGATTTGCACAAAATATTAAAGCCAGCCTTCCATTAACATAAAGTAATTATGGTAGCGGTCAAGTTTAGTTAAAATTAAATAGAAACGTTGTGTGGGTGTGCCATAGGGGGGTTGTACATCACGCAACAACCAAGTCATTGGCACAAAAGTGTTAACTTAGGCAACATAATTAAGAAGCAGCTGAATTGTCCACATCTGTGAATTTGTAGGGTTTGGTTTACCTAGTTTTTTGGTTTGCCTAGTTATATATCTGTCCACTACTTCAATAGAGACATTTAATTAATATATATGATGGCGGATTGGATGAGAAAAAGTGTATGGGGCGTTGGCTCCTTTTTTTTTATTTTTATTTTTTCACATGTTGGAAGAATTTATACTAAATTTATCCCAACTCAATGCATCAAAGGAGGACATAAACTTCTAATTTATACAAGTTAAACCCTCAATTTCACTGTACTTCATGTTATTTTACCCATCAACTTATACGCGTAGCCTGTAGGAAGAGGGAGGGACTTTCGAGTTTTCAACCATATTTTAATTGGTATGATTCACGCACTTTTCTTCCTCTCACAAGTCTCATTCACCAAACTTTCCTTAAAGGAAAGCGTCTCATGTTGTTAAGTGGGATTAACCTTTTCCATTCCAATAGGGTCAATATAATACGAAAAAATCTAGTATGAAAAAGTATTGTTATTGTTGGGGTCAGAGTATCCCTGAATTTGGTTACACAATGTCACTTTCTGTCACCATTTTAAAAACAAATTTGCAGATGTGATATTGAATGTTATAAAATACTTAATTGAAACTCTCCCTAACAATTGATTTTAAGAGAGATGATGGAAAAAGCGATCTGATAATTATCAACTGATTTATGCAGTATGTTGGGTTCGGTTGAACAGATATAGATCATGTAATTAAAGTCCCTCCTAACCCCACACTCCTTTATGAGTCTGGCGAGTCATGCTCCAAAGTTTCTTATCATTTACTGTCTATAGAGGCCTTTGGCTTCAACTCCTCCTTCAAGACATTAATATAACTGTTCGAACATTTTGATTTTCACCGATTAAAAAAAATAAAAAAGAAGTTTCGTATGATTTCTCGAATGGGTAGAACAGTCTTGCTATTGTCAACCCATTAGGTTGACGATAAGTATATTAGAATACAATGAAAATACATATTTTGTGTACTTTTTACACCGTTTAATGCACATTTACACACTTATTCTTGTCAGCCCATTGGACTGATTTTAGAATTTTCCTTATTTTAGAATATGGTTTAGAGCAAGAGTAATGCTCAAATTTTGGTGATATATATCCCCTAGTAAATGAGAATGAGAATCTAGATTGATGTGGACGCAATAAATATATTCTTTTTAAGACAGTAGAGTATTTTTAGACGGTGTTATTAGGTTCTTTAATCTTTTCTTACATTTCAATTAATCTCAAAATTTTAAAGCAAACGACTGAACTAACCTTTAGTGGTCCAAACCGCTCCGCAGAAGGAAGCAGTTAATTTGGAAAAATGTGAAATGGTGAATGTCCGCATCCCTACAATATGTAATAGTTTTCTTCCATTTTGGTTTTTTTTTTTTTTGTATTTCTTATTTGTCGAGGGTGGCGTCCCACAGTTGTGTGGGTCGGGTAAACCCGTCCCCCGACCAGGGCGGGCATGAGAGCACTCTAGAATTATCCAATCAGAGCTCGGGACGAGGTCGGGACAGTGTGGACATACTTTCGGATCGAGTCGAGGTACAGCAAAGCCCGCCCTATTGCCATGCCATTGCCTGGTAGCAAGTGCATATGAAAGATAATCATCACGCGCGCATACATACATACTACATGCTTTGCTGTATATAGTCCAGGTAATTTCCCCAAAAAGGAGAACTGATTATTTGATTAATTTTACAGCAGGCCAGAGTTATAAAGTAGTACTCCTGTAAGAATTTAGATCCATAATCACTGCTGCGTGAGGGGCATGGGCCTAGCACATGTTAGCATTGATGGTAGGTCACCCTCCCCTAGCTACTTAATTGCTCATGACCTTTTGGTGGATCACCATAAAAAGCAACCATATTAGGTACTCGTTTTTGTAGGGTCATTCCAATCAAAAAGATTTAGTAATTAATTTAGTAATTAACAAACCCAGCTGCTTAAAAAGAATATTTTGAGATCTTCCTTATCCTTCTTGTGTTCTCCTTGATTCTGGACAGCGAATAGATAAAAGGGTTTTCCCCTTTGTAATTTTCTCTCGTTAGTACTTTCAGATTCCGTTTGTTTTGGGATTTTGGATTTGAATTTGTAAAGTAATAAATGTAGAGAAAAATAGAGTAATAATTGAAAATATGGGTAATAATTAGGAAGAGATATAAAGAAAAATAAGAGTAATGATCGGAGAGAAATAGAATAATGATTAAAATACAAAACCCTAAAACGAACGGAGTCTCAATTTTCCATGCGAAAGACATCAATCATAGTATTACACTTTTTGTTTTTGACATACCAGATCATTTCAGATGTTATATATAACACATGATTGAAAGTATAATTTTTCTCGCACATTCAAAAGTAAATAGATATTTTCTGCTTTGTGTAGATTGTGCATTGGATTCTTAGTGGATAATCAAATATCTTTTATTCGTGGAGCTCTTTTTTTAGCCAATTTTTTTAATAAGTCGGATTAATTTCAAATCGATAAACACTTGTCTTGGTTGAGAACTTTAGATCAAGAATTGAATACTTTGTTACTAAATCACTTAACGATAAATCTATTACTCCCTCCGTCCTTTTTTAAGTGTCCTGCTTCGTAATTCCAACTTATTAAAAAGACATCATCATTATACCTTTCACATCAACTTTTTCCTTCACTTTCCCTACTTACCCATCATCATTACACTTTTACTCACTTACTTTTTAAAATGAAATCTACTTTTAGGGACAAAATAGACAATTCACCAACTTTTACCTACTAACTTTACAAAATGGACACTTATTAAGGGACAGCTCAAAATGAAATACCGGACTATAAATAAGGGAAGGAGGGAGTACTTGATTTTTTGAAGATTCATTAAATCATCAAACACTTAAATTAACCAAATCTGTATATTCTAAGAGATTCCGAAATCGACTTGTCATCATGTATAATGAGAGAAACTTTTATGTATCCCCGTTGTACAAAGGGGGATTGGTATCCTCTCTGAGGAGTTTTTAATTTTTCAGTCATTGTCCGATCACATTTGAATGATCGGCTCAGTTCATTATGTAGAGTTCGGCGAAAACCTTAATTATATCAAAAATTTTGTTCACCGGACTTTAGTATATACATATCAGCACATGCGAAAAATTGAAAAAAACCAAAAATGGATTTTGATTTAGTGCCGATCATGTAATGTCCGATGAACACGATTTTTTATATAATATAAGTTTTTGTCAAACTCTACATAATGAATGGAGTTAATCATCCAAACGTAATCGAAAAATGGCCGGAAAATTAGAAACTCCCCAAGGAAATACCAACCCCTTTGTACCGGGGATAGATAAAAGTTAGTAATTTGCGGGGATGTCTAAGCCCGACACTTGTAATACACAGCAGCAGGGGACCTGTTCTCATTTGCCATTGTACCTCTGTCACAACATCACTCTAAAGTGCTTTAAATTCTCAATTATTTTATGACTTCATGCGTTGTAAATAATTACTATAAGTATAGATGTTAATTGAATACAACCGGAGTCAAAAAAAAAACCGACCGTCTTGCGGTTTGGTTCTTGTCAGGTTCCACAACTATATTATTTAGGTTTTGGCTCTCAATATTTTAGAACTGTTTAGAATGGTTTGGTTACTGATTTTCTAAAAAATCGGACCAATTTGGGTGCACCGGAGGTGGGAGGCAATTTCAAAATAACTGTGCTAATGACGCAAACTATTGTGCACAGATTCGTTCATTAATTTCAAAATCTTTTTTTAAGGGGCCCTATAAAAAATCAGCTCGGTAGGATATATGTAAGTACTTAATCCAATCTCTCAAAATCATCACCATGATTTTTTAGACACATATCGTACACAGATCCGTTATGGGGCCCATTACGGGTCTAATACAAACGATCCAAATTGCTCATTAAATGTAGAAGATTTTTTCAACAGTCCTGTCGAAAATCAGCTCAATCCGATACCTTTAGATGCTCGATTCAATTATCTAACTTTTCATTATTGTGACATCCGAATGAAAAATTAAATAATTGAATCGAGCTTTTAAAGATATTGAATTGTGCTGATATTTTACGGGAATCCATAGAAAAATATTTTACATTAAATGAACGATTCAAATCGTTTGTACGTGATTCATAGTGCGAAAATCCTATGTGTACCGACCATTTTTGGACCGAAACCGTACCGACGGCCGCGCGCGGCCGTCTCCGGCCACCGGACGGCCGATCCGAGCCGTCCAAAAAATTTTTAAAAAAAAACCGAGGGGCCCCACGCGGGAATCAACGTCATCCGATGTGTGTAGGGTGCTTGATCTAAACACCCTATTTACACGAAAAATAGGGTGTTTAGATCAAGCACCCTACACACATCGGATGACGTTGATTCCCGCGTGGGGCCCCTCGGTTTTTTTTTAAAAAATTTTTGGACGGCTCGGATCGGCCGTCCGGTGGCCGGAGACGGCCGCGCGCGGCCGTCGGTACGGTTTCGGTATGTTTTGGTCGGTGTATATAGCAGTACTCTTCATAGTGGATCTCACATTGGATCTGGGCACGATATCTGTGCATTATTGCTTTATGTGTAGCACTGCTGCAAAACAAAAACAAATACCATAGGGAGGCGAAGTCAGTCGGCAGGCAAAGAAATGAAAGAAAACTCTCCCTCACTTCTTCCTTCTTCCTCCTGATCTCTCTCGCTCTCTCGCTCTCTCTCTCTCTCTCACCAACAGCTTAACACTCACACCTTTCCTCACACCCGTTGACCTGAATTCCTCCGCCCAAAATCGTCACCATGATTCAGCTCCTGTTCGCTCTAATATTCGCCGAGATGGCCCTGATTGTGATCTTCGTGTTCAAGACCCCACTGAGGAAGCTTGTCATCATGGGCTTGGACCGGCTGAAACGCGGCCGCGGCCCCATCGTCGTCAAGACCGTCGCGGGCACCCTTTTTGTGGTGATGATGTCGAGCGTGTACAATCTCATGTCGATCCACAGGCGTTGGATCGAGGATGGGGATCTTAATCCCACGGATCAGGTTCTCGCTTCCCAGCACATGCTCGAAGCTTCTCTTATGGGTACCGTTAATCATACATATATTTTTTTCCTGCTTCAATTATTTTGATTTGATTGTTTTGTAACTGTTTTTAAAAATAAAAAAAAATCTGTTTACGGGGTTTGATTAATTAGGTTATAATCTTATGCGCCGCTGCACTGAATTGGTTTTTTGTTTGAGATATTAGGGCTGTTTGGTTGTATCAGAAATGTTGATCAGGCAATTTTGGAGCTCTCTTCTCGATAATTTAGATTACTCCATAAGAGGGTAAGAGAGAATCTAGCTTTAGGGGGAGGGGATGATCTCCAAAACAATGGAGATCCCCTACAGGGCAAGGGATGCGACACGATCAGCTACTCGGTTTCGCCAACCTTCTCACCCAAGATAAAGAACCAAAAACTTTACTCCTAAGAGATTTGAAGGCCGAGATTAGAACCATACTCAAAGAATAGCTTGATAGACGGATGGGTTTGGCTGTGAAACATTATTTAGATAAGTTTTCTCTTTGTGGATTTAAAGTTGTTGTTTGGGCTTAAAACATAGAACCGCCTAAAAAAGAAATATCATCTGATTTGGACGCCTGCATAGAGTTTGGGTTCTTATTGTTTGTTATTCTGCGGGTTTGAAACAAGTTGATTGAAAAGGGTTAATGGAATATGTTGTTGTTTGTCGCTTGCAATCACTCACTAGATACACGTAAGTTCAGTCTTTTCTAGGAAGAAAAGAAGATGAGATCTCGGGTTTACAAATTACAATGGGTCCCAGTGGCAACTGCCTACCTTAATCGTTGGGCTAGGGACACACTTTCACATGGAGAGGAGGCAAACACTGCAAAGTGCAAACAGTGGATAATAATGAAATGGAGTGAAGTGCACATGAACTGCCATGCTTGATGCTTTTAGTGTCCAACATAAACAACTTAAGGCTTGCTAAAGGCTCTAGTTCTGATCTGATGGAAGAAAACTTTTAGAGTGTCCAATGGAAAAACTTTGAGCAAAACTACGGCGCTTCTGATTTGAGTGTCAGACACTTCAGGGGAGTGTCGTGTCTGATAAGTATCTGACATGAAGATTACCGCAGGGGAAGTGTCCCTGCTTCTTAGCATGTAGTTATTGTACTGCTAACTGTATCTCCATGAACCGACAGTCTTACTGAAGAGGGACAGTTTTTGGTTGTAGTGGAAATCAAGTTTCTTTCTATGGTAAAGATTCTTGTTGCAAACAGGACACAACCTTGTAACGATCTTAGAGTTTAGAGATGACTTCAATTTAAATATAAGGACATTTCATATTCGTTTTCCTTTCCAAGTTTTGGTTACCATTTCCTGCCATTTCAGAAGTCATTACATAATCATGTTCCCAAATCACCATGCTTCTTGTTGAATTGACAAATTAGTTTTGGGACTGATTGGTGGTGAGTGAGATAGTTTAACCCACAAAGAATGATGACTGCTGTATTGTCAAGTTGTCAACTTACTCATGCTAATGAACGTATCATATTTTCTACAGTTCTCTTTCCCCATTTGGACTTCATTCTTCTTGGTGGATCTGCTCTATACATTAACAAATATTTTTCTTGGTGCTGAACCATTTCAAACAATGCGTTCACTGATATCCAAAATAGTTTTTGTTACTAACTAATAATTTATGTCCAGGGGAGCATGCATTTTGGATTTTCTAGCTACTTAACAAAATTTACAGCTACATTGAAATGTTATTGCCTCTAGAATCTTGTGGAAACTCCTTTGCCCAGTCCGTGTCTTTTGCTTTTCCCTGTTAATAAGACTACTTTGTTTACCTTGATTTGTCTTTCTTTCCTGCCCAAGGTCAATGTTTAAAAGGCGAGTGCTTTTTTTAGGAGTACGTTATGAGAGTGTTCTTGAAGGTATAGACTGGGTAGTTATTACTGTTATAAGAACCACACTGAACTTTTGTCCTTCACCTCTGTCCAAGTATTTGGGCCTTTTCAGGAATGAACTGTAATGGAACTAGCTAAAATGAGGTAAAGAGAAGAAATGAGTCTCGGAAGGCTCAAACCTGCCTTTGTCATGCAGTTTGACCCAACTGATGTTCTTTGTTTGACTTCTCTCAACGCATAGTTGAAAATTCTATAGTCATGACTGAACATTCATATTTTAGAAAATTGACATAGAACAATTGTTCACCGGTTGAAATGCTGAACTTGACCAATGCCTTCGTCTTTCTTCTGTCTGGTTTGCTTCTGTTAACGTGGTAATTAAATGGGATTAGTTTGTTGTTAATTTCCTACCATTCTTGTTCATGATGAAATCAAACAAGTGAATGTGCCTTTTCTGTCTGTGCAGCGTTTTGTTCTCTTCTTACCATCTACTATTCAGCTTATTCTTCTATGTCAGTTTCTTTCAGCACTCTTTCTAACACTCAAATGGGTGATCAAATGCAGGATTTTCACTATTCCTTGCACTGATGATAGACAGACTACACCACTATATCAGAGAACTCCGCATACGAAGGAAGACCATGGAGGCTGTAAAGAAACAAAACCAGATTTTCGAGGATGGGAAAAGTGGAGGGGCAAAGGAAGTCAAAATCTTGGAAGAAGAAATGACCAGATTAAGGGCAAAGGTTACGCAGCTGGAATCAGAACTTGAGGCAAAGACAAAAGAGGCTCGCAATGCAGAAGCCAATGCGGTTGCCCTGAAAAAGCAATCGGAAGGATTTCTACTTGAATATGACCGTTTGCTTGAGGATAACCAAAACCTTCGGAACCAGTTGCAATCAGTAGACAGGAGAGTATCTCGTTCAGATAGCAAGAAGTTCATGTGAGGAATCATACCCTGTGGAAACCCATATTTTCTACGACTTCATTTTCCTCAGTACATTTGGTTTAGTTCCTTGATGGTTTTGTCCATCATAGTTCAGAATTTTGAGGTTTGAGAAAAATTACGAGGAAGAATCTAAGAGAAAAGGGAAAAATGGAAGCGAAAATGGGTTATCACTTTATGTAATTGGTCCAGAACCCATTGACGAGGTATAATTGATCTGAATAGGATATAACCCATCAGTTATAAAGTTAGATTTTTGAAGTCCTGAATTGTGTTTGGTCACAGTCAAAATGTGCTGCCTGTTGAACATTTCTCATTGTCATGTTTCTTATTGTGTTCATTCGAGCTCTTTGTATCACAGTTGCCATTAATGACCTGCTGTCATTTGCTCTGGATTCGTTATAGTGAGTTTAGCTCTGTTATTGTGTTTTGCTTCCAGAAATTCTATTCCATATAGCATTTTTTGGTCATAGTCTCATAGGGAGTGCAAATGTTTCTGCTGCAAGAATAGAAAGACCTGATATTTGAGGAAAACCCCACTATTATGATGTCGTGATGGTTTTTTTTGCGAATTAAAATCCAGTCATTTGAATATCGTCAAGGAATGGAACCCACACGATGTTGCTTGGGTGTTGGGTCATGACCAGATGCATTTGATAATTTATTTTTCTGACAACTCAAGGTGTCTAAATCAAGTTACACGCACCTGTTGCAAGTGTGTTGGGTCATATCAAGATGAAATCGATATTTTTCATTATGACGTCTCAAAGTGTTCGTGCCAGGTTACACGCATATCTACTTTTATCCCATTAAGGCTAGTCAGCAACAGTAGCAAGAAGTGGCGTCAGTTTGCTGAGCTATTAAGGTAGAAAACACAGTAATGGATTTACATTGGGATTGGCCATCCCAGAGGCTCATTAGTATACATGTATTTTTACCTGTTGGTATTGGGATTGGCCATCCCCTCATGCCATGAAGTCTTAAGTTTTTGTTCCTAAACTGCTGGTGAAAAAACATACATCGTTTTCGCTTAGAAGTAAATCAGTATTGAGTGCAGTAAATACCATTACGCAAAGGAAAACCAGAATGGAGAGCGATGATAAAATGAACGTTAATCCGGGTGCTCCAATGCCATTCACTTGTTTCGCGTACTCTGCAGAGGCCAGAGCGAGGAAGGATACAGGAAAAGAGTAAGCCCACCATGCAACACTGAACCTTTTCATTGATTTCTTGAAAAACAATGGCCTGCAAGCCTGTTTAAGACAAAAGGGGGTAGTTGGTCAAATGTTTAATCATGTTCCAGTTACAAGGGATTCTTAATAGCAAATGGATTGTTAAACGCGAAAAATCCCACCAGAATGATGCGTCAGTGACCAACATATGATGATATGGCAATGACATTGGCATTTTTCCAAATAACAAGATACTCTGAACAGTGTGTATGCATCATTCTTGTGAACATCATATCACTGCTTTTCCTGACCTAATAACTAATTAAGTTTTGAAAGCTTATTTAATTTCTAATCTAACCAAAGAGGACCGTAATGGTGTACGTCTTTGTTAAGCAAAGTGTAACTTTCTATCAGTGGATAGAAAACTATATCCACAGAAATTGGCATTTATAAATATTAGAAGCACTTCCACGTACCCGATATGATTTGTAGGATTTTAATTAGTTCTGGTCTGGTCGACAGTGAAAAAGTTTGTTACGTACTCTACTTTTTTTTTTTTTTTTTTTTTGTGTTTAATTGGTTGTTGGTACAGGGCCAGTGGGAAAGAAGGACCATTTTTTGGAGAGTAAGGAGTCAATGCAAAAGTGGTTTCATTTTCATTCGTGTCCTTTTCTGTATTTTACGATATGACAAAATGCATTTTCATCCTCATGGTGGGGGCATGCACTTTTTGTCTGTAAAGGAGAAAAAACAATGAAGACCAAAAAAAAAAAAGAAGCGATAATCTTTACACATTAACTTTTTCAAACTATAAATTCAAATCAAAGTACGATATTGTAATTAACCTTTAATCTCTATTCACATTTTGAGGAGAATTTTAATCTGTTCAATGAATAAGATGACTGAAATCAAGTATATATTCACTGGTGAAATAGCAAATGATAAACTTGTTCACCATATGCTAAAGTACTAAAATTGATGCTGTATGTATGTTCAAATATGATTAAATTTATTGCCTAGAATATATTTGAATGATCATGACTTTAGCATATTGAAATGAAAATTTATCGATCCAAACAACGATGGTAAACTGATAAGTTAGAAAACAAAAAGAGAGGTAGTCATAGGAGAGAGAGAGAGAGAGAGAGAGAGAGAGAGAGAGAGAGAGAGAGAGAGAGAGAGAGTTAATTCCTATAATCCCTTCTTACTATTCTCAACTCAAATCAAAGTACGAACAGAAGAGAGGTAGTCATAGGAGAGAGAGAGAGAGAGAGAGAGAGAGAGAGAGAGAGAGAGAGAGAGAGAGAGAGAGAGAGAGAGAGAGAGAGAGAGAGTTAATTCCTATAATCCCTTCTTACAATTGTAAACTCAAATGAAAGTATGATATTGTAACTTCTATGTTATTAATAAGATTTATCCAAAGTCCTCATTATTATAACAATAATAAAAAAAAAGAATTTTATTATTCTTTGCAAATCAATAACAAAGATTAAAGGGACTTCAAGCATGCGGCATAAAAAATGGAGCAAGAGCATACCTTTTATATAGTAGTACAAAATAGCAGTGCTATCACGATAACATTAATTATTCGTCAAATTATGAATATGTTTCCTCTTCGAAACATGGAAAGTAACGGTTACATTCACATCCCTTCCTTTCTTTTCAGTGTAAACAATGATGCAGTAGTTGTGGTAAATGTGTACAGAGCATCACTGCTCAGAATTAGGTTGCCGAACATTAAAATAAGGTTTGCATGAAAGACAATATGAAAATTTCTTACATACAAATGCAAAATAATGCCAAAAAAATTGATATACATAGTTTTGATCAACCGACACAATTACAAAAATAAATAGTTAAATACGATTCATATATGAATTTAGACAAATCCAATCTTGTTTGTCTACATCTATTTCAAAAGGTAAAATGTCAAAATTGTGGTGATTTTTTTTTTTTTTTTGGAGGAAGAGAAAAATTGCATTAATAATAAAAGAAGAGTACAACTATGCTGTCGCTGTTATATTAATGAAAACACGCCAACGACGAGCGAAGACTAAACTAGAGTCTAAGAGTCCGTGGCTGGAATGGCGGTCATCGCGGATCGCGACACCAGAACGGCTGGGCAGAGGCAAAGACGGCGAAGGCGGCGGCAAGACAAGGCGATAGACCCGAACACACTCAGAGCGGCGGAGCGAACTACGAAGGGACTAACGGGTTGCTTATTCAAGATTGGTATCAAACGGTGGGGTGTGGGTGTGGCGGGGGAGGAGGCAGCAGCCTCCCCCCACCGTGAGGAGGTTGGTTAGGAAGGAAGCAAAAAAAACTTTTAAAGAGAGAGAGAGTCAGAGAGTCTGGTGAATTTTTTTTATGAATGCATACAATTTAAGGAGGTTGATTGTCAAATATTTCAAAAAGAAATCTAAACGCGCAGATGTCGGATTGTTTGGAAACTATTGGACGGGTGAACTACTGGAGTATAATTTTAAATAAAATTCAAAATCTGTGTAGGGTGATCGTCCTAGCTAGCTCGCTCGCCTTTCCATCTTTGCACAAGTTGTCAGTCGTAAAACCATATAATGTGTCGACCACTAATTGAATAATGTACCAGCTACCCCATAGCAATAACATACTAGTGCTTAATATGTCAATAGCTTTCAATTCAATTGCCACTTCTGGTAATTTTTATTTTAACTTAACTTTTCATATACCACAAAGCAGAATTTTGTAATCATTTTCTTCAACCTCAAATACCTAAAGTTATCCTGCCAAAATAAATAAATAATTTACCTGTAGATGGTTCATAATTTCAAATTATTCGTATTATTATTTGTTGGTAATCATAAATTAACGTAAAATGCAATACAATAAGGGCATTGATGATAAAGTTACTTTCCAAATTATAATGTCACTACTCAAGGGATGGGAGTTGATAATGTCACCCCTCAAATTGATAACTGCACTTCCCTTTAAGAGTGACATTATAAATTTGAGGAATGACATAAATTTCCTGCGAAAAAATGAATGCTAAGTATGCAAATTTGGGAAAATAACGGCCAATGACATGTTTTGATAATTAATACTCTCCAATGACATTTTTAGCATTAACAATTGTTCTTAGCATGTTTTTGAAGGGTATTAATTATCAAAACACGTCTTGAGTCGTCATTTTCCCTATAAATTTCACACGTGTCAAAATCTGTGCGCATAGAATTGCTGCATGCCAAAAATTACCAGGGATATGAAAAGGAACAAGGCCAAAAAGAAGAGCATTTTGCTGGCCACATCGAATGTTCCACTTATAGACTTCCAAGCCAAGCTCCCCACGCTCGGCGCCGCCACAAACAAGAAGAAAACCGGCCGCAGCCGTGCCGGTGTCTGACAACCGCCGGACAACCGCTGATAAAGAGTCACGAACAGGACTAAATAATGTGCGGCCCCCAAGGTGAACACACAGATCGCAAACTCCCTCCACCCCATCTCCGCCGCGGCCAACGTGACCACCAAGTTCCCTATAACTGATAATTGACTCGTGGGATTGGCAAACACCGATAAAAACCGCTTTTCCGACGTAAACCACTGCCCGTAGACCTTCACGTCGAGAATCAACAACGGTACCGCAAACACCCAACAGAGAATCTGGTATGAGATTGTTTTCGAGGCGAAAAACGGCGAGGAAACTAGCAAAATTAGCCATGAAGTGGTGGGAGCGAATAAATAGTTGACGCCAACGTGGTGAGAGAGTTCTGATTTTACCATGTTGGGGTGGAAAATGAATTTTAGAAAGTAGAGGAGAGAGAGTGCGAGTTGGGTGGCTAGAGTGAGGTACCAGAGTAAGTGGAAGGTGGTGGAGGGGAGAGTGGGGGACACGCGGTGGAGAGGGCGTGGGGAGATGGTGTGGTGGTCGATCAGAGTTTTCCATAGCAAGGCTTGGGCGCCAAGGGAGAGGGTTATGGTAAAGTGGCAGGCTTGTAACTTTGGTAGAATGGAGTGTTTGGCATTTTGGTTGGGTTGGTGGTTGGTGGTGGGAGGGGAGTCTATTATAATCTTGATGGGTGGTGGAGAAAGTTGGTCATCCATTGGGTGAGGGTGATAAGAGAGAATGGTTTTGAGGTGCTAGATGACAAGCATTTCTTGAGTTTTGCACCATAAGAGAGGTGCTTATATAGGAAGACAAAGTGTGTGTGTGTATGAGAGAGAGAGAGAGAGAGAGAGAGAGAGAGAGAGAGAGAGAGAGAGAGAGAAATCTTGATGGGTGGTGGAGAAAGTTGGTCATCCATTGGGTGAGGGTGATAAGAGAGAATGGTTTTGAGGTGCTAGATGACAAGCATTTCTTGAGTTTTGCACCATAAGAGAGGTGCTTATATAGGAAGACAAAGTGTGTGTGTGTATGAGAGAGAGAGAGAGAGAGAGAGAGAGAGAGAGAGAGAGAGAGAGAGAAATCTTGATGGGTGGTGGAGAAAGTTGGTCATCCATTGGGTGAGGGTGATAAGAGAGAATGGTTTTGAGGTGCTAGATGACAAGCATTTCTTGAGTTTTGCACCATAAGAGAGGTGCTTATATAGGAAGACAAAGTGTGTGTGTGTATGAGAGAGAGAGAGAGAGAGAGAGAGAGAGAGAGAGAGAGAGAGAGAGAGAGAGAGAGAGAGAGAGAGAGAGAGTACATAAAAATATTAGGAAAATGCTAGAAACAATATACGGGACTGGACTGTCGTTAAAGTTTAAAAAGTGTATTGAAATATATGAAAAATATATTAAAAAAATTGTGTGAAATGTATTGAAAAATGTAAAAAGTGCATTAGAGCATGTATTTTTTCTTGTCTTTTTCTAGTCTTATTGAAAGCCCGACCAACTTTCAATAGAAGGAACCAAAAAACGTAATTAGACTTCAACTTTTGGGTGTTGAAAACATTAGTTATATTAAGGTGACAACACAAAGTGAACCAGCATTGGTTATTGTAAATTAATATAGTAATGGTGCAATATCTCAGAATCCCAAATCTGGATATCAAGTGAATTTTTATTTGATGTACTATATAAGGATAATGACTTTTTTTGAAATCTGTATTTTTTTTTGGATTTATCTCGCTTAGTCCGTTTAGAGGCACTAGCGGAAATCCATCCTAATTTGTAAAAACTAAACCAGAGCCCTATAGCTCAACCGATCATGGCTGGGCAATTAGGTATCACTGTATGAGATCTTAAGTTCAAGTCAACAGAACGTTGTGTCCCGTCATAGTAATGTAACTCTATAAACACACTAACATTCTATCATTTGTGTGTGTTATTTTATGTGTGAGTTTAGGAGTTGAATAGGTACTCTAACAGTGGCAGCTCCCAGAATTTGTAATAGGGTGTTCAAAAATTACGTTAACTCTACTAGCTGATCTCTTAACCAATAATATAAGTATAAATTAAATGTCATATACTAGTATAAAAAGTGCGGTAAAAAAAATAACCTTTATTCTAAAAAAATTAACTACGAGGCGAAATGATAACTTAAAAATATATACTTGTTTTTCAAAAATAAATAAATTCTTTTTGAAAGTTGCATAGTAGATAGTGTTTTGAGAATGGAGGAGGAATTTTTTTTACAATTATCCTAGATGAGATCTCATATTTTGTGCCAATGTCTAATCGGTGTATTAATCTACTGAAACACTTTTGAAAGAAATTGTAGCGAGTATGTTGAGACTGACCTTCTAAAAAATATGGTATTCTTTAGGATAACATGATGAGATTTAATTTTCTATCATAGTCTGAAATTTGAAGGAATATTATTCAAGTTAACAGGGTTTGTAATGGAGTTGAATTTTTTTAAAGCTTTGTCCGTAAATTCTTTTAGCTAATAAGACAAAAACAAATAAAGTAGCTATAATTGTCATGAATGCAAAATTAACACATTTAGACCATCGACAATAAAGATAAAGAAATAACGCAGATCATAATACTTACATCAATAGATTCTTCTTTTTATCTTTTTTTTTAAATTTCTTTATTATGATTATGAGTTTCATTTGAAATAATTAATGTGTTTAATATTCAAACATAAATAACGTGGAATGATGGGCCATAATTGAGTTATGATTGATTGTTCAACTGGTTTTGAATTGAGTGTTTAATTCTTTTTGAGTCAAGTATTCAAGACTATTAGAATTGAGTATTTATTGATATTTAAATTGGATGTTCCAAAAAGGCTAGCCCATAATTTTTTCATATATTCTAAGAAAAAAAAATTATTTGGACGTTCAGTTAACCATGGAAGACTCTACGTAGAGCCGCCTATGTGCTCCAATAGTGTGGTGTTATTTTATGTGCTAATATGAACGTGTATATTTACAAGTTGATTGATTAAATAAATGATTGTTCCCACCTCTATTCACTCTTCCACTTTTCTCTCTCTACTTTAGCTTCCGTTCCAGAACAATAAATAAATACTTATTTTTTAAGAAGGCAATTTCAAGCTCAAAAATCATATGCTTACGTAAAAAATTTTCCTATCACTATGGATCTTGTTTGATAGATCTCATTGAGATCTTTAACAAGGTGAAAAAAAAATTGAAAAATTATTTTTCATTTATATTATTTTTGAGTTTAAAAATGTGAAATAAGTACTTATTTTTTAAAAAAGTGTTCTAGAACGGGCTCTTCAGATTAACCCAAACTTAAACCCAAGTCTATCTGTTAGGTCTTAGCATGCACCTGGCCATACACCACATAGCAGCACATCACAATCAATTGATAGTAATAAGTAGAAGGATTGCACCATTTACCACCCAAAAAAAAAAAAAAAAACAGACAAACCAAAGTTATGAATCTCGTACCGTACCAATTGATACTGGCCGAAATGTACCGTACCGGAAGAAAAACAGAATACTCAGAGAATTTTCCGGATCTCATCCATCACCAAAAACTGAGTTATTTTTTGGATTTCCGAACACACAAAAAAAAATGCAGATTTTAGCATTCTACTTCTAGCGTCAAAAATAGTGATAAAGAGACTAAAGGGCAGGACGGCGGGGGATCTCGATTGGCAAAAATGGTGGTTTTCAGATGAAAGAAACGAAAGGAAGGAGAGAGGAGAGGAGGAGATGGAGAGAGGTAGTGCATGAGAAAAGGGGCTCAAGAGTCAACACAATGATGACTGCTAGATTATCTTCCTCTTTATTGTTTTATTCTTTTTTTTAATGTTACCTAAACAGCTCTGCTATGAGCAGGGACACTCCGCAGGGACAAACGCGTTTGGCCCCATTTGGATTCCGAAAAAATTTAAAAAAATATCCATAAATTTTTGAATACAATTCACCCCTACTTATCCAAAAGTAATACTTACCGATATCCACTGGAGCTGATTTTTTACAAAACCCCATAAAATAATATTCAAAAATTTATGAATATTTTTTTTATTTTTTCGGGATCCAATTGGCCTGCGGATTATCCCTTCTCATAGTTTTTTTGTTACCCAAATTAGTAGGAGTAAAAGGTTTGGGCTAGTGGGTTTTTTCGGAAAAGAAATAAGGAGCTTTTATCCCATGCACATCCAAAAGAAATAAGGCCTGATACTCCTACCAGGTGCTTTAAAAAGTTTCTATTCTTTTCTCTGACCACAAGAATAAAATTCTAAAGAAGTCAAGTATATAAAATTTTATAGATTAGATATAATTAATTTCTTATAGTGATAAATCCGAAACGGTACGCCAGTACACACTGGTACCGGTACGAACTCTAAAAATGGGACGCTCGCAGGTATGAGATTGATAAATTTGAGATAAACTTTGAGTCAATGTACATATAAACTGATCTAGATACCTGCATTACAGAATAAGACAAACTCTTTAACACTTTATGCAAGCGTCAATCGTATAGAAAGAGATAACCGATAGGCTTGGAGCGTGAAAAAGGAATGAGTTCTGCTATTATTGGTACCGACCAAACCCATACCGATGGGCATGCGGGCCCATTTCGGATCCTAAACAGATGATCTGAGTCGTTTAATAATTATAAGAAAATCGAGTAGCCTCATGAAAAATCAGTTCAATCCGATATGTTTAGGTGCTCGATCAAATCTTTCATTTTTTTTTTCATTCAGATTTTAGGATCATGTAATCTAAATGAAAGAAATATATAAAAGATTGGATCGAACATCTACACATATCGGATTGAGCTAATTTTGTAAGGGCCCACTCAATTTTTCTTTAAAATTATTAATGACTCAAATCATCTGTTCGAAACCCAGAATAAGTCCCGCTTATCCGTCGATACCCCATAGGTATGAGTTTGGTCGGTCCCTTAGCATTAGCGAAAATGAATTAGCCGATGTGCAAGCTTGTTTCAAATATAATTAGGAATCAATCTGCAAAATTGGAGTGTTGTCTAAGAGTTTACAACTATGGAACTTTTTTGAATTGATGACTATTGTTGGACCTCATTTTGTTGAGTTGAGTTTTGTTTATGTACCCTCTATTTAAAAAGGTGAACATTATTCTCCTTTCTATTAGTTGAAATAATATTATGCTTACCAAAAAGTGTATTGCATGGTAAACATGATATCATTTTGTGGTGGGATCCACACCATTTCAACCAATGAAACCATCTTAAGGAGGGTGAACAAAATTGCACTCCGCTTTGTTGAAGACATCTTCAAGTCATGCTAACTAGGGGTGTGCACGGGTCGGACGGGTCGCGTTCGGCCCCGACCCCGACTGGTCGGTTATCGAATTTTTGGGCCCTGAACCTGAACCGAAGGAGGGGGAATAACCGTCCGCATAACCGATTTTTTTGGTCGGGTCGGGTCAAGTAAGAAAAACAGTACCCCGAGCCCCGAACTGAAAACTGATTTTTTTCAAAAAATGAACCCGTACCCGATCGAACCACATGTTCAGGCCCGCCCGAAACCCTTCGGGTCAGGTCCGTCAGGGCTCGGGTTTTTTGCACACCCCTAATGCTAACACCATTTTCAAGTCCATAAGATACTCACACAGATTTTTTGTGCACAAATTGAGATGTGGGGCGCATTTCGGGTCCCACACAAACGATCTGACTCGTTCATTAAATGTAAAATATTCTTTCAAAGGTCTTAGCAAAAAATCAACTCAATCCGATACCTCTAGGTGCTCCCACCCACTTACATTTATTCTCTATTCTCTCTCGATCTCTTTCTACTAAAAATGAAATATTTGATTATGGACCATTGTGGATCTCAACATTATTAAGCTTAACAACCTTTTATCAATAACCAAATTTAGTAGTCCCAATATTTTCTCAATCAAATACACTCATCATTAATTTGTTTTTATCTAATTAGCTAGCCAAATACAAAATAATATCCACAAGGAAATCAGCTTTTCTAATTTTCATTTTTGATAACTCGATGTTCGGTCCTTTGGACTAATTATTCCGGGAGACCAATCACATAGTCTACTAGGTGGGCCCAATTAAAATTGAGATAAAGCTTTGTGTTACTAGAGCCCGGGGACCTTGTTGTCCCTTATGAACAACAGGGATGTTTTCCCTATCCGGGTCATCCAATTGAGTTTGTGTGACTAGCCCAACACAAGAATTGATCGAACCTCAAATTACAAAAGCTTCTTGTCTTTACCAGTGTATGAGAACCCTGAGGGTTTTCTAGTTGGCAAGACTACGTACTCTCTCTAATCCCTAAATAAGTTAGAATAATATGTCAACTGAAAGCTCACTGAATGACAAAACATGTTTATTACGTAAATAAAGTTCCAAAGCAGGGATTAAAAAGAAGTTTCCATGGTAGCATAAATTTGATCGTACGAGGTGTGCAACAAAATTACAAAGTAAAACAAAAGAATCACTTAACCAATAATAATGTTACTACTTACTAGCCAAGGTCAATACTAAACGAAGAGTCATAATTTTCTTGAACTTTCAAAAATAAATATTTTCATTAACATCCATAAAGTTCTCACAAAAAAGAACATGTTATCATAGCTTGCACACACCTCGAACTAATTTCTATAATTTTTTTTCACAGTTCTTTCCACGCTCACATGTGAGATAAAGCGGCCCTAACCGTTGCTAATAGCAAGAATCGAACTTGAGACTATTTGAAAGAAACAAACTCCAAAGTCTTAAGTCAAAATCATTAGACCAACCTCTTAACAACAAGACAGGACACCTCATCATGCAAAAGAGTGGGCGGCAAATCAAAAGCCGAAGGAGTTGATTGTAAGGTTTTAGTTTTTCTAGTTGGTTACGCCCCGTTCCAGATTCTCGAATAAGTATTTAAAAAATAAAGACTTATTTTCAAATTTAAAATAATAGACTTATGAAAATAAATTTTCAAATTTTTTTTTGCAGGGTTTTATAGATTTCGATCATCAAATAAAATTCATATTGCATATTTTTTGTGTAACAATTTGTATTTTTCCACATAGTAATTTATGTTGCCTTAGCTGTTTGGAGAGAGAGAGAGAGAGAGAGTGAGAGAATAGATGTGTCGGCAAATCTTGAATGGGGCCTTGTAGTTATATATAAATTATGGAGAACAAAATAGATAAGATTAGATGTAATTTATTAGGATTATTGAATGAGCTACTATTAATTGGACCGCATGTTTAAGAGGGATGTGGCATGGATCGGTTGCTATGTGGCATCCACACTTTAGGTTATTTATTTTTTCAGAAATCCTATGAGGACCGACCAAAATCAACCGTAATCGTACCGACAGCCACCGCCGGACCGTCTCCGGCCACCGGACGGCCAATCCGAACCGTTCAAAAATTCTAAAAAAAAAAACCTAGGGGGTCATTGCGGGAATTAACGGCATCCGATGTGTGTATGGTGGTTGGATCAAGCACCCAATTTTTCGTGTATATATGTATATACACGAATACACAAAAAAGTTGGGTGCTTGATCCAACCACCATACGCACATCGGATGCCGTGGATTCTCGCGTAGACCCCCTCGGTTTTTTTTTTAAGAATTTTTGGACGGCTCGGATAGGCCGTCCAGTGGTCGGAGACGGCCCGGCGGTGGCCGTCGGTACGATTTCGGTGGGTTTTGGTCGGTACGGCTAGCAACACTCTTTTTTTTTAGCCCTATAAAGGAAGAGCCTTCGGTGGAGAAACAAAGTATACCTAGCCTCCTAGTATTGGACCTGGGGGGGGGGGCTGTCCCGGCCGATGGGTTCCCGCCTCGGTCTCGCTCTAACGATCAGAAATGTTCACTTCGTAGAGCTCGTCGAATTGAACAAGTATGCAAAAAATCAGTTTGATCGGATATCTTTAAGTGCCTGATCGGAACACATATAACTTTCCAATAATGAGTTCTAGTAGATTTGATTTAGTGTTTCGGATCCATTCTTTTCAAGACGAAAATGTTTCGATGAGGCACTTAATAATATCCGATCGAGCTGATTTTTTATGTACTTGTTCAACTTGACAAGCTCTACGAAGTGAACGTTTTCGATCGTTGGAGCGAGACCGGAGCGGGGCCCCATCGGCCGGGACAACACGCTGCTGTCCCTTGAAGGGACAGCAGCCCCCTCTAGTCCCCTAGTATTGTAGAGACCCGTATTTTTTAGACCGTATTTTTCTTTTGCAATCGTATGACTTGTCGAGATAGACGGTATGGATTTACGGTGTGGGGTGTTCGTGAAAGGATATAATGGTAATTATGTGAGAGGTGCACGTGTGTGTGTGGCGCGAGAAGCAGGGGATTCCTCCCCCACCTTTATCTTTTTCCCAGGGAGAATAAGGCTCCGTTCCAAAAACCTTCTTAAAAAATAAGTATTTATTTTGAAACTTCTCAAAGAAAAATAAGAAGGGTTGTTCCAGAAAACTCAAATAAGCTGCTTATTTCATATTTTTAAACTCAAAAATAACGTAAATGAAAAATAATTTTTCAATTTTTTTTGCACCGTATTAAAAATCTCAATGAGATCTATCAAATAAGATCCATATTGATAGGAAAATTATTTACGTAAACACATGATTTTTGAGCTTAAAGTTGCCTTAACCAAAAAATAAGTACTTATTTCTTATTTTGTGGAACAAGCTTTATTATTGAACAAAAAATAAGAACTTATTCAAGTTCTGGAACGGGGCCTAATTCTCCCATTTCTCTCCCTCACTCTTCGGCTCACTGTCTCTCTCTCCTCTCCTCCGAAACTTTCTCTCCTCTCTTCTCTCTTCGATTTCATCCACCTAGGTTGAGATTCCGGACAAGGCCCGAGTATTAAAGTTGTTCTACGGAGCGCGGGCTTTCCGAATATCCAAGAAAAATTACGATCGGACCACGTGGGCTTCGGTTGACTTGGTCAAAGGGTCGGGTTTTATTCAAAACCCATGAGGTAGGGATTCTTACGCTTGTTATTCGTTTATATGTTGATTATGTTGATAGATCGTGCTTAAAATCGTTGTTTGAGGTTGTTTCCTTCATTTCCGAAATTCTGCAGAACAGGATCTTAGTTTTTGGGGTTTTTCGTCTTCTTAAACTTGAAATTGAATTTTGGTTCCTTCGTATGAAATAGAGTAGACTTAAAGCCCGTTCTAATGCCACTGGAATCACCCAAAACCGTTGAGAATTGAATTTATGGTGATTTTTAGAATACTGGTCTGCAATCTGTCTCGTTTTCTGGGTTTCAGCCCACTTCGGATGGTCATAACTTCCTCGTCCGATGTCCGTTTTATGCAAACTTTGTATCGGCTCGAAGGTCTTGAAGTTAGCTTTCATTTGCCACCGGAATCGTCTTAAAAATCTTAGTACACGGAAAGTTATGATCGTTTGAGTGGAGGCGTGTCAATCTGTCATGCTGCGTGACAGATTCGTGTAGCCTCGGTAAACCCCTGTTTAACCGCCCTTGGAGTGCAGATTTGACAAGGGTTCCTTCGTGACTTATAAGCTTCGTTCAATCGCGCAACTATTGAGATTGGAATCACTCAAAAATATTAAGAACTCGATTTATATTGATTTTTAGAAGATTGCCTTGTAATCTGAAAATCTGGGCAGCTCACTGAGCAGAGTTTTTCATTGATTAGCTATGGTTAAACGACCCTATTGGTTATGGGTCCTTGTAGGTTTTAAAGATGGGTAAGTTGGTGATGTTTTGGCGTTGGAATCATTGAAAAATATTGAGTATGCTATTTTTAATAAATTTTTGAACACGGACTGCTCTGCTGAAAATTAGAATATCTGACAATCATTCCTAAGCTTGAAAGATCGTATCGTACGACTCGTCGAATGTATCTGTGCCATTGGTTTTTCGTTAGCATAGTTGGAGTATCGTCGTAAAGGCTATAGTAGCGTGAAGGAGTCCGTGAACGTCGTAGACTATAAGAAATGTTGTGACGTGCTTAATTGGTAGAGGAGTACTTGTTTGATTAAATTGATTAAATGACTTTTGGATTCGATTGAATGATTTGATGTTTGTGGAATGCGGAATGAACGTGATGACAAATAGTCACAAAGAGAACTTTCAGGGCTCTTAAATGAGTAAATGCCTGGCAGGAGCTATATGCTCAAATCGTACGCTTTCAGGGCTCTTAAATGAGTAAATGCCTGGCAGGAGCTTAGGCTCAGACACATGACATGAAATTGGTTTATGAAGTTGATGAAAGAGATTCTGGTGACTGATGATAATGAGAAATGGGATTTGGTGATGAAATGTGGAATGTGAAAGATTGTGAAATTGTACGAGATGTAATTAACGGTACTAAAGCTGTTGTTTATTTACTTAGAATGATGTAGGAATATTGATGGTCCTTGTTTGACATATGAGCAGATAGATCCTTCATATAGGTCGCCTAGAATCCCTGATCATAGTGTGCTACTGTTGACAGTCTTGTGTACTTGGGCTTATCTGTCGTTACTCTCTCACTCTAGATGCATAACTCATCATATTTTCCTATAACTTGCGTATAGATTTCTCTACTGGGCACGTGTATGCTCAAACCCTATCATTTTCAGGTACAAAAATAAGGAAGTTGGCATGGTGTGCATATCGTGCTTATTGATCATGTCTTTCAAAGGTATAAAAGATGCGATTATTTGCATTTGATTCGAAAGGAGTATTTTTGGAAAGACATTTGTTAGAACTGTAATATTATTTTTCTTCGGACATTGGTATTTCGATAACTTGGGGCCTCGAGCCAGGGATGTACTCATTGAATTTTATTTGAGAACAGTGAACTGAAAGGTCTTTTGGGGTATTATTTGTATTACAATGAGGATTTTATTTATTAAAAGTGTTTATTATTTATGTCGAAAATCGAGGGCGTGACAAGTATTATACAACTCAGTTTCTTAACACAAACTTTTGGGCTTGTTCTTCACCATTTAGGAGGACTCATTTGACAATGGAGATGGAGTTGCGTTGAGATTATTTAAAGTTATGGTTTCTTAATCTATCAAATAAGATTCATATTGCATATAAAAAATATTATAAATTAAAACATATCGATAATTTTGTAAGAGGTCTCAAATAGTGGAAAAAAAATAAACAAATCGGGATATAGGGGGTAAAGTTTACTGATTACGTAGTATTTTTTAAAATTTTGGTTAACATGCAATTTGAGATAAATAGCTGGGTAACGGCTAAAATGTTGCCCAGTATCGGCAACCAAGTTGTTGAGTAACGCTGGGTAATGGCTAAAATGTTGTCCGGTATCGACAACCAAGTTGCTGGGTAACGGCTAAAATGTTAGTACTAGGTAACAGCCAAAAAGTTGTTTTGAATTTAAAGATTGAGAATAAAAAGTCTCTATTTCGAATTTAAAGGGGTATATCTATCACTTAAAATGAAATTTATTTCTCATTCTCCCTTGAGGTTGTTTTTTTTTTGGAACACGATAGAAATACATTGATGAATAATAAGGGTACAATGTGCTTCCCTTGAGGTTGTTATTTTCAGGACTCAACTAGCCAGTTAATTACCCCCTATTTTATGCAGGAATGAAGAATACATGTACACGGATTGGAGGGCGGTGCTGCGCAGCCCGTGCTGCACGGAAAATCACCACTGCTCCGGTCTCGCTCCAATAATCGGCAACCCCAAGAAGATGAAGCCGGTGAGAGGTGGGAGCCTCGCCAACCCAAGCTGCCGAACGCCCAATCTGATAACCGGCGGCGACGAAGAACAGAGGCTGGGAGAGGCGACGAAGAACAGAGGCTGGGAGAGGAGAACCGAAAGGAAAGGAGAAGACGGCGGAGGAGCACTCAGAGGATAAGGAAGAAGGGGAGGAGAGAGGGAAAAGAGAGCTTGAGGGAGAAGGAGGAGGCGCCTCCCCAAGGGGGAAACCCTACATTTTTTTTTTTGCGGTCTACGAGGTGAAGGGTTCAGATTAAAATTTGGAAACTAAGATGTGAACGAAAATTGAGAGTATTGAGGAGTAAGGAGAGATGGGGTTTTGAGAGGAGCTCATCCCGTACGTGTGAGGGGGACAAAATGTAATGCTGAGTGATGGTACATTAATTAGGCCAAATTTGGGATAAGATTAGGCAACAGTAATTAGTGAAATCCTGATTTTGCTTTCCACTTCTTTCGGCATGCTAAATATCCAACATCGGACCCCATGTCGAGTCGTCCTATAACAGAAGCTAGTCAATTTTTATCAGTTAGAGGCAGATCCAAGAAGGCCCCCTGGATTTTCGATATTTTCACTATAACCTCTAGTTTGTTTACTTCCACTAACATTTCAAACGCTTTATTTTCGATTAGTGGCTAGCACTAGAAAAAATGCTGGTGTTGATTAAATTTCTTGTAGTGTCCTTAAAATTTATGAATAAACCATAAAATATGTGCATATGGTACAAATTAGAGGTTATATCAATAGAAAAAGCGCGGGTGTTGATCATAATCTTGAAAAAAAAAATCCATTAATTGGCAAAGCACAAGAAATAACACCCAAAGTAAACAGTTTTCACTTAGCATAAAAAATTCTGAGTGCACTTTTTGACCATTATTTTGGAACAAGAGCATGAATATTAGTAACATATTCCACATATGAAATTGTAATTTTTTAAAATTACGAAGAAATTTAGACACATTTAAGGTGAATACTGATATAAATTTTAAGGACACTACAAGAAATTTGATCAACACCAGCTATTTTTCTACCAGCACTTGCAAAAAGCGCTACAATAGAAATTGTTGGATTAGTGCCTATTTTTCCTTTCGATCTATTCCAGCACTTTTCTTGGGTCGTTAGGAAATGGGGGGCCTATTCTAGTACTTTTGCTTGGGCGCTGGGAAGTGATCGGTCTATTCCAGCGCTTTTGCTTTGAGCGCTAGGAAATCCCCATTCTAGTTAGCAGTGGTTAAGTGCTTCTGCTTGGGCGCTGGGAAGTGATCGGTCTATTCCAGCGTTTTTGCTTTGGGCGCTAGGAAATCCCCATTATAGCTAGCAGCGGCTAGGAAATCCCCATTATAGCTAGCAGCGGTTAGAAAAAGTGCTGGTGTAGACCTTCTATTGTATCACTTTTTGCAAGTGCTGGTAGAAAAAGCTTTGGTGTTGAACAAATTTCTTGTAGTGTTCTTAAAATTTATATCAGTATTCACCTTAAATGTGTCTAAATTTCTTCGTAATTTTAAAAAATTACAATTTCATATGTCGAATATGTTACTAATATTCATGCTCTTGTTCCAAAATAATGGTCAAAAAGTGCACTCAGAATTTTTTATGCTAAGTGAAAACTGTTTACTTTGGGTGTTATTTCTTGTGCTTTGCCAATTAATGGATTTTTTTTTTCCAAGGAACAGAAAGGTTAAAGCTAGAGGACAAGGGTAAAAAAGTCCCGAGACTTAATTGTTCGTAGCCACTTGATGCCACACACGACCAACCCAAACACTACAAAAACATATGTAAAGCAAATGTGATCGGCTTAAGGGTGTGTTTGCGTTTTTTGGGTTTTGTGGGAATGTTTTATTTGGCCTTGTTTGTTTCGTTAGCTTCGTTGGGTATTTGTTTTGTTTGTTGGAATCAGTAGTCTTTTGAGGATGCGTTTGCATTTTTTGGGTTTTGTGGGATGCTTTGTTTGGCCTTGTTTTTTTTCGTTTGCTTCGTTTGGGTCTTTGTTTTGTTTGTTGGGTTCAGTTGTCTTTTGGTTGCTGTTTTGGGGCTGTTTGTATAATTGTATGCTTTGTAATCGTTGTTTTAATTAATATATATATCTGGAATGATTTTGTTTGTAAAAGAAAAAAGGGCTTGCAATCAACACACATGGTTTCTCTCTCTCTCTACCTTAGCCATCACTGATTTTAAAATAGGCATGCAGGGAGCGACAACTAATTGCCCAAGAAGCCCATAATCCAAAACAAATACGGGATCGGCCTAACAAGCATCATCATCAACCCATACTCGCAACGATATCTTATAAGCAACTTAACGACCTACTACCGTGCATTTCATTTGTGTATATTGCAGTCCTTAAAACCATCATCCAAACTTCCATTGAAGACCCTAAATTAGAGGCCAACTTATCACACACACACACACACGGGACAGCATATAGCGCAATTCATATAGTATAGAGCTAACATGAACTTTGCTATAACTCTCATATCGATAGACGGGGGAAGCACTCAGTATTTACACACACAAGCAAATTCGTATAGTATAGAGCGAACATCAACTTCGCTATAATTCTCATATTGATAGGACGGGGGGAAGCACTCAGTATTTACACACACAAGCAAATTCTGTAAGTCGTACTCAAGCACCTTCACATTTTCACAACCTAAATATTATTCAACTTGCAAGTGTATTTTTCAGAGCCAGCCGGTGCGAAAAAGAAAACCGTGCCGCATGGGAGGGTCCACTTATGCTGCTTCCGCAAATCCAACCCTCAAATTACCAGAATCAAAGACCGTGTGGTAGCAACCCATGAAGACGTCACCCAAAATCCTGAATACATAATTGCCAGTTTTGGATTAGCTAATAAAAAACAGGGGAGACGCCACTGTACGATATCTAGAAAGCAGAGTAGACAGGAGATGGGAATACCAGAGAGGTCCTTTTGGAGGGGGGATGTCCAAAGCAGTAAAACCACTAATGCACTGTGCCGCGGCACCCTCGCCCACCTTGAGTACATACTGATCATACCACAAACCAATTGATAATCTTAGAGCAATTTATCTTCCAAAAAAAAAAATTTAGAGCAATTCTTACTTCCCAAGCAAAAAAACCAAATCCTTCAGTCCCAAATGCCTGCCCATTTTTAAAAGTCTGACACTTTGTTTGGTTCTCCTCTCAGAAATAATCTCGCCAAAACTTGACTGTTTCGTCATCCGTGTTTTTTCGTCTTTAGTGATTTTTTGTCAAATTTTTTTACTTATTTTTTACTTTTTGGACGTACATTGCGTACCTCTATTCAAAAAGTAAAAGAATTTGTCAAAATGTTAAATTTTTTTACTAAAGACGGAAAAATACGCAAATCTATGGAACTTTTTTATCTCAAAAATAAATTTCAAAATTGCAAACCAAACAATCAGATCTATAATGGTAAAATTTGTTTCTTCACTTCTATTTTTTATTTTGGATTCCAGCTTGAAACAAACATTAGAAATGTTTAAGGGTACTTTTGAAAGTTGGAATAAGTTAAATTCGGTGTATTTTCCTGAAAAAAGTAGATCCCAGAAACATACAAAACAGTCTCAGACAGACAGAAAACGTAATTTCTTTGCTGTGTAACCAAACCCTCAAGCATGAGGAATACAACATTAAGATGACACATAGGTTCAAGGCTTCAGTGCTAACTATAAATGTCAGGAAAAACTCAGTTTGTGTGTAGATGAGAGAGGATGCTGTGCATAACATACTCATCTTCGGACGAGAGAACAGCAGCAGCAACAAATGCAGGTAACTAAGTATTAAACTATTATGAAAAAATGAGAGTGCACATACCTCATCCGGCGAAAGGTCAAAAACTTTACTGCCAATAGTGAAGGAAACTTTAGGCATGGAAGAAAGTCTTCCACAGTCAACAGCTGATTCTCCCATTGGGCTAGGAAGTCGCTCACAAAGCTGCAAGTGTATCAGAGAGTTAAGAACAACAGAAGCAAGCTAATAGCAAATCAAAACAAAAGAAAAAGTGCAAAAAAGTTAATCCACCTCATTGACATAGTCCAATATACGATCTTGTGTTTGGTTCTGTCTAAGCTGGTTTTGCATCCACACAACTGCCATTTCACAAGCAGAGCACCCACCATCACGTAAACCCCCCATTCTGCCACTGTTCTTGTCATCAACTACGCTCTCAATGCCCATACTGTCAAGAGACACTAAAAGATTAGAACTGAAAACAAACCACATAGAAAATTAGAGGTAACATGCTTACGATGAAAAAAATTATGAAGCGAAGAACAGAGCAGAAAACTGAAACATAATGATAACGCAGAACCTGACACCGCGAGTTCCATCAAAGGAGCACAATCCAATTTGAGAGCATATCTTCTTTGGTTGAGCCTGTTCAAAAGCAGTCCAAGACAAACTCATAACCCATACAAGTAAACCAATTTCTCTGAAAAGAACAACTAACGCACCCAACTAATATTCCACCATCTCCACTTAGAAAAAATTAAACAATCAAGTGAATCAACTATAAGTAATGGGTAACTATGCGAGTGACAATATTTCAGTTTGACCAAAAAAAACTATGCAAGTGGCCAAGATTTCAAGCAAATCAAACAATCTGACAAGCATAGTTGGTAAATAGCCAAGATTTTGAGCACAGATATTTACTTTATGTATATGAATCAAACGGTAAATAGGAGAGTGGCCAAGATCTACCTCTGCTAAAAGCAAGTCCATGATGGTTTGACCATACTGTTCAACTACAGTCTTGCATTGCTGGCTAACAACTCCAGCAGCTCCAATAGCATGATTTATCATGGTGATCACAGGCTGAAGAGAGAGAGAGAGAGAGAGAGAGAGAGAAGAAGAGAATAATGCATCAGAAAATCGTCTATGAGACTGCCTTTAAATAATGCAAAAGCAATTGGGATACTGCAATTTGACAGTAAGAATGGAACAATCACGACAATCAATTCACCAATCACAGTACACAAGGATATGCAAGCACGATGATAGCTAAATACCAAATAATGTCTCTCATTGTTAATTAAACCTGGAGAAAGCAAATGACAAGAAAAGACAGGGACGACTTGTAAGATAATACTCTATGGACAAAACTCTCCATTCCTATTGTCCTGAAGACGCCTTATCATCAAGGAACCACAAGAAGGACGTCAGAACAAATTTATTATTTAAAAAAATGGATAGCACTTCCATAAGGCTTGTCTTCCTCCAAAAGAACCCCATCTGATAAAAAGACCAGTTCAGGGATGCCTGAACAAGTTATTAGAAAAGGCATAGCTTCTCTCCACTCTAATCAGACATCAAGTCCAGTTTTCTGTATGGAGGCCAGTGGGACGGACCCTCAACAATGAGGCCACCTCCTCTGTGGATCCACAGAAAGGTGGAGTAGATTTCCATAATGGCGGAGAACCAGTATCTGAGAAAATTTCACAGACACGTATCTGACTCATGGAATTCAGTTGTCCATGTGTAGATCCACAAAATAACCCATAAACTTGCAAAATATAACCATTTCTCCGCTGAAGAAAAAGAAGTGCATAGAAAACAAGAAGCTATGCATATTGGAAATATTTTCATCCGCATTATGAAAAGGTGACCCCTTAGAGAAATTGAAGGGAGACCAGCGAGCAAGCAACATATTATCAAAGAAGAAATTGTCATAGTAACAGAAATTCACAATGAAAAAGGCAAGAAAACTCTAATCCTTACCGTTGGACCGGCTAACAAAGAAGTTCCAGAATCTGCAATTGCAGAACAACCAGCACCACAGTAACCTGAGGGAAAACATCACAAGTGTAAGATTTAACGCTTATGCAGGAAGCATGTAATCTTACTGGTATTCCTAAAATATTAAATCAATACTTGTAGTTAAGAACCGTAATAGGCAATAGGATGGAGCATACCAGTTTCTTTACCACCAATGAGAACGTCCCCCATATCGAACTTAAGACAACAAAAAATTGGAATACGTAAGACAACGTCATCAAATCAAGATGAGTTCAACGGTAGACATGAAGGGTAGGAAGATGTGGATTACCAACCTGCCAATACCCTTTTTGCGTCACTGGGACATATGTGTGCTTGCCCTTGAAGTGATTTGGATCAACCCCACCAAACACAAGCTCACCCCCTTCTCCTTCATCCGCATTTCGGTTCAGCCAAAATGAAAAAACTGGCTCCTTAATAAGCCCTTGTTTGACCATGTTATCCCTGCAATGCATGCACCAGCCCATCTCATAAAATGGAACTTACAACCTTCTCAAAAATTGTCACAATCGTAATCAAACTGCAGACTAGCCACTGACATATGAAAGCAAGGAATATGCGCAAACACAAAGACAGAGAGACAGAAAAGAACGTGCACACATACAAAGACAGAAAGACAGAAGACAGAACACATACAAAATGTAAACTATAAAATTTCAGGTTCAAAATGTTCAATCAAAGATGAGTACTCATACCACAATGGAACAGCACCTCCAACCGAGATCTCACGGAATCCAAGCCCAAGTATACCATCAAACTTGGCAACCAAAAATGTGATGCTGGGCTCTCTGGTTGCTTCGATAAATTCCTGCCGTCAAAAAGTATTGAGCATACACAACTCAAATTAAAATTTTAGTTCAGCTGCAAGAGGTGATGAAGATTAACCTGATCCTTCACAACCAGGTCACCAACTTTTACATGGTCTGTACTGAAATATCCAGATATGGCCCCAGTGCCGTAGTGAATTTCAGCAGGTTTCCCTGCACGAAATATGGTCTTAGAAATTTCTCAAGCGCATTCATGAACATTCAAAGAAAGTTGTTCTACTTTATGCGTGCAGGTATGGAACGTCCAAAGCCGTGTTGTGCATAATAATAAAAAGGGAAAAAAACTGTAATAGTCCTTGTAGTTAAGTGTTCGTGTCAATTTGGTCCCTGTAGTTATAATTGGCTCGATTTACACTCTGTACTTTCCATTTTGTTTCAATTCGGTCAAATTACTAACTTCCGTTAGTCCGCCGTTAGTCCTTTAAATTTCAAAATCATATGGCCCCCTTTTTTGGGGTTAAAACAGACCTGTTCGGCTAAATAAGCCAACTTCCTTATTTTTTGTCCTTATTCAAATTTTTTTTCGTATTTTTTAGTTTTTCGTCAATTTTCTGGGGGTTATTGCGTCGTCATGACGAGAAGAATCTAAAAAGTAAAAAATTATTATCGAAATTCTATTTTTTTTTAATACAGACGAAAAAATTGGCTTAGGTTTATTTTTCAACATTCCTAGTCAGGAATCAGTGCATGGGCCAAGTGTAGGAAAATTAATGGAATGACAGGGCACTATTTTTTGTAACCACTTGGGCTGTTAAGTTAGGTTTATTGTAACCTAGCTGAGTGGTTTGTTATGTCTATGTATTAGGTTATGACATGGTAAATTTGAAACTGAGTTTATATAATATTCTGACTTTTGGACATGGTTATTTATCATGTTGTGACTTTTGGATCTATATCATGTTGTGACTTTTGGACATGGTTCTATGTGCATTTTCAGTACTATGCAAAAAAATAAGGCATCTCAGTATTTATCCACAAGTTGAACATGTAGACAATATCAGTGGTTATGATACCTCATGACTGATCATGAAAATGCTGAATTCGATGGCAACTTTTTGTAGAAAATTATAACCAAATTTCTTCCCAAGTGCCTCCTTATCAATGGAGAATGGAAGAATGAGCTGTGTTTTGGTTCAGAGGTATATCAGGGCAAGAGGGGAGTGAGTAACCCTATTCAGCTAAATAAGTCAACTAGCTTATTTTTTTTCATATTTGTTAGTTTTTCGTCATTTTTTTGGAAATTATTGCATCGTTGTAACGAGAGAAATCTAGAAAGTAAAAAATTACAATCGAAAAAAAAGAAGTCAATAAGCCAATTTTTTGATTTTTATTCAAAAAAATTGGATTTCAATCATAATTTTTTACTTTTTAGATTTCTCTTGTCATGAAGATGTAATCACCCCAAAAAAATTGACGAAAAACTAACAAATACGAAAAAAAATTCAATAAGGATAAAAAAAAATAAGCCAGTTGGCTTATTTAGTCGAACGAGTCTATTTTAACCCTAAAAAAAGGGGCCATATAATTTTGTTGTTTAAAGGACTAACGGCGGACTAACGGAAGTTAGTAATTGGACCAAATTGAAACAAAATGAAAAGCACAAAGTGTAAATCGAGCCAATTACAACTACAGGGACCAAATTGACACAAATACTTAACTATAGGGACTATTTCAGTTTTTTTCCCTAATAAAAAATGCAGGTCATGCTAATGGTAACATGTAAGCTATACAATTAACCCACTTATTTTGGCCAAAAAAGGCAACATGCGCAACATTTGTAGAAATACATTGCCAGTTTTCAGAAGGGAGAATTTGGTTACCGATATCAACCATAGAGCAACAACAAAATGGCAGTTAAAAAGAGACCAAAGCCATACATGAATCTAACCAACTAAGAAAGCGAATTTCAACACATGGAATGGAACCAGTCCTCGAGACAAAATTCTAATAAATCTACCACCCTTGGAAGAAACTCTTGGGCCCCTTAGTTTCACAATTTTGGGGATGTTTATGATGTATTGAATCACAGAAAATAGAGTTTGGAATGGATAAAATTTCATTCCTCGAACTTCACCTGTGATAAGATTACCATTCTGATATATAAAACTACCCCCAAAAGAAACTGAAAGTAAATCTTCACCCACCCTAGAATCTACGAGACTACGACAACAAGCAAAGCAGTTAATTGACTTAATGGCTGGAAATGGATAACCACAATCCACATCCATACAACTCGGTATGAGCAGGGGGTAAGAGCAGGGACAGATAACAAACCATTCTTCTTGTAGGTACTTGATTGGCTTGACTTGTATTTTGCATGGAAAAAGCATGGAACCTGCAACATTGCATGAGTCATTACATCATATTCAAGTATCTAAGTTACAGAGTATTCAGATTATGTAGTTTTATATAACACCGTTTCAACACATTTACTTTTACATACCAAACACATATAATAACCTACCGAGAAATAGCACTTAGATGATGGAACCCACAAATTAGAGCTCCCAGTGTCGAAGATTACAGTGAATTTTTGAGGGGGAGTACCAATACCAATCTCTCCAAAGTACTGAGCATCCATATAATTCTTCAGTGCAACAATATCAGTATCCTCGCCTTCTCGCAGATTACCACGGAATTTGTACTTCTTAATTGAAGCTCTCAGTGCCTCCCCTTCCTTGGACTCGAGCCGTGCAGCAAGCCGGTTGTTTTGATCAAATTTCATCTTTTTCAGGCCAATCCTTACCAAGCCATCATTGGACACCGAAAATACAAGAGGGAAAAGCAGGGTGGATAGGAACAAGGATAGCACAATGCATTTTAAACCGGTTCCCATATTGACCTGTAAAAACATGTCAAATTTAGCTCACCAAAGGCAATTTAACAATATATAATCAATCGTAGTCCAACTAAAAAAATGATGGTTATGCTTCATTTTTCCTTGAAACAAGTTATGCACCAGAAATTGCTAAGCAAAAGTCATAAAGCAAGCTACCATTACATAAAACACACATCAAACCTAGACTTCGATATTCTGGCTCCACAAGGGACAATTTCTGCAATGTTTTTCTCCAAATACCTACTAAATACAACGGACAGTTGCTTTCTAAAGTTTGATACCGCATGTTCAGCAGTGTTCTAAAAATCGCGTTTAATCGCCGATTAATGGGCGATTAATAGGTTTTATGGCCTCTCCGATCAGATTAATGCTTGGGCGTTTGAATTAGGCGGTCTGGAGATTAATCGGGATTTGGCGGCGATTAATCACCCATTAATCGGTTAATCAGCGATTAATCGCCCATTAATCGGCGATTAATTGGTTAATCGGCGATTAAACAGTGATTAATCGGTTAATCGATTAAACGGCGATTTTGAGTGTGAATCCGATGGAGACGAGAGAAGAAGAGGAGTAATTGACTAATAATTTCGTACTTGGTTTCATTTGGTTTGAACGTTGCACTTTGTAATTGACTGGCAATTTCGTACTTGGTTTCATTTGGTTTGAACTATGAACATTGAACTTCTCATTATGGATTGACTAGTTATTTCGTAATACCTAGTTTCTAAGTCTCTATATTTGAATTGTAGAGAACTGTTAACATTTAGAAGTGTTAACATTGAGTATCCAATAGCCAAAGAGAACTAGGAAATTTTTTGGGAGAGAAGATAGATCACAGCAACTAGGAAATCTGTGATTATTAATGGTACGGAGGTTGCAGAATATTAAAAAAAAAAAAAAACCGACTAATTGCTAAAAGGCGATTAATGGCCGATTAATAGGTCTCGAAGCTTGAAGGTGGTCGGCCGCCCGCCTAGCGCCGAGCGCTTTTTAGAACATTGATGTTCAGTCAGTCACAAATCTCAATTCCCCACCTCAACCACAAAAGTAAAACGCAAACAAACTGTTCACTTTCAAAAGGAGGACTTTTGAAAACAATGGCAGCAGCACTTCTTCGGTGGGACATTCACTTAAACCGAAAACACTCATACACAAAGTTTGAACATCAGCCCAAACCAAATATAATTCTTAGACCAAATAAAATACCCCAAAAGAAACCAATTAATAGACAAATAGGTGAATACAGAGCTGGGAAAAAAATGTTGAAAAACTACTTGAGGAAACAAGAAGACAAGTGTGGTCAATCCTATTGTGTTTAGCCAACACTCAACATAGTACTACTGTATTTTATCGAACGAATTTTATCATACAGTCTTCATTTTGATTGTTACTGTTACTCAATTTTCCAGCAAAACTAGGATGGGCAGAAGTTTTTTGACAATAACATACATAGATAGTAGACAGTTTAAACGCACAAACGACAGGACATAAAGTCAAAACAAAATCATCAAGAATGATAGTTGTAATGTATGTTGGCCTGTTTTCCAGTCATAGCGCTAGATTCAGAGAAAATTTCAAAACCCTCGATTCCCCAACCTTTCATTCAAATTACGAATATACACTTGACCTTTTACAAAAGTCAATTAAAAGCCTGTATAATAAATACATCAATGTTGCCCAGGTAGTACCCCTTGGAAGGGTTGACGTCTATGGGGATATGTGGAACCCCCTTTGACAAACCCTCTAACCCCATTGATGTAATTAATTGTTGACAAAATAACTGTATGAAAACATATGGATGAAGTTTTTAAGAATTTTCTCACTAGAACCCAAAACAAACTGAACATCAAAAGTTATCTAAGCATCATTCGATGAATTTTTTAATGCAATTTATAAAATTTTCGGAAACAAACCCCAATACGGAGAGCGACGATAAACCTTGATCACTTATCAGATCAACACGATCAAATTCATACTTTCATAAACACATACGTTGATTCATTGACCATCTTCAGAGCCTAAACCCAGGCTGCAGCGGATTATTTACAGGAGTCCAAACCACATGTATTCCCAAATTGATGACAAAATTTATCTTTGTATTAAGTATGTAGTGATACTTTCTAAATCTAAGAAAAAGAAAAAATTGTGTATACATACGTACCCTCGTTTAATATAAGAATTATATGAAATTTATGAGTTTTTTACTCGAGAAACTTCCATGGGAACATCCCATAGTATTTTTCTAAATTAACCTGAAAACAAGTATAACTGATAGCAAAAAAAATGAAGTTGCCGGGGCCTGAGCCCCCCGGCCCCCTCCCCCCCCCCCCCCCCCCCCCCCCCCCCCGGCATGGCTCAAAAAAATCACAAAACCGTAACTAATTTCGGGCAAAGAAACATCAAGCCTCAAAATAAATGGCAGATTCACACATGCATGTCTCAAGGAAAATAGAAACGTATCTCCGACTCACACGCAAATCAATTAGAAACGGTGCGGCCATGGAAACTACGAACACCAACACATCATCGAACAAATCTAGGCTCGCAAAAGAAGAACGGCAATCGAAACGACTCACCAATGCGATTACGGTTTCTAGAGAGAGAAGAAAAGCCGAATAGATAGAGAGATGCGCAAAGCAGAAACTGTATGCATAGATAGAGATGGACACAGTGCATATGTGAAGAGAGAGAAACTTTACCTTCGACACCCACCAGGCTAAGCAACCCCCGTCACAAAGGTAACGAATGCGGAACCTTTTTCCGATTAATTTAAAGGGAAAAACAGAATGAATGCCTTTTGATCCTAACCGTAGAATCGCCTACTAACGCTGTCGTGCACCGTTGATTTCCGATAAAAAATCGCTATCGCAAGAACCTCGGTTCGGGTGGAGACTGGAGTGTTCGGGTATGCCGCGGAGTACGAAACGGAGGATTGAGCCTCGACTGTGAGGCGTTGATTATGAGATGAGCGGTGATAAAGGTGGGATGAGGGGGGTGGGGGGCAAGGTAAAGTGGTAGGTCGGTGATAAGGATTTTTGTTGGGGAGGTGGGGAAAGCGACGCGAGGATGTAGCGGTGTGGCGTGGCGTTACAACGGAATGGTGAGTGTAACGTGTCATCGAAGCGTGGGAATGTATGTGTTTGGGTCACCTCAGCACGCGACACATACCTTGCTTGTTTCTAGAGAGAGAGAGAGAGAGAGAGAGAGGAGAAGAAGAAGAAGAAGGTGGTTTTAGTTTTTGGTTTTGCTCTTTAACTATTGTATTAGGGTGTCGTGACCAGCTTACGAACATCTTAACTATTTTTTTTTCTGGTCTTGCAAAGATAGGTTATCATCTCTGGAATTAGGAAATTCACAAAAAATTGTATTTTCTTGTGACTTGACTTTAAAAATCGAACTCTGATTAATTACGTGAAGAGCAAACTAACCAACCGGACTAAACTTGTTTTTGGAGCTTTTACGGTTACAGGTGACGTGAGATTTTGTTGTGTTGGTTTGGTGCGGTAGGGAAGATTAATGCGTGATGCCTTGCTTTTTCGTGTGAAGTGAGGCAATGCCACTCGGCAACAACAAAAAATTTATATGGATTGTGAATATTGAAAGAGGATTTGGCTATACTTAGTTTGTTTTTAGTTTTTGTGAATTTTTACTAATTTTATGTTAACGTTATTTGAAATATTACTACTAATTCATTTCGATAAGAGAAATAATTAACTAAAAAGTATTATATGAATTAAATTGAAAAAAGTTTAATCAAATTCAAAAGATTTGGGTTATATTTCTTCCTATAGTGAATCTTTTTTTTAAAAAAAAAAATTGTCATATTTTTAAGCTTCTTTATTCTCTCTCCAGATCAACCAACAAATATGGCACATAATTAAAAACAGTTCACAAAACAAAACATTAATGAATTAGGCGAAACTTAGCCTTAGTAGTTTATTTTCGCAATAATAATTTAATAGATTAAAACTTGGAGTTGAATATAAAGTAAATTGAAGTTAATGGACAACACTTTTGACACGTTACAGGAGTGTAGATTATTCAACAGGAAAAGTCTAAGACCTATCATACCAGAATTAATGTGGGATAATGTACGTATATTTAAGAATTAAGATAGATTTAGAGAACATAATGTATTATTGAAATCAAAAATAAGATACTCCGTATCAACTATGGAAATCTATATTTACTAACATGGATATAATCATAGAAGATATAAAAGAGTTACAATCCTATTCAATTTATTTGCTTCTGCACGCAATATATACTTCTTTTTTGGAGTAGATGTGTATATATGCTACTATGGGCTGTTTTTCTTAAGTCTTTATTCAATTTTTTGTCGCCTCTGTATTTTTGCATTAATTGTTTATGCACTATTAGTTTGTCAAGAGAGGCATATAAAACGTAAAAATTTCTGTTCAAAATCTTAAGAATTAAACTAAATGAAAAAAATTGGATTATTTTTCTTTATTCAAAATTTCAAAGTTTTTTGTTGTATTTTTTATTTATAGACTCCTCTCATCGAAATGAATCCATAATTCAAAAAATTAAATGCACAACTAACAAAGAAGGAATTTTTTTTGAATAAAGACAAAAAAAAAAATCAAAATGGTTATTAAGCCAAATTACCGCTAATTTCATTCGAATACAAAACTTAAGCTTTATGTAAGTAAAGAGAGTGGACCAACTTTAAATAATCTCATGACAAGATATTAAAGAACCCCTAAAAAAAGGATAATAAAAACACCACAGATCTTCTTGCAAAGATAATGAGAATTGTATCAACTACTATTACTGTGGCAAATACCAATTACAGTATTTGTTTATAAAGTCCTTATCTTAGTTTTTTTTTCAATCCTTATTTTAGTTATCTTGTGGAAAATATGGTGGGCACGTAAAAAAATATTTTTTTGATAATGGTATTGTCAATGAAATTGTTATTTACAATGACAGCCTTATCTTTGCATCTGAAATTGTGAAGAGTTTTCTGTCTACTACTTGTGTTGCTCCTAGACCCTGTAAGAATCGTGTCTTGGAAGTTTATAGGGACAGGAAAGTTGAAGCTTTAACACGGATGGAAGCAGCTGTGGAAATTCGATCGGGAGAGGCTGGATATGGAGGTGTCTTAAGGGAGGAAATAGGCCACTGAATTTTGAGCTTTTTTGGGAGACTTAAAGAATAATGTACAAGCCTAGAAGCAGAGCTTTGGGGTATATTCAAAAGACTTGAGTTGATTCAGAATCAAGGAATGGAGCCGATGGAGGTGGAATCAGACCTATTGCGCTGATTACGGAGGATCCACCTGAGCATTCCCCTTTTACCTTCATGGTTAAGGAATATAAAGCTCTTCGAGAGGCTTCGGGTTACACATTTAGGCACACTTTGAGAGAGGACAACAAGATTGCAAATAAACTTGCGAACGTGGACGTTAATCAAGAGCACAAGATGATTTCTCATATTATCTCATTCTCTTCCATGAGGCGGATATGAGTGGGAGGGGCTTTTGAGAGGTTTTAGTTGTTTTTCATTTTCTTATGTACGGAAGAAAAAAAATACTCCGTAAATACTGCATGTAGTCATTAACTAGTGCGCCAAATATATTACTATTAAGATTGTCAATTGGGTTGGAAAAGCCCACGGCCCATTTGTAAAAGTTTGGTGGCCCGAGCTAAAACAGAGTGATATGTGACGCGGGATTGTTTCTGGTAGAGAGAGATAATTACTTGGGGAGATTAAGATTGGAACTTGAATCACTTTTTATTAGAGAACGAGCGAGGGGTTCGTTTTTGTTACAGCCAATGAAAATGCGGTCATGAAGCTGCTAGCGAGTCACAAAGAACAATAGTCCTTTGAGGGTCCCATTTAAAGTGGAGAAAATGTCAAGAAATTAATGTGTAGTTTTCCAAAGTATATATTTTATAAAAATTTAAGACATTTCTAGTATAAATTAAGCCCTAATTCTTTACTCTCTATTTTTTGCTGATGAAAATATGTTTCTATGAAAATTCTTTTGAGCTGAATTAAAACAAATATTTTGATACAAAGACACGGAAAAAATTGATCATACTAAGAAATTTGTTTTCTTTTAGTTTTCAAAAGTGCTACTACGTACACAACAATTTATATACACCACCAAACATAACCTTTCACATACATGTGGTGCTCTTAGTTTTCAAAAGTGCTACATACACAACAATCCATATATACCACAAAACACAACCTCTCACATACATGTGGTGCCCACATGTATGTGAGAGGTTGTGCTTGTTGGAAAAATTTCAGCATAACACATAATTCCAGAGAACAATTTTATTAACAACGATACAATTACAAGATTGAATCAAATTATAAAAATACAATAACAGTAGACAGAATATAAAGACGAGATACAAACTGAAATTTCAGAAAAACAAACCGAGTCCTGTGTGATACCACAGTCTCCTTAAGAAAGATTCGCCGCCTACCGTCGGTGTTGTAGGATCTTGTTCGGCGTCTTCCTCCTAGGGTTGGCTCGGCTATACCGCAAGCCGTCGGAACACCACCGTCGACCGCCTTGGCGAACTCACTACTGCGTATCTCTCTCTCACACAAGAACAAATTTCGGAGCTGTTGAAGTTGTGAATTTTCTGGTGCAGAATGAAGAGAGGACTGCCCCTTTTATACTGCTAAGGAGCCTTTGAAAACAACCAGAAAATGAATACGGGAATTGAATTCTCAGCCTTGAATAGGAGAGAATCAATACACGAAACTGCCGGAATGAATGGCAGGTGCAAATGCCAGTATTAACCTCTATTTATGAGCATTATTCTGCCAAGAAAAAACTGCTGGAAAATTATCATTCATTAATTCTGGAAATTTTCCAACAGTGTTTGGTGGTGTATATGGATTGTTGTGTTTCCTAGCATTTTTGTTTAGTTTTAATAATGTTCGTTATGTATTTGTGATGAGGGGAGGAGATGACTGAATGTGGTGGTGTCGTGGAGACATGGTGACGATGGAAATATGACAATAGTTGTGGTGAAGAGATGGTGATAGTAGGGATGGTGCTATAGTGGTGATAGTAGTGAGTGGAATGCACTCATGGTGGTAAAATGTGGTTTAACTAACAATTGAAGGTGGTGTAGAGATCGAGGTTGTTGCAGTGGTGGTGGTTGTAGGAGGATGGTTACAGTGGTGATTGTGGAGAGATCTTGGTCCTGGTGATGATGATAGCTAGTGGTGGTTCAATTCGATTGTGATGCTAGGGGGTGTTTCACTTTTGTGGAAAATGAGTTTTTTGAAAAAAAAGGCAATTGCAAGTTCAAAAATCATGTGTATAGATCTCATTAAGATCTTTTAAATGGTGCAAAAAAATTAAAAAAATATTTTTCATTTTCATTATATTTGAGTTTAAAATTACCTTCTTTTTCCAAAAAATTCTTTTTTTGGAAAGTGGAACACCGGCCACTTAAGAGGTGGAATGATTGCAAAAGACAGTGGAGAGATGGAGATGATTGGAACAGTGGTGATGGTAATGGTGTGGAGATGCGGTTGTGGTAAACGTATGTTCTGGTGGAGGCAGTGGTGTGATGGTAGTTGCAGTGGTGTGTGTGTGTGTTGACATGGGTGGAGTGGTGGTGATGGTAGCGAAATGTTGGTGGTAGTAATGGTGGTCGTGCAAGAATAGGGTGGTACCATATACTTGTAAATTCAATGAAACCTAAGCAAAGTAGTGAGCCACTTAATTTTTATGAATCTTTACCATACATTTTTTTGTGGCACTTCAAATTTTAAGCAATGTGAAGTATCATTATCAAAACTGCTTAATTTATTATTACTTAATCTCTTGAGTCAAAAATCCGGCCCTCCTTATATATACAATGACGGAGTTGAGATTTTAATTCGAGAGTAACATTGTAAGAAGGGAGTTTACTTTTGTTTGTTGCATCTGATTGGTAAAGGGTGACGAGGAATGTTAGGTTCATATTCATATCACTATTTTTTGTTGTGGGCCTTTTTTTTTTCCTTGCTAAAAATATACTATAAAAGTTATGTTTAACTTTCTTGTGGTTTTCGAAGAAATGCCATTGAAATATTATTTATAATTCAAATCGTCAATTTTTTAGAAAAATAATATTAGCACTTCAAAATCAGTATAATTCTAAAGCCACTTTTCTTTGTTTTTTAGAGTGCCAATATTACTTCTTATTTTTTAAAAAGTGATCATTACATTATATTTAGAAAAATGTGAATATTGTCCAGATATCACTACAACAAAATTTGACCTATTTGGTGAGGAAATGAGATTTTGTAATCCAAATGTCACTTTTTTGCAAAAATTCATATTTCGTCGCCTAAAAATACCTAATCGACCTATTATGGGCCTCACGCGGCAACGTGCGTTGTATGGAGACCCAGCATAATGCCCTTCCAAGAACCGCAGGGCATGAAATATTTGAAAGGGGTCAACCCAAGCACATGGAAGCACGTGCAATAATGTGGAAGAAGTCGTTGGTAAACACCGTCGTACGGTTGATTTGGTACGGTGCTCTTTTCCACGATAGGTTTTTCCCCACAAAGTGGAAATACTATACTCTCTGAAGAACACACAGGCACAAAGGCAAGGGCGGAACCAGGAATTGGTTCTGCCTGCGCTAACCCAAAAAAAATAAAATTTTGGTGGGCAAAATAGTAGTGTATATAATATGCATATAAAGCAATTTCTAAAAAATAAGACTTGTAATTCCACCCCAAATTTGACGCAATTTCCAGATTTTTTTTTCTGATCCATTATAATCTAGATCTAAAAAAGTAAGATTGTAATAACCAATATTTTAAACCAATTTAAGCGCATCAGTCCGTGCTCGATCTGCATCAACTAAATTAGTAAAAATCTAAGCACATCAGTGAGTATTCTGCATTTAACAATATAAGAGCAAATCTTCACACAATAGCCAGTACTTTGCAATTAACAACATGAGTACAAATCTAAGCACACGAGTCAGTGCTCTCCATAATACTGAAATATTTACCGATCTAAAGTTTCGCGATTCGAGGAATTGTTGGCTGAAATCATTTGGATGGTGGGTTAGGCCAGGCTGAATTTTGGATGGTGGGTTAGGCTAAAATTATTTAGACTGAAATTTACATATAAATTTTTATTTATTTTTTTGGTTTTTGTGGTAGACATGGGCTACAGCCCAAGGCAGCCCATGAATAGTACCTCCCTTGCACAAAGGTGACGTCAATGGTGCACGGAAGTCAATTAACGTATCTCAGTTGTCCAATAGGTCAACCAATCCAACGGTTCTCGCTGCCCAAATTTTGGCTTGCTACATACTAGTACCTTCTTCTTCTTTTTTTTTACAAAAATTTTTAAATCTACAATTTGGCTAAACTGATCTGACGGTGTTGCAATTAGGGTGCGTTTCCGCTATATTATCAAATTACACGTTAATGACAATAGTTAAGTTATTTTCACTGATTGATATTTTAGTTGATGTATGTGAGAACAGTGATGAGAATGATTTGCCTAAAAATCAGAGAAAAAATATGCATTTTAATCTATTTAATATTAAATTATCGTACTAAGGGCCCGTTTGAGAGTCTAATTTTTTTGTGAGTTATTGGTTTTGGATTGCCTGAATAGATTATGAATATGATAGAGTATTCGAAAGATATGTACAGAATAAATTTTACAATAGACTAGTAGTGTTTGGGAGATAATACTCTGAATAGATTATACATCGGTATTTTGAGGATAATGCTCCAAATATATTATGAATTTGGAAAGATAATCCAAAATGAAAATGAAAAAGTTTCTCCAGAGCTGATTCTCAGATTGTGCCTCTAAAGTACAGTTTTCGTAATGCATTGTGAGAGAATCTATTCTTACAATCTGGCTTCCAAACAAAAAAAATAGAAAAATGCACAATCACAATGCACAATCTGACTTTAAATCAATAGATTGTTCTACGTAAATAGTAGAATAGATTTTTGCATAAACCAGTAGGTTGTTGCACGCACAACTAATGTGGCACAAATTGCTACAACCATTTTCTCATCAAAATTTCGCCACAATGCCGAAATACCTCCGTTGGAGTTGGATAATTCGGCCTTGAAGGGAAAATATGACTTTGGCTGCTAAAATGGCAACGCGTTGGAGATGCTTCAAGGCCTAATTATCCAGCCCTAACAGATAGCCATTTCGGCAGCCAAAAAATGACTTGGTAGCCAAATTTGATGATGGCGTGAATGGCTGTCGCCATTTGTGCCAAATCAGACGTGTGTGCAATAATCTACTGATTTGTCCAAAAATTTTACTGTGTTATTTAATTTGTGTGCAAAAATCTACCGATTTTGTTCAATAATCTACATTTTTTTTTATTAGTCAGTCATAAGAATTCTGTTAAAGATTATCCAATGGTTTTGATTGGGTGGGAAACATGATTGCTACAAAAATCGACTGGTGCGATTTTGTTTCCGGTTTTATATAATAACCGCATTGAAACCGAACCTTATCCGAAACTGAAATGGAACAGCAATTTTATTACAAAGAGATAACCTCCTATATTGCACAACTTTGAGTTTTAGCTATCAGCCTCAGTTTTTGATTGAATTTGATAGATATGACGTTTGAGAATGAAAGCTGTAATTGAAACTTTGGAAGATGGATTCACTGTATGGTGTCTTAATTTTCTTTGCGGAGATGGAACATTCATTCAATGGCGTACTCCGTATTAATTTGTTGGGCCTTCTATATTAATTATTTCATTGTGTAGGATATTTTTTAGTGTCTTTGAACTCTTTCGCTTCACTCTCCGTGTCTTTAAATTATGTTTGGAAGAGAAATTTTATGTTGAGTTTATATGAACTACGGAGTATAATTTTGTTTTTGCATGAGTTTATAATTACGTTGCTCTTAATTTTTTTTCTGACCTTTTCTCTAACGCTTGGCTTTTGCAAAAGACATTTTTAATTTGCTCGAAACAAACTAGCTTTCAAATGAAGCTAGGTGATTGTACATTACACACTATTCATGCTATAGAACAATATTTTTTTTCCTCGGCGCATGCTAGATATAGTACAGGTAGGAGTTCTTTTTCACAACCTCGCAAGTAACAATAGGTTTGGTTACCTTGAATTAGTTAATGTGTGCGTAAACTGATCTGAGTACTTGAGGAATTAAAAGTTTCTTTTGTAAAATCAATCACGTACCAATTGTTTCCTACTCTAATGAAATCGTACAGGCATTCAAGTCTCATCTGCAGGCATTCAAGTCTCATCTGCATAACGAGTCCACAAGACCCATTCTGATTAAATGGGTTTCTACATGTGCAGGTAAAGTCAATTAGCATCCCCTGAAAATTTCTCCAAATCCAGCCTTTTGATTGGATTGGTACCAACAACCATACGTGATAAGATTGTGTGTGAGACTAGCTTGGAAGCGAAGATTTGGTGAATTTATAGAGATTTGACTATAATTCTGGAAAAAGGCATGTCCGAAATCATAATTGATTTAATCGGATGCTCTTATTGCCATGAAGTTGATCAACGATGGCAATTCGGTTAATCACCCACAGACGGTCTTGATTAATTAATAATGCGCATGCTATCCGGGGGAGGACTCTACACTAACCCACATTAAATAGGAGGCTAACCAATGTGCCGATCATTTGGCTAGATTTGGAGTATAGCAGAATGAGGATTTAGTGGTTTCAATTCATAAACCACTCTCGATTGAATTGAGAAATTCTGTAGTGCAAGGCACCCTGTGGAGTGCACACGGGTCATCGATCTTGACAATGAATGGTTGAGATACGATTTTTAATTATGACCGATAAGAATCATTTATTACCGATCATAATTGATTTTTGATCTGAACCGTTGATTGATGAGATCAACGACTGTGCGCTGCACTACAACCCCTGTGGGGCATTCCGCCCTACAAGATCTCTGGGTCCCTCTCAATTAGAGAATTCTGGATCCAGGATCCCCTTAATTCAAGACAGCTTATTGGTTAGGGGATTTGTTGTTTTTCGCTTGGGTCTGTAATACTTCAACTATGCCTTGCATAAATCTCTGTTTGACTAATTTTTAATAATATTCCAAAGTATCATCAAAAAAGAAAAGCACTATGAAAAGCTAGCGTGTCATATATTCATTAACCCAATTTGATCCTAACTGAGGATACTTTTATCCAAAAACGTACACATAGCACAAACTTCATTAGTTGACGTATTTCGTTATTCTATTAAAAAACCATTGATTGAAGAGAAAAGAATCAGATACGCGCAGTTGCCTAGAAGTCTCCTAAAGGTCTACGCTTTCATGCTTATCCAATTCACCATTTTCGTGTCAAACAATTCGCGAAGGGCAGGGCCGTAGTTGTTGACTCTCAATCAAAATCAGGAATATACTTTCTCCAAACCTTGATTATTCCTACTTTCTTCCACACCGTCGCCGTCCATCTTTATTGCTTTCGTCGTCTAATTTGACTGTTGAAAACAAGAAATAAAAGACATGCAGCAAATGCCATGTTTGATAACAGTGATAGGATGATATTCGTAAAGAGATGGGATTATGATTGGAATTGATAATAAGAAGAGATTAGTAATGAGAAGGGATTATTAATGAGTGTATTTGTTTGAGATGAGATTAGATGATGGGATTATTAATATCATGTTTGTGTTTGTTTGAGATATAATTAGATGATGATGTTGGATTGATAGAAGGAATTGGTAATGAAAAAGGATGGATAATAAGACGGGAAAATGACGGCCCAAGACGTGTTTTGATAATTAATACCCGCCAAAGATATGTTAAGAACATTTGTTAATGCTGAAAATGTCCTTGACGGATATTAATTATCAAAACATGTCATTGACCGTCATTTTCCCTAATAAGAATGGGTTGGGATCAGACTATTAATACCATCTCCCCCAGGGTATTCCTAATACCCCCTAATCCCCGGCTTGCTAGTCCATTAGAGCATCCACAGTGGACTAATCAAAATTGGATAATCAAAAATTGCCACATAACCTTTTGATTATCCATTTAAAGGGTTGCTAAGGTTAGCAAAGTAGATGTCCACAGTGGCATAATCAACATTGAATAATCAAAATTTGCCACATCACATTTTTAACTTGTAAAAATTTAAAAATTGTCCCCATATAAAATAATTTTTTTAAAATAGTTTTCAAACTAATAAAAATAGGTTATTAGAAATAGAAAATAATGTTTTGAAAACTTTTATTTTGAAAAAACACTTTTCCAAAAAAGTTTTTAAAAAATAGTTTTTGAAAAAAAACAGTTTTTTTTTAAATAACAGTTTTTGAAAAATAAAAGACAGTTTAAAAAAAAATTTGAAAAACAGTTTAACTGTTTTTGCAAAAAAAAAAAAAAACCTTCTTCCAAAAATATTTTTCTTAGAAACATTGTTGGGAGAGAGAGAGAGAGAAAGATTGTTAAGTTTGGTTATGCTACTGTTAGCACCTTTTTGAGGGAATATTGCTAACTTTAGCAACTTTATAATTTTGGTTATTCCATTGTGGATGCTCTTAGATTCATAGTCCAAACTCATTTTGGGTTATCAAAAAGTATTTATAGTCCCTTGAGATTGGTAGTCCAATCCTAAAAGCTAAGAAGGTTAAAAAACGAGGCCAGAGAGAAAACCCATCGGAACAAAAACCCATCTAAATATTTCATCTTTTGTGTACGTATTTACTCAAACATACAAATAACATTGTTTTAACCAGAACCAAAGAAAGAATGAAATGCCTGTTCTACAACCAAAAAAAAAAAGAAGGGGAAAAAAAGGTAAGAAATTGACATGAACAAGAATTCAAAAACATCTAGATATTTCTTCTTTTGTGCACGTATTTACTCAACATACAAAAATATCTAAATATAAAAGACATGCAGGAGAGAGAAAACCCATCTGAACAAAAACATCTAAATATTTCTTCTTTTGTGCACGTATTTACTCAACATACAAATAACATTATTTTAACCAGAACAAAAGAAAGAATGAAATTCCTGTTCTACAAAAAAAAAAAAAAAACAAAGAAGGGAGAAAAAGTAAGAAATTGACATGAACAAAAATTCAAAAAGAAGAAGAAGAAGAAGTAGTAAAGGTGTGATCACGTTTAGTTCCCCGGGAAACCGCCGATTTTGTTGCCGTTGCTCGTAGTAGTGTTGGTGGCTGTGGTGGAGGTGGTATTGTTTGTGGCATTATTGCTGTTCGGTTGAGCATTGCCACCCATAATGGACGAAATGGCGGCGGCAAGAGCCGCCGTGAAGCTGGGATCAGCCGTGATGGCGGCTGTGGCAGCACTGAGTGTGTCGGCAAACGAGGACTGTGGTTGTTGGTGGTGCAATTGTGGAGGAGGACCTTGGTGGGCCTCCAAGTGTTGCTGGGAAACATGGAGGCCAGAGAATTTTGACTGATTATACAATGCTTGAGCAAACGCATGAGGCACTTGTGGGGGTGTTTGGAATGGGTTTTGGAATTGGCTTGGGGCTACTGATCTTTGGAACTGTAATGGGTTAGGGTTTTGGGTGAGGTCTAATGTGACTGTTGGGAATGGAGCTGAGGCTGAAATGGTAGCCATGCTAGAGGAACATGGGAGGATTGTTCTTGCCAGGAAATTAGGGTTCATGAGCCCGTCGGAGCTCGACATCGACCCTGAGAGAAGCATGCTTGCTGCTGCCGATGTGGTTGATGCCATCGCCATGGCGGCCGGAGGGAGTGGGTGGTTGTGGGTTCCCTCGTAGGTGGTTATTAGGATTGCTCTGTCCTCAGCACACCTTTGAACCTATATCAATCAATTTCCATAACTCCAATTAGTCTCAATAATTGAACTGACCAATTATTTTCAAGAAAAAAGACCAAACAAACACTGCGACGTGAAAGAAGATGTGAGAAATTACTTGTTTGCGGACTGGACAACCGACTGCCATGGTGCACCTATAGTAAGCTCGAGGACATGGATTTCCTTTTGCCATCTTCTGTCCATATTTCCTCCATTGGCATCCGTCGGTGATCTGAAATCGACAATATTAGCTCAATTGCATGAGTCTACTTTGTTTCGAACGTTTGTGCAAAAAAATTTTGCAACAAAAGCTAAAAGCAGGTGACTAGTAGTGAATTTACCATGGGAGCTTCCGATCGAGCGCGGACCGAAACACGAGCCTTTCTCATGGTAGCTTCCGTGGCGGCCTGATCGATACTAGTCTTACTAGAGCCATTACTCAGTTTGGGCGCCTTATTCGGCACCCAACCCTCCGATTCCGGACTCTCTTCCCTACCAATCCCTTTGGCCTTGTTGTCTTGATGATGACCAAATGGAACCATCTCATTCTTATGGTTGTGAAGTGAACCAGAGTGGGTTCTTTCTTCTGAAGAAGTAGTATTGGAAGGCTGATCATCTGTCTCAGTCGTTGCACTTGGGCCTAACTCCATGAATTGCCTCGGCACAACTGATCCCACAGCCACTTGTAGCTTCTCTTCTGGTCTCCCTTCTGCTATCTGCAACATTGATATGGTAAGTGGAAACTCCAGAAATTCTTACGAGGGTGTTCATTTAACTGAGCATGGATATCATATATGGTTACAGAGTCATTCCCCTCTGCCCTAACTTTTTAGTTTGTGTTATTTTGTTCTTTTCTATCTCTTTATTAGTTTTGTGTCAAATATCATTTGAATTGTCCATTCATCTTGACGAGAGAAATTTAAAAAATTAAAAATTATAACGAAAAGCTAAAAAAGTACATTAATGACAAAAATAATGCAATGAATTACTGATTTAAGATAAGTTAAGCTAGTCACCTTCATCGGGCAAAATTATCGTAGAAGTTAGAAAATTGTATCTCTGTATACCAAGAGTTATATCACGTTAAAGTTAGTGTGTGTATATACAACCCTAGTTTATCTCAATTTTCTAAAAACTGTTGATGGTTAAAATAATTATGATGATTGTAATTTATTACGTGTTTGGGAATATAAATAAACTTTGTCTCTATCTAACGACGTGTACATTTGGATGAGGTAATTCATTACTCATTCCGTATCAATTTATTTGTCCACTTTTTTACTTTTAAATGTCTTAAAATGTTTGTTCATTTGACTTCTAATTAAATCAATTTTCCCTTTTTGCCCTTTCTTTAGTAGAATAAAGTAATTTTTCAAAAAAGTTGAGGGTAAATGTTTCTTTCTACTTGTATCTTTTTAGGTGTAATTATTATGTTTCCTAAAAAAGTTAGATTTTCGAGATTAGACAAACAAATTAAGACGAGTATGTGTTTGACAAAGCAATATTGACTGTAATTTAAATTTCTTTTAAATTGCTGCGATAAATTTTAACAAATACTTCAATTTTTAATCTAAATATGATATTTTTTTACAAAAAATTCACATAATGAGACTAATGCAATTAAGTACCTCATGTTGGTGAGTGGTTTCGGCCCTTGAACTCTGCTGCTGCTGTTGTTGCATTAATGTCATTAAGTGTATCTGTAGTGCACTGTAATTGTTGCTAACTTGAGACAACATCCCTCTTAACCTTTGGTTTTCCGCATTCATTCTTTCAAGCTCAGTTTGCAACACACCCAGCTAAATCATGTAAAGAAACACATAAATAATCCTTTCGTAGTAATACGTAGTGCTCTCTCTTCAAATTACACCAACAAAATTATTACCTCACTCTTAGCTCGTTTATCTTCAGCACCATCCGATGAGATCCCGTCGTCCACCATCGACTGATCACTCCCCGTGTTAGTTGTACGAAGGTGCAAGCCAGTCTATGCATTTTCGGAGGAGAGAAAAAAGAAAGAAAAAAAAAAGCTACCTGAATTAGTAACCATAACAATAGTAATCTATAGGTGAGCATCACGTACTAACATTTTACATGGCTAATGATTAATACTCCTTTGTGAAGAAAAGCAATTTATGAAAATCACAATAATTGAGCTAGATTGCTTACATTAATTGCATCCAAATCATTTCTGGGAGCGGTTTCGTGTGAGATTTCCTTTTTCACGGTAATACTAGTCTTGGAATTATCCATACGATCATCCGACCTTTTCTTGTGATCAGAGAAGAAGTCGACCTCACCGACAACCGTCCGATGGTTCTCAGCATCAGACGGATGAGGAGCAGCTTGTTCTTCTCTTCGGTTAAGATTCACCGGGAACATATTACCCGTTCGGATACGGTTCAATCTGGGTGTCAAACTCAAGCTGGAGGACCTGTTCGCAAAAAACTTCGCTGGATCGGACTCAACTGATATCCCCCATCCTCTGTCCATAAAATCAAGAAAATATATAGAGAGAGAAAATTGAAAAATGTTGATGCAAAGAGAGAGAGAGAGAGAGGGTGAGAGAGAGGGTGAAGTATTAAAGAGTCTTTTGAAAGTGGAATGGGGAAGGGTATATATAAGGGTGGGAGGGTTGGAACGTGGACCGAATTAGATGGGTTGCTTTTTGTAGTGAGAAAGCTGATTTTGATTAAATTACGTAAGGAGGTGCGTCAGATTCTTGACAGCTGGAAGTGGGACCCGGTCAAGAATGGGATAGTAGAAGAAAAGGCTAGAGAGAGAGGTTTCGTCTACATTTCGTCAATGCTTGGTTTGACTCGTTCGTATCGCCAACCAATGAATCAGGAGAGAGAGAGAGAGAGAGGAGAGAGAAACCGTCCCGAGCCATGCGGCGGGTTCCACGTGATGAAATTGAAAAGGTGAGCTAGAGAGAGATAAAGTCAACGAATTTGACGGGCGAGAATAGGGTGAGACTGACGACTGGGTGATGTATGGTGTATGAAAAAACCTATGGGTACGATGTACATCAAAGTTATACCATGTTGTGAGGGACCTACCTAGAAGCTTCGTATGAGTAATCGGAATCGTTTAATTTGTTTAAAAATATTTGTAATGGTCCTTGTAGAAATGTGAGCTAATTCACATACCGGGAATGGCTTAATCATTTTTCATCCCTAAATTCGCCAGAAAAAGTCTGAATGAGTCGATTAATCTTTTACGAGTATCTGAATGAAATGGTGCATTGTAGGAATTGTTAAAAATAACATTCTAAAAAAATTGAACGACTTTTAAATACTGTGAAACTACAAAATGGGTCCGATGCAGTGCAGTGTAAATATAGTGTACACGAAATGGTGTACCCTCGGGTGTGATGTAAGTGGCAGCTTCTAATGACCTACTTTTTCTTGTGAACAAGGAGAGATAGACCAACACGTTTCGAGAAAATACTAAAAAAATATTCAACCAAAAAAAAAACCCCTAAAAAATAGATATAAGTGTAATTCTCTTCCAGATCCAACTGTTGACTCTTTTAACGGCGTGGGACCGAGTCACTTGGCTTAGATATGACTTTTTATTTTATTTTTTGAAGAGAGAGAGAGAGAGAGAGAGAGAGATGGAGATAGCCCACCTCGATCTTAATTATTTTTTCTTCATGTTCATGCATAATACTCAGTAAATGTCCAAATAAATCTAAATCTTTATGGGATGAACAGATAGCAACGAATTCGTCCTATGTGACTGAGGTATTAATTGGGGAAAAAGAAAGAGAAAGAAAAAGAGAGGTTGAATTTCAACGCCTTTTTTTTAATTGAGTTGCTTGCTTCTTTATCTAAACCTTCGGGTTGTTTTTGGGCTTATTTGCTCAAATCAAGTCTTTTTCGGTCATTTTTTTTGCCGATTTCTCGGGTATTCTTAAAATCACGTTCTGAACACATTGAGCTGCTCGGATTATCGAAATTAAATAGAAAAAGAGAGGTCCGCATTTTATTAAAATAAGATAGTCCTTATAAGAAGAGAACTCTATATATATATATATATATATATATATATATATATTTGTGAAGCTTTTGTGTGTGTTTTTTTAATTAAAAGACAAGAAAAATGAGTGCACTCACCAAAAAGAGAGAGTGCGAAAATCATTACCCAAATTATGGTCAATAATTTTTTTTGAAAAAAACAAAACAAAGTTAGAAAAAATAATCTAATAATTAGAAGAGAAGATTGGAGAAGAAATAGATGAGTGGAATTGGAAAGTTTAGAAGATGACGTGATTTTTTGTTAATTTTTTTCATAAATCGTTGAAAAAAGAAATAGACCACCACATGGGCTAGACGTGCTCAACTCAATACATCATATAGTTGAACGTTCACATACCGGACAAATATTGATATAATTTTGTATGATATAGGAACCTACGGGACGATTTCCGGAAATTAACCAGTAGTTGAAGGCATCAATATTATTCCTCCACATATTTGATTGACAAGCTTATCTATTACTCCACCCTTTCTTTCTATTTTTTGCACCAATTTTCAACATTTTAGTGACGTTCGTCTCTTGACTTCCTTCAATCCCAATTCTTTGTTCCTCTAATCTTAATCCCTTACTGTGCCATTGGGCCAATCTTTTCTTTTTCTTTTTTTCCCCTTTCCTTTTGCTATCAATATCAAAATACAGGGTCTTTCTTTCAAAGAAATTTCAACCCAAACTCCCCATTTTATTATGACAAATTGATTTCCATTTGTCATTTTTGTCATTAAATTGACCATATGATTTCATCATCGAACCCTCATTGCATCATGCAATTTTGAATGGTGGTCCACAATCAGACGGCTACAATCGATTGGCCGGAATACATGTATGTGATCGAATGAAAGATAAGCAGAGAGCCCACGGGTTGGACTTGGAATCCATCAATTAATGAGGGAAAAGTAGTTCTCTTTTCAATGCCATTTTTAATTGTCTTAATTTGAGTCATGAATGTACGTAGAAGAGAAAAGCAACGAATGGGTAGAGAAAAATGTTCTGTTCAAACTAGGGGCGCCATAAAGATAAGAAAGGTGAAGGAACAAGGTAGGAATATTTTATTTGATTAATTCTACCAACAAAAGTAGTACTCTTTATACATTAGCAGGGATTAGCGGGATATTAGTATGTTACTTAACAAGGGGTTCAGAAGCTGTCCATAGCCCTGAACCGCAAAGTCACTCCTTGTGGGGCTTGAACTTAGGCCTCCACTAGGGGGACATGAGACAACCAACTTCACCAAAATTTGAATTTTTGTAGATGGTTTTGTCGGAGTTAGTTGGTTTGGCCTATAAAAAAAAATCGAATTATTATTTTTGTCTATTCAATTCTTCTGTCTTTATTGAACTTTGTTAAGATTTTAATCATAATTTTATACTTATTAGACAGGATGCAAATGAACAATAATCTAAAAAAAAAAAAATTTGACGCAAAACTTAAAAGTGCAGAAAAATTTTAAACAAGGACAAAAAATAATCCGGCTCTTTTAAACAAGTGGTGTGAGGGTGAAATTCCCCCAAGCACACGGTCGTGCGTTTCAATCTTGCTCTTGAGTAGTAGTCCTTGTGAACCAAATGTTGTGTATTCGGTACCTACACATATTGGATTGAGATGATATTTTGCGATGCCCACTCAGTTTTTAAAAAAAAATTATTGAACGACTTGGATCATCCGTGCGAGCCCGGAGTGGGCCCCACACGGCGTGCGGTGGCTGTAGCGCTGCTCTTCCCAGCAGTGTTAAGGATTTATAGAACTCTGGCTTTAATCTAGAATTTTGTAATTAAACCCCTCATGAAATTGCAGTTTTTAATTGGTTTACAAAAAAACAGAAACAGAACTCGTTTAATTAATGCAGTCAGCAAATGCGGGTGATACATTTGTCAAGTTGCTTGACATTTGGCTTTCTACTTTCACACATCAATGCCCCTTTTTTCTTCACTTCGTTGCCCGACACCATGATTCACTTGGTTTCCAATTCCAGCTCTTATTGTAGGAGATAAGGTGATAAACTCATGCAAGCGTTAGACTAACAGAGCTATATGCATAGATTTTTCAAAATAGACAGCCCGCACTGATGAAATTTGGATCCATTTTGGCACAAAAATGATCGGAGCCGCTCATTTTGTTCAAAACAACTTGTTTAAGGTCCCCATAAAAAATCAGTTCATTTGAATATCGGTAAGGGGGTTTACGAAATACCCAACTTTGCTTCAGACAAAAATCTATGTCGGTATAGTTACTGTTAGACTAATTCTCACATCGTTTATCTAAGTCACCAAAATTAGGTTGATATATTCTACAAATTACTCCACCTATTGATAATTATTTTTAGGTTGGAACTCTCCGAAAAATCTATAGGCATTGTGTGGCGTCACCTCACGTGGTCAAATCTCCACATGAGTCAATCGTCTCCCCTCATCAATCCATACCTCCGCTTGGATGCACGCGAGGGGAAGTGTGAGACTTTATCCCACATAGGAGTATATTATAGAGACTAGTCCAAAATTACTACTTAGTAATACATAAACATCATTATCATAGATTCACAAGATTTGTTTTGGAATATTATTTGGCTTACTAGTACAAGTGCACTAGAAGTACATTGGTACTTTGCCTTGGTGGGTAAGGAAGGAGAATATGGCGAATTTGGTGGTTCCCATACAGGTGTCCGTGTAGAGACCATCACATTTGTATTTATGAAGCAAAAAAATACGATATTAAAATGCGGTGTCAATAAGCATTGTTTGCTGGAAAAAGAGCACGAGGTGTCCTCGATTGAACTTGTACCGAACCTTTTTCTTCCTTTTTCTTCTTGATGATCACATGGATCTTGTTTCTAAATTGGGCTAATACGTATAGAATTGCATGCTAGGAGTACTTTTGATGAAAGTTTGGAGGGTTAGGAGCTTTTTTCCCTTCCTTTGAAAAAACGAGGCAAAAAGCGTTCGTTGCATCTCCATTTAAAAAAAAAAACCCTTGATTCTCTACTATTGATTGGACGATTTAGTAAAAAATTCATAAGAATTATAACAAGAGATCAATACTCTATTTTTCGAACTTGTTAATGCGTTTTACAAAAAATTATGAATTGTAAGGGCCCCTCCTGCATTATTATCCCTTATTATAGTCTATCAAAGAGTTCCCATTTTAAATTTTCGCTTTAAACCCCGAAAAGTTATGGCCGGCTCTGTAGACCTAAATACCACTCTCTTCGTCCCATTTCAATAGTTCAATTTGAGATTTTAACTTTTTAAAGAAGCATAATGATAAGGATAATGATATAGTGTTCCCTACCCAAAAGGGGACACCGATTATAAATAGTATAACAACTACAAAATGACATAACATGTTTTGCCATTACATGGATTAATTTTTAAAATGGCATATCTTTTTATTATTATTATATTATATCATAACACTTTTTAAAAATGACATTATTATTACAAAAATAGCATAACACAACCATACAAAGGCATAACAAAAAACCTTTGGGAGGCATAACCGTTATGGTGTCTACCCTTTTGGGTAGGGGACACCACATCATTTGCCTAATGATAACATCAAAAAATATTTAACATTCCATCCAAGATAATGCTATGGTGTATCTGTTATGCCTTTTGTGATTTTCGGTTATGTTTTTTGTGATTTTAGTTATGCCTCTTTGTAGTTTTTGGTTATGCCATGTGTGGTTCCATATGTTGTATAACATGAAATCCCACATGACATAACCGAAACCACAAAAGGCATAACCGAAAATCACAAAAAGCATAACGGTGACACTTTAAGAATAGACACCATAGCATTATCCATTCCCTTCCATCTATACACAGTTAAAAAGTGACTCGATTGATGCAAGTATAATACTCCAATTTAAGCATAAGGTAAATAATAGTAATAGAATTTTACCAAATTTCTGTGCTTGATTTTGGAATGTTGACATGTGTTTTGAGACATCCAAAAACGGAATCAAAATGAGACGTAGGAGTAATAATCAGCACACAAATTTCAAACCAAATGAACCAAGGGAAACAAAACAAAAACAGGAAAAAAGGGAAAATCTTGTTAATTTGAAGACTAAAGGAAGGTCGACTGCGATTTACGTACGTTGACCACTCACCAAACCCCACGTGGGTGTCTTGCTGCAGGATGTAGAAAACTGGTGTGTGGTTGGTTATCAGCGTGGACGGCCTTGATTCAAGAAAAGCAGCAGACTTTTTTGTACGTACACCTCCATTCGATTTCTTTATTTATTCTGGCATCTTTCCGATTTCACACGACAATTTTCGTGGACGTGCCAAAGCCGCGGAAAACTTAATTAATTCAATACCCCCGTCACAGCCACATAGTACTGCTGGAAGCTTCTCTTCCGACACACCCCACCACGTGTGGTAGAAAAAGAGCTCGGGGCACTGCCCGCAGACGGTGCTATACGGGTCTTTGAAGCTTCGTCGTCGTATTAGAAAAAAAAAAAAAAAACTTGATTCGATGATCGTGACGAGATGTTATTTGATTGCATTTAGAAAGGGAAAGTAGATGGCCTGTGTCCAAAATGATATTCCTCATCAATCGTGCTACTTGCACAAATTTTTGTGCACATATAATATACATACATTTTTGTGAGGTCTATTTTGGATCCTACAAAAATGATCCGAGTTGCTCACCTTTTTTAAAATATTATTTAAGGGTTTACATAAAATATCTATTCCAACAGATATCAGTAAAAGCTTTTTCAGAATTCGTAGGGCAAAACAGAATAATTCGTTCTACGATTTTTAAGAAAGTCCTTATTGATATCCGTTGGAGTTGATTTTTACAGGAACTCTCCAAAAAAATATTTTAAAAAAGATGAGCGGTTTGGATCATTTTGTGGGACTCCCAATATGAGCACCACAAAAATGCATGTACATAATATGTGAAAAAAAATCTTTGTGGGAATCATTATTGATTCCTCGTTTATTTTATCTCGTAATTAAGACTACAATGATAGGGTCACGACTATCTTTTTTTAGACTAGGTTCTCTCTCGTGCAAGGCACGAATATTATGCCCGTTGAAAAGAACATTTTATGGTTTAGGGTAATATTTTGTTGGTATCAACTGTAGAGTTTAAACAAGAACAATTAACCTACACACCAATTGCACAGTGTCGCGGACTGAACCTGTGCTAGTAGCGCTGGTACGATAGCATGTAAAGGCACATAAAAAAGTATGTAAAGGCACATAAAAAAGTATTGTGCGGAGTTAAAAGGCAGAGGCACTTTTGGCCAGTCCACCGATCATGAATGCAAAAAGCGTAACCCATTGGTCGTTTTACATTGAAGAAGCACAAATTAAGTCCACCGATCATGAATGCAAAAAGCGTAACCCATTGGTTGTTTTACATTGAAGAAGCACAAATTAACCTACACATAGATTGCATATCATAAGACAGTAGCTAGAACATTGTGTGCATGCATACACCGACACTGGATGAAAGAGACCACATATCTAAACTAAGTTTACACCTGCAGTTAAGCTCAAAAGCAACAGCCCGAAAAAGTTCTACAACATACGTCGGCATGGACAAGCTATTCACGAACTTTAGTCTCCAAAATACCTCCTACTGAACGCATCTATTAATGTGGGAAAATAAAAACGCATCTATTAACACATAGAAGAGCAAAAGCCACTGAGCAACGGCTAGATGACTGGACTAAAACCAGGCATAAATCCTTTCACTGTCATAGTGCCCATCAAAGACAATTACCCAAAATTCCACTGTAGGCAACATGACAACCATGATGTGATTAAGAAACTGTGAATTGAGCGAAGCGGCAAATTCGTTGAATGCGCCAACATTCAGGTGAAGACCCTGAATTGGGATGGTCCAGGTACAAGCAGCCATTCTTATCACCATTTGTTCAAGCGCCAAGCATCTTGAAGGCATGTTAGAGGCGAGTCTCAAATTCCTACAGCAAGAAGGATGTCTGTGAGCAAAATGCATGATGCAGGCAAGATGGTCAAAAGCACCGGAAGAAAGCAAAGGGAATACAACAGAAAGGAATAACATACATTTTGTAGCTCAGGGCAATACACGTGGAAATAAAGAAATTCACAACTGCATTGTGAGCTGTCACAAGTGATGGCAAGCAAGTTGTTTGTAGACCATCTAAAAAAAACAGGAAAACACACGTGCGCAAGTGGGATTTGACAACACATGGAAATCCAAGCAAAAAGGGGAAAAATATTCTGCAAAAAGCCAATGTAAACTGGAATATTGAAGTGCTAACTGGAAGGAGGGGGCAAATCATGCCAGCGACCATACCATTTGGACCCGACCAATCAAACACAAGTTCCAAACCATGTTCGTCAAACATAACCGTATGGAAGATCCACTTGCGTTCGCACATGAGAATAAGTTTTTGGTCGACCTGCAACATGTGTGCGCGACGGAAAACATTCCAACCTTTGCGGAACTCATGATCAACAATTTTTATTGGCCAAGCCTTCAAGCCATGTCTTAGCAGAATCCAAGTGCCTGAACCATTAGCAGGAAAATGCTGATGAAGAGAACGGGGCAGTGTCTACTGGATCTCTTAGCTCTCCCAAAAGAGGAGAGGAAGAGAAAGCCTCTAAAAGACACAAGAGACAGCGAAAACACAAGACAAGGAAACAGACACCACCACCACTTTGTTGAGGGGGAAGAAGATGAACTTTTCTTCTACATACAATAGCAACCAGCAGGGAAAAATTCTGATGCCAACGGCAAAAGGATTAAATGTAATAGATACACAAAGTGTAGATTATATGTGACCACATTATTTTTTGATAAGTTAAGTGAAACTACAATGGCTTGAATATGTTACCCAATAATTCTCTTTCGATTTCTCACTTCATCATTCAAATGGGTGACACCTTTCTGAAATTTCTGTAAGATGATTCCCAGACTCCGCAATTCAAATTGCAATGTCTGACCAATTGATTCTTACCAGGGAAGTCAAAAATCAACGATGACTAACTGAAATCAATTAGCTATAGATTTTCTATCTTCCATCCTTTTTGTTCTTTTGGAAAAAGAAAAAACAGAATCTCAGACCATACCTTTTGTCTAACTGCAAATTTTATATGACCTCACTCTTTGTTGATATTGTATTCTGAAGGCATGGCTAACTAAGATATCACCGCGAAGAAATATCTTCAGCGGGACATTCAATAAATTAACCAGAGAAGGAAAATTTTAGATGTTACACAATGTTAGTATGGATATCTCTTCTATCCGTGGTTGGCAGTTGTTACTATAGAAATGGAAATCAACAGCGACAAGTAAATCGCTACTAAGGAGGAATATTGAGTCACACAGCTTATTGATGTTTATTCAAGAGGCACAAGAGAGGCCTACAAGTTGAACACAGTAGTTGAAACCAAGATACAATTCACACAGTTGAAGCTATCATTCTTGAAGAAGAAAATTAGACAACTAACTTACATGCAAGAGTTGAATAACTGTAGCTTGCCACTAAAACTTTGGAACTATCTACAGACACATACAGAGAGATTGAAAAAAATAGTATTAGCCAATAATCAATATTCTCTTACCAACATTAAATGAGGTATAATAACAGGTTTACAATATTCTCTCCCAAAAGAGAGACCAAGCTAGAGAGCCAACTTTTTTCCGTTATGTAAACAAATGTTAGAAAAACAAAGAAGAGAGCATGCGAGAACAATTTAAATAACAAGACAATGGGAGTACAAAAAGTTGTACTCTGGATATAGATGCTTAGGCAACTCAATCCCAACAAGCGAAAACCGTAAGAAAGGAACACTGATACCTAATGATAATAGACGTGTGACCTAGTGATGTCACTGTACCGGAAGCTTTTTTCATAGTCAATAAGAACTTTGAGTCATAAAAGACTTACAAATGAATAAGCACTGCACCTATAATTTGTCACAATCTGTTTTTGTCGCCATTAGAACTGTTCTAGCACAAATGGTGGATGTGGGTGTATATTTAGGAAAGATGGTAAAAAATGGACTTGCAAGAAAATCATAGATAGACCTTTGAATTATTGGTTCATATGGCTTTGGCCTCCAAGGGTTAGTTGGTTCTCCTAAGAAATTCCACCAATCCACAAGTTTTATTAGAATTTACTCAAAGATTATGATTGCAAGTTTTAAGGGAATTAACAAAAAGAACAGGACACCTCTTGGGCAGGGGCGGAGCCAGAAATTTTGGTTAGTGGGGTCAAAAATTAAATTCATATGCAATATATTTTTTCCCAGAAACCAATGAAACCAGGGCAAAATTAGAGATTGACTTAGGGAGGGAGAGAGAGAGAGAGAGAGAGAGAGATGAAGAAGAAGCCAAGTACTTGTTTAGACGATAAAGAAGAGCCGACGCGACGACGCAGAGATCTCTCCAGTCTCCAAAAATGGAGAAACCTAGTTTTTTTCTTTAGAGAGCAAGAACGAATGAAACGCTTTTTACGTTTTGGGGATTTTTGTGGGTGGAAATTCTATTTTGACCCATCTTTTTCCTAAGTACAAAACCATTATATATGGGTTGGGGCAAAAATGAATTTTAAAGGGGGGTCAAATGAGTAAAAATCGGGTGAAAATTATATCAATCCCTAAAAAAATTTCGGAGACAGTGGGGTCAGCTGCCTCCCCTTGACTCTTAATCCCTCCCCCCTTGCTCTTGGCTAAAAGGAACCACATCATATAAACATGAGGCAAAATGTACTCCGGTAGTAAGTGTGATACCAGAGTTCAAGTCTTACTACTAAAACATGTCGTACGGACTACAGAAAAGAGAACAAAACTAAAGCGGCACAAACATTAATTCATTTCAGAAAATTAAGATGTGGTTCCAATATTTATAATTTTTTCCAAAAATTAACAATTCATCTTTATCCATTGCTTCAGAAAAGGCAACAACATGCAAAACAATTAAGGCAACTCATTACTGTTCCACAGGGCCACAATAGTACAACAAATATCCCTTGCAAAAGAGAATATTCACCAATTAGGGAAAATGAGAAATCAATATAACTGTGAAAAGGTATTCAGCAAGCCAGCACAGGGGACCTACGTATCACTTGTTTTCTTAACATGCTAGGTTTGGGAAAGTTGGTAACCTAACATGCAATAGCTTTCGTTCCAATAGACCATGGGTTCAAGTACCAATAATCTTAGTCGTTTACCTTCTCTCTTACAAAGGACAACTATTTTTATATGTGTCTGCACTTTGCAAATCCAATTCAGTTTTGTATGTTTGTCTCTCCTCATGAGGGACAGGGTTGCCAATCAAAGAGTCTAGGGTAGATTGATGTCCATTCACAGGACCATTTCCTATCAACATGAGCTTTTGAACACAAATGATCTAACAAAACAATTTCAAATTCAAGAACCCCAATTTTGAAACAAAATTCACATACAACTCCAATGGAAAATTTCTTCGCTTAAATTTCTAAAAAACTATCCAACACATGATCAGCACAAACAAAAGATTTGTTTTTTTTACTTTGGCAACAGCCATGCAATTGGACCTCCCACTACAGGAAAAAAAAGGCTATGCTAGCATTTGGAAAATGCTATTATAGACCCGACAAACGCCACTAAGAACCATGCCAAGGCTTTAGGCAGGCGCCGACTTCGTGGCTGTTGGCTTATCTTTGTGACGCTTTGAAAACATCGGCATTAATTATAACATGCGCTTCTAGAAACGCCTTTTATTTTTCTTGCCGCTAATGTTACCAATGACGGCTCGTTAAAATGGCACCATGCTGACAGCATTTGACAATGTTTCTCCCAAAAGTGTCGGCCCATTAATCACACCTATTCTTGCTTACCGTTGGTAACAGGTTTAAACACCATTAAATATATCAACTACCAAATTATGTAATTATTGGTACTTCTTCAGATTGAAATTATGGCCACCAATACAGTTTCCCAATAAATCAATCAAGCACGAAAGTATGCAATTGACAATTAATACTCCTTTAGTGAATTTACACATGGCAACACCATTTTTATGATATTCAAAAGTAAAATATACCAAAACAAGTTCTATTGCAATACAAATGTTAATAATAAACAAAATAAACCTAATTCAATGTCTCAAAAGATCATCAAATATTTTTCCATGGGCCAAAAAGCAGATGCACAGTTCAAAAAAAAATCCTCAACTTCCGCAACCATTACTCTTAAATATCACCAACTAAACGTTGAAGCTTAAGTTAGCTTGAAAGTTGCTTGTGAGGTTAACCCAAATATCCGGTATTTCCTACGAATATTCCCACGGTGTGTAACTTCAACCTTCACACCTCTCAACGCTTTCTCGATCTAATACAACACAACAAAAGCCAACTATTCAAATAAATGACGCCATTTATCAAATTAAGCCGCACATAACATAAGCTGCATGAAATGTCCTCTACAGAGATTCCATTTGAGGAAATAATTGTGCTTAATGAAAAAAACAGATCAATCTTTAACTCAAACATAAACACAAATCAGAGAAAGCGAGAAAAAGAAGAAGAAGAAAGAAGGAAAGAAAGCAATTAGAAACCAAAACAGATATTCATGGACCAAGGAGGCACACAAAACAGAATGTAGCCAAAGACTTGAAAATATACAAGTGTGGATACACATTCATGGACAAAAGGAGGTACACCGAAACATGAAATGCCACCATCAGGGTTCCAATCACCATACATCCATGTGGGGCCTCTTATTTGCCTTTGTGTGCATTGGATTGAAATAGAACCTATGCTCATCAAAAATAGAACCTATGCTCATCAAATAAAAGCTACACTAATCCATTTCTTCTAGCAAAAAACTCTTGGTTATTCATGTAATCAGGATTAACCATGCAATCTGTAGAATATATAGTAAAGTCACGTAACCTACTGATTCATGCATCCAAAAATTTAGGACCATCAAAGTTTCACAGGAAATTAAGAAATATCTCAAGTTTGGGGTTTCATTGTCCTAATAATCAAAAGAGGAAGCTGCACAAAGTTTATTTGAGAGCTCACCAGTGCATCAGTTTCTAAGTCGAAGAGAAAATCCAATATCTGTATATCTGCATTTCAAAAAACAAAATCAACATCATCATTCCTTTAAACTACTGATCTCTCATAATTTCATATCCCAAAAGATTAAGAAAATACAACCTTCAAGCGTAGTTTCTAACAAGAAAACTTACCACAGGCTTTAAGTGAGATTTCAGAATCGGTGAGCTAGAACCAAAATTAGTAGAAATCGCTCGCTTTCACTTTCTTCATTATTGTCTAATCCATAACAAAACAAAAGAAAGGAAGCCTTTGAGCATAACAAAATGAACTTATAATTCTAGCGAAACACACAACTAACTTCAGAACTTACCGGTTGCGATTTCAGAGTAGAGGACCAGAAGTGGAAATCAGTAGATCGACATTCTTTACCTAGGTAAGAAATCAGTAGATCGTTAAGCAAAGAAAATTCCTTATCCAAATCAGCTGATCTAGATAGAAAATCATACCAAAACAAAAAGCCCTAACAAAATCCCTAAGAAATGTTACCAAGAAATAAGCCCTAAAAATTGATTTATTCGAAAGCCGAACATCACTGAATGGAAAAGAAATCGGCAAAATCAACAATCATCAGAATCTCGAGTGAAGACACAGATCGTTGAATTCTTCTATTCAATCTAAACATCGTTGACTTCTTCGATTCAACTCGAAGAGAATGAGAAGAGAACAGAATCTCGAGTGTGTCTAACAAAGCAAAAACAGAGACAGAGACAGAGAGCAGTGGAGAGACGCGATCTGGTCTAGGATGGCCGTTCGTGCGGAAGGCGGAGAGGACGTCGAGGTGGCGGAGGGTGGCGGATTGGACGATGGAGAGGAGCTGGTCGTGGGCGAAGAAGGAGAGGAGGGAGCGGGCATCGTCGGGGGTGAGTTGGGGGCCGGCGGCGAGGAGGTCGGGTTGTCAGCCGTTACTGTTGTCGTCCCTGGGGGTCTGTGGAAGGCGGGTTTGGAGTTTGTGAGAACGGGGAAGATGTATGTGAGAGAGAGAATCTGTGGCGCATTATAAAACCTAGGAAAACTGTAAATTGTTCGAAATTGAGGGAGAAAATTGTAATTGAGAATTTGGCATGCCCTGGGCAATCCGTAAAATGGTTGAAATTAAAGGGTAAATTGGTCCCAAATTGGAAAAACCTCCGAAAAACTCCTCCTTTTTATATAGGAGGAGGAGGATATTTCACCAGAGGTTGTATAAATTCAACTGTTCAACAATTCAACACTCTTTCTTGGGGATCTGATTTTCAGGGGGTGCTCGGCAATTGCGTGACTTCGGACAATGCAGCGTTCGATTCTTTTCCACAACTCCTTTGCCTTTTCTTTGATTCCAACTTCATACCATTGGGGCACCCCATAGAGTGTCCCAAGCTCTTTTTTACTGCGTATTGTGGTTGGTTTGAATAAAAATTGAAAAACTAGACTAAGCACTAGTTATCCAATTTATCGAACTGATTTTTTACAAAGTTTAACAAAACTAATGAAGTAAAACCCGGAACACTATATCAATTGTGAGAGTTCACGAGACAACTAAATCCAACAACTCAACCGATACAAGAACTAAGTCCGTTATAAGGTAGAATTAAAGAAAGAAAGGAAAAACTCATTTAAGAGAAGAACACCCACACACAAGTGGAGAGATTCGAACTTTTGATCTCTTAGTGAAATACAAGAATCCTGACTTGGCTGAATTTTTATCCCCCCTCCCCCCCATTGAAAAAAATTATTATCAAAATATATAGTCTCACTCCCCTCCAGAAATATAGCTCGCCTTACATTTTTTTTTGTTAAAAAAAGAGAGAGCATGTATTTAGTATTTTTTGACCTATAGCCATAATTCAATAATTGGGGGCTAAAGGCTAATTAAATTCCTAAGCATTGGGGGCTAAAGTCTAATTCCAAAAGCAATATTTATAATTTTTTAGGGGCTAAAGCCTAATTAAATTTCATCTTATTTGATTTTACGGTAAAAGAACAACTGTTGACTGCCCCAAACCAAATCTCTCTCATCTTATGTTTTCCTTTTCTTCCCCCAACGTTTTGCCCTAACGAAGCTAGCGATTGCTGATGGAGGACAAATAGCACCAGAAAAGACGTCGTCGAACACCACGTCGTTGCTACTACTAGTGAAATCCATTGGATAATACGGTCGATTCTCAATTGCAAGAATTGAACATTTGGTTTAAAGAAGATACAATGGAGTTGCTCGTTCTCAACACATCTTTAGATCCTCGTTCTCAGCGCAATCAGTAATTAATACTATCTAAGTTGATATATGAGAAACATGTTTTTATTTTTTTACACTAGATATGAAAAACGTGTTTAGTTTTATATGTATTGGTGTTGTTTTGTATTTTTTGAGTTAGTAAAAATTCACATTATTGTGTCTTCTTTTTTTTTTTTTTGATTGTGTATATTCGCCCCACTATGCAAAAATTCTGGCTCCGTCCCTAATTTGAGTGTGTATTTTAGGTGTGATTCCAGACTTTTTGTTCTTAGGACTGTTTGCCAATTGCGTGTCTCAGGACAAAGTCCTTTGATCCTTTTCCACAACTCCTTTGCCTTTTCTTTGATTCCAACTTGTTTTTACCTTTTTCTCCACAAGGTTCAAAGTGGTTTCCCCAATTTTCAAACCCAGTTAAGACCGACAAATCAATTGCATTTTACTAGCATTAATTTTCAACCAAACGGCTAATTATGGAAATCAATTTCCTCTTGTTTACGGCTTCTAATAGTCTACCATTTTTTTTGCTTATCCAATGCTAGATATTAAAAATATGCACAAGCAACAAGAGTCACCCAACAGAAAAAGTGGGCTCTTTGGGTTTATCTTGGATATTTTTAAAATATTTAGGTAAAAGTCATAATTTATTTACTCTTTCTGATCCATCTTGACAAGATGTATCAATAATTCGCAAAAGTTAAGGCGCATCAGTAATCTACAAAAATTAAGCACAAAACCAACAAACTCAAAAAAAATTTGAATAAAAAAAAAACGCCCAAAAGTTCAAAAAGCTTAGCGGAACTTAGCTAGCTACCCCTCAAAAGCTAGTCAGACTAACTTAACAAGACTTCAATGATCGATAATGAGATAAGGAAAAAGACGTTTAGGAAAGAGTTAATAGTAATTAAAATCACATCAAATGGCTCATTTTTCCTCTTTCCATGCAAGTTGTAAAACGCCCGAGAAAGAAATTCTTGGGTAACGTCCAAGACTAGCTTTTCACTACCTAACCCTCTTTTGGAAAGGAGAGATAGGGTTACACACTGCACGCATGCATGCATGATGCTATTTATTTATTTATCTATTTATTTATTTAAGTTAGAAGCTTATAATATATTCAACAATTAAGAACTTAAGGAAGTGAACAAAAATTAGGTGACTGCGCAGAAAACTGCCTAATAAAGTAGCGATTATTAATTTACTTATAGGAGATGAAGGAAGAGGAAATCCACTTTAATTAACAACTATTTGGATTTGTCCTTTTTTTTGGATGAGGGAATATCTATCTCTATGATGTATGACCATATATAGACTCTTAATTAATTAGATGATAAGGCATTTGAGCTATTGATTGGGAAAACATAATTTCAAAAAAACTTTGCAACAGACAAAGATAAGACACGAATTTTTTTTGTTTGTTGAGTTTCTAATAAAATTTTGTTGCCTATCAAAATATATAAATAAAAAGATACGAAAAAAATTGCACCTGAAATAATTATCTCTGGCTATGTTTTTGCACATCTAGCCTACAATTTTTTTTATTTTATTTTTTGATTTCTAGATGAGAAGAATGTAAAAACTAACAAAATTGGCTCTTTCAGAAAGGACAACGAAGCCCTCATTTTTCTATTTACATCTAATTGGAAAATACTTTTCACCAACGTGTACTAAAATACGATTTAGGAAAAGTATATTTTGAATGGTGAAAATTAGTTTAAATATTTTAAAATATATATGTTACCGCGGGGGCACGTGCCCCATTGGCCATGCTCAATCCACCGCTGATGTTTATCCACCTAGCATGTGGCTAAACAAAGTCCGCCAATCGTATTTGATATACAGTGGAGGCTCAATCTAAAGAGTTTTTTTTTTTTTGGGCTCCGGCAAAAGAAATTTGCTCCATCGAAATCTTCTTTTGTTGACTAAATTTGCTTCAGTCTAAATGCACGTATGCCATATATTTCTACCATTTCAAATGTCATCTTAAATTTTTGGCCAAGAATTTAGCGGAAGAAACCAAGAAAAATCAACGTTTTGATGCATGAAGAAATACGTTCTCTAAAATAATACTCCTTCCGTTCCATTTTGGTTGTTCATTATTTCTTTTGTCTCTTTTGTGTCTATTGCGTATATCTTTCATTAATCTATAATGTTTTTCATGATTCCGTCGACAATTTTGTATTATAAAAAAAATTGAAATCTATCGAATAATATCTACATTACATATTTTTTGGAGATTCACATTGGAAGATATAAGCGATTGAAAAATAACAAGAATATCAAAAAATTCAGTTGTTTCAACTTATCAATAATAATAATAATAATAATAATAAGGCGTTCACATACATATCAGCTAAATAAATAGGCGAAATAGGAAAGGTAGGTGGACAACATCGAATTCTCGTTGTTTCAAAATTTTCATTTATATTCTTGAATTAATTTTTATCCTCTACTTGTTATTCTATTCGAATAGCTAACTCAATAATAATAGAATACTCATGCTTTTAACTAGTGCAGCTAGCTAGGAGTACCACACCCATATTCACACCCAAACACACACAAACTACTCACATTAGTGGTGGGTCCCACACACACTATACACTTCAGTGTGTGTATGGGGCCCACCACTCATGTGAGTGTGAATATGTATTTGAATGTGAAAATGGGTGTAGCACTAGAATTAATGAGGAGCACTTATTTGGATTTTATTCGGTTAGTAGTATATACTACGTAGCTAGCCTAGCAGGCTAGTCGGGTTTGAAGTCCCCGTGTGCATGCAGTGTGATTTAAAAAAGCTAGCTGTGGAGTTGAAAGGAGTAATTTATTTGAATATCCATTAATTCCACGCGCGCGCGGCTGCTTTGAACCGACCAGTCAATACTCCATTATGGAATGGAAAAAGCACGAGACTTCTATGGAAAAAAGAAAACAAAGCTAGCTAGCTAGCAACGAGATCGGACGAGAAACACGTTGGCTGCGTACACCAAAAGGAGATCATAAAAAAGAAGATACCCTTCACACCACAATTCTTGCCTAATTTGTTTCCTACCAAACACTACGTACTTGTCTTCGCAGTTTCAAGGAACCAACCATACTTTGACTAACTTATATATATTCCATCCGTTTCTAAATACGAGTTCACTTTCATTTTTTTCTGTTACTTTTATCTTATTTACATCTTTAAATTTATCATATTTTAAAAATTTTTGTCTAATGAAACTAATTGAGATCTATAAAACAAGATTCATATTGAATATTTTTAACATTGAAATACATAAATAATTTTTTGAAGTGTCCGAAATAGTAATATAGACTCTCATTTAGGAACAAAGGAAGTATATCAAAACTACAAGAGGATTGAAGTAATTCTGTTGAACAATGCTACTAACATAACTTTAAAACACAATTGCATGTGTTCAGAGCCATTCAATGCAGATGATCCACAATCCACATGCATCGAATACTTACTTCCGGATATAGTCATGTCCGGAATTGTGTTTTACTAAAATTTTGTTGGCCGGTAGACTTTTTTTGAAAGTTTTGGTTAATACTTTTCAAATTCTTAATTTCAAATATCCACGTAGTAATTGTCAAATACCACTATACCAGCATCCTTAATTTTCTTCTTGTCGGCAAATGCTTCTTTCCTTTTCCTTTTCTTTCCCTTTATTAATTTCAAATATCCACGTAGTAATTGTCAAATATCCACGTAATTTTGGATGCTGTATTTCTTTGCGAGTGTCTGCTTGTCAGGAATTGCATGCTAAGCTCCCATTACGTACGACCGTTTCGTTTTTGGCTTTCGTCACGAAGAGTGTTCATAATCAGAAAGGTCTACATTCATTCTGCATGTAACCCTTTTTTTTGAACCGCAAAAAAATAATATTACTCTTGAAATTAATACAAAACTAATAGAAGCAAGAAAACAATATCATGCTCAAAGAGCAATCATTTGCCCAATCTAAGACCCAAACCTAAAATTGGTAAGAAACCAATTAAGAACACCCATTGGGACGAAACCCACTTAAAAAGGTCGAAGCCCATCATCCTATGGGTCTTAGATTTTTCATTCAGCTCATAACACCCATCCATTTGTAACCCACTCTGTGAGATTGGTTCTACCTTCTACCCATGCATCGATCACATACTTTTTCTCGAGTTACATTTTATTTGTTTTAAAATTAACAAGAAATCGCTTCAACCTACGACGATTTGGATTCTTAATATTTAAGACCCACACATGCAGTAATTTATTTGAATTTTCCAATCAAAATAAACGTCAATTGATTGAATATCGAAATAAAAATTTCTCCGATGAAAACGGAATAACAGGAAAACGCCACTATCTTTTTTGTTAGGTGAAATTTCAAAATAACCCCCATTGACATTTTTTCAAAATCACATATAGACCCCTGATCTATGCCATGTCACATCAACACCTGTACTTTGAAATAACTCAACATTGCCTTCCCAGTCATCACCTTTCATCTAAAATATAAAGAAATAGATGGCATGGACTACACACGGTCTTATTTTGTGGTTAGGTGGATGAAATGTGAATGCATACATGGCCTATAGTAGGGTTTTTTGTGCCTAAAATTAAAGTGCCCCATTTGATAAACCGAATAAATGTGTCAGGGTTATCCCCATCCATGAATGAGAGATTTAAGGCTTTGGGCTTTCAAAAACTTCAATTAATTATATCAAACTAGAGTTGCAATGTGCAAATCAAACGAATTTCAAGCTAGATCGGTGCTTCAATCGACGATGGTGTGGCGTTTGAGAGAGAATGATGGTGGAGCCCCCCATGTACTACGGTATCTTCTCCTTTTTATATGATGTACTTGTCATTTTCGAAAATGACGAATAGATATATATAGGACCACGTTGCATTGAAGTTTTCGTACGCTTTTCACATTAGTCCACATTTGGATTGGATTCGGATTGAACCCAGTCCAATTACAAGCCCACTAGAAAATTAAGAAAGGAACCCTTCCATGGCCTTTATCACGAGCTGAGAACCGTTAAGAGATTAAATTCTTTCTACCGGCAATGGAAAATTTCACTTTTCCACCACCTCCTTTTTCGGTCTTATCGTGTAATTATTGTTGATCTGAACCGTTCATCTTGTAGACTCCAAATAATAGTGTATCCATACCAAAAAATAAACTTGATAGGACATCAATAGGAGTATCAAAAATTGAATTTTGCTTTTTAAAATGGATAGTTTATCTTTACTATTAATGATAGAAATCAGATCGTCCATTTTATAAACCAAAATTCAAATTTTGATATATCTATCGACTTTCGATGAAATTGATTTTTTGCATGGCAATACTAGACTGCAGCCAGCCTGTGGGTTTTATAATATAAATGGTTCAGATTATAATAATACACGCTTGGTAAGATCCATAATGGACGGTGGTGGAAAAATGAGATTTTACACCGACGGTGAATAGAATTTATTCTCAACTGTTAATAGCACCAAAACTCCAAGATACGCATCTCGCAGGCCCCAAGCCCTGGTAATAGTTGTTAAGGCCTACGATCTTCTTCGTCCAGTTGGGCCTGTTTCTTCTGGGCCTAGTACGTCCATAGGACCAAGGATAGAACAGGACCTACTCTGCTTTACTTAGGGCCCCCATCCTGCCCCCCAAAAGTGAGAGCACCTTTTTATTGTTTTTGTCTCTCGAGTTCATCCTGTTCTGCTGTTCACAAGAAAATACGCTGATCGATTCTCGGTAGTCACATAATGGAGACATGTTTATGTTAAAGTTGATTCTCAAACCATACTAGTCTCTTAATTTTGTAGAAGATGAACTTGTTTTACATATCATCCGTGTTAACCGTGATTTTTTTGTTCACGTGGCAAACTCGATGAGGCACAGATCACTTTTTTGGATGGAGATGAGACTCATACAGCTCTAACAGATATCGGTAATTCGTAGGATAAAATTGCTCAACTGCTCAGTTTCATACCAACGAATCTAGGGTGAAACTCCTCAACTGTCCAGTTTTGTCTTTACGAATCCAGAAAAAATACCTATTGATATCCGTTGGAGTTGATTTTTATAGGGCGCCATAAAAAAACTGTTTTAAAATTTATGGGTATTTTTCTGTATTTTTGTGAGATCCAGAGTTAATCCCACATACGTGCGGTATAAATGTGTGGTAAATTTTGTACGGTAAGAGTAGCACTGCTGATATGTAAAGCAGAAAGTCTACTCTTACCGCACGCGTGTAGGGCCCACTCCGGGTCCCACAAAAATACAAAAAATACCCATAAATTTGAAATTGAGCAGTTTCACTCTATGAATTTAGGAAAAATACTTACCGCTATCCGTTAGAGCTGATTTTTTACAGAACCTCATAAAAGATTATTTTAATATTATAGATATTTTTCTATATTTTTGTAGGAGCCGATGTTGATCTCACACGTGTGCAGTATAAATGTTCGGTAAGAGTAGCATTACTAGGGACGGACCCACCATGGGGCACGTGGGGTCTTGTTCCCCCACGCCTTTTTAAAAAAATATATTTTTCAATTTTGTGTATATAGATGTTATATGTCAAACAAAAGCAAGTAGGCATCATCCGCTGCAATGGTAAGGTGTAGGCTCTCTGAATGAGAGCTACTAAGTTCGAGTCTCCTTGCTTCTTTATGTTTTCTTATTTTTTAATTTGTCCCCCACTCCCCCAAGTTCCAACGATTCTCCCCCACTCTCCTAAGTTTTTTGATTATTTTTTATTTGTTCCCCCCCCCCCCCCCCGCTTTCAACGTCTCCGATCATTTGTGCAGTACTCAATATGAACTCATACATTGCATTTATACACTTTTGATCCCTGACACTTGTACTTGTAGAATTAATAATAGGAAAATAAATGATAAACATGTGATAATTTTGTTTTAACGCATAAGTTCCAACGATTCTCCCCCACTCTCCTAAGTTTTTTGATTATTTTTTATTTGTTTCCCCCCCCCCCCTCTTTCAACGTCTCCGATCATTTGTGCAGTACTCAATATGAACTCATACATTGCATTTATACACTTTTGATCCCTGACACTTGTACTTGTAGAATTAATAATAGGAAATAAATGATAAACATGTGATAATTTTGTTTTAACGCATATAGTCGAGGTGCGCAAGTTTGCCCAAGTAACTAGTTATTAAAATACATATATACTTTAAAATTGTTACTTTATCATGAATGCTAAAATTAATTTTGGTGTGAATATGTTTAACTGTAACTCATATATTACGGTTACAAAGAAAATTGGTGTCCCCACTATGTTAAATTCCTAGATCCGCCACTGAACACTGCTGTATATAAAGAGCACAACAAAGCCAAACTTGAGTCGATAGTGAGAGTAGCAGCCAATCATTGTCATGTCATTCTGTTATGCATGTTTTCCATCTATTACTTGAGTACTCCAGTCACATACCATCTTCACTAAACCATATGTTATCCCCCATTCACTAAACCATATGTTATCCCCCATAAGCCTATCCCATCGGCAATTTCTTTTGCAAATATTCTTCTGCTCCCAACCCCTCAAAACACAAAGCAAAAGCACCTAGTGCAGTGAGAACAAAGTACCCACCAGGCAACAGAAAAGAATAAAAGATAAAAGATAAAGACAGAGACAGACACACTCATAGGGATTCTTCAATCAACTATAGTTAGCTAGTAATACTTTTTTAAACTTTTCAAGTCTTTAACTATACACATTGGACACTTTCCTCATCCCTCAGAACCAAACAAACAATTTTACTTCGCATTTTTCAGTCTCCAATGGGTTTCCTATCCCTATCTTCTTCTTCTTCTTCTTCTTCTACATTCTTTCTATTGATTCCACTCATATTTCAACTACTAACCCTCGCAACATCCCAGTCAAGCCTATGCAGAACATCCTGTGGTGACATCCCAATCAACTACCCTTTGGGCATTGACGATGGCTGTGGCAGTCCTTACTACAGAAAAATCCTGGCTTGCTCAAACGGGCAACTCCAGCTCCGAACCCCATCGGGAACATACCCGATCCGAAGTATCTCCTACTTGGATCCACACATTCTTCTCTCCGACCCCTTCATGTGGAATTGCCTAGACGGCAACAATTTTCGCCCGACACGGCCTTTTAGCCTCGACACTAGCACACATTTCTCCCTCTCCTCTCTCAACGACTACCTTTTCTTCAATTGTAGCCCAGACCACGTGGTCATAGGACCTCAGCCGGTTTTTTGTGACCGATTTCCTGACCGGTGTGACTCGTCGTGCGATAGTGCCAGTTACCTTTGTCGTAATTTGCCAGAATGTCGTTCCGCGTTGGCTAGTGGTACCTCTTGTTGTTCGTACTACCCTAAGGCCACGGAGTCGTTGAGGATTATGTTGAAGTATTGTGCGAGTTATACTAGTGTTTATTGGAGGAATGTTGGATCCACCCCTCCTTATGATCAGGTTCCTGAGTATGGAATTAGGGTTGATTTCGATATTCCGGTGACAACAAGTTGCCTTCGGTGTCAAGATGTGTCAAAGGGAGGCGGCCGATGCGGATTTGATACACAGACACAGAGTTTCTTGTGTCTGTGTGATGAAGGAAATGTCACCACTTATTGCAAAGGTAAGTTATAACATCAAATTGACTAGCAGTTCTTTCAAGGAAAACACAATTCATCCCAACAAATTAAACATGGAAATTAAAATGTGTACAAGATGAAGAGGAATTGATACTTTTGTAGTGGGTATTTATATGCAATTCTTTCAAGGAAAACACTATACATCCCAATCTGTTTGTGATCAGAATTTATGATAACTATTTAGGCTAATTAGGTTTATATGTTTAAATGTGCAGATCCTAATGTTTCTTGGCATAGTAAGAAGAATGGAGTTGTTGCAGGTGAGATTTTCCAATCCTACCAACCAAAAAAACTGCAATTCTTATGGCAATGAGGGTTTTTCTCCCTCTTTCAGGCATCTAACTAACTATTCAGTGCTCCCGGAGCACTACCATGTGGTGCTCCATCCTCTAGGACACTCCAACTCCACACAATCTCATAAGATCCATGACTAAGTGTATGTATTCCACATAAATGTACGGATCCCACATCAATGTGTGGTACTGAAATGATTTGAAGCACCAGGTGGTTTGTGCTCTGCGACTACTGAATAATTACTCCTTTTGGGCACAGAGGGGATCAGTTAATCTGTTTTCAGGGGTATTTATTTAGTTTTTGATTACCTTTCTCTCTTGATTTCTATCTTCAGGGACTGTGAGTGCAGTTTCGGTTGCTGGGGCCATGGGCATTGGAGCTGGGATATGGTATTACTTGAGAAAGGTGAAAGCAAAAGCACCGGTAACACATGGAGTACAGAGCAATGAGAATAGGCTTTTCTGAGGGCAAAGCATAACAGAGGCCATGAAAGCGTGAAACCAAACACATCTTTTTCTTAATTCATATTACTCCATTTTAATACGTCCCCTTTTGTAAGATTAGTGGATACAACTTTTGCAGTTCTACAAGCCACTTCATGGCCACTTTTCTCTTAGTCATATAAAAACTATAAGAATCAAGATAATTTGCTGTGTTTTTTTTTATTCTATCTCTGGTGTGAGGAAGAACACCGGCTGTTACTCTGATATGCCGGCTGGTACATCGAACCAGTAGGATTTGTTGGCCGACAGATCCATTCACTGGGATAGTTTAGTTTTTGTTATTTTCTGTTTATTTTGCATGGCATTCCTTTCCCTTTTTCTCGTGTGGTTTACGTTTCTGTTCTATCATATATTAGTAACTGTTAATGGTTCAATTAAATTGATTATGTGTGGAATTAAATAAAATAATAATTAAGTTTAAGTTGAATGATTATGGGCCAGCCTTCGTGGCTGGGTGAAGAGCTAACATCTTCCCCTCATCGTACTTTTGGCTTCCGATTCTAGAATCTCTCCTTATTTTCTTGATTTTTCTAAAACTAAGTGCCGACTCTATGCAAGCGTGGCCATTACTATGTGGCGATACTTCTAGCCAATGGAGTATCCATAGTTTTAGTTGAAGCAGTTTTCAATGTGCAGCGAGATTATTGTGTGGAGATGCCCCGGCCCTTCGAGAGGGTGTCCATAATTTTGGCAACTCTACTAGGGACTTGAGAGCCATAACCAAAGAGTTCAACATAGAATTAATTATTGTTTTATTTGATTCCTATCATATGCGTCGAGCGGGCAATCCACGTTTAGTTCACCTAGTATCTCGTCATACCACGGGCTATGTTAGGGGGTTCAAACGAAATTCCACAGTCACTAGTACCTTCATGGTATATCAAAAAGGGGTCACCCAATTGTCGCCTCTCTTGGGCTGGTAAAAGGGTTGACACTCTTTGACAACAGAGCACACCCTTTGAGACCATCCAAAATTTAGACCAATTATATCTTTGTGCGTAAGTTGATTTGAATACTTGAGGTTAAAAAAAGATGAAGAAGAAGTACTACCGATGGAGTTAGGCCCGGGCTTCAAAATGATGTACACACCAAAGCTGTTATTTATCATGTGTTTTTTTTTTGCTTTTAAGATAAAAAAAAAATTATTTTGTTTTTCAGAAGATACGGAGTAGAACGAATTGGCCCATTAGCCCAAACGACAACGACATCTTCATAATTTATTTTTTTAGAGAATAAATTTTCACACTTTCTTTACATCCAAATGCACTTAATTTTTTATCTTCATTTAAAACTACCCTTCATACATTTTTTTACTTACACATAAAAAGGGTAATCGTGTAATTTCACATCACTACAAAACAAAAACAAAAAAGAATACATTTGGACATAAGGAGAGTGTGAAAATTAATTTTCATTTTTTAATGGACATGCTTCATAATTAGGCCTTGTTCCTCTAAGAGGTTTTTAGGCTTTTTGAGTTTTGTCGTAATTTATTAGAAAAATAGCGTTTGGTAATTTTGTGCTAAACTTTTTTGAATCATTGATTTGTCTTGACGAAAGGAATGGATAATTTTGGAAATATCGAAGATAAAGGCCTAAAAGGCACAAAATTATCAAACATGCACAATTTTTTTTTTTTTTGAATAAGAACCACTCAAAAAGTCCAATTTTTTTTTTTTGAGGAACAAGGCCTTAGAGTAGCAATTTTTCCTTTTACGCCCCGTTTGGATGCGGGTAAAGAATTGGGGGTATTAGTTAATAAGGGAGATAAGATAGTAGGGGTATTATTATTAGTTAATAAGGGAGGGCCAACATTGATGTGATGTTTATGGAGGGAGGATTAAATAGTAGGTTGTTTGGATGAGGTATTAGAGAAGGGCGATTAAATAGTACTTCGTTTGGATGAAGGATTAATAGGGGGTATAAGGAAGGGTGGATAAAGTAAAAAGCTATCAAATGACCTTTTTGCCTTTGTGCAGTCCCTAAATTAATTATATATTACGTTTTATATATAATTACAAATTTAATTATTCTTTCACAATTTAAGCCGTAATAATTTATTTTACTTATAATTTAATCAATGTAATAAGTATCAAAAATTATAATTTTTTTAAAGTGTTTTATTTTATAATTTCGTTTATTTTGGATCAAAGGCAAGCAATAATTTCATTTTTTTAAGCACAGTGGATGGGTGGGGTTGCATGGGCATATATGCACTTAATTACTTTTTCATAATTAAACAATAATAATTCAGTTCACTAATTAACTAATTAATTTAATACATATAAAAATTAAAAAGCATTTTTTTAATTTCATTTTTTTAGTGGGGAAATTTTAATACCCTTTTTTTAGTGAGAGCACATGGCACACATGCACATGATAAATTTTCTTTTCTTTTAACCCTCGTTCTTATCACTTCCGGTTCCAAGCAGCTCTTGAGAGAGAGAGAGAGAGAGAGAGAGAGAGAGAGAGAGAGAGAGAGAGAGAGAGAGAGAGAGAGAGAGAGAGAGAGAGAGAGAGAGAGAGAGAGAGAGAGAGAGAAGAAGAATAAGAAGAAGAACTACGACACTCCCTTTCTTCGATCTCGGCTGAATGTCACAGGTTCGATCTCCAATCTGTTGGTGTTCCTCTTGTTCTTCCTGTTTTGCTGTCTGTTGCAGCAGACGAAAACCCAGTAGGGTTGGGGGTTGCGGGAGGGGATTAGGAAGGGCAAAATCGTCCAAGAAGGAGGGGGATTGGGGGGGGGGGGGGGGGGGGGGTTAATTTATGGACACCTCAAACCCTATTCGAAAATAATACCTCTCATTGTCCTCTTCTCCGGTCTTCCTCAAGAAAGGGGATAAACGAAGACCTCTCAATTTGGCTTCCCAAACCAGGTCTTAGAGATGGGCCCTGGTCTAAGGGAGGGGTTATAACTTATCCCCCTTCCTTTTCCGGCATCCAAACGACCCCTTATCTACAACACAGTGATAACAGATTCATAATAGTAGATTTTTGCATCGCAAAACACAAACATCGCATTAATAAATTCTCATCCATCTCTTCTCAAAACCCTAGTTGCAACCTGTATCTTTCTTCTCGATCTGTTCCCCTCCTTGGCTCCTTCCCTTGGGTTTCACAGCCTATTCGCAACATGTATCTTTCTTCTCTGTTCCCCTACTTGCAGTGGCGGACCCAGGAATTTGACACAGCGAGAGCACTAATTTTTTTTTGTAACCATAATATACGAGTTACAGTTAATCACATTTACTCCAAAATAATTTTAGCATTCATGATAAATTAACAATTTTAAAGTATATATGTATTTTAATAATTATCTACTTGGGCAAACTTGCTCACCTTGACTAAGTGCATTAAAACGGCATTATCACATGTTTATCATATATATTTTTTATTAATAACTCTATTATTACAGTTTTGGGGACAAAAAGTATACAAATGCAATGTGGGGTTGATTCGAACCCACGAATAATATAAAAAACAAGGTATGCACTACTATTTTCTACTGCCTTTTGGAAAAAAAAAAACACATTTTCTACTGCCTTTTGGAAAAAAGGCAAAAAAAAAAAAAAACACACAAAACTCCACAAAACTGTATAGGTGAAAACTAGCAGGAAAAAGGCAAACAAAACATATAGGTGTGCATTGGGTAAGTCTCGAACCTTGCATCTCTAGGTTAAAAGAAAAGCACTTTACCACTGCACCAATAAACAACTACTTACCTGTATTCAACATAAATTATATATATATATACAAAACCGCAAATTTTTTTTTTTAAGGTCGTGGGGGCACGTGACCCCACGTGCCCTATGGTGGGTCCGCCCCTGCCTCCTTGGCTCCTTCCCCTGGGTTTCTCACTCCTATACGGTAGTGGGAGGGAAAGACTATGATATTAGTTCTAAAAATCTTCTTCTATACTTGTATATTTGTTTTGTTTTTCCTGCCTCTGCAGGTCACCAACTAATTCTTTGATTTGTAAGAGTTTTGTCTCTTTTTTTTCTCAAGAATAGTTAGTTTTGTCTTTAGACGTATATTTCGTCTGCAGATCAGGTTCTTTCAGAGAGGATGTTGCTTAATTCACAATGATATTCGTGACAACAGTGCTCTTACCCTACATGATATTTTTGGCTGGGCGCGCAACTCGTGGTGGCATTTCAGATTTGTAGCTTTGGATGTTTATTGATACGTTCATACTTGGTTGGAGTAATTCGTCTTGGTATTTGTTGTCTTTTGTCTTTGGCTAGCACTTTATTTCTTTTGACACTGCTAACTCCAGATATGAATTCTTGACAGATTGTGCGTGTCGCTGTTTGCGTCAGACTCAATGTCGACATCGTGCCTGCGCGCCTTGTGTCAAACGTTTGAGTTGGAGTAAAAGGCACGATTGTGCACCTTGTGTTTTTCTCGTTTTACATTAGTCAGATAATTAGTTTGATTTTGTTTAAGATATTTGTAATAAACTCCATATGAAAGTGCCGTTGGGTTGTTATTATATAATCTTTTCCCATTTTTGGCAACAAAATAAAGGTGATCACAATAGTCAAGGGCAATTGCAGTACTACAACATCGCGATTACATAATGGTAAATTGGTGATCACGTTACTTAATGGGACACACTACGTACAACTAAAACAAAACAACCAAAAAATGTATGAAATAGAACTTGGCAAACGTCGTGGTTACTTCACACAAAGTGTCATTCGTGCTAATGTATCTGAAGGGAGAGATTAGAGCATCCTTAGGCCCCGTTCCGGAACGATAAATAAGTACTTATTTTTTAAGAAGGTAATTTCAAGCTCAAAAATCATGTGCTTACGCAAATAATTTTTCGATCACTATGGATCTTGTTTGATAGATCTCATTGAGATCTTTAATATGGTGCAAAAAAAATTGAAAAATTATTTTTCATTTACATTATTTTTGAGTTTGAAAATATAAAATAAGTACTTATTTTTTAAGAAGGTGTTCTGGAACGGGACCTAGTGGGCTCCTTAAATGGCTCCTAATTAGGCACCTAGCTAGGTGTCAGGACAAAGATAGCTAAGATTTCTTCATTTTAATGCTTCAATGGACTCCATAAAGTGGCTCCTAAGGTTGACTCCTAATTGGTGCTAAGTTTAGGGAGGGAGCTGATCGAGAGTGAAGAGAAGAGAGGGAGGGAGGGAAGCTTGGTGATCCACTTACATTTGTTAAGCCGAAATAGAGTGTAGGACACTTTACGATTCAAATTTAGGGAATCCATTGGGGTACCATTCTACTCCTAAATCAGGAAATTACTATTATCACACAAAATTGGGTCCCATTTATCCTTTTATGTCCACCTCGGGATTTGAATTTATGAGCAATTTATTGGGAGTGCATTTAAGATGCTCTTAAGTAGTGCTCCTACGGAATGTCAACAACTAGTACTCCTACTACAAAATCATATGCATGAGACATACACAGAATTATGGGGGTATATCACAGGAGCACTGAATAATTATTCACAATATACTGTATAATTTATCATCCCAATTTAATGCTCAGTAAAATAACTCAAGAAAATGATATAGGTATTGACCGGCCGCGTTGGGCCGTCTCCGGCTACCGGATGGCCGATCCGAGCCGTCCAAAAATTCTAAAAAAAAAACTATATATATACACGAAAAAAATGGTGTTCACATCAAACACTTTACACATATCGGATGCTGTTGATTCCCGCGCAGGTCCCATCGGTTTTTTTTTTATTGAATTTTTGGACGGTTCAGATCGGCCGTCCAGTAGCCGGTTGGTACGAATCCCCTCCCCCCGGTTGGTGCTCATAGCATAACTCAATAACTCAAGGTACGTAATATGAGAAATGCAATATTGCCAGTGAAGCTTGGTTGATTGAGAAACCAAGCTTATCAAGTTGATTATCTCATTTCTCTCTACAGTGGCAACTTGAGTTCGAATTTCACGAGGAGCATATTTGGGGTTCAGGGCTATGGATAGCCTTTGAACCCCCAGTTGACTAAACATACTAATACTCTGCTAACCCCTCGTTGATGTATATTGTATGGCAAAAAAATATATATATATCGAGTACCATTAAGTCAATTAACATCAAGAATATGTCATGCAAAATTTTCATCAATAAGTATTAACTGTAATGAAGGACCCGATCGAAGTCAGCCAAAGCTTCAAGCACATGCAAAGGTAATCAATCTGCTATCAGATTATGAGTAAATTAATTTGATAAATGATCAATATATCTTTATTTGGCAGCTGAAGTAGTACTTATTACAGAAGTTACAATATCTAGCCAAGCTCGGATAGAGCTAACCAGAACTTATTTGCCTTTATTGTCAAAATAACATCATATATGATTCCTGCTTACCAAGTAAGTAAAAGTTTTAATTATTATCCTAGACCTAGAAGTAGCATCAAGCACATATATATATGAACTCGTATAACTTTTTTTTTAATACTCTTGTTCACGACCCCTAACGAACCGGATAGCAAGCATCAAACACACATCTAAGCGTAGCTGCACAACCCATAAACACACGAGCTTCCATTCCCGCACTTATTGTTACAACGGCCACAATTCTTCTCGTCGGCAGATGGGTTCACACACTCTCCTTGGCAGCACATCTTGGAGTAGTCGCACTTCTTCCCGCACATTCCGCAGTTAAGTGAATCTGTCATCACATTCACGCATTGCTTCTTGCAGCAGTCCGGGCCAGGACTCCCCTTGGTCTTACAAACCCTAGGGTACCTGTCGCACGTCATTTTATCAGCAGGGGGTCGACTTTGGGCAAGGAAACGATTAGTCCTCTGGAGAAACGATGATTCTTTGTTTTGTACGGTGTAAGGATTAGAAACATTTTCTTCTTCGGATGTGAGTGCGGTGGTAGTAATGGCTGTGGCCATTATCACTGCTAGAAAGATGAAACAAACTTTTAGTGAGGACACCATTATATATGGTAATGTATTTGTTGAGAGGGAGAGGGCGAGGGAGAGGGAGAGGGGAGAGGGGAGAGGAAGAGAGATTTGAGAATTGTTATTGATGCCTATGATCAAGGGACTATGGAAGGTTATTTATAGAGGAATTAAGTTGCTTAATGGTGGTCCTTGTCAAGGGCGGCTTGCAATTCAAGTAAGCAGAAGTTAGGCTCCAAATTAATATCCCAACTGAGTATGGAAATAGGGGAAGGAGCTAGAGAGGAGAGAAAAAAAGAACCACAAATTACAATGAAAGCATGACTTATGGCCCATTTATATTAGTTCTCCTTTTTATGTACTACGTATTAAGGAACGTACTATTGTCTGTGTGTCAATAAGTAGGGTCGGCAATCTCACCCGAATCGAGCCGAATTTTTTTTAAGGGAAAATGACAACTCAGAACGTGTTTTGATAATTAATATCCGTCTATGACATTTTTAATATTAACAAATATTCTCAGCATATCCTTGGCGGGTATTCATTATCAAAACACGTCATTGACTGTCATTTTCCCTTTTTTGAAAGGCATCTTTAATCTCTGAAAATGATACAAAAATTAATAGGAACAAGGAATGATATCAAACCCCTAACCCGAGACCCAAATGATCTACAACGCTAAAAGTAATCATATGCCCATCCGAGACTTAAACCCCAAATTTGACAAGAAACCATACACAAAAAACCCATTGCGACGAAGCCCACACCCGTTGAAAGTTGGAACCGAACCGATAGTTATCCGGTAGATCACTAGCCTGTTGGACAACAGCCCACTACCACAGGACGACCGGTTCTCACCCCGATCGTCCACTGCTTTGGCCAGTGGCCTTTAGGGTTTTGTACTGTACAAACCCCATGAAGCGTGGATAGTTCAAGGCTCCTGGAATTGTTTTAACATTTAAAAAAAAAAACGGTTTTCCTAATTATTTTTTTGTTTGCTGTTGTGTTGCTAAATTTAGATTTGCAAATGTTTACGTTATAACATTTTGACCAATAAAACATGAGACGTGCACCCGTGCTCGGGCTAATTGGGGTGAGGGTGGTCCAATATTTGCTTTAAAGGAGAATCGAACTTGAATTTTTTAGAGGAACGAACAATTAAATTAGTCACAGAGTACCTTATAGATGTCGGTAAAATGTGACACACAACTTGAGGCGATATTGAAAATTTGTTGTGTCAAAATGGGCATGCTGGACCATTTTTTTTTTCCCGACAATTAAGGGTGTTCAGGTCAGCTTACGTATACCTCAACTATTTCTTGCCGTGGTTTGGACAAAAGCAAAATCATTAATGCAGGGACTAGGAGATTCACAAAAGATTTTTCTCTTGCACCCTAATCCCAAGCAATGGTCAATTTTTGAACTCGGAATATCTGAATTTACGATTCTCCCTTTTATCACTTTGGCTACCCCTTGTGGTTAATTCGCTGGACTCTTCTCTGCTTGACAAGATCAAAAGCCTTGGAAGTCAATCTTGAAAGGGCAACGGGTTTTCCAACTTGGAATAATCGGTTACAAAAGCACTGTGATGCAGTGATCTGTGGCCATATGACAACCTTTTTCTTAGGTCAATACGCACGTGGTTGGCACCGTAAATGGTTAGGTTTGTTTGCCTAATTTCCAGTACATGCACATTCGATGCCTGAAAAACCAAGTACTCTGTCTGATTGTTTTCACAATATTCACCCCTACAACCATCTACTTGTGACTTTGACAATTCAAAACAAAATTTCAATCCGATTAATAAAAAAACTTAAGGGTGTAATCGGTTCAATTTAGTCGGGATTTTTACTAATTTTATCACTAAACCAAATCATTCGGTTTTGAGATTTCTAAACTGAAACTGGCCCAAACAACTTCGATTTTGATCCGGTTTGGTGTTTTCGGCTCGCGCGTTCAATAACGAACATGACCAGATAAAATAACTCAATTGAGAAACGATTCAGCCCACATACTTAACTAAACCAAAATAAAAATTAAAAGAGGCCCAACAAAATTAGAAAACATAAAATTACATGAAAAAACTCATGAGACTAATATCTAGATATCCCGAGAACATATTAAACCTAATTTGAAGAATATAAAACAGGCTTATGGAAAGTGGGTGGAGTATAAGTTTACTGGGTTGTGAATTACTAGGGTTATCAATTAGTCTTAATATTTTGGTTTGATTTCGGGTTTTCTAATTTACTTATACCAAAACCAAAACCAAGCTAGACCAATAGCTTGGAAAAACAAAACCAAACCAATTTTTTCGATTGGTTGAATTTTGTCGATTTGTATTTCACCCCTACAAAAATGAATCTTGAAACATTTCAGTCACTTTCAAGCTATCAGTGACTCCAATTTAATTTCCCAAATTTCAAATAGTAGCTCCGTTGCTAATAGAAAATGATAACATGCTGCTCAAAACAGAACCGGCTTTGAGCTAAAGCAAGTGTTGCGGTTGCTTTGGGCCTCCAAAAAATTATGAATTGTAAGGGCCCCTCCTACTTTGTTATCCCTTATTATAGTCCAACAAAAGAGGCCATATTTTTAATTTTCGTTTTAAGCTCCCAAAAGTCTGAGCCGGCTTTGGCTCAAAAACAAAACCAATGGTTAACAGCTACCCCACATAGGGGGACTAGACCCAAAACCCCATCAATGAAAGATAGGAAGAAACCCTAGGTCCGATGACGTCTTATTAAGGAGGGGAGAGGACTTTTCATCTATAGTTGTTTCTCTTTGCCCAAAGACGGCCGATGTATGTGGGTTTCGCATGCGCCCAGTTCTCTGGTTCTGCTAAACGGGGACTAATGGCTGCGGGATAGGTAGTCCAATTCATGTCTGAATTCCCCGATCCGTTTAGAGCATGCACCCCACTCGATGCATCAATCATGTCAAATAGCTCTAGACATAAATGTGTCTGAATATGTATTCGAACACATGGATCCCGCATATTTTTCCTAATTCACCGCTTGATTGATGCACCTTTTTCCACCACGTATTAGTCATTTGACAAACTAAAGTTTAAGAATTAAGTAAGCAAATCACTCTTAAGTATCAACAGTTGCTAAATTGTGGCAGAAGAAATGAACCATTCCCTCTTCCGAATGTTTGGCCCTTCTTTAAGTAGTATTATTACTTGGATTCACAGGATTCTACCTACCATAAAGCATTCTATACAGAACCACTTATACGACATACACGTGTTAAGTAAATAAAATCACACATGACTTGAGAGTAAAATGAGTAATCATTTAATATAATATTGAGACATCTTTATTTATTATCAATTGGTTTTGAATTGGATACAAAGTTTTCATATGATATCATCGTGGGGTCCATTCCATCCCATATTTGAAAATTTCACGATCCACACCACACAATGACAGATCAGCAAAATTGTTGCACGAGGAAAGACCCAAAAATGGGCTGAACGTGATAGATTTCAATCGTTGCTGCACATGAGAGAGATGTTAAAGAAATATAGCCACACATTACTTGAGAATGGTATGAGTGATCACTTAATATAATATTGGGATCTTTCCACTCATTATCAATTGGCTTTGAATTTAACATAAAATTTCTACAACAAGTACAAACACAAGTAGTGACCCAACCGCATTTTCTTATGAGATTCATCTAGCTACATCTTTCTTGTTTAGGGTCGTCCCCGAGGCAATTCAGCCCCCAAAATATTGTCAAAAACTATGGCTTTGATGAATCAAAGTTATTCGCATCACAAAAGAAATGGAATGGCAATTTCTTTGTTTTTTTTATTGATAGGCAACACAAATTTTATAATTTCTTTATTTTTTTAGTGGAATGATAATTCTTTTACTAAGGTTAATAGTTATTCCATTTAGAATGGTCATTCCATCATTTTTTTTATGGTAAACCAAACATAGGAATAAGTATGACATAGAATGACCATTCTATTTTAACGTTGATTCCATTGAACAAAACATAGTGCACTTTGCTATTTCTGAATCCAAAGGAGAGGACGTGTAACGAAATAAATTTTTCCCATACTTAAAAATTTGAGAAATATTATCGGAAAACCACACGTATTCAAATAGCTCAAGCTTCATGCTATCCTCTCTCTAAAAACATTAATTGAAAAACAAAAAAATTATTACCTTTTTCTGCATCTTGTTTTTCAAATTAACGGTTTGAGTGTGTGGCATATGTTGCATGTAAGAAACTAATCTGTCACGACTCACATATCATGAATGTGACTATCTATATATATATCTATATAATATCTATATAATATGGGAGAGCGGTACATATTTTTCACCGTTGGATTGGTACATAAATTTCAACCGTTGGATGAGAAATCCTTGAAAATTAGTCACTAATTTAAATGCCTTTCTTTTATTAGTCACTAATTTCAATCAGTTTAAATATCATAATCTCCCAGTTTATTTAAATAGCTACACATTTATATATTGATAGATTCCCATTAATATCCTAATCAATCAGAAGGAATGATCCGGTCAAACTATAAAGTAGTAATCTTACTTAAGGAAATCAATTACAGATTTATTAAAGGAATTATTGATTCATTAGTTCTCACGAGATAATTATTGATAGATTCCCCTTAAAGAGAAAACAGATCCTTAATTAGATTATCCTTCTTCAAAGTTTATAACCACAATAAGATCATTTTTCATCAAAGAGCTTAAGAATTACGGGTTCTGCAGAAAACAGTTTGTCCCAATTAGTGCTTGAATCATCAGAGAGCTTAAGAATTACGGGTTTTGCTCTTACTCTGTGGACCAACGCTTGGAGGGTATTGGACGCTGTAGGCATTGGAAACTCCCTAAGGGAACATTATCCTCAGATTCCTAGGTCTCTCTCTCTCTCTCTCTCTCTCTCTCTCTCTCTCTCTCTCTCTCTCTCTCTCTCTCTCTCTCTCTCTCTCTCTCTCTCTCCCCTTCCTACGTGCCATTCATACTTTCTTTTAATAAAACAAAATTATATCCTTGAAAATTCTTCAAAAAAAAAAATTGTATTCGAGTACCCTTCGGCTAGAAAGTTTCTGAAATTGAAATTTAGTAAGGTTTCTGTCCAATTGAAATATTGAAATGTTTGAATGAGGTTTCATACTTTCTTTTATTGAAACAAAATTATATCCTTGAAAATCCTTCAAAAAAAAAAGAAGTATTCGAGTACCCTTCGGCTAGAAAGTTTTTGAAATTGAAATTTAGTAAGGTTTCTGTCCAATTGAAATATTGAAATATTGAAATATTTGAATGAGATTTTTGGGTATTATCTCCGTAACCATGTATGGATCCTTCGGTTGTGATTTTTTTGTGGTTTGGTCCTTACCCTTGCATTAGAAAAACTTAAAGGCAATGACTAAGAAAAGGAAGACAACACATATTGGCAATGGAGAAGAAGATTCACAGGTATCACTCTTTGGCATATCTACTGTCTTTCTTTTGAAAAATTCATTTGTAGTCAACTAACTCAACTAGAGTTTGATAGGGATTTAATTTTGTTAGGAGTTTGGTAGTGATTTAATTCATAAGGTTTTCTTCTTTGTACATACTTTAGGCACAAATTGGAAAAGAGCTATCAAAAGGAACACTTGCGCAACGTGCACGACGAGAGTGAGAATGAAATTTAAAGCAAAGTATTGCTCGACAATCGCACATTACGTGATATCCGTGACAATCCTAAACCATTTGGGGGTATCACCGTAGTGCTTGGTGGGGATTTTCGTCAAATTTTGTCAGTTGTACCCAAAGGAGTTCGTGAGGAAATTGTTAATGCATCACTTAGGCGTTCTGATCTGTGGGATGATGTGTCTTGACATTAAATTTGAACATGCGATTGAATACAACAGATCCTGCAAATGCTGTTTTTGCAGATTTTTTTATGGAGGTAATATTGCATAATAATTTTAATTACTATTGAATCAGTTATTTTTTTAATGAATCAGTTATTCTTAGCATTTTTGTTTGATTATTGGTTTATACTTCAATATTTTTTTAGGTTGGAACAAACCCTTGAGAAGTGGTGCAACTTCCATCGACAATAGGTAGATGTCAAAATCTAAATGAATTCTTGTCGAGAGTTTATCACTAATTGGATGTGACAAATACATCAACCCCAACATTTTTAACTGAACGCATGATTCTCTCTGCTCGGAATGATGACGTGAATGCAATAAATGGAACTGCACTAAATATTTTCCCAGAAAATAAATACACTTATCTAGCTGCAGATAAAATGTCTGAGGATGACGAAATGGATAGAAGCATCAGTAACAAATATCCCAACGAGTATCTTAACTCATTAGATCCTACTGGGCTACCGCCTTTTAAGCTAGAGTTGAAAGTGGGTTGTCCTATAATATTGTTAAGAAATATTGCCCTAAAGGATGGACTTTGTAATGGCACAAGGATGATGGTTGTCAAATGCGGCTCCTGTATTATTGAAGTTAAGATTTTAACAGGCGAAAAATTTGGCAAATTGGCCTTCATACCAAGAGTATCTTTATCACCATCATTTTCAGATTTTCCTTTTCATATGACCAGCCGTCAATTTCCAGTTCGCTTGGCATATGCTATGACTATTAACAAATCACAAGGACAATCAGTGAAATTCGTTGGGGTTGATTTGCGCACACCTATGTTTAGTCATGGGCAACTATATGTGGCATTATCAAGGTGCACGTCTTTTGACCGTATAACTGTCCTTCTTCCAGAAGAGGAAACAAATTCCACTACCAATATTGTTTACCCTGAAATTCTGCTGTAGTTTGCTTTATCATACCAGGTATAACAAGTTGCAGAGTATTATACTTGAGTTGACATATCCTCTCTTAAACAAATGACTTGGCATACTAACTAGGCTTCTGTTGACATATCATTTTTTTTCTAGGTTTGGGATCGAGAAGCCTTGAAGCACAAAAGGATCAATAGTCTTCAAGATTTTTAGTCTTCACATGTTTTAATGTTTTCATTTTAGAAGTCTCATCGAGGCAGAGATTTTCGTTAATGTGTATCATTTTTTAGTTTCATCGGTGTTTTGGATAGTATTTTTTGATTTGATCAAGTTTTAATTAAGCATTCAAGTTTGTTATATGCGTTTTAGTTGGTTCAATATTTAATTGCGTGCGCTGAATGTTCAATCCGTGCCTTCAGGCACGGGCATGCGCTAGTTTTACAATAAAAACACACTGACGGAAGTTATCTAAAATATTGTACCAAATTGAATAGATATTGATTTTGACGCTCCACTCTTAGGTGCTCCTCTTTTAAGGTGAAATTACGCTAGTAATTTCATTTACAAAGTGGAGCGCATGCGTATGTTGATTTTGACACTCCACTTTTATACACAGGCGCTCCTCTTTTAAGGTGAAATTATGCTAGTAGCTTCATGTACAAAGCGGAACGCATGCGTACAAAAATGGTGCACGAAAATCAATTTCTAATTGAAATTGTCACAATAAAGTATAAAGATGTTGATGCTATGTTCAGAAAGTTAATTATCCCAATTAACGTAGTTTTTTTTTTTTTTTTTTTTTGTGTGTGTATTTTATTGGCAAGTTTGAATGCCTTTTTCTAGCATGCTAACAATTTGGTAAAACAATGTTTTCACTGGAGAGTGGAGAACCTCTACGGTGCCGTCCACGCAATCTGGAGATACGGTATTCTCAGTTGATTTTCACAATTAAAATTCACAATATTAACCACAAGAAGACAAAACAAAATTCACAAATTGAATAAGAAAAACTAATACTCCACCATAAAATAGTAGTATAATATCCACCACAAAAGACATCAAATCCACCATAAAAAAAAGAAAAAAAAAGACATAACATTACATGCATATGGTTAGGCACACCATAAGGTTCACATATGATGTGCTACTCACATGTAACATAATTAACATCACATTGCATGAGGTTACACAATGAGTGCCAATTTTTATTCTCGCATATATATTAGTAATTCAAATGTAATTTCACAAAGTCATGCTTTCAAATATACATATATGGCTGTGCCAACTATATATAGCAAGACAACGGTAAGTACAAAAATCATATAAAAACTTTCAAATACAAATATTACAACATTCTCCATCACCGTATCAACGACTGATCATGCATACCCGCACATCCCATTCGAGCAGGGATCGCCTTTAGTGCACTTGTTTTGACACCCACCGCAGTGCTTCTCATTGGTCAGCAAATTCACAATCTTCCCATTACAACAGTTCAAATTGAGCCCGCACTTATTCCCACACACCCCGCAATTCAAAATGTTCGTCTTCAGATTAACGCATATCCCGCTGCAACAATGATCAGTGTTTAAGCACGTGTACCCACACGCCCCGCAGTTGGATCGATTCTTTTGGATGTTAACACATTTGCCTTTGCAACACTGCTTCCCGGACGCGCACTGCTTCCCACACTTTCCGCAGTTCAAGTTGTCCGTGTTCAAGTTCACGCACGTCTTCGTCTTCTTGCAGCAGCTTGGTGTCGCCACAGTACAAACTCCCGGGTGCTTGTCACAAGTGTAACCAGCCGAGGGCACCGAAGGTGGAGGTGGCGACCAACCGCTTGCGGCCGACAATGCAACAAACGAGCTAGTTATTGTTAGTAAGAGCAATGAAAATATTTTTAGGGACTCCATTTGGCGAATGAATAGTAATTAGCTAGGGAGCAGTGGGAGTGGTTTGATAGGAGCTAGAACTGGGATTTATATGGGGTTTTGGGGGAGGGAGTTGACATTCCGGAAATTGAATTCACAAGTCTTCCTTTAACCCTGCGGGCTTAATTCAAATGACTACTTACAAAGTACTCCTACTTATTACTAAATTATTTCCAAGAAGAACCGGTTGAGATTTGGAATAAGGGAAAAAGTACCAAGGCACTAGGTGCATGGTTTCGGGACATCAAAATTCCAGGAAACTTGCAATGACTGATGCGGTAATTACATGGGCTCCAATCACGTTTCGCCACGTCATGACTTAGAGGACCCATTTGTATTTGGTCATTTCTGGAAGTTGCTCTGCTAATAATCTATGTTTTCTGGATCTTTTTACTCAAAGTTAGATGATGGAGCAGATGACATCATCAACAGTGGGAAACAATAAAGAAAAGCTAGTGTCTTTATGAGAAAAATTACGGCTCAAGGTTTGTCTTCCTAGTTAATTTGATAAGTAAAACAACAGAGGAATTGAAAGTGTCTTCCTTGCTTGACAAACCTTGAGCCGTAATTTTAGCGTGCATGATTAATTACAAGGCTTCGCTCATTTCTTTCCACAAGGAAGTAGAGAAACTAACTGCATTTTCAAGTATGATGTTATGAGGGATTTTGTTTTTTGTTTGATAAATTTAAGTGTTTGCTATTGTTATAAGGAAATTGATATTCGCGCTCCCTTTTTTGATGACGCTCCACTTTTAATATGAACTTCACATTGAAAGTGGAGCGTCTGCATCAAAAAAGAGAGCGCGAATATCAATTTCCTTGTTATAAATAATTAAAGTCAGAACAAAACTCCAGATAAGTTAGCCACGCAAAACTAGTTCACATTGAAAGTGGAGCATCTGTATCAAAAAAGGGAGCGCGAATATCAATTTCTTTGTTATAAATAATTAAAGTCAGAACAAAACTCCGGATAAGTTAGCCACGCAAAACTTTACGCATGTAAGCTAGCTACTTTCCCAGAAACCTATAGGAGCCTAATTATATGACAAATATTAAGCTACTACCAATGTTTTACATGCATAGTTTCTTATGTTACCAATATTTTACCATATATACGTTAAGTGTGGGACGGGGTATTACGATATATGCCCACTTTTATGGTCTAGCGCTATCGCAAGGGGTCCAGCACCAAATCACCTTGTGATTTTCCTGGCAGTGACCTTATGCTTTTAGATTTTCAGCCCACACGATTATGTACGAGCTAGGCTTGATGTAATTAAAAAAAGCCTTGGTGGGTATCTGAGCCAGCCCTAAGTTAAAGTTTATGTTGCGGCCGCTTTAGGCTTTTAATTTTTTTTTGAATTTCAACTACCGCCCATCCTACTTTTTTTACAACATTATAATAGCCCAACAAAAATGTCTCATTTTTAAATTTCGCTTTAGGCCTCTGAAAAGTCGAGGTCGACTCTGGTGGGCATTACAGAAAAGAAGGACTTCTTTGTAAAATATGAGGTGAAATGGGCCCTACTCTGATACCATGTGGAAATAGAATCCCACACGTGACATTCCACCCCACATTTTAAAAATTCGCAATCCACACCCCACGAAGATAGACTAGCAAAAAGGTTGCGCGATGATTGGACCATATAATGGTCACACGTGATAAATCTCAAACGCGGCTACATGTGATGGGGGATGTTAAGAAAATAGAATTTCACATTATTTGAGAATGGAAGGGATGATCACTTAATAACATTTGGGACATCTCCATTCATTGCCAATTGGTTTTGAGATGGATGTAAAATTTCTATATGGTATCAAAGCAAGCAATATATCCTGTATTCGAATCTCATCGCCTATTGTTTGTACCATAAAATTAAATGATCGTAGTGTGACTCCTCTCTCATCTCAGCGCATGTTGGAAGATGAAAAAATGCCCGCACAAAACATCAAAAAGCTCAGCGCTTCTATCCTTAGTTTTTCAGTAGTTTTATTTCTAGTTTTTACATTCCAGTAATGTACTTCAATTAGCTTTTTAATACAAGTCTCGCCCTTCCATTCCCTTCTACTTTTTTTTTTTGATAAGTTCCATTCCCTTCTACTTGTTCGTAGTTTATCATCGAAGCAAACAATTTATCCATTCCTTCTCAAAATTTCCGCCATCAGAACTGACCCGAATGTGTTGCGCAAGTGCCGGCCAAGGGCTTGGATATGATTACGGGATTTGGTCTAATATTTCCACTTCTATATCTTTTTTATTTTGTCTTCTACCATTATGGAAGGTGTACAAAACCATGTCTAGAAAATCAGAAGGGAGGAGGGAGATCACTAGAGAGAAACGTAGCAAAAATAGCCCTTAGTTAATTCTCATTTCTTTCTTTTAATTCTACTTGATTTCCTTATTAATTTGTTGAATACTCAAATTTAAGAAGAAGAAATTTTATTTTTCGATGCCTTCAAGTAGGTTTGTTTTATTTATTGTCTTTCGCTTAAATATTATTAAGTTAGGCTAAATTAATTGCTAGAGCTTGGATGAAATTGCATGCTTAAACAACAATTTTCTCCAAATTAAGAAAAGCATGTTTTCATCGTGTAATTTAATTTCTCCAAAGAAAAAGCATGTTAATTTTCAATTCATTAAAGGTTTTTTTGTTCATGTGCCTACTTTTCATGGAAACATTAATGTCAGATTTTTATCGCATTTTGTCAGATTCATGATTTGTGAAAAACATATATAAACTGTGTTTTGAAGGATACAGTCATGAATTTTTTATTTTAAACATTTGTTTGGCAAAAGAATAACTAATTTTCCAAAGCTACCAAAAAAGAGTTGTTAATAAGAGTCAGTCGAGGTCACCATCTTCATCTTCTTCCTCAAAGCTTTGTTCCACCGCCATTTTAATTTCCACTCCAAACTCTGTATAAAGGTAGATATACAACCCCCATTCCTTCATCCCTAAGTATGTTGTAGTATAATATATGAAAATTGGAGCTCGAATTGAACCCAAATGATGAAACTGTAACAAAACTATCAAAACCAAAGTCAACCTCGCGGCTGCAATATCAAACACTGCGGCCTTGCGGATGCAAACTTTGACCTCCCGGTCAAAAACTACAACTTTGATTTTTTGTTGACCTGCGGCCTCAAACTCGAGTTCGCGGTTGCATGAAGGATCAGTAGAGGGGCGAATGAGCATGGGCGACCACCCTACTCATGTTTTATAGTTTTAAATATAACCTTATACTAGTAGTTTTTGTTTTTTCCTCAAAATCTTTAAGATTGTGTAGGGTTTGCCCTCCAAACATCGTATTGAATAATTCAACACACGTCGTCCAACCAAGATTTTTTAGAAAAAATAATGTTATTTTTAGCAACACTTATATATTTTTGTAGTATTATTTTTCTTTTTAAAATGAATTGGAATGCACAAGATCATATGCATTTATATGATTTTATTTATGAATTATTGAATAGGCTCATCAAAAATAAATACAACAATCCTTTTTAAAAGTATTTTAACGATTTGTATTCGCAAATTAATATTGCCTTCAATAGGTTATAAAACTTGTCAAAATATTCGCCCATCAAATCTTGATCCCTGCGTCTTCCCCCGATCATAGAGACTGAAAATGCATAACATAATTAATCATTAGTCTTCTTCAACAATAACTATTAACTATGGCTGGGAAGTTGTGATCACTATATCCCTCGTGAAAAAGTAGTCAGATTTAGAGAATTGAGATGACAGCAGGTGGTTGTATGAGCGGTGAAGATCCCAAATCTGTCGAGAATGTCTCGGATCATAAAGAAGAACTAAAAACAGTGATAATCTCACGATTAACATCTTGAACCACGATGATTAAGGCAGCGAGTTACGGTTATAGACAATGAATTTGCGAGGCAAACAGTGGCATAAGTACTGATATCTTTGGCTGTTTCTTTGTTCGGGTTTTGTGTGCGGATATCTTTTTGGGTTGGTGTATTTGGTTTGGTTTTTGCTTGTTTGGGTTTGAGGCTCACGAGATTCTTGGCTGTTTTCAGGTCGGTTTTTTTTTATTTTTTCCATTGGAGTCTTGCCTTTTTTTAGATTTTGGGTGGCTTTTTGCTCGTTTGCCCTTAATCCTTTTAATCTTTATAATCCTTCATAAAGATTAATCAATTCTTTTGCTTAGCAAAAAACAATGGCAGAAGTACTAAATGGTCCACCATATTACAGCGGCCTCTCTCTTTCATCTTCTCTGTCCAAAGTACACAAATGAAGGAGAGAACATAAAAAGGAGCCAGCAGCATATACATTATATACACATTATAATATATGTGACGTTGTTTTCTGTATTTGATTTCCATCTATACAGAATATTTATGATACATTGCGGGTATTACTGTATATATGTTCATATCTAGTACTACATCAACTCTGTATAACATTTCCAAACGTAGTAACATTCGCCATGAATCTCGTCCGTATAAAGGACTGATCATGCATAATCGCACATCCCAAGCACGCACACGTCGTTTCCTCTGCACTTGTTGTGGCACCCACCGCAGTGCTTCTTATTGGTCAGCAAATTCACAATCTTCCCATTGCAACAGGTCTCATTGAGCCCGCAGTTATTCCCACACGACCCGCAGTTCAAAATATCAGTCTTCAAACTGACGCATTTCCCGTTGCAGCAATGCTCATTGTTCAAGCACTTGTACCCACACATCCCGCAGTTGGATCGATTCTTTTGGATGTTAAAACAATGCCCTTTGCAACACTGCTTCCCGAGCTTGCATTGATGTCCACACTCTCCGCAGTTCAAGTTGTCCGTGTTCAAGTTCACGCACATCGATCTTCTTGCAGCAGTTCTGTTTAACGCTCCCCGCCACTGTACAAACTCCCGGGTACTTGTCACAAGTGTAACCTGCCGACCCACCGTTCGCAGCCGATGATGCCACACAAGAGCTAGTTATTGTTAGTAAGACTATCGACAATAGTTTTAGGGACTCCATTGGGTGTGTGAATAATTTGGGAAGTGGTGGCCGGGGAATGGTTTCGTACGAGATGGAGCTTTATAGGGGTGGGGTTTGGGGAGGGGAGTTGAAATTAGGGAAATTGAAGTCACAAGGTATGCTTTAACGGGGCCGGGGAGCTTAATTCAGTTGATTTGGAACAAGTAAAAGTAAAGTCACTAGGTGCATGGTTTCGGCCACCAAAGGAAAACTGGAAAGAGGGAGTTGGGTTCCAATCACATATTGCCATGTCATGACTACGGAGGGGTATTTGTATTTGGTCATTTTTCAAGGTTGCGCTACAACTAATCTCTGTTTTCTGGATTTATACTCAAAGTGCATGAGAATAATGGAGTAGATGACATCGTGACGAAAAGAGGGAAAAGCTCGCGACATGGAATAAAATCTAATTGGCTTCCACTCGTAGGTGTTGTTTGATAAAACTGAAATCTAAACCTGAAAATTCACAAACTAAGTACTAAAAATTGAATGTTGAATTTTTTAAGCTGAAAAGCTGTTTGATAAACATATCAATAACTGAATTAAAATAGATAAATGAATTTAGGTTAAGTTATTAGTGATTGTTCTCTTTTAGTTTTATTAATGGATGTCATGTATTATAGTCATGATGGTGGTGGTTGGGTGGCGGTCAGTAGTATGGCGGAGATGGGTTGTGGCAAAGGTGGTGTGGTGGTGGTTGTAACGGAGGTATTGTGGTGGAAGGATGGCAAGGGTAGTGGTGGTGGAGTGTTACGGCCTAGAATTTTTATTTATCTTATTAGTTATTTTGGCCATTATTAATTGGAAGTGTTATGGTTGGGTCCCAATTAATTATTTTTTTTGTGTGCACCTTAGGTTCAATTGTCGTAATTATTATTACATGGGTATAAGCTTAATTAACCATAGTAATTTAGTTTTTACCCCAGTTAGAATATTAGATATTTTGTTAAATTAGATTGCTATAATTGTGGGTGTTTGTTATTAGTGGGAACTACCAAAGGCTATAGTTATAAGCTGAGTACGTAGGGTTTCTATTAAGTTGGACGTATCTTTCTGAGGAAAGAAAAGGTGCGCAGGTTCGAGGGTTCTTCGAGTTCGAGTATTGTTTCAACTGGTGGTCTTGGTTTCTCTAAAATAGGTACCTTGCTCTTTAATTGGTTCAGTTGCTTTCTAATCTACGGATATGTTTTAGTCTGCACCGAGTTCTCCTCCTCGTAAAATTATTAGGTGTGTGGGTTTGTGGCAAGGCGAGAGGGAAGGGACGGGTGCTACGTCGGTTTGTGCGTGGAGGATTGACAAAGATTGTCAGATGTCCTTTTGATATATTAGCAACTAATTCCCTTTCTCTTGTATTATTCAAACTGTGTTTTGTGTTTCGTAGTGGGCTGTTGTAGTGGATATTGGAGGATTAGGTAATCGTTAAAGACTAAAGAAAGTGCAAAAACTAGAGTTTAGAACAGAAAGTTTGACGTGGTGCGAGTGGGAAAATGAAAGAATTGCTTTTACTTGGGTTGGAATTTGGGAATGGAGAAACAGGTGGCTACATTGGAGACATGTTGGAATTGGAAGTTAGAGTTTGGGTTTTGTACGGTTCTCGTGGATTGAGTGAGTTAGTTCTAGGATTAGTTAATTTTAATTTTACATTAGTCTTAATACAGTAAGTTATAATAGTACTACATGATTCTTTGTTCAGGTTAGGCTCGTTTTGCGTGGTTCGAGTTTCATACTTTTTGGCTCAGGTGAGTGGTTAAGTATGTTATGTATTTTCGAACTTCCCCGTGTCCCTTAAATTATTGTTTAGAAGATTTTATGATTGGAATTGAAAACCCATAACTGTTTATTTGGTTACTTGAATCGGCATGCGGGAAAACATTTGGTGAAATCTTTTACTGTCTGAATAAATCTTTTGGTGAGAACTTTGTGGATATTGTTGGGAACACATTTTGGAAAGTCCAGGAAAATTAATCCTCTGTGTGCGGGTGACTCTGGCCATTAGAGAAGAGACCGGGTTAGGCTGGTGACTCTAATGCTCAACGGCTTTCTTTTGCCGGGTCGTTCTTTGGGAAAAGTTCCACGGGCTGCCTACTCGTGGTGACTCAAAGATACGATATTGGATCCAATTATGAGACATTTATTCACTGGCATTTGGTTCTATCGATATTGGTTGTGGTTCCCCATTGTTGTTGGAGATTGATTTGTGATCACCATTGAGATTTATTGGTACATGATTTATGGCCAAATTTGTTCGTTTGATGCACACCTTTGTATGCCAAAATATGTTAACGTGATAATCTATTTTTTAGCCAAGTTTTAGAACTGTATTATTATACATGCTTTTACTACTCACTGAGCTCGTCAGCGGACGGATTTATTCCAACTTCATTTTCAGGCAAGTTGGGCAGATATGCAAGGACTCTGGCGGCATCTCGGGGATTTCATTTGTTGACCTCCTTAGGGTGTCTGATCTTTTTATTTATTTTTGTTTTAATAATCGCTTCCGCATTCGAAACATTTGTCAAAAAAATGGATTCTTTTTATTATTGTTGTTTCATGGATACTGATTGGTTCATGGGATGTTTATTCCCCATGCTTTTGACTGGATCCAGTTGGTTTAAGTTATTGGTTGGGAATGTTCTAAATAAAAAAAAAATGATTGTCTGTTTGGAGGCTTGAGAGTTTTTATAAAATTTCTTTTTAGGCTGCATGTTCTACGAGTTTTAGTCTTGTGGTTCATGGCCGGTCACTTCTCTTTTTGGGGCGTGACATGGAGAGACGCTTTCCTCTTGCTCTCTAACCGAAAAAGCATTGAAGCTGCTACCCAAACCCCCTTGGCTTCTCAACTAGGATCTGCTAAGCTACGATACCACTGCAGATTTGACCCCACCCACATTAGGAAAAGATGATCTCGTATCCGTCTCCGCGGAGATCTCCAGATCAAATACATGACGATGGTGGAGAGTGGTTGAGGTGACAACAATAGTGAGCGGTGGTGTAGTCATGATGAAGAAGCGTGGAGGTGAATGAGGCGATGGAACATGATGGAGAGATAGTGTTGGTTGGAACGATGGTGATGGTGCTGGAGAGATGGAAGTTGTATTGGAAGTGATTATAAAGATTGTGGAGTGGTGGTGGTGGTGACGGAGATGGCATGGCGGTGGTGTTGGCGGCAATGATAGTGATAGTGACAGTGGTGGCGATAGGTTGGTAATGGTGGTGGTTGTAACGCCCCAATTTTTCAAAAAAAATTTGGAGGCATTTAATAATAAAATTTTATTGAAATAACTCCAGAACGACTCTAGTCTTGATACAGATTCTATGCATACTTGATCGCCCCTGCTAATCCTTTTGTGTCCGACTACTCCTCCATTGAATCCTGCACCCTCTGACAAATTGATTGTCGAAGCAACTGATTTACTAAGATACAGACGTATCCGTGAGTAATAAATCACCCAGTAGAATAATCCAACCCAACTACCCCTCTTACTTTACAGCCAGCAAACAGACAATATAATATCGATGCGAAAGAGGAAAGCAGAGATTTCACACATAAACTGATTTATTACTATCCATTAGCCTGATGTATGATCTAAGATCTCACCCGCGAGATCCTTCCTCCCCAACCGCTAGTCATGTCCTGACCCATGAGATCACTTCTTTTTGTTGTCGCAAATACACCGAAGTTATATACCGAGTGTTCATCCCAATAACTACAAACAAAGGGAAAGTTTATCATGTCATGACATAACTATGGTTCGCCTATCTTAATCATCACTTCACAATCATCACTGGACTCCTGTCAGTTTCAAATCATCACTGGATTACCCGCTAGTTTATCAATTCACATTTCACAATCCGCCTGCAAACAATCTCTAACATTGTAAACCTTTTCAATTTATCCATTACCTAGCACCGTCTAGGTGAATTCTATTCGCATACCACTCCATGTCTCTAGGGTCCAATCTAACATATAAATCAAGAATCAGAGCAATATATAAATAATCAAAATGATAATTGAAATAATTAATAAGCATACAAATCACGTAACTTTTTATGAATGAACTGTTGTCTTTAATCTTGTATGGCCAATAAGTTAAATTGATACAAGAAATCTTATCTAAACAAATTTATTTAAAAAAATAAGTCTAGACTTGTATTAGTTTATTTTATTTATTTACTACCAAAGTTGTTATTTTAATTTAAACAATCTAATATTATTTTAACTTAAACAATCTAATGAACTTTTAATACTAATATTGCATTAATACTATTACTAGATGAGAGCAAAATAGTTATGAACACATTTATCATTTCTAAGTACAGTTATGGAACACATAAATTATATTATCAAAAGAAACACATGTGATTTGGTGTCAATTTGTATACTTGATAAATCCAGGTGTTTAACTGTAATCGAATAACAACTTATGGATTTTGTTTAGGGCTGAAACAATACATTAAATATCTCCAGGAGGTTAACAGTAATTTCTATGTAAATTTTTCAAAACACACGCCCAAGAACAGTGGCAATCGGAAAAAAAAAAACAAGAAGAAACGGGTTTTCGGTTTGTTGGCTGCCGGTTTCGTTACAAATAACAATTAGGACATTTATATACTTACGGAGAGGTAGGAGAGGGATTATAATGTCTCGAATTCGATCGAAAAATACGACGAACGGTTTCGGTGAATGCGAACCGGAAATTCACCTCACTTTTTTTTTTCTTTCTCGACCTCCATGGGTGGAGCTCGAACTCCCACTATTTTTTTTCCAGTTGTGGTGGTTTTGTGTGTTGTGAATTTTGGAGAGGGAGAGAGGTATTTATAGAGATGGAGTGGAATGGGGTGCAAGGAATGAGAGAGGATAAGAGTGACAACTGAATGGTTGGAAAAAATAAAAAGGTTAGCCAAAAAAAAAAAAAGAAATTGGGGGGGGGGGGTTGTGTGTGTGTACAAAAACAAAAAATTGTTTTGGAAAAAAGTTATGGTGCATGTGGCACACAATACACACATGGAATTTATATTATAATAAAATCTTTATAACTAATTTACTAAAAATAATCAATCCGTTTGGATGGGTGGAAAGATTTTATTTCTCTGATCATTTTATCCTAAAGGGTCAGAATTAGTTTTTGGCTTTAGGGCTATCGTTGGATAGCCCTAAGAGATATTTGGTTCAACGACTTTTTTAGGGCTAATCAACGAGAGTTTTAGAGTCAAAATTTAATTATGACTATTAAGAATTAAATGATCAGAAAAATAAAATCTTCCCACCCATTCAAACAGATTGAAATTTGGAACAATTAATTTTTTAACCTACAGTTATATATTAAAAAATATGGTTAAAAAATTATGTGCTATAATTTTCAATCCGCTTGAACCGGTATAAAAATCCTATTTCTCTAATCATTTTAACCTAAATGGTCATAATTAATTTTTGGTTTTAGGGCTTTCATTAGTTAGCCCTAAGAAATATTTGGTTCTACGACTTTCTTAGGGCTAAATCAACAAGCGCCCTATAGTCAAAATTTAATTATGATTATTTAGGATAAAATGAACAAAAAATTAAAAAAAAATTCGATTTAAATAGATTGAAATTTGAAACACTGAATTTTGCGTGCGAGAAACAAATTTCCTCCGAAACTCACAGAGCAGCAATTTTCCAATAATAGGGTGTTGTGGCATGTGGGTAATTCTTGAAACCTTTAGGGATTAAGTTTTGGCTTGGAGAAGTAACCCAAGTTAAGCACAGCACGTAATCCATTGGGTTTGTACTGTCGATGACGTGGCAGGAAGTTACTCCCTCCGTCCCACTTTGTTCCGTCTGTTTCCTTTTTGGAACATTCCAAAAAATTGTCTATATCTCACAATCTATAATGTTTTTTATGATTTCGAAAACTTTGTTTAATAAAATAAATTGAGATCTATCAAACAAGATTCATATTTAATATATAAAATATTATAAATTGTGAGATATAGACAATTTTTAAGGACGTTCAAAAAAGAAAATAGACGGAACAAAGTGGGACGGAGGGAGTATAAGTTTGGAGGAAAAGGCCACATTTCCTCCTCTAGCGGAGGGAATTTATTCTCAAATTAGAAATGAGAGACACAAGTACTAACAAATTTAATCAGAATTAAGTAAATACCAGCCTATTTTGTAAGCTGCACTTAAAATATTAAGTACAATGAAATATGATTATTTAGCCAACTTAAATTCTTACTTAATACATTCAATTTTAAGTGTTGAATCGCTGTATCAAACAAAAAATCCGAATACTATTTTGAAAAAAATGAAGAAAAGTGATCTTCCTAGTCTGACAAGTAAAGCATAATTATATTATAATAAGCCCCTCATAACGCTTCACAAACTCTAGGCCGCAGTGGCAGTCAAAAAGATCAATAGACTGACTCTGTCTAGGGGTTTTATCAGTCCCGTTTGCTCCAATTTGGAGTGATTTTTGGGACCGAACCAACTAATTGGGTTTGGAGATCTTTAAACTAGAACTGGTCAAAACTAGATTGGCCCAGTTTATATATATAATTTTCATGATACACATGTACTTTAAATTCACAAGCCTAATCGAGCCGAATACTATTAGGTTCATGTTTGACTTATTTATGTAACGAGCCTCTAATTGAGGCTCAGATTCGGTTCATTTAGTAGACGAATCAAAATTGAACGAGCCTTTATCGATTCGAGTATCGAATATTTCACGAAGAGCTCAGTTCATTTACAGTCCTATGTAATAAAGTCGCGTGAGTCAAAGTTAAACGGCCAACAACCCTTACATAGCGAGACCGAGTTAAAGCGAAATCGCCACAAATCCCTTTATCGAATAAAGGCGAGTTAAAGTGATATTGTCAAAAGTCATGATGAAGTAAGCCCGAGTCAAAGTGAAATCACCCTTGCAAGTAAGGGCGAGTTAAAGTGAAATCACCAAAAACCTTATCAAATCAGGCCGAGTTAAAGTTAAATTACCAAAAACCTTTACAGGCGTTTTTTTATACATCGTGCTGCTCCCGACTTTTTGCATGGCTTTGTGTAATGATAAGAGAGGAATATTAGTTTCCCGTTTTGTAAAGAATTATCACTCTTGTACTCTTTTTGATATTATATAAACTATGTTGTTGGCTTCAAAAAGTGAAATCGCCAGTAAATATAATAATAATCTTTTAAAAGTATTCTAACAATTTTGTAATTTCACAAAGTCATGTTTTCAAATATACATGGATAGCTGCGCCAACAATATAGCAAGACAACAGTAAGTACAAAAATTATATAAAAACTTTCAAATACAAATTAAACATTCTCCATCACCGTATCAACCACTGATCATGCATAATCGCACATCCCATTCGAGCAGACGTTGCCTTTTTCGCACTTGTTTTGGCACCCACCGCAGTGCTTCTTATTGGTCAGCAAATTCACAATTTCTCCATCACAACAGTTCAAATTGAGCCCGCACTTATTCCCACACACACCGCAATTCAAAATGTTCGTCTTCAGATTAACGCATATCCCGCTGCAACAATGATCAGTGTTTAAGCAAGTGTACCCACACGCCCCGCAGTTGGATCGATTCTTTTGGATGTTAACACATTTCCCTTTGCAACACTGCTTCCCGGACGCACACTGCTTCCCACACATTCCACAGTTCAAGTTGTCCGTGTTCAAGTTCACGCACGTCTTCTTGCAGCAGTTTGGATTAACGCTCCCCACCACCGTACAAATTGCCGGGTACTTGTCACAAGTGTAACCAGCCAACGCCACAGGAGGTGGAGGTGGCGACCAACCAGTTGCGGCCGACAATGCAACAAAAGAGCTAGTTATTGTTAGTAAGAGCACTGAAAATATTTTTAGGGACTCCATTTGGTGAATGAATTAATTAGCTAGGGAGCAGTGGGGGTGGTTTGATAGGAGTTAGAACTGGGTTTTATATGGGCTTTTGCGGGAGGGAGTTGACATTCCGGAAATTGAATACACACGTCTTCCTGTAACCTGGGGGGTTCACTCAAATCATTCTTGGAATAAGGAAAAAGTAAAGGCACTAGGTGCATGGTTTTCGGACATCAAAATCCCAGGAAACCTGCAATGACTGATGCGGTAATGTTTGGGCTCCAATCACATTTTGCCACTTCATGACTATTGAGGGGCCATCTGTATTTGTTCATTTCTCAAAGTTGCTCTACTACTAAAATACGTTTTCTGGACCTTTATACTCAAAGGTGCTCAAGATTCGGAATAAAAGTTTGATGGCCTCGTATTAATAACGTCTAAACAAATGAAGAAAAGAGATTAGGAAACGATGATAGGCGCGTGATATCGTAGATATAAGCGCTTAAGTAGGGCATATTAGCGCGTTAGAGACACGGTTTATTCAATTTTCTATTTGATGCCGTGTTTTGTCTTGTTTTTGTGTCTTTGTTAGTTTCGCAGAAAATAAGGCGGTTCTTGCGCCAAGTTTGGATTGCGAGGCCGTGTCGGACATCGCCATGGGAAGTCGTGACGGAGGCGTGAGGCGTCGGGTGACGTGATGGACGCGTCGGGTGCCAAAAAGTGCATGCAAGCACAAAATTCTCACTAAAGTAGGCAGTAGGGCTACAACTCAGAAGTGTAGCCCTACAGAGTGCATTAGCTGGGGAACAGAGAAACCCGTAGCCCTACAGCTATTCCTTGTAGGGCTACTGAAGGTTTTACGGAAAAAATTGTATTTCAATTATTTTTAATTCTAGACTTTGGGGATTAATATAAATACCTCCCCAGACTTTGTTTTTAGGGTTCGTACTTTTGATTAGCAACTTTCTTTTCACGTTCTTTCTTTCCAGAGCTCTTTAATTTTGAAGTTTTCAAGTTTTGTTCAAGAACACATTTTCCGGTAACTTATTTTATGTTTCATTCTTAATTAAAGTTTCTCGTGGATCTTAACTTCGTTTTAATATCTTGTTTTAATTAGATTTCAAACATGATGCAAGTTAAGGTTTTTTTTTTTTTTTTTTTTTAATAATGAGTGAGTAGTTTTTCTGAGGTTTAATCGCTGGGTAAAGGTGCGTTGCGACCCAATTAGGATTCGTCTCGCAATTTTCTGCAAATTAATTCAATTAAATAAATTTAGTTGGTGAAAACTACGTCTGTTGGACGATCCGAGGCATTGCCGGGCTCATGTGAGCTGGAACGGAGGACCAAAACCTGTTCGCCGCTGTGTACGGGACCGGCAACCTTAGGATTCGCATTCTTCGGGATTTCCAATTCTCCCTAAATTTATTCATTTTTTTTAGAACTATGAAAAGCGAGCGGATTCTAATTGGGTAGTAAGCGCTGGATTCCCTACGACCGCGCCTCTCTTTTTATTCTTTCAAGCAATCTATCAGTAGCATTTGTTAATCAATCAACCAAAAGATAAGGGGTGGCTACCTAAGAGCTATTTTAATACTATAACCCGAGGTTCCACAACACACACTTCACCGTCTCTGTGGATTCGACTCCGGTCTTATCGGATATTGTGCTACATCGGTCTCAGCCCTACGCTTGGGGCAACCCATTAATTTAGGACTAGGATTCGGTCAAGCATTACGGGACCGACAACTTTAGGATTCGCATCCTTCGAAATTTCCAATTCTCCCTAAATTTAACCGTTTATAGAACTTTGAAAAGCGAGCGGATTCTGATTGGGTAGCAAGCGCCGAATTCTCTATGACCGTGCCTCTCTTTTTAATCTTTCGAGCAATTTATCTGTTAGTGTTAGTTTGTTAATCAACCAATCGACAAGGGGTGGCTACCTAAGAGCTAATTTTAATTCTACAACCCGAGGTTCCACAGCACACACTTCACCGTCTCTGTGGATTCGACTCCGGTCTTACCGGGTATTGTGCTACATCGGTCTCAGCCCTACGCTTGGGGCAACCCATTATTTTAGGACTAGAATTCCGCCAAGCAAACGATAATGACAGAAAACTATTTTTGCTTATGTCAAAACTGTAGCATTAGCAACACCGTAGAGATTTTCCTAGTTTGATAAGTTAGGCATGAATTCTAACCAGACCCGAATAGGGCGTTCGAGCCATGCGTACTTTTGTCTTAGTTGTTTTTGATAACTTAGGTTGGTTTTGGCCTCTCAAGTGAGTGAGATTGAGAGAGTACGTAGCTAGCAGTAGGAGTAGGGAGGAAGGAAGGAAGGCAGGGGGGTGGTTGGGTGGCCTCGACAACCTCCAACTTCGTAGTAACTATTTCTTTTGTCTATTTTTAAGTGTTCAGATTCGTAACTCTAATTTATTAAAAATACATTATCATTACAATTTTCACATCAACTTTTATCTATACTTTTCATAGCTACACTCTATGGAAACATTATTATTACATTTTTATCCATTAACTTTTCAAAAATGAATCTACTTTTAAAGGCAAAATAAAAAAAATACCTATTTTTTTCCACTAACTTTACACAAAATGGTCACAGGCCAAAATAAAATATTGAACTCTAAAAAATAGATGGAGGGAATACTACAATCCCCCTAAGATATTTGGGAACTTTTCATATAAGTAAATGAAATTGCCTCCTAAGTTTTTACCTTTAATTCTCTCTCCTATGAGTATTTCCTCCAAAAATACGGCACCACTCCAATTATTCACATGTTTTATAATTGTTTCAATTGCAGTTATAAGATAATTATCACAGTATTTTCTGTATAAAAGTTATTTTCCTTTGTAAGTTGATCTCTATTTCTTTACAATATTATTAATCTTGGCCATCTCGGAGTTCGATTCCTGGCTTCGTCCCCTAAGCAGGATAGTATAGTGCACTCTCCGACGCTCTCTCAATGCTTTTATTCTCTTTATACTGGTTTCATTTTTTTATCCTTGTGTTGAATGAAGTTTTGGCCTAATTTTGTTGTTGACATCTATTTAATAAAACTTTTGTCTAATTACATAAACTGACTTAGCGAAAGAAATCAAAAAAGTAATATAAAAAAAACTACACTTGAAAAAGTCAATGAAAGATAAAAAATAAAATAAAAAATTCAACAATTATGCCTGTTTTGGATTATTTTTGTCATCCATGAATTTTTTCAAGCTTTTTGTCATAATTTTTTACATTTAAGATTATCTATCTAATGCAAATAAATAATTGACCCGAGTCGTTTCTCCTATTCGATAGATCCTAAGGTAATTGACCTATTTTGTTCTACTACACTAATTTAATTTGTCTCCCCGAATTCTAATTTTTGGTGTCATCCGTGGTTAATGATGAAAAATTCTTTAGTGATATTTCTGTGGATAAATGTGTCGCGCACCATGTGACAGTACCCCAAGACAACGGGATAATTACTCAGTTAAAAATACACTATGGCTCCATCTTCAAAAAAAAAAAAAATACACTATGGCTCCAATTACAAAGCAAAACATGCAACAGTACATTTATTATGTATAATTTTTTTATTGTAACATCCCCCAACTTTGGATTAAACATTGATCATGCATAATTGCACATCCCAAACTCGCAAACGTCGTCTTTTTTGCACTTCTTATCGCACCCACCACAGTGCTTCTTATTAGTATTCAAATTCACACACTTGCTTTTACAACAGCTCTCATTTTGCTCGCACTTATGCCCGCATGTCCCGCAGTTCAACGGGTCCGTCCTCTTATTAAGGCATTTTCCGTTACAACACATCTCCTTGTCCTTGCACTCATTGTCGCACATCCCGCAGTTTTCCTTATCCGTCATGACATTAATGCAATGCCCTTCACAACAGATCTCGCCGTACCCGCACTTATGCCCGCACTTCCCACAGTTCAACGGGTCCGTCTTCTTATTAACGCATTTCCCGTTACAACACATCTCCTTGTCCTTGCACTTATTGTCACACATCCCACAGTTTTTCTTATCCGTCATGACATTAATGCAATGCCCTTCACAACAGATCTCGCCGTACCCGCACTTATGCCCGCACTTCCCACAGTTCAACGGGTCCGTCCTCTTATTAACGCATTTCCCATTACAACACCTCTCCTTGTCCTTGCACTTGTTGCCGCACATCCCGCAATTTTTTCGATTCGTCATGACACTAATGCAATCCCCATCGCAACAGAGCTCACCGTACCCGCACTTATGCCCGCACGCTCCGCAGTTGAGCAGGTCCGTCTTGACGTCCACACATGCCTTCTCGCAACAGTGATTCTTAACGCTTCCCTTCACCTGACAAATTTCTGGATAGTTGTCACAAGTGTAAGTGACCGGTGGATTTTTCGGGTCCAATGCTGCATCAAAAGAACTAGCAAAAGTTAGTAAGATTACTAAAAATAGTTTTGGGGACTCCATTGGGGTATGACCTTATTAGGGAGTGGAGGAACTGGTGGGGGTGGTGTGATAGGAAAATGGGATTTTATAGGGCGCATGCATTTGGGAATTAAGGGCAGTTGACATTTTTTTTTTGAAAGAGGGGAGTTGACATTTGGGGAAATTGAATTCACAAGTCTTGCTTTATTTAGCTATTGGGCTGAATTCGAATTTCACTACTTTTTGCTGAATCCTTCTCCAAGAAGAATAGGTTGATTTGGAATAAGGAAAAGTAAAGGCACCATGTAAATGATTTTGTACTCCAACACAAAATTCAAGGAATTCAACTTGCAAAGAGGGCTCAGACGGCAATTGGGTTGCATCACAATTTGCCACGTTATGACTATGGACAGACAACGTCAGCAGATTATTTTTTACTTAGGAGAGCATTTCTGCTAAGTTAGAGCATCCGTATAAGACTCTTTATATTTTAGATCAATTTTCATCTTAAAAAGTCACATTATTATTTTAGCTATTCAGTTTTAAAATGTCTACTGCATCAGATCTCTGTATTAAAACCATCCCATTAAAAATATTGTTTCTTTATTCTAAAAAAAGAAGACAGCAAAAAAAAGTGAAAACCATTTTCTTTTTTTGGTTAAACAGAAAGGAAAGTGGGGCAAAACCATTTTCACCAACCAAACCAACAAACAATGATCCCCTCCCCTCCCCCCCCCCCCCCCCCCAAAACGCAGCCCTGGTTCTTCTCATTGAAGGCAGGTTCTTATCATCGAAGAAATCAGACCCATCGAGCCCAGAAGGATCAAATAGCCCTTGATCGTTGACCCCCAGTACCAGATCTGAGAAGAAGGTCAAACCGATCCGTCATAAATCACTTCAAACCTCTCTCTCTCTCTCTCTCTCTCTCTCTCTCTCTCTAGCTCTCTCAGAGTCGAACGGTTGAGAGTTTGCATATATTACAATATTTTATTGGCAAACGAGTGAACAATTCCTCGCGTGTTTCAACGAGGAATTGTAGCTCTTGCCACTTCTTAGGCAACCTCCACGAGCCTGATAACGCAAGGTTTTTGGTGATTTTCTTGGAGATGGCTCGCTACTTTAGTTTAGAAGAGGGAGTAGAGAGGGAGATGTGGATGCTCTTATAAGTTGTGGACAACCACTAGTTGTTATTTTTAATCAAATTGTTTCTACTAAACTAAATATTATAGAAAATGTGTTGAGTGTTTGGAAGAAAATGTGTTGAATGTTTTAGTTTAGTGCAAAAAACTTCAATTTTGACCACAAAAAAAAAAAAAAAAAATTAGTTTAGTATGCAACTTCACAAAAACCAATAAGTTGTAGTGCCAAAGTTTTTTGTGGAAATGGAGCTTTAGATCATTCGAATTTGAGACTTTAACATTTTATGTATTATATGAAAAAAGAGTAACAAAATGAGACCCAAAAATTGTGTTTGGGAGTTGTTAGATAAAGAAGGCTAAAGTGACACATTTGGTATTTTTAGGGTGTTAGTTAGACAATAAAAAATGAAAACACAGTACATATATATGTAGAAGAAATTAAATAGCCAACATGTTTTGGAATTCTACTTAAATTCTTATCCTAATGGATTTGAATACTTATTTTTTCATCCTTTAATTAGTTTGATTGGCCCATTTTGCCCTTATTAAATGCTCCCTCTATTCCTTTTTAAGCGTCCAATTTCATAACTCTAACTTATTAAGGGAATATCATCATTACATCTTTCAATTTTGTCGATGAGACACCTTTTAAAAGTTGATGCATATGAGAGGTGTAATGATGATATTAATTAATAAATTGAAATTACCATACTAGACACTTAAAAGAGACATGGGGAGTAATATACATGCATCTATGAATCAAAGGAAGATGTCTCACCGACACACACGCATGCAATAATTTTACCACTGCCACCATTCGAGGTCGATGATGTCGTTCCAAGGAAGATTGATGCCAAGCAATAGAAACATCATTCGAGATGCAGCACATCAATCTGGTTTGGAGATTGAAACGTTGTTTCACTACAACAAATTACATAATTCCCGACTAACGTTGCCGACTAAATATAATTTGGTCGCCAAATATTAAGAAATTACTGACTAAATATAAATTAGTCAGTAGAAGTTTTAATAATTCCCGACTAAACATATTTTAATCGTTAAGAGTAGTTTTTTGCCGACTAAAAATAAGTTTAGTCGGCAAAAATTAATTTTTATCCAATTTAAAAATATCAATGATTAAAATACAATTTCACGACTAATTTTTTAGTCGGCATTTAATGATATTAGAAGACTAAAAATAATTTTAGTCGGTAAAATTAATTTTTAACCAATTTAAAAAAGTCAATAACTAAAATACAATTTCCCGACAAATTGTTAGTCGGTATTTAATGATATTAGACGACTAAAAATAATTTTAGTCGGTAAAATTAATTTTTAACCAATTTCAAAAAATCAATAACTAATATACAATTTACCGACTAAATTGTTAGTCGGTATTTAATGATATTAGACGACTAAAAATAATTTTAGTAGGTAAAATTATTTTTTAACCAATTTAAAAAAATCAATAACTAAAATACAATTTCCCGACTAAATTTTTAGTCGCTGTTGAATGATATTACACGACTAAAAATAATTTTAGTCGACTATATTCATTTTTAACAAATTTTAAAAAAAATAAATAAAATACAATTCCCCAACCAATTATTTTAGTTGGTATTTAAATATATTAGACGACTAATAATAATTTTAGTCGGTAAAATTAATTTTAACCAACTTAAAAAATCAATAAATAAAATTCAATTTCCCTACTAATTATTTTAGTCGGTACGTAATGATATTAGACTACGAATAATAATTTTAGACGGTAAAATTGATTTTTCTACGATCCATCTGTAATCTTCTGACACCGGATTCTATATATCAGTACTACATCTTGTGGCCAAATCAAAAGGATTAAATGGGTTTTCTGGAGTCTTGATTAAAGATGGATTTAGTACTAAGAGAGAGAAAAAGAATGGTACCTTTTCCAGGCAATTCTGATGACTAAATAATCTCCATCTTTCAGACAGAAGTTCGATAACATCAAGACGGCGGGGAGAGAGAGTTTATTAGCTTAGCTTATTAGGGTTTTTGATGGTAGCTTGAGGCTTATATACCCTTAAATAGCCGAGATTGTGGGGTACGATTGAGGTCATGTTGCATTCTTGTAAAAAAAAAAATTCTAAAACATCTTTCGGTAATTGTATTTTTTGTAATTTTTTATTTTGTTTTTTATCTTAATTTTTTATGGTTAATATGAACTAATAGACTTAGTCATGGAATATCAACTTTTCCCCTTTTTTAAAAATTTCAAAGAAAGGAAATATTTGTTTCAACTACATTGATCACAATGCAACTTTTCCGATCACTACTGCTAATTTTTTTTCCCTTCTTAATCATAAGATTTTCGTAAAATTTTGGCTCGATCGGGCCAAGGAAGCCCCTTTATCAGCACATAAATTCTTAAATGTAAAGAATTTTGTTGTCCGATTAAGTGCCTACCCATATGCAGTTAACTTCATTTTTGGTACAAATGTTCAAATTTGTATTACGTCAAAGATAGATGATTTCGATCATGGAAAAATACCTCAAGCGGAGCTCGGTTAGTTCACTATAACATTTAAACTTCTCCAAACGCATTATATATCTTTCGATAATGTGGTTGCCAATACCAAATGATCTCCGATTTTAGTGACAATGCTATAATAAGTAAGATGTGAAATCCTAACGGTTCAGATTGATCATTATAAAAAATGACTCAACAGTTACCTTAACTATATATATGTTTGATGTATTTGACAATTAACTAATTCTTATGTTGTACTTGTTATTATAGTAGCCACAAGATTGCGAGACAATCTTGACGATCAAGATCGTTGATTTTCTTGTATTTGTTGAATTATTCATTCCAGTAAATTTGTGGCTCAATCAGGTTTAGAATATCCCTTCATCAAGACGTGAATTCATTAGAAAAATAGTATTTTTTATTCAATCAATTGTCTAACTTAAAAAGATCAACTTTAATATTAGTAAGAATGATCTAACTGATAATATTAGAGAAGATAAATGGTTCTGATCGAGCAAAAAAAAAATCTCAAGTGGGGCTCGGGTGGTGTGTTATAAGACTTTTAATGTTTTTGGACGAAGTAAAAGTCATTCCGACTCAAAGAATTATTCCCTACTAAATATTTAGTCTGCCAAGATAAAAAAAAAATCACGGACCAATTAATTTTTGGTCGGGAATGATACAATTTTTTGCGCCAATCTGAAATCTTCATGGAAAAAAATGGCGGGATTTAGGTAATTTCCAACTAAATATTTAGTCGGCAATTATTTTATAATATGAAACGGCGCCGTTACACCTTATCGAAACCCATCCAGTTATACCATTCCCCCATCTCCCTCACGCATCCCCAATCAGTCCATCCCCTCTCAATCGACCCTCTGACCCTTGCTCCAGCCGTAGTCGCTCAACCCCTCTCTCCAACCGGCATCGCCACCGCTGCCACACCCTCGACGAAAGTCCCTCACTCCTCCGACTGTGGTCTCAAATCCTCCTGCTCCTTTCAATCAAACCCCTCTCCTCCGACTTTGCATCTCCAGCCGTGGTGGAGCCGATTTGTCTCTCTCTCTCTCTCTCTCTCTCTCTCTCTCTCTCTCTCTCTCTCTCTCTCTCTCTCTCTCTCTCTCTCTCTCTCTCCCCTACAATCTGGGTTTTCAGTGCTCCAAATGAACAAATCGATTTGGGTTTTTAGTGCTCCAAATGAAAAAATCAATTTGGGTTTACTTAATTTTCCAATTGGGCGGCTGGGACTCAACCGTAGCTTTCATATAGTTGTTGGCGTGAATGAATATTGCAGGAGAATGGGCGCATAATCTGGAGTTCTCTCTCTCTCTCTCTCCAACGCCAAACACAGCTCTATGTCTCTATCTCTGTCTCTGTCTCTGTCTCTGTCTCTATCTCCCCAACGCCGTCCTCGTTGTAGCCGTGTTCTCTCCTCGAACTACAACAGAAATCGGAGCCCATTCTTCATTATTCAAGGCTGAGGTCGCTCTGCTTCTCCTCAACAGGTACAATCCAAGATCAGTCTTTGTTTTTGCATGTGTTGAATATACTGATTATCTACTAATTTGGTTGATTTCTCTCATAATCTGGGTTTTGCATGTGACTGTTATATGGTGAAAAATGTACCACATTGAACCCCCAAATATATTTGTAATGGAATGCAAATATACTTGAACAAAATGCATCCACATATCCAAAGAGTAATTTAAACATTTTACAATAATTGAATATCCTAAAATCACAAGACAGTTTTTTTTTTTCCAAGAGCCGATAAAGCTGCAGTGTGATGTTTTTCCCCTCTAGGTACAAAGTCTGTGGTTAATATCGAAGGCATAGGTTGACTAAGCTCTTTCTTGACATTGTGCAACCTCTTCTCCTGAATTGGCCCCGTACACACTCCTTGCACAATACGGAGGTTAGTGCTATAAATGATCATATGAAAACAGTTCATGCAATGTTAAATAAGCATGATTAGACACCGTCATTTATTCTAAGAAGCCATAAATGATCATAACTTTACAAGAACAGAAGCATACGTAGGGGGGGGGGGGGAGGGGGGAATCAACAAACATTTGGTTTCACATTCTGTTTTCATATAGAATCTTCTCGCTTTTTCTTCTCTATTGTTAACTCCTCTAAATCGTAGAAACAGTATTGATAATTTGATATCTACATTGCTTACTTCTAGCTCATCAATTGCTCTATGCATCCGTGGCTTTGATTAGTGTTTAATATGAAGGTTATGATTACTTCTCTCCCACTCCGCAATAGAATTTGGAGAGGTTGTCCGCGGGTACACGAGATGAAATCATAACCACCAGTCTTCTTTCCGCCTAAGAGACATACAATAACCTAAAAAATATCAGTACATGACAAACAGTAACCAACAGTAGCAGTGTGCATTCCAAATAGATCCGTTGCCCAAGTAATTATAAACTAGGATCATCTCTCCTTGGTCACAATAGTATCAAACGGGGTGTTGGTGTCGTGCCGTGTCCGTGTCCCGTGTCCGCATCCGTGCAACATAGGTTCTCTTTATTGAGAAGAAATGAAGAATAGTTGATACTATTGTGACCAAGGAGAGATGACAGTCGGGGTGTTGGTGTCGTGCCGTGTCCGTGTCCCGTGTCCGCATCCGTGCAACATAGGTTCTCTTTATTGAGAAGAAATGAAGAATAGTTGATACTATTGTGACCAAGGAGAGATGACAATCGGGGTGTTGGTGTCGTGCCGTGTCCGTGTCCCGTGTCCGCATCCGTGCTACATAGGTTCTCTTTATTGAGAAGAAATGAAGAATAGTTGATACTATTGTGACCAAGGAGAGATGATCCTAGTTTATAATTACTTGGGCAATGGATCTATTTGGAATGCACACTGCTACTGTTGGTTACTGTCTGTCATGTATATCGGAGCGGTTCAAAAGACACCCAAAAAAATACCTAAAAAAACACCCCAAATCTCAATCTCATAATTTCCGATTAAATTTTTATGATCCGAACTGTTCAATGTGTGCAAAATGTGATTTTAAGGGGGCTCGCGAGAAATTAGCAAAAAAAAAAGACCGGAAAATGCTTGATTTGAGCAGTTTTATTTAAACCGTTCAATAAAAAACTGTTTGAAACTGTTCGGATCAAGCCTTTCCTGGTCATTTTTTTTGTTAATTTCTCGTGAGTACCCTTAAAATCACATTCTAATCACATTGAGCAGCTCGGATCATTAAAATTTGATCGGAAACTATGAGGTATTTTTTTAGGTGTTTTTTTGGGTGTCCCCGGAACCGCCCCGTATATATATATATTCAAATAAGCTTCGGACATGTGTCTGGAGAGTGTCCGGGAGTGTTGGTGTTCAACACCGGTACGTGAGCTCCGACGATGTGTCCATATTTTCGTACAAAGCCACTACATTCAATATGGAAAAGGAATTTTGTTGAACACCCTAGAAGCATTACTCTTGAATGCCAACCGAAGGTAGGTCAAAATTCACCTTACTTTTATTATAGCATCCCAACTTTCCCTGTTATTGTTAAATTGCTCCTATCATGCTCGACATCTTCAACTGATTGTCACCAAACCATCTATAAGTCTGAAGAACTCGAAGGCTCATTTTGTCAAACAGTTTGTGTATGAAATTATGGTCTACAAAGTTGTCGAAATTGGTGGTCGGTGTCTTTGGAAGGGGGAAGGTGTTTGCAATCAAAGGAAGGAGGAAAGAAGGAGGAAAGTTGAATACATGCCTTACCTGTCTTGGGCTCTATTGAAATACACTTGAGTTGTCTCCATTATGTTTTCGTAGTTGGAGCCTTGGTTGTCGGCTGGCGGAGTTAGGCAATTGAGGAGAACGGGCTGACGGAGGGAGGCTGTAATGCTTTTTTTCCGGAGGCTAGGGGAGGCGTTGTTTTGTAGTGTTTACGTTGGAGTGTTGCATTGTGTCGGTTAGGAATGGGCGTGGGGTTTGTATCGTTTATGTTTGAGTGTTACTTTGTGTCGATTGGGAAGGGGCATGGGGTGGGCAAGTTCAAGGTTTTATTTTTGGAACATAAGAGTAGAAAACATTTTCGTACATTTAAAAAAAGTGGTAGCATGACAATATTTTGAGATATAATAAAACAAACATTTGGTTACTTCTGGTGGAAGAATAAAATAGCAAGATTAACGTATTTAGTTGTTGAACTTACAAATTAGATGGCTCTCTTCATTCTTATACCTATACTCGAGAAATGTTGTTGTATGTGCGCATGTATCAATATCATGGTGTTAGGTTTCTTTTCTTTCCTTGATGTACCATTGTTAAGTTTGTACCGATATCATTGGTCTTATTATTGTGTTTTGTTTTTTTCACAGATATTGGAGTGTCTGGCATCTCGTTAAGGACTATATATGAAGAAATTGAATTTTTGCTGTGGATTCTACCATAATTTAGTTTTCTCGCTGTTGAACTTTCCTATTATTTTGCACTCTAGGGCTTGGATATGATATGTTTGATGCTACGTACACTTTTCGTGATATGATTTTTTGTTATTTTGTACTATGCGAATTCGGATACCGTTTATTAAGTATTTTGGTGAACACCATTTATTTATGGAAGTTATGAATGAATTGTACTTGAATTTCCTTACTTGATTACAGTAGATTAGTGAATAGATGTTGCTTACTTTAATTTATTGTGAATCACCAAAAAAAAAATTTAAGCAGATTTTAGAATTAGTTTTAAAATATGTAATATTATATTTTCCGACTAAATACTTAGTTGGTAAAAGCTGTAATGCGCCAATAAAAAATCTTACATTTGCTGACTAAATAATTAGTTGGTAATTTATTAAATATTTTCCGACTAAATAATTAGTCGGTAATATATCAAATATTTTCGGTAATTTATTAAATATTTGCCAACTAAATAATTAGTCGGTAATTAATTGAAAATTTTTCGACTAAATAATTAGTCGAGAATTTATCAAAATATTTTCAGTAATTAATTAAATATTTGCCTACTAAATAATTAGTCGGTAATTAATTAAATATTTTCCTACTAAATAATTAGTCGAGAATTTATCAAAATATTTTCAGTAATTAATTAAATATTTGCCAACTAAATAATTAGTCGGTAATTAATTAAATATTTTCCGACTAAATAACTAGTCGGTAATTTGTTAAACATTTACCGACTAAATATTTTGTCGACAATAATTAAAATTAGCCGACTAAATAATTAGTCGGGAAAAATCTTTTTATGCCGACTAAATGGTTTTTAGTAGGTAATTACCTTTGCCGACCGCAATTCCCCGACTAAATTGCTGACCAAATTTTTTAGTCGGGAAAGACTTTTGCCGACTAAATTCCCCCCTTTTGCCGGCTAAACTGTTAGTCGGGAATGGTGTAATTTCTTGTAGTGTTTCAAGGAAGACAACAACGCCGTTTCGAGGTGGGCTGCACATCGCTGCCATTGTTGTTCTGGCATGGCTTCTCCCCATCCAGAGAGAGAGAGAGAGAGAGAGAGAGATTGTGTGCGAGTGCGCGCGCGCGCATGTGTATCGTACGAAATCAATCTAATACATAATTGCAAAGACACTTGCTGTGAAAAGCCTCTTCTGTTTGCCATGTGGCACTTACCTAGTAGAATTTTAATTGGTTTGAATCATTAAATTGCATGTCATCTTGACCTCAAAAAAATCCCCAAAAGCACTCTTCATTAATGTTTGACCTCCTTCTATATAATTCATAAACTAAGATTCCATTTGTTACTCCACATTTATTACCTTACCAAACCATTCCTTGATGTGATAAATTTTAACAAAAAAAGATGAATTTGGAATCCGCACATGATAAGTTTACAAAAATATATTAAAGACAACGTTAATGAGCATGATAAATTTCTTATATAAGAACATTTCGATGAATTTATCGATTATGACAAAATTGTTAAATTTTTATTTTGCATTTATGAAAAATTCATCGTATCCAATAAATTTACCACAACAATAAATATATCAAATTTACCATAAACGCACACGTTGCTTTCAAACATAACGTCAATTTTCGTGACATATTTTTACAAATCTTCAATCAAGCACAACCACATAATCAATATACCATGTATTTTTTTCATAAAAAAATAAAATATTATGACTTTAACATTAGTATTTTTCAAAATATGTAAGAAAACATAAGTATTCAATTTAAGAATTACTCTGTATTACATAACTATTCAATGGGACATTTATCTATTTTTATTATATAAAAGAAGAGAAACTTTTGGTGTAACCTGTTATTGAAGTCATGTCACAAAAGCGATTTTCACTTTTGTCTTAATCAAAATCCAAGTTTTATATCTCATTTTAATATAACATGATTAACTTTAGCGCGGAATAGTAAATTACTAAAACTCAACCACTCACCCCACTCCCAAAAAAAACTACCCATCCACACTTTCACTCTTCAAATATTTTCACTTGTACTTTCACATGAACACACGGAGGGTGTGCCCCCAACTGTTAGTACAATTTAAGATTGAGAACATAAGTATTTGAATTTCAAACCCATTAAGAAGAAACTGAAGTAAGGTCCCCAAACATAGCAATTTCTACTATTGTCCTAATCAAAACCCAAGTTTTATATCCGATTTTATAACATGATTAACCTTAGGGCGAAATAGTAAAATTACTAAAACTCAACCACTAACCCAACCCCCAAAAAAACTACCCACCCCACTCTCCAAATATTTTCACTTGCACTTTCACATGAACACACGGGGGATGTGCCTCCACTGCTAGTACAATTTAAGATTGAGAACAAAAGGCATCCGCAATGGGTTTAGTATATTTGTGTTAAAATATTTGTTAAAATATGTATTAAAATAAAAATGGATCACACAAATGTGTGTTAGACATTACTAACATAGGAGTGTATTAAAACATCTACAATGAGTTTGGTAAATTTGAGTGTTAATATATTTGTTAGGATAAAAAATGGGTCCCACAAATGTGTATTAGGAGTGGTGGACATTTATATTTTATAGTTAGAGTTTGAATCATAGAAGTGGACCCACTTATTGTTTGCTAGTATAGTTGTTAAACTTGACACACATGATAGCATACTACAAGATTTAACACACTCTAGCACACAAAATAATACAAACATTATGGCACAAAAAATATATTTTTATTTACTAAGTCTTAACATATACAATTAAAACACTAGTTAGTAAACCCATTATGGATGTTCTTATTCAAGTTTCAAACCCATTAAAAATATAAAAAATTGGTGGGAGGTCCACTATAGCATGTTTGTAACCCACTAAGTCCATTTCTAAATTTCATAACCCCTCTAGTCCACCAATATAGTTATATAACCTAATAACTCCAATTTTCTTAAAAAGTGATATTTTTCAAGACCAAAAAACCCTCCTATATAACATATAGAGAGAGAGAAACCCTAGATTACAAAACAGATCTGAGCCTCCCCTCTCCCCCTCTCTCTCTCTCCTTCCCTCCCCTGGTGAACCTTCCGCCTCTTTTATCTACGCCGACAAGTTCTCCCTCACTCACCACGAACTGGATCGGGCCCTCTCTCTCTCTGATTACTCGTTGTCGCCGCCCTTCCTCACCGCCGCCGCACTTCTGATCCTCCTCCTCACACAGACGCCGTTGTCCATGGCAGAAAATCTTGGGGCCCACGTTCTCTCCACTATCCAAAAGTTCCAGGCCTCATTGTTCGCGCAGCTGCCGCCCACGGCTATACCCACGTTCGTACTTCCACCATCGCGATATTGAGGAAAAAAGGAAAACCCAAAAATAGATCTTTCTGAAAGCTTCCCAAGATGTTGAAAGTAGTGTGTAAGTAAATCATAAACACAAGTAATTTAATTTGTTTGTGTTTTAACAGGGTAGCGGTATAATTCAACCTAATTGCTTTCATCTTTTGTTTCACAACTCTCTTCGGCTGCAAGAAGACCATCCACCCGTTCAAGAACTTCTACGCCAAGTAGATGAAGACCCTCAGGACCACCCTCCTCCACATCCTCCACCAATCCATGTCTTTTAACTCCCCCACCACCTCCTCCCCACCCACGTCGCCCTCGACCTCACATGTGCACTCTTATTACTGATTTAAAGTTGCTATCAGTCTGTGAATATATGGTTATATGTCATTTTGTTCTGGTTGTTATTTTGTCATGTGAATATGTATGGTATTATGTCATTTTGTTCGGTGAATATATATGGTTATATATTCAGGTCTATTAGACCACTGCGCGGACCAATTCAATAACGTAAATTTATTAGTTTTATTAGTTTTCATGTATAAATTTATTAGTTTTATTTGTCAAAGGAACTAATAACATTATATGTTCTCTTATTGAATTAGTTCACGCAGCGGCCTCTCAAAATACATATGGATATATCCATATATGAGAATATTTGTGACCATATATACATCTATATGGTTATAACATTATATATATATATATATATGAGCTTGTATTGACATAAAAAAAATATTTCAATTTGCATAGAGAACATATAACGTTGTATATGAGATTTTGTCCTGTAAAATTAAAAAGAAAAAGAAAAGAGGAATTAATAGCGTTTTATGTTCTCTTATTGAATAGGTCCGCGCTACGGCCTCTCAAAAGCACATATGGATGTATCCATATATTATCAAAAACAAGTCGAGAGGCCACTGCGCGACTAATTCAATAAGTGATGGACAATAGAGTATATAACGTTATATGTGAACTTTTGTCATGTGTAATATGCGATTTTCCTAGGGTTAGACATATAATATTATATCTCGTTTTTGAGATATATTAATGTTGTTTATGTTGTTTTGAATATGTATATATGTAGGTGGTTATGAGAATGCTATTCAGAGGTAGATAATCAAAATTTTGAAGGATCCGATGAAGGTTTTGATGAAGAAACTGGTGAAAAAATGAAGCTCGACCTCCTGTGACCTCATCAACATTCAACTTAGGATTCAAGGCGAGACTAAAAACAAGGATAATGGCGGCATGATATGTGAATATATAATGTTATTTTTTTGAGATATATAATATTGTTGGAAAGATATGATGTTATTTTGAGAACATATAATTTTATGTCATATTTTGTGAGACTTAGAGCTACAGAAGCTCAGACATAATATTATAGTATATTTTATTTTTTTGTGAGATTTAGAACTACAGAAGTTCACATATAATGTTATATGTTCTGTTCTATTTTTTGTGAGATTCAGAGCTGCAGAAGCTTAAATATAATGTTACATGTTTTTTTTTTTTGTTGCAATATTTAGATATTCAAAAACTCACATATAATGTTATATATTTTGTATGGACCAACATATAACGTTAAAGACTAAAAACAATAAAAACCAAAAAGAAATGTTGCATGTTAGAAAATTTTTGCCATACATATAATGTTGTATGTTAGGAAATTTTTATCATTCATATAACGTTAAAAAATCAATACAAGAAAAAAAAATAAAAAGAGAAATTTGTCACATATATAACGTTAAATGTTAAGTGTAGCGGGTTCAATAAAAAATCGAGAAAAATGAAAAAATACTTTTTTTGTAACAGATATAACGTTATATGTGGCGTGACGGCGGCGGCGGCTTGATTGCAACAAAAATGGAAAAAATGAAAAAAATATATTTTCGTGTTAGTCAAACAAGGCCCTTGTTTCTTAGATGGAGTATTTTTGTCATTAAAATTATTTGTTTCTTAGATGGAGTATTTTTGTCATTAAAATTATTAATGAACGTAGTGGGTTATGAAACTTAGAAATGAATTAGATGGGTTTGAAAACTGCGACAGTGAAGTTATGCAAAATTCTCCCCTTAAAAATAAACCTAAGTAGGGTCCCTAAACAAGATGCCGATTTATTTTTTATAATGGAAAGTACTCCACATTACTGAGAAAATTTTGTCAGAGTGTAATAACCAAATTAGATTTTTCTGAATTCACATGTTAACGTTTTTCGGATAGCAAAGCCAGACGGTGAAACTGTGATGAACAATCACGAAGCCAATAATAGGGACAGGCAAATCGAAGAAGACCCATCAAATCAAGGGCACCAGCAGCAGCCGGGATCTCCACCGATGGCCGCTTCCGCCATGGACGGCGTAGCAGCCACGGCTCTCCGGTCGGTCCTCCACCGCGTCCACCAAGCCGCCGAGAGGTCCGGCAGATCCTCCGACCGGATCAGAGTCGTCGCCGTCAGCAAAACCAAGCCCGTCTCTCTCGTCCGCCAAGTATACGACGCCGGCCACCGCTGCTTCGGCGAAAACTACGTCCAGGAGATCCTCGAGAAAGCGCCTCAGGTTATGAGGAAATTAAAATTTTTTTTTTAACTGAATTCTATGTGGGTTTTCTGCTTTATCTTTAATGGTAGACCCTAAATATAATTCTTATCTATAGCTCCGACAATCAAAGTCTATGTTTAGCATGGCCAAGAAAGACAGCATTTTTAGCACCAAAAGGATCTCGTTTCTTCATTTTAGTGCCACCCTTTACTTGAAAGTTATTTTTTTAAACTCGTATGCTTTCTCTAGAAACCTACTCTCTACGCGGGGGGGGGGGGGGGGGGGGGGTTGCATAGCTCTAATTGTCTGGTTAGGAGCGAATTTTTTTTGGTTGGTTTCTTTTAGGGAAAAATTTTAATCTCTTGGTTTTTGTAGAGATTCCAAGCACAATCTAGTTAGGGAATGAAAGAACTCCATTTGTGGGGTTTTTATTTGAGGTTACTGGGCAGTAAATTTATTGGCAACAAATGCAGTGGAAATTTAAATGTTGGTTGAATTTAAAGGAAGTGTTTTAACTTGTCGTGAGTGGCAACAAATGCAGCTTCCGGAAGATATTGAGTGGCATTTTATTGGCAATTTGCAAAGCAACAAAGTGAAGCCTCTCCTAAGTATGCTCTCTTTCTCTATTGCGCATATGCTTGATACATAGACATGTTGTTATGGATTGATTTCATTTGTCTAACTGTAAAACGAATGGGCCTCTGAATTGGGTATAATTAAGTTATGAGAAAATAAATAAGCAGCAGGAACAGTACCTCAAGTAATGAAGCATTATGGACTATATAAAGTGATTTTGACTTGCCAAGGAATCTTAAATTATGAGCATTGCTATGAAAATAACTTTAACCTATAGGTTTCAGATGAGACTTCTTTTGTGGTAGATTTCCTTTTGTTTTCTTCTCTCAAAATTATGCTGTGATGGGTTATTATGTTTAATATTTTACTTTCGGAAAGAGATATCAGTATTTTAAGCCAAGTGGAAGGATTCATTCAAGGAATTGACCCCTCTTGCAGGCTTGGGGTCTCTTGGGTTGTACTTTGAGTAGGTTTTTTTGCTAAGTTAAAGGATGGAGGAGGAGGCAACCGGGCATAGTAACCCTCCCCTGGGCATGAACATAGGGACTCCAGGCCCGCGGTGGGCCCCGGAAGGGGCCAAAAAGCCATAGCAATTACCGCCACACCAAGGGCTAGTGGACCACAATTGGGCTTTTCAGGAGGACCAAGTTCGAGAGGGCATCGTTAGCACGACTTGAACCTGTGACCTCCTAGCCATCCAAACCCTATGGGAGTGAGCCATAAGCCACCGGGCTACTAGTTAAATAAGGGAAAATGTGTATATTGATGTTAGAATTTAGTGGTGGAAAGATTGAAGCCAACAATTGGAAAAGTTATACTCCCTTGGTTCCAAATTGAGAGTCCCTTTTGAGGATTCCAACTATTTAAGGAGACATGCAATGATTACACCTACAATGCCTATTATTTCCACCATTACCCCTATATTCTACCGACTTTATAACACTTATATTCACCTTTGAGGTATTCTTTTGGAAAATCACCAAATTTTTCTTTCTATTTTTGGAAAAGGGCCATCATTTTGGAACCCAAAATGAAATAATGGACTCTCAATTTAGATTCGGTTCTTTTTTAAAAGTCAAGGCATGAGATGTTTGAGTTTTTAAAAACTATCCCATACGAAAACTATTTTAAGGGGCAGTGTTTGAAATTATGCTTTGCAATTTGATATTGGGATTCAGCTATTACAAGTCTTCTTAAAAAGTTTGAACTCCCAAGAGGTGCTACCAATACTGGACAGAGGGAGTATCCTTTAGAGCATCTCCGATCCCTACCCTTTTTTCCAGGGAAAATTAGGCATAAGGACAATAAAATAGTTTTCATTTAGGTGAAAGACAGCATCAAAATAGTTTTCAGTAGAAGTCCTTCAACTTTTTGGGTTGTTGAGCCACAAGGACAAAATATATTTTCACAAAAAAACTACCCTAGGGTAGGGTATCCTAGGGTAGGGTAGGGTACCCTAAGGTTTAGGCACTTTTATAAGATTTTAGGGTGTACTTTCCTATTATAGGGTTTTAGTGATTTAGGCACTTTCATAGGATTTAGGATTTTAGGCACTTTCATATGGTACCCTAGGGTTTTAGGCAATTTCATAGGGTACCCTAAGGTTTTAGGCACTTTCAGTTATTAGTGAACTTTTACTAGTTTTGCAGAAAGTGTATTTTAGTAATCATGCAACACACTTGTCCTTGTGTTTAGTTGCAAAATGTGTTGGTTCTTATGTTTGATTGCAAAATGTGCTTGTCCTTGAGCTCAAAAAATGTAAATATGAGGGATTTTTGGCTAAGTCTTCCTTTTTTCTACCCAAACCTAAAATTTGAGTAAAAACACTAAGGTTCATCTCCAATGACATACCCATTAACCTATCCATTTTGAGTTTACCCTTTCCCTTACTCAAATTTGGGGGGACCCAAATCCATACCCTTTTTTCTCGACACCTCTTTTCACTTCTTAATATTTACAAATGTGCCATTTTGACTTAAATTTTGGAGGAAAAAGCTGGAAAACACTAAATTGGGGTTAAAAAATGGGTGTAGCATTGCAGAAAATTCATTAGGATTCTTATTGGTTGGAACTACCAATTGTCTTGGTAAAAATTTGATATGTTAAAGGGTCTTCGCTGGAAACTCTCCCTATTCCTGAGGATGTGCTCCTTGTGTGATACCTTGGGGATCCGAACGAATTCCCTAATGCTCAAATTACTGCAGATCCTGCCAATTCTCCTCCGTCAAACAGGTAAATGTTACCTCCCCCCAAGGGTGACCTAGTGTAGGATGAGAGTAACCTCTCCTTTTCTTCGTAACGAGTGTTCCCTGAGCAGCAGATCATTAATGAGTGAATGTAGCTGTGATAGCAAAAGTTTCACTGAAATCGGAAATCAATTTTGACATACCCAAATAGAGCTTTTGACCCAAATTTTCTCTCAAATTTGGGTTAAAAAATGGGTCAGGGCTGGAGATGCTCTTACTTTGTTTGTCTTTTCCTTCTCCTGGTATAGTTTCCTTTTTGATACTTCTTTTTGTGACTTTGTTTGTGTCAAACAAGAGGTGGAGCATTTGTCTAGTATGACTCGTACAGGCCAGGCATTTGAAGTTTCTCGGTTACTTATTGTTTTTGTTGCTCAATTCTTCTCAATTGTGCATGTTTGTTATCTGTCAAGTGTGAACTGCCTTGTTCTAATTCTGGATGTTCAAGTCTTTTTATTTCTTATTCCATTGCACAGCTGGTGTGCCAAACCTGGCCATGGTGGAGACTGTAGATGATCAGAAGGTGAACACTGACTCCAATATGATATATTACAAGTTGTATTTTAAGTTCTCATGTAAGAGCAAAAGTTATCCTTCCTAAGCACCAAAAAAAGAAGAAGGAAAGAGCAAGTGTTTGGATTAGGTGTGATATTCTCATATTCTCAATTACATTCTTATTTTAAGAATGGAAGATGAATTTTCCGAGATGTAATTCTCTGCCCGTCCAGTTTTGTTTGTCTATATAGGGAATTCCAACTTTTTAAAAGGGCATGCATTTAGTGAACTCAAATTCAACTTTAACAATGTCCCTTTTTCTCCCCACTTTTAAGATTCTCTATACCATTATTAAGAGAGAGTTTTGGAAAAATATATGTTTTATGCTTTGACTTTTCAAGTCGAAAACATTTGGGGCATTTTAAAATGGAAAGATGGACAAACAGAGTGGGACAAAGGGAGAACTAATCATTAATGAAATAGGTGTTTAATTGGATTACTTGTGTCTCTTCCAGCTTTTGATTTACTAGTGAACATGCAGATTTTTGCTTTTTGTGTTTCTCAGATAGCAAATAACCTTAACCGTGTGGTGGAAAACATTGAAAGGAAACCATTGAGAGTCTTGGTCCAAGTAAATACCAGTGGAGAAGAATGTAAGTTACTGTTGTGTTTGATGGTTCCAAACATTTTAGCTTTTTCTGACCACTAACCCCTTAATCAAGTAAAAATGCCAGTGGAGAAGAACGTATGAGGATTTTTATTTTTCGCCTTGTTTGCAGCAAAATTTGGTGTCCATCCGTCTGGGTGCTTGGAACTTGTGAAACATGTTAGTATGGCCTGTCCAAACCTTGAATTTTGTGGCCTAATGACAATAGGGATGCCAGATTATACTTCAACACCAGAGAACTTCAAGGTGCTGTTTCTGCTGATATACATATCTTTTGGTTCTGTGGTTCTCAGTTGTTCCCTTGTTGTGAATATTTTTCTCTGGTTTCTCATGCTTTTAAAGTTTCCTGACACCATCAGTGTGTTGGTATCAGACGTTAGCAAGCTGTAGAAGTGAAGTTTGCGAGGCACTTGGAATTGCTGAAGAGCAGTGTGAGCTATCAATGGGGATGTCTGGAGACTTTGAGCTAGCTGTAAGTGAATTTCTGGTGCTTACTTGGAACTGGAACTTTATTGAGAAAATTCCCATGATGTTGGTAAATTTCTTTGTTGGAGGAAAAAAAAGACAGGAGGATGATGATAAATTTTTTCCTATTGTACCACGAAACTTAATTTTTCAAAGTGGCATATGTTGAAAACTTTTTGCTTCATCAGCCTGATCATGCTTGTTATAATATACTTCAATTGCAATTCATTGAAGTAGAGTTGCAGCAGAGAGTGGTAACCTAATGGATAGACTTGATGATTGGTGCAGGTTGAACTAGGAAGTACCAATGTGAGAATTGGATCAACCATATTTGGAGCAAGGGAGTATCCGAAAAAACAATCAAACTAGCAATCTGAATCTTCTCGCTAGAAGAGCGAACACCATCTTTGTGTTACCTTGTTTGGTGCAGTTGTCATGGTGAAGCTGTTTATTGTTGGGATTTCGGTTGATCTATTTCACAGCTTAACAGCTATATTTGATAGCGTAGGAAATTGTTCTGTTGTACTCTGCAGAGCTAGGCGTCCGAACTGAGCATTATACTAGCGGGTTTTTTTTTTTTTTTTGGAATAACAGGGTGCCCGGCCAGCTACGCCTAGTAATTTTTATAAAGTTGGATTTGATCTGAAATCAGTGGGGAAAGATTTGATTAGGAAATCTCCTGTGTTGTATTGCGGTGTGGAAGGATTACGTTGATATTGAAAGCTGGATCTCGTATTGCGCGGGGGAGAATATAAACTCATATGCATTCTTCTGAATAATAAGAATACAATTTGCAGAGGGAAAGGTTGAGCCTAAAGCTCCATTTTATCCGACAGGTTCAAACCAGAAAATTAAATAAAACCCAGTCTTAAACCACTTGGTAAACCAGGCATAGTGTTTCGAACAACTCTCAATCTTATAGATCGAAGTCTGATGATTGCATTATTAATCATCTTATTAACAACCTTAATAAAAGATAATCACAAAATATCAACAAATTGATCAAATCATCTCTCTATCTTCGAATAATTAAATAAATCCTACTATCATAATACGGAAAGAAATAACTTAACTTCCAAGCACAATCATCGGACCAAAAAGATTTATTCCCGTGTTGCTTGACATGGGGCTTCCACAGAGGATTATTCCACTCTAACCAATTAAGGACTGAACCAACTCGACTCCGACGAGTTAGAACCAGAACCAAGAACACTGTCTAAACGAGAAATACGTAGTTTCAACATGAAGTTCTTTTCCACTTTGACATGACAAAAATCCGTGGCATAAGTGAGAATGTACTTTGTCTCGCCATCCACAAAAGAGCAGTGGCATAGCCAAGAAGTGGCATTAGTGGGAGCACCTACTAAACACAATTTCAAGTAACAAAAATTTTACTCCACAGCCAATGACTGAGATAGGGAAAAAAAATTGCACTCAAGATAAGACCGAATCAAATATGTCCATCTAGTTTTTCTTGTTTATTTATTTTCCTTTCGAAGGAAACAATCGTCTTTAGTGAACTCTTTGCATATTTAGCTTAAAGAATTATTTTTTTGAAGTTTAGATGAGAAGAAATCGTAAAGTCAACAAAATTGCCTCATTCCAAAAAGGACCAATGAACAAATACTAAGCAAACAATCCCTCATTTTTGTGCTACGTCTAAAAAAATGATTCTCTTGAATTACCTATCTGTTATGTTCTGAAGAAGGAAACGTAAAGTTTTAAGTGCGAAGTATTTAATCAAAGACGCAAATTAGTTCAAATATTTGAGATGAAAAAAATTGAACATTGCAGTGGAAGCATGTGCCTCCGTGGGCATATGCTCCCTCCGCCATTACATAAGAGAAAGTGCTCGCATGACCACAATGCTCAACATCACGATCCCATAACCATGTGCAGCCCAAGAGAATACGACAATTTAAGAGGCATAATGTTACACCTCAATGTCTACCGATAGCGGATGTGACAGAGTTGTTTGTCGACCTTCAGCTTGGTAATTGGGGAACCAGGCCTATGATACGGCTTGGGATGTACTCTACTTTCAAAACCCAAATGTGTTCACAGCTTCTTCAGATGCAACATTTTTCTGCAACTTCCGGTGTCAAATCACTAAAAATATGACCGCGTTGCAACTCTTTGGCATCATTCATGTCTTCTTTTTCTTGCAGCGAATAGAAGACGAATAATGTCAACCACATTATCTTGCAACTCTTCCTCGGGTTTGAAAACAAGCGGGTTATGAACTACTTCATCAAGCTTTGACTTCTCGCATTCTTGGGCATGTAGATTAGCTTCATTCTGCAGTACAGAAATGTTGACGTCCAATTTCACGCCACCACTTGCAAATCAAATAGTAGAACAACAATTCATGCATCGCATGGACTCCTGGATTTACTGTTCTTCAAATAAAACCCGAGTCAAAGCTGTCAAAAGTCAATTTCCACACTCTGTTGCAATTAAAATTCAACCTTTCAAAAGCGACATCTTTTTGCCATAACAAGCGGAGAAGCAATGGCAGGTAAAAATCGGTGCGCAACAAGCAAATGGCTTAATTAATTGGTCCATTAAGCTTGGGAGAAGGACAATCTCGAGCTTGAAGTCCAAAACCTAGACAATTAAAGCATTTTCACTTAAAATTACCTCCAAATGATGCCGGAAAAGATGATGGAATAGCATGAGAAGGCCAGTTTAGGAGCTTTGCTAGAAATGGGATCCACAGTTTTCTTGTTTCTCTTAACAGCATCAATTGACGAATGTACAGGAGCACTCTTTCGAACCTCTTCCTTTATTTGAAGGGCGACTTGGACAGCGTCTGCCATATGGTGAAGTTCATTGGCAACCAATCTACAGGAGATTTGTGGATTTAAACCCTAACGATACATGGAGATCATAACCTCTTCATTCCATATAAACTTCAATCTAGTCGCCGAACTATAGAACAATCTAGTGTACTCCTCACAAACTTCCTTCGTTGTGTCATCTGAGTAAACTGTAAACGAGCACTGTGCTTGTAACTTCATTTCCACCCATGTAAGAAATGAGAGAGACACACACAAAAGAGCTGAAGGCCTGCTTTTAAACAACTCTCAATCTTTATTAATCAAAGTCTGATGATTACAACCCAAACCATCTTATTTATAGGCTAAAAAGACCTTAAGAAACTGATCAAATCCTATCTCTATACCTATATCTTCATGTAAACCAATCCTATCTTAATATGAAAACAAATAAATAAACTACCAAGCACAATTATTGAACAAAAAAAGATTTATTCAGCTCCAACCAATTAAGGGCTGCACCACCACGTAGTAACCACTTCCCCTTCCGATGGCTAGGCTGCTGCTGCACTGTGGTATAGTATAATGCATAATACTCCGTCCCATTTTGTTAGTCCGTTTTGGAATTTTCAACTTCAAGGGGACATGAATAATGCATGTCCCCTCAAAAAGTTGATTTCAATTTCCATTATTCTCCTTTAATTCTCACTTTCAAAATTATTTTTAACCATTTATGACGGTTAGTTTTTCCAAATCTAAACATCTTTTTTTTCTTTGATTTTTCAGATAGGACTAACATTTTTGTAGATCTCAACATGGAACAGGGGACTAATAAAATGGGACGGGGGTAGTATACTATACTTGACAGTTATCGCGGGAAATTGACAGTTATATGCAGTGCTGCACTCATACCTTTTCACTCTAAATTAGATGTCTTCGTAAAATCTGGAGCATTGTAGAAGCAGCAGAGTTCTCTGCCTCCTTTACTCTTGGCTTATCCTTTCCTGATACCGCGTATGGCTCACTACCAATATCAATTTGAACAGAACATATGAATCTCCTTTCATGAGCAGGCCCGGATTCCTTTTCAACCCTATGGTTCCAGAAGACCAAAAAGTATGAGAAAAAGAAAGGAACGAAATTTTATTCAGATATACAACACTTGTTGAAGCTAGGCCAGAGTTCAAAATGTAATGAATGCTTAGTCTATGAATACTTATTAAGTGTCTTTTGATTTCTATTTTCATAATGTTAATTATGTTTTTGTTTTTTAATCCTAATTTGACAGAAATACTTCATAAAGTTTTCGTATGTAACTTATAACATATAAATGAATACATAAACCTAAATATGCGAATACTGTATTTGACTTGTACAGTTGTACTTAATGCGTAGGCGTCCTAGTTCTTGAAAAAGTAACACATTGTGTCCGTATCCGTGTTTCTTAAGGGTAATAAGCAAATCCACACCTATAAGTTGGCTTGGCTAACTGCTTCTTCTCACAAAACTGATTCAGCTTCTGCTTTGCAACTTCAATCTCCCCAACTTGGTTGAGTACAAGTGGAATTCCGTTCAACAAACTTTTGTCATCCACGGTTTCTGTCATTTTATTCATAGCCTCTTTTACACCATTCCTTGGTAAATCCTTTTGACTTGAATACGTTGAGGCAATAATTCCCTTCATCATCTCTTTACCATTGGCGGTTTCTGTCAACTTCGACACGGCCTGTTTTGCAGCATCAATCTTTGCTGAATCCTTTTGACATGAATATCCGCAAGCAACAAACTCCCCGTCTACAAAAACACAGGCGGTGTTTTCTGAATCGTTTTTCCTGTACTTGATTTCCACTTGTTTTCTCTGTTTTTGGCATAACTCGTACAGCACGCTAACCGGCTGTGGTTGTTGCTTTAAGTCTTCAAGCATAGCGATAGGTTCAAGAATACTCCTGAAAATCTACGTAAGAATATAAACATCCACAGCCATCACATCATAAAAACTACAACCATGAAAATGACATGTACAACGTTGTATTGCTCACCAACCAGAATTCTTTCAAATCACAACTACAATCAACAAAAATAGCTGCAGCAATGGACTCAACAAGGTCTGCCAACAGCTTTGGTGCCTTCAAACGATCACCGTACGTGACTGCATCATCATGCCGGACTTTCGAAGCAAACTCCTCAATCTGTATAATCGTAAGACTTGAAAACAAGTGTCAGTACATATGTATAATGGACGAAATTTGCTTTTATTTATGCATCCATCAAACAGATTTCAAGCAAGAATAAAGGCTTTCTGACTTGTATATATCACGCTCCATATGTGAGTTGGAGCGTAGCCTTAATTGGATTTTATTCCAAGCATCCTTGAGATTAATGATAAGGAGAAAATTCTCCTACCATGGGATTGGAATAGTACTCTATAACTTGCAATTTGACTATGGGTACTGAAGTGCACCGATGGTTCACAAACCGGCTTGTGGAGCCCACTTAGTGATCCAAATCCTGTAATAATTTTAAAATAATTTTTCAGATTGTCCTACAAAAAATCACGTTCACATATTATGAATGGAACATTGGATCAAGTACTTACAGTTATCTTTACCAAAAAAAAGTACGTACAGCTATCTGATCAATATATCTTTTGTAGGACCACTCAAAAAATTATTCTAAAATTATTGGATAGTTTGGATCATTTAAGTGACACCCCGAAGCAGGCCGCACACGCCGATCTGTGCACCATCGGGGCACTCCAGTCAGTACCCAAAGAAATATGGGTACGTATATCTTGTATCTTGTGTGTTTTGGCTGAGGGAAGAGCAGAAACTTCTCAGCGAGGGGCCGTGAGAGAGTAAACATTGCTCATATAAAAATAACTATGTGACTGAATCATCGATCTCACATTCAAACTGTGGAGAAGCTGATTGCATCTACGTCATCTTTTTCTTCTTTTCATCAAAATTCTTCATTTTCCTAGTTCAGCTAGACCAGAAGAACCTAAGAAGTAACAATGCTAGCTCCGCGTATCTGAAAACTGTCATTAAAGGCCACAAAAAATACTGAAGAATCAATTCTTTTGGCCTTCGATGTAACATTTTTCTGTTCTGATCCAGTTTTCTTGAGTTTACGGCACTTCCCCTTCGAAAGATGAACCTCAAAATTGCTCCATAAAAACAGAAACAAAACGTAGTTTTTGAGATAGATAAAGGAAACCTCTAACTTCTTTAGTGTTCTAAACTTCTAAGAGAAAGTTTCATTACAGGGGGAAAAAAATAGTACAGATCCATGCAATAGTTTTATAGTATGCATGAAATTAAATTCGACAATGATACATTGAATACCTTAGCCTCAACAGCAGGTGCATTAATCCGAATATATTGATGAAACCCGTGTCTTACAGCCAATCTTGCAAGTTTCTCAGTACTGATATTGGCTGCACGTATCCGCGACAGTTGGCCAGGCTCGAGATCAGGATAAGTATGGTAAACAAACATCGAAAACGTAACGCAGATTATGGCATCACCAACAAACTCGAGGCGTTCGTAGGAACGCGAGTAAGGCCACGAAGAATGGGTCAAGGCCTCTTGCAATAGATCCTTGTTCCGGAAGTTATATCCTAAAATCCTTTCCATTGCAGACAATGAGTTCTCCGCCGCAGCTGCCGCATCGCAGCCGCAAGTGGTTGATGCGGATACATATGGTATGTGAGTGCCGTTAGACGTCTTCAATCTTTTCGCCGCGGTTTCGATATCTTCTGTGGTTTGATTGGCGATTTGGTCTTCTTCAGAGCCTGAATCTTCCATTGCTGGTGACTGCTAAGGAGAAGATTAATGCAATTATCAGGGACAATGGAAGACAAAAACTGTGAGGTCCTACTACGTCGTCGTACCATACTTTAGGACTTAGAAATGCTGACGTGGGCGTGAGGACTCCTAGGTTACTACTATTATATAACAGAATCCTTGGAACAGGGAAAGTTACCAAAATTTAGATCTTTGTTTGAATAATAGATCAGGTTGGAAGTGGAAGACTCATTCACCAAGCCAACAACTGTAGGTTCACCGTCCCAGGCAGGGCGTGTTTGCAATAATGGGGATACAACTTTAACTTGAGATTCGGCCGTAGATTTTAGATTTCATTCATTTTTTTAGAATTTGTGTTGCAGAATCCTAAAAGCTACTCAGACCCAATTTCGAAATTTTGAGAATTTCTTTCCTTTTTTTCAGGTTATCAGAATCTGTAGATTCTAAAAATCAATTTCGTAAAACTTTTGACAAACATTCTAAATTAATTAGAAGCTAAAATCTAAAAATCTGTCAAAATGATCTTTCGCAAATACCCATATAGAGCATGTTTGTGAAAAAAATTCTGAGAGCACATTATGAGATTCTAGCTTCTAAAAATCTGCAATAGAGTATTTGCTGCAGATTTTAAAAATCATCAGATTTTTTAAGGTCTTTTAAGGAACAAAAGTTGATTTTTTTTTTTTAAACTACAATTTAGATGCTTTTACAGATTCTAGCTAGATTCTGAGAAGATGAGTAGCATAAAGACAAAAATATTTCTTGTCATTTTAACAATAAACTAATTCAAAGGTGAAAAAAAAATCATTTTGCAGTTTTTACTACAAACAATACTACTCTTCACCTTCTGCAATATTTAGGGCCTTTTTAGGTTCGAATTTTGCTGCAGATTTTCTGTTCTGGATTTTAATAGTTTTTGATAAACTTGTTTGTTGTAACTGTGAGATTATGAGAATTTCATTCATTTTTTGAGAATTTTGTGTTGAAGAATTCCAAAGGCTACCCAAACCTAGCTTTGGAATTTTGAGAATTCCTCTCCGTTTTTAGGTTCCCAGAATTTGTAGATTCTAAAAATAAGTTCTTAGAATTTTTGATAAACATGTTGATTTTTAGAAGATAGAATTTAAAAGTAAAAAGTCTGTCAAAATAATTTTACACAAATACCCACTTAGTATAAAATCCAAAGCTATTGCGAAATTGTTCACAGCTTCTCTCAAATCTAAAATCTATAATCTGAAGCAGAATTTACAATCTACAGTAAAATCTAGCTAAAAGAGAAGGAAATAAAATATAAAAAAAAAAAACCATCGCAAACCTCCCATGGTCCCCAAGGGTACAAGACATACAAAAATCAACTCCCCTTCCGTTGCGGGATAAAAGGAAAAAAAAAACTCCCCTTCCGTTCTCAAAGCCAAAGGAAAAAGAACCTTAAAATGATAAAAGAAAGAAGGAAAAAATAGAAACCAACTAGGGAAAAGAAAGAAACAAAATAAAATTATAACCCGAAAAGGAAGTTAGACCAATAATCTTTCCAACCTGGGAAAAGAAAAAGGAAATTAAACTCTCTTAATGATAATAGAACATGAAATCTAAAACAAAAAATAATAATAACAAATTATACTATGTTGTATGCCTAAAGTGAATGTGAGCTTTAAAATATTTAGTTTTGTTCTGTATGCTAAGATATTCTAATTCGAACAATGCTGTAATTTATTCCAAGGATTGTGATTTTGGCACTCCAAAAATTGATGGAGGAGCTCCAAAACTGAACTATGTTAATACACAAAACGATGTCATTTTGGAGCCCCTCCATCAATTTTTAGAGTGTTAAAATCAATTTCCTTTTTCCAAATGGATTTTGTAATTCAAAATCTGTAGTAGTGCTTGTATAATACCTACATATTTTTATGTATGAAGACTAGCGAGAGTCCGTATCGAATGTGGATTCTAGTACTACATACACTTTTAGTGAGGTCAACACAAATGTGTGGTGGATAGATGTGTTTGGGCATTGTTCCATAGCCTCGAATTAATTACGCGAACCAAAGAAATCTACACTGATCCATAATCAAAGAGATCTACTTTGATCCCTAATCGCCTATCCAAAAGAAAAAAAAGTGAACACAGTTGGAAATTCGGACTTCAGGTTGGTGTTGTGCGGTGAAGTATACAGCACTGTGTTGCGAACCTTCTAACCGTCGGATCGTGCATCCAACAGCTCGGAACTCATCTTAACAACCAACAATCTAGAGCCGTTCTTATTGAGATGAGATTCGAGCCGTCGGATCGTGATCCGACAGCTCGGAGGTGCACAGCACGGTGCTGCGCGCACCACTGCACGACACCATCCCCCAATTCTGGAAGTTCAGCCTCGCAAGCATCAGGATGTATGCCACACTATATAGATCTCTGTTTCTTGGGTAGTCCAAAGAAATCCAACTCTGTTTAGAAAAAATATGTTCAATTTTCCAATGGTACATACTCAATCTGTATGTCATATTTACATCCTTGTAGACACAATTTTGTTAATTCGGGCTTGAGGCTAAGCCCTCAAGTTTTTTCAACTAGGTCAGAGTCTCTTCAAGTTTGAGGAAGACACTCAAATCTGCATAGTATTACAATGCTTCCCATGGACCCTATCACCCATTTGGTTCACTACTTCACTGAATATTTCAACGCGTCCTCTCTTAAGCTATGCCGATCCACCCATTCAATCTCATCTTGAGGAGCATAATCACATTGAGCCATGCATCTCCCTCGAAAAACTGTATTTGCATGTTAAAGTATATTTAGAATGTCGGTTCTAAAATTAGATCCCAAATCCCTCATTTCTTTGCTCAAGAATTTCAATACTCGAACGATGTCTTCGTGTTGGGGATGTGAAGTGTGATGTGTTAAGAATGTCGTAATAGTTCCATTCAGCTCAATAAAACTCCAGCCAGGAAGTTTTCTAAGGCCAAGAGATCTCATCCGGACCCAGGCCTCACTCACACCATCCCATCTTTCCACTGAAGCATAGCTTTGTGCTACTTGCAAGTAGTTCCTAGCATCCGTTGGTTTCGCCGTGCAAATATCTCTAGCAATAATGTTCCCAAGTTCTAAACTACCACTCATTCGACAAGCATCAAGCAGTATGCCCAAAACACCTATTTCGGGCTCTGGGAACATCTCCTTGTAAAAATCGTATGCTTGTTCAACTCTTCCTGCTCGACTCAGGAGGTCAACAATACAAGAAAGGTGCTCAAGTTTTGGTTCGACCCGAAAGTCCTCTCTCATAGTGTAGAAGAGATTTAAACCCTGGTTGACTAGCCCGTTATGATTACAGGCACTTAGAACAGATAGGAAAATGACATGGTTAGGCTCGAGGCCAGTAAGCAAAAATTGATTGTATATTTCCAAAGCCATAACCCCTTTACCATGACTTCCGTATCCAGCAATCATTGTGCTCCATGGGACCAGATCATGATATGACATCCGGTCAAAACACTTTCTAGCTGTGTCTAATTCACCGCATTTACAGTACATATCAACCAAAGCTGAGTCAATCATGTTGCATGATCCAAGGAAGCTCCTAATGACAAAATTGTGGACCCATTTCCCCTGATGGAGAGCCCCAATCGAGGCACAAGCTTGGAGGAGGGAGACTGCAGTTAATGAATCGGGTTGTTGAAGGGTTCTCCTCATTTCATTGAATAAAGATAACGACTGGTATAAGTTGCCATTTTGTGCATACCCAGCTACAATTGCGTTCCAAGAAACCACGTCTCTTTCCTCCATTGTATCGAAAACAATATGGCTATGCACCAAGTGATTGCACTTTACATACATAGTCACAAGAGAGTTTTGGGCAGCAATATCGAACGGCATTCTTTGCCGTAACATGTAGGCGTGGATTGAAGTTCCAAGAGATAAGGAGCCCAGTTGGCCACAAGCTGCAAGTGCACTAGCTATGGTGGCAGTAGATGGCATAATATCTGAAAGCAACATCTTTTGGAACAATGTAAGTGCCTTGTCTGCACATTTATTCTGTACAAGCCCTGATATCATTGCCGTCCATTGGATCACATCCTTATTTGGTGTTCGTTCAAACATCCGAAAAGCATTATCAACTTTTCCAAATTTTGAGTACAAAGCTATAAGAGATGTTTCCACATGTGCATCCAATTCAAATCCTGCGGTTAACATCAAAGCATGTACCAATTGTCCCATTTCAAGATCACCCTGCCTTGCAATAGCAGATACCAATGACCCAATTGTCTGTTGGTCAGGATCCACACCTTCAATCCTCATCCTTCTCATTAGATCCAAAATTTCTCCAACATTCCCAACAACGGCATAACCAGAAACCAAAGAATTCCATGAAACTATTTCTCTTCTTTCCATAATTTCAAACAAGTCCCAAGCATCTTTAACTCCTCCACATTTACCATACACATCCAACAGAGAATTCAACACAGCCATATCAGACCCAAACCCGTAACATATAACACAAGCATGCACACATTGCACCTGTTTAACTTCCAAAACTCCACAAAGTAATCCAAGCATGGTAACCGAACTGGGTCGAATTCCCTCGTACCGCATCTCCTCATACATACAAACAGCTGATTCGAAATCACCTGTTCGAGAATAACAGCCAATAATAGCAGTCCACGGAACCACGTTTCGTTCCGGCATTCTGTCAAACACTTGGCGGGCAACGCGGGTGCGGCCAAGTTTGGCATAAAAGTGGATCAAAGAAGACCCAATGTAAGGATCAGGAGAGTACCCATTAACTAGAACGTGTTGGTGGAAAGAAAGGCCGTGGGAGAGGAGGTTGAGCGAGGTGCAGGCTTTGAGAAGACTAGGGAAGGTGTAGGGGTCTGGTGGTGTGTTGGTTTTGAGCATGGTTGCGTAGGTGAGAAGGACGTCCTCGTGTGCGCCTTGGGATGACAGACGGTTGATTGTAGCATTGAAAGACTTGGTGGCGGTGGCGGTGGCGGTGAAAGAGGAATGCGATGGGGGTGGTTTAGGAGGGTGGAACAATTGAAGTTTCAACTTGTTCATAGCTCATATTTTTGTTCCTAGTTGTTTGCCTCATACTGCAGTAGTACTCTCTAACGAAATAGGAGAGTCTCTACTTCTTCTTAGATCCCAAAATAAAAATTACTCACTCTGTCCATTTTTAAGTGTCCTGCTTCGTAATTTCAACTTATTGAAAAGACATCATCATTATACCTTTCACATCAATTTTTTCCTCCACTTTCCCTACTTACCCATCATCATTACACTTTTACTCACTTACTTTTTAAAATGAAATCTACTTTTATGAACAAAATAGACAATTCACCAACTTTTACCCACTAACTTTACAAAATGAACACTTAAAGGGCAGCTCAAAATGAAATACCGGACTATAAATAAGGGACGGAGGGAGTATATACATATAGTCATACACAACGGTTCTTCTGCTTTTGTTTTTGAGGAATTTACATTTTCTCAACTCAGAAGATATTCAATTAGATGGTTCTCAAATAAGATATTCAAAGTGACTTATTTTTTGTTTTTATTCAAATTTTTTTCATATCACTTGGCTTATCATCAATTTTTTGGAGATTATTGCATCCTCATGACAAGAGAAATCTAAAAACTAAAAAATTTTGATCGAAATCCAATTTTTTTTGAATAAAGACAAAAAAATTGGCTTATTGGCTTATTTTCGTCTTTATGTGGCTTTATTTGGCTCATTTTTTATGAGAAAGTCATTGGCTTTTTTAGAAGAGCAACCCCTCAATGCTCATCATCATGTGATATTTACTCATTCACAGTCGGATAGTTATGTGAGTCCAAAATTAAGTATATAGAGTCCACATAAATTGTGACGATGCCCCATGTTGAGTAGCAATTTACTTATTTGTCATAGAACTTTCATATGGTTAGGCCATCCACAACGGTATAGTCAAAAGCCAATTATTTTTAAAGTTAACAATGTTGCTTCAAAAGATGACTCATAATGGTATAATCAAACTTAGCAACATTCTTAGAAATAATCAAATTTTAGGCTTTGGATAACCAAAACTAGCAACATTTTTCAATAATCAAAATTTGTGAACCACACACCACATAAGTTAACTGGTTCTCAAATTTGTATACACGCATATTTCAATTGGTATTTTCTTCTTCTATTCTTCGCGTGCTTCATCTTCATATTGTTGTTTTCCTTGTTTTCTTTTGATTTTCTTCCATTTGGCTTTGGAATTGTGACTGTGATTCCATCATTTGGGAATGAGAGGTGCTCAAAAATTTCATTAAGAGGGAAAGAGAATGGGAGGGAAAGCTCTGAATCCTCTGATTTTTTCCTAAAAAAAAAAAGAGGGAATCGATAGATTTCCAGAAAGTCACCGATTTTTTCTCCAAAATTAAGGGAGGGAATTGATATAGTTTTGCCAAAAAAAAAACATAATGGAGGGAAGTGAATGGCGGAAAACCCAGAGAGAGAGAGAGAGCGAGTGTGTGTGTGTGTGTCAAATTGTAGTAGACCGCTTATTTTAGTTATGGACTAAAAGTGACCATTGTAGACCTCAACATTATTAAGCTTAACAACCTCTTAAATGAATTATCAAAAGCTATTATGTCAACTTTTGGTTATCCATTTTTTATTATACCGGCCTTAGATTTTAAAAATAATTTGGAAAACCACCGCTGCTAATTTGAAATTGTAAATCAAATTGTATTGTGCTACGACACGTAAGGGTGGAGCTGATGCCCACGCCTCCATTCTCGTGGGATTTTTATTTTTTATTTTCTTTTTTACTCATTGATCTGAAGTAATGGATGAGACATCTAATAATACATTATCCATGATTTTCCATTAAAAAGTTATGGGGACTATAATAATATAATGGCATGCAATAAACTTCTCTATATAAGTAAATGTATACCAATGGGCTTGTAGACTAGTTGTAACTCCTGGCTCTCCCTTGTGGGAGACTAGGATTTGAGCCCCGTTATGGGCAATTTGTGAATTCAGAGTTATGAATAGCCTCTGAACCCTTTGTGATCTAACTCATTAATTTCTTCACTAACTCATACTGATGTATACAATATTGACAAAAAAAAAATGTATATATTTTGTGGTGAAATTCCACAGGGACCCCCTCATATATGCATGTTTCTCTCGGAGACATGTTTAAAACTGACCATCCAGACCCCCTTGAAAATGAAAAACTGGCTAACTCTATCTACAAAATAAGAGAAATAATGATTATACCCCTTAAAAATCACCCACATCGAGCTCCTCATCAATGAAAATTGCCCACGCTAACCCCTTCATCTGTAAAATCAATCACTAACTGAATACACTCGTTCCACTTTCTCCTCCTCTCTTTCTCTTCTATCATCTACCCACCACCTCTACATTTGGGTCATAGAGAGAATTAACAAATTGAACCCCTTTCTCTCCTCCATCATTTGTATCACCGTTGTAGTACACACCATCATTCTCCCTATTTCTCTTTCTCCATCTCTCCGATCTCACCACGGCCTATTCCTTCCCTCCCTCCCTCTCTCTCTCTCTCTCTCTCTCTCTTTCTATCTCTCTGTGGGTATGACCTTTTCTCAAATCTCAATTACATTGTAGGGTCGACTCTGAATTGGGAAATAGATTTGAGCGATAGCTTCCCTCTCTGTCCCTTGCCCTAAAACTTCTTCACAGCCGATCCCAAAGCAACACCAACACCACTTGGTCTCATTCCAATCAAGCTCGTTTTGATTTTGAGGTGAAACTCAATTAAAAATTTTGCTTTGATTTATTGGCAATTTGATGTCAATACTGTATTTGGTTGCTCATAAAGTATTTGAAAGATTGTTTTAATTTGTTGGGGGATTGGAGAAACAAAGAACTTAGCTTGATTTGGCTTAACCTAAATGGATGTTTCAAAACAACTATAATTTAACTTAATTTGGGTTGAAAAAGGAGGATGAAGAGAGAATGTGTTTGTGTGTGTATGTGCACGGCACGCACGCTGGGGGAGGGGGGGATGGGTAATGGAGTACGTATGTATGTATTGAACAAGGGTATTTTCATCCAATTCATAACATTTTTCGTTGATACTTAACATTTTTTTGACATAAGAGTGCTTTTTGGCTAGCGGCTATAAATGAGGGGATCTATATTGACAATTTTAAATGTTAGAAGGTAATCATGAAAAACAAGCATAGATGAGGGGGTCTCAATGGAATTTCACCATATTTCGGTTTTTTTTTTTTTACAAGATATTTCATTTCACTTATTCTTACATCATCTCTCACAAAAGTGTTGATATAAACGTTTGTTCGACATTTTTTTTAACTTACATACTTATATATATACAACAATGCTACTCATACAATAATCCAAACACAACATCAAACACAACCTCACATACATGTGGAGCCTACACACAGAATACTATCATTTTTGATATACGTATGATTGGGCATCGCGAAAAAACAAAAGAGAGATTATTAAATTCACTCTTACACATGAGACTTGAGAGAGAGAGAGAGAGAGAGAGAGAGAGAGAGAGAGAGAGAGAGAGAGAGAGAGAGAGAGCATGCTAATGCTATTACCCTTAAAAAAAAAGCAAGAGAAAATTGAAATGGCGAAAAAGAAAATGCAACAATATATATGTAAACCGCAAATCAAAAGAATCTCCCAAAAAATTTCCAGAGTTCATGTTTGAACAAGAAGTTTTTCAGTTCAAATAAACTATCCCGAAATTTTCTACAGTGTATATAACAAACATGTAAATTGTCAAGGGCCCTCTCCTGGCCAATTCTTTTTCTCTAGATTCTCTAGATGACTATCTATCCCTGTGTGTGTATGTGTGTCAGCGGCTTCACGCCTGCCAAATTCTATACTAGGAAGGTAATTCATTGGTTAGATAAACTGTTAAAATATGGAACCTCAAAAGTGTGCAAGGAAAATCACGGTGGCGTCTCTAATAATGCAGATGGCTCAGAAGACGCATGGCAGCTCCTTGAGAGAACTTCCTCGCAAATAAGAAACAGGGAACAAGTGTAGAATTACAACTGCACCAATTAGTCCGGTACTCCGTCCCATAGTATACATGGTTTATATCCTGTAAAATTCCACAAAACTAGTTTAGGACCAAAGCATAAGAAATCCTGTGTTCCTGGAGAACACTGATGTTGAAGAGATATATTTCCCTGGCATTTTACCGAAGAGGCCAAAAGGTCCAGTTTAAAATAAGGAAACAAGAAATGTAGCACTGGAGCAAACAAAACGTAAGCAAATGGGTCGTGAGGCAACTAAATTTTATGCTATTACATGATTAGTATGGGAAAACAATAGACCATCTCACCAGATATCTAATGATTACCATAAGATTGTCATAATATTTACCTAGTATCTTAAATTCCATTTCCCAAAACTGTAATTTTTACAAGAAGCTCCCCTAATTTACCACATTTCAGAGCGTCGTACCGCATTCAAACTCTCGTTTCTAGTACCAAACAACCAACATCACTCATTTTTATATTCGTCTAGGATTCTCCGAGTCATGTGACTCTCACCTATTTCTCCTTCATGGTCATTCCACAATCTCCTAGTTTAGGTTACAAGCACAAGAAGCATGCCAGTATTACACCATAATGATGAATAAAAAACAGATTCTATCATGCTAAATTGCTACTGGTTGTCAAAGAAAGAAAAGGAAGGCATGAGAGGGCTATGGGAAGAGCATCTGCTCATTTGCTCCACAATATTAGTAAAATTGAATTGACTTCTGTGGGAAATAGGAATCGTCAAAGCTAAGAACAATTTATTTCAAGTATGGCCCCACCTTAAAATTTGCAATTTCCATTGTCGAAAGCAACATCACTGCATACTGCAATTAACTATGTGAACACGCCCAGGGGCTTAAAAAAAAATCCAAGCTAAATTTCATGCAGGGGAAAAGCATGCAACCTTTCAAGCCAAAAACAAAACAAACACCAAAGCCAAGTATTTCCCCTTCATGTTCCTCAAGCATTGCCAAATAGACAGGTCCAAGATGTCATCATTTCTCTGAATGTGCATAACATAGTGTACTTAAATAAAGCCAAAGTGACGATGGCTAATGGCTTCAATAGTTATCACGCACTCTATATGTTAATCATCACGTAACAAGGAGATGCATAACACGATCACCTTTATTCTTTTGATCTGTTGAGGGCCTGCATTTGCATAGCTAAATGTAATAGGATGCCAGCCTTTTGTTTCCATCTTTGTTGTAGATTGATTCCACAAGGTGTAGGTTACCGTTCGTCGTTCAAGTTCTCCTTCGATATCACCCATCTAACAAATGAACAAAGAAAAGTATGCCGAAAATCAAATAACGATGACCAAACCCACAAAGAAAAGATGAATCTAGTTCTAACTTCAGGTTTTTTTTTTTTTTTTTGGGCTAAGCCAAAATAAGAGAAAGGTGAAACAGCCAAACAAACAGGTGTGCTGCTTCTCTTATTTCTTACTGCAAATAGCGTCTGAACATAGTGTTCATCTGGGATACAGTTGTGCAGCCTCTGAAGTTTCTGCATTAAATGGAATCGATAATCAGAAGCTCATTGACAGCAAGAAAACATGCATATTGTAGTGGACCGACTATGTTGGTTCAGTCAAGATCAATAAGCTCGGTTGCAGGCCAAGCTTAACCCCTCGATTCTGTCTGATCAGATCGGGCCACTGACTGAGCCATGGGGTTCGTTCAATTTGGTTTGGTAATGTCAACGTTTGGATGAGCAGATCCGGATTGCCGATTCAGTATGATATCAACATCCTGTTTGGTTCGGGCATTGCAGTTCGGCCAACTCATATGTGCCAACTCATCCATGCACACCTAACCGCCTTCCTCCATATGTCAGTTGTGACGTCATCCGTTACAGCACGAGTTGGGCACAACATGTGCACATGGGTGACAGCTCGCATGAGCACATGGACGATAACTGCCTTATCCAATACGTCAAGTGTGACGTCGGCCAAAGCGGTTACCGAGCGTGATGGTCACATGCTTACTTGGAGGGCAAGTCTTAGGGCTCTAAGGGAAAGAAATCAACCTAAAGGGGTACGCCACTCCTTCTAACCCTGATCGCTCTGTACTTTCCTTTCCTCTCCTCAAGCACTCGCTTGCTTAACCATCGGGAGTGCCCGACCAGTCAACTCCGACCGGTTTGGGCATTAACTGTGGGTGTCACCTGTGCAGGTTAAGAAGATGGAGCGCTAACCCATTCACTGGACCAGAGGCTCAGGCGAGGTCTTGGATTTGAGTCACAACCCCACATATACTAAAGGTAACTCAATGCAACTTTGTATGAGAAACAACGATCAGACGCAATTCTTTGCGAGTATAGATTTAAGAATAACAGGAGACGACAGAAAACATGTGAATTTCCAAGAATAAACATCAGATGCCTTAACTCATTAAAGTATTTCCTCCTTCAAATAGAGGAATTAGTGAACTCTCACCGCTTACCAATGGTATGGCACTTGGCATAATTGCTCTTGTTACAATGAAAGAATATGTACCAATTTGGGGGAACAAACGATCTAAAGATGACCATAAAAGAGGAAGGAAAGTATGAAGTCATAATCAAATATCAGCTCGAACTTGACCCATTTCTGGACTATAGGTCAACTTTGCTATGCCCATGAACATGTGCATTCACGCAAAGAAAGATATTCTTCAACTGCGTCAAATCCACGCTCGGTCTGAAGTTGGAGCAAAAGTATAAGACTGAAAAACTCAGACTTTGCTCAGCCAGCAAAGATCTTAACAACCCAAAAAATAGGAACCAAGCAAGGATTGATCTGTGATTGGTGTGAATCTATTAATCTAGTACTTTTAATGGGCCAATTTGGACTCATTACCCTAGAAATAGTTACTTACCTTAAGAAAGCATTTTTCTACCTAATTTGATTCATGAGTACCAGTTTTCCATTAAGTCCTTCCATGAACATCTGTCGCTAGAAATAAATAAAAACTTCTTCTCACTGTCTCAGCCCTCCCCCTTCCCATGCTTTCAACCAATACCATGTCATCACCTCATCGATGGCTTACAAACATGCCACATTTGCAGACCATTGATGCAAATTAGGCCTTGTCAAGAATTGGGAATTCAAGTTCCTAAGAAGAACCAAAAAGAAATATAAGGATAGAAAAAGAAACTTCAATGGAAAAATGCCCATTGAAGAAAGCAAAACTAGTCAAACAGCTGTATTACTTTCATGGAAACTTTGAACAAGTAACTTGCCATGAAGAAACAAAGTTCTAGAACAAGGATACATTATTGCATAATTAAGCTCAAATCCTAACTCCATACAAAATGTAACTCATAAATCACTTACAATATTCTTCTTTCCCATCCTGGCATTTATGGGTGGACGCCTCTGCAAATTTATAAGCAGCAAATCAATGAATGACCGAGTCAACTGACGCACATTACGAGATACATGATTACTCATCAAGATTACTCACCATGGAAGTGCCTATAGGTTGGGGTCTTTTTTCATTAATCATTGGGATAATGTGGAATCTGCGATAAGTTAAATATACAATCAAGGGCCATAGGATCAAGTCGATCGACCAATGAGTTTTTTATCGTGGTTTACATAAACGTGATTCACATTCTCCATTCAAATGTATAAAAGTGTGAGAATAACAAATAATTACATTATATATTCTCCGGGGTACACAGGCTTTATTCTCAATAGCCACTCCACATGCCTGCCAAGGCCGGCGGGGGGTAAGCCCCGCAAGCCCGCCGGCTAGGGTAACCCCCCGGCAAGGGGCAACAAAAAAAAATTGTATGTATATATATATATATATATATATATATATATATATATATATATATATATATAATTGAAATCCAATGGAAAAAAATTTAGGGGCATAATCCAAAAAAAGTTTTACAAATTCAAAAAAAAAAATTGTAAAGATGTATAGTTTCCACCCACTTTAAAAAATTATGATACTTGGAAAAATTAGGAGGGCAAACAAAGGGTTTTCTATGCCTAGGGTAAATAGGAGATAAAAAGAAAATTAGGAGGGCAAAAATTAAGACAGCAAATTATAAGGGCATATACCAAATAAAAAGAAAAAAAAAGAGGCTGGACGGGACGGAATTGCTTCATTTGCCCCCAAATTTTCCATACCTAGTCTAAACCTAACTTTGAAAAAGAAAGAAATACCCAAGAAAGATCAAATAGTCTTCCATTGAATCTATTGTCCTTCAATCAGTGCTGGCCCCGACATTTGGGTTGCCCAAGCTCGACCTCAAGCTTGATTGCCCACTTAGTAATAAGTATAAAAAAAAAACCATACAAGAAAAAAAACAAGATTATATTGTGCCTTTAGCTTCAATTACATCAAAAATTCAAAATCAAAATGAAACTATGATTAGCACAATCTGATCAAAGAAAACAACTTCTCCTTGCATTTTTTAAAGCAAATTCTTCAATTAAATCATCATACTCTAACTTATCCAACTACTCAGTTTTAATTGAGATCATAGCCAATCCACTTAATCTCTCCTATGACATGGTAGTCGGAAGATATGTTTTTATCAACTTCAACTTCGAAAAGCTCCTCTCCGCCGATGCAACTATGATCGGAATGGTCAACAAAATTCGATAAGCAACCCAAACCATTTGGAAACCGTCATCTTTCCAACAAGACTTTATAAAATCAAGGATGTCGATCGGTTTTGTTACTTCTCTCGGTAATAATGTTTTCAAATGTCCAAGTTCTTGGAATAACTCATTCCCATAAATATCACCACGTTTGTATTCCAAGAAACTTTCTAGTTTAGTGCAATGCTCCATCAATTGCTCTTCACTAACACTCTTGAATATCGCGTCAAACAAAATTCCAAAGATTGAGTCATAAAGTTCAAATTGCTTAAACCGGTCTTTAAGTGATGCAAGAGCTTGATCTATGATGTGGAGGAAATAAGAAGTTCTAAAACGCTCTTCCGGTGATTGACTTCCACGGGCATCATCTACCACATCCTCATCAAATTGCTTCTTTCTTTGAACAACTCTTTTTTTTTTTTTTGTTGTTGCAAATACCGGTTCAAAACCAACATCATGAGCAAGTTCTTTGGCTTCCTTCATCAAGTCTTCAAAGCCATCTTCTCTAAGCTCTTCAAAGAATAAAATCAACTCTTTTATCCTTCTAGTTGCATCTTCAATATCCATCTCTTCTCGTCGAAGAATTTTGCTAATTTGATTAACTTTGTCTAAGATTTTGTACCAAATACATAAGCTAATTAAGAACTCAAAATCCTCCAAAGCATTCTTGCACAAACCTTTAGCTTCCGAAAACACAATATCTTCTTTAGAAACATTTGAAATTTCGATCAATGCATCTCTTAATTTCGGTGGTTGATTTCTTATTGCTCTAACACTCTCAACATGACTTTCACAACGAGTAACTGACAATGCCTTTGGTGTCAAAACCTTCACATACGCTCTAAGAATATCCCACCGTTGTGTTGAACCCGAAAACAAAGTATAAACTTTTTGCACATATCCAAAAAAGTCTCTTGCTTTCACACTAGATTTTCCCATATCACATAGTGCAAGGTTTAAGCTATGACAACCACATGGAATATAGAATGCTCTGGAATTTACATCAAGTAGCCTTTTTTGTACACCTTGATTTTTACCTTTCATATTTGAGTCATTGTCTTAACCTTGTCCTCTTATATCATCAATGTTGAGTTTTTGAGATCAACCAAAGCTCCTTCAAGTCGCTTGAAAAGCCCAAGTCCCGATGTGTCATGAACTTTAATAAACCCAAGAAAGAATTCCTCCACCTTGACTTTACTTTACTTTCATCCTCAACATCCACACATCTTATAACAATCGACATTTGTTCATCGCCGGATCTTAGTCATGATGAACAAATGTCGATTGTTATAAGATGTGTGGATGTTGAGGATGAAAGTAAAGTAAAGTCAAGGTGGAGGAATTCTTTCTTGGGTTTATTAAGGTTCATGACACGTCAGGGCTTGGGCTTTTCAAGCGTCTTGAAGGAGCTTTGGTTGATCTCAAACTCAACATTGATGATATAAGAGGACAAGGTTATAACAATGGCTCAAATATGAAAGGTAAAAATCAAGGTGTACAAAAAAGACTACTTAGACTTTTTTGGATACGTGCAAAAAGTTTATACTTTGTTTTCAGGTTCAACACAACGGTGGGATATTCTTAGAGCATATGTGAAGGGTTTGACACCAAAGGCATTGTCAGTTACTCATTGGGAAAGTCATGTTGAGAGTGTTAGAGCAATAAGAATCAACCACCGAAATTAAGAGATGCATTGATCGAAATTGCAAATGTTTCTAAAGAAAATATTGTGTCTTCGGAAGCTAAAGGCTTGTGCAAGAATGCTTTGGAGGATTTTGAGTTCTTGATTAGCTTATGTATTTAGTACAAAATCTTAGACAAAGTTCATTAAGTTAGCAAAATTCTTCAACGAGAAGAGATGGATATTGAAGATGCAATTACAAGGATAAAAGAGTTGATTTTATTCTTTGAAGAGCTTAGAGGAGATGGTTTTGAAGACTTGATGAATGAAGCCAAAGAACTTGCTCATGATGTTGGTTTTGAACCGGTATTTGCAACAACAAAAAAAAAAAAGAGTTGTTCAAAGAAAGAAGCAATTTGATGAGGATGTGGTAGATGATGCCCGTGGAAGTCAATCACCGGAAGAGCGTTTTAGAACTTCTTATTTCCTCCACATCATAGATCAAGCTCTTGCATCACTTAAGGACCGGTTTAAGCAATTTGAACTTTATGACTCAATCTTTGGATTTTTGTTTAACGCGAAATTCAAGAATGTTAGTGAAGAGCAATTGATGGAGCATTGCACTTAACTAGAAAGTTTCTTGGAATACAAACAACGTGGTGATATTTATGGGAAGGAGTTATTCCAAGAACTTAGACATTTGAAAACATTATTGCCGAGAGAAGTAACAAAATCGATCAACATCCTTGATTTTATAAAGTCTTATTGGAAAGATGGCGGTTTCCAAATGGTTTGGGTTGCTTATCGAATTTTGTTGACTATTCCGGTCACAGTTGCATCGGCGGAGAGGAGCTTTTCGAAGTTGAAGTTGATAAAAACATATCTTCGGACTACCATGTCACAGGAGAGATTAAGTGGATTGGCTATGATCTCAATTAAAAATGAGTACTTGTATAAGTTAGAGTACGATGATTTAATTAAAGAATTTGCTTTAAAAAATGCAAGGAGAAGTTGTTTTCTTTGAATCAAACTGTGCTAATCATAAAGCACTATAACCGGGTTTCATTTTGATTTTGAATTTTTGATGTAATTGAAGCTAAAGGCACAATATAATCTTGTTATTGTTATTGTAAGTTTTTTTTCTTGTATGATTTTTTTTTTATATATACTAAATACTAAGTGGGCAACCAAGCTTGAGATCGGGCTTGGGCAACCCAAATGTCCCTACTAATCACAAAAGCAAAGGAATATCCACCGAGGGCTGACTAAATTAAAAAATATCACAGAGATTGAAGAATAAAATGAGCCAATCAAGTACCTTGCAGAACTTCTCGAAGATGGGAAAGATGACCTCATCATCTACAACAACTTCTGCATGGCTCCGAACTAAAGAAATCCACTGAAAGTATAAAACCAGTTTGAAGTCGAGGAAAAACATGTATACACTTCTGGTATTGAAAAAACATACTTAAAATGCAATGAAAATTGTAGTTGTATTGGCTAAAAAACACCTTAGTTTTATGCTGTTAACAGAAACAACATCATTGGCAGTGAGATATAAAATAAAATTAAAAAAATAGTGAGAGATGCAGTAAACTCCAAATAATGACCACAAAATAATGACTAGAATAAAAGACTGGCTACAAAGAAAGATCCCATGAATTGAATTCACAGCACGAGTTCAATTCCCGTCGTTCAGCATTCAATTAGAATTCAAGAAGAACTAGAACAAATCAAAAATAGCTATAAATACCGTCCAAAGTTTTATGATGCATCCGTTTCAATATCTCACCATCTTCCGATCTAGTTCTAGCAGCTAAGGAAGCTCGGCTAGCTGCTCTTCCTTTTTGGGAGAATTAAGCCAAAAAGGAATACACCTTGATTTACAACTCCTACCATCTTTTAAAGCAAAATGGAAGAAGTTCAACCTTTCATAGGATGGCAGACAAGGTCTAATGCTCTAACCAATAATTCCTTCACAAATTAATCATATAATGCACTTAAGAATGACCTTTTACGAGCTCCATTCGTATGTTCTTACAACTTAGTCTGATGATGAATTTAAATCAAGGATTAGATGCATAACCTGTGATCCTTTTCGCCATTTGTTTCTTGGTATAACCGGTAACATCTTAGGGTTGTAGCGTCCTTCCTTTTTATCAAGAAAGCTGCATCATAAGAAGGCTACATAAATAGGTCAAATTGCCAAGTTACTCTACAATCCGTCTGAAAACAAAGTTAGAAATTGCCCAACTAATAACTGAAGTGATCTATCTACCTGTCAAGAAAACTCCTAGGAGAAGCCATGAGATAATTGTATATATAGCTGAAGTCGTACAACGGAACACAGCTGCACAATATCAATGAGAAATTAGCACCCAATAAATCAGGACTGTAGATGTGACAAAGTAGATGATTCGCCTCATGTAAAAAATTTGGAAAAACTTCTGGCCAGAATCAAATTTAGCCAATGACACCTGAAAACATTGTTACAGAGTTTATAAGGAAAAAAGCAAAGGAAAGAACCAATGAGTAAAACTAACAAGCTAACGCAGATCAAATAGGAACAATGCTAAAAAAGGGGGGGCTGAACATCCACATTTTGAGCTGCATTCAGTAACCCAAGAGTAGAGACCAATTATTTTCACTACTGATACAATAAATAAAATCAAGTAAGCCACACGTCAATCAGTAGATAACAGAAAGAAACAGAAAACATGGCAAGACCCTAAACATGTCCACAAAAGCATACCCCTTTCCCATGCTGAGTCACATGCAGCAAATCAGAAAGCACGTACAAGCCTCGTGAGGGAAACTTGTAATGTGATTTTCATGCATTATGGCATGTCTAAGAGCAAGTCCAGATCCATGAAATTTAAGTTTGTGCAACATTTACCCTATTTCTAACCTTTTACAGCAACTTTAATTGAAGCTTTGGCCTTTCCAGATGCAAAAGTAGATGATAGTAGCATCTGTGTGATTGGAAGCTAAAGGACGCCTAAGAAACAAGAAAATACATTTGAAACAAAAGGTCATTTTGTTTACAAGTATTTTTTCTTTGTTAGAATGTCTAACTTCTCTCTCCAACCACCACCTCCCCTCCTGCATACTCATCACCTTCGGAAATTCGCGAGCAACAAAAACGGGTTACAAGTTTTCACCCCTTATATTTCTTACATTTACCGGGAGTGATATTCCCTATACCCAAGATTACGAAACCAATGTTCATAGAGCACAACCATGTCAACTAAATCCCTATGTACTTATATGTATAAAGCACCGTACGTGGAATATAACTCAATCTAATGTACTTGAATGAATGCTTGCATTATGCATATCCAAGTTATGCCAACCATCAGTGATGTCCTAAAGGACTCAAAGTCTTAAACCATGTGATTTATCCCTTTTTACACATGACATCACTGTAGAACGTCATAAATATATAAATGAACTAGGTCGTTTCTAAAAAATGGAACAAACCTATCCGATAAAAGAACAAATCTCTGATTCGCCGGATCCTTAAGAGCTGCGCAGAGCAACAACCTCTCAGCTTGAATCATACTCGCTTCTCCCCACTCCACCTGCAACATCACCAGATTCACAACCTACATCACATCCTCTAGAACCCCAACAAGAAAAACAGAGCTGTCTCTATATTGCGTGTTCGTGAGTCTCATCCCGTGTTTGTTCTCGTTTTTCAATACCCTTGCTTGCATGGCTTCCTTGCAACGCATCACTTAATTATCCGTTGGCTTAACAAAGCCACGGGTGGCTGTTGTAGTGTTTCAGGAGGTTCAAGCGAACCCCCGGGCTCAAAAAATGTAATAAAATTTTACAATTTTTTACATGTAATTTTGATTTTTCTTTTATATTGTCAAGTGTCTGCCCTAGATCATTCATACAAAGCTGAAATAAACAAAAATTCAGTTAAAGTTATGAGTAAGTAGATCATATATAGCTCAATAAAGTAAAACAAATTGAGCCCAATAAGCTTTCAATCATAATACATAGTATTTTATATATAGTATTTTACATACAAAAATTTCATTTCTGACATTTCTGTCACGGAGGGAGTAGTATTTCATATGAAAAAAATTGAGTACATTTCTGTCACCGCGGACCTAAAATCCTAGAGCCGCCCACCTAAAATCCTGGAGCCGCCCCTGAACAAAGCATCCCGGAGCTGCCCCTGAACAAAGCAATGACTTTTCAAGTATATTTTCTAAATTTCACTTAGTCGAAGAACAAATTACCTTTATAGAATTAGTTAACTGCCGATTAAAGAAGAAGACCGACCTCGTACTCGATTCGTCGAACACGAAACCAGGCTCCGAGTGTACATATATCGCGAAATTAGCCACATCAACCTTCTGCGAATTTCAACACCTCGCTTAAAACCTCAAAACAGAATAACTAAATAAATACCTTTCAGCAACTTTAATTGACAAAAATTATGGAGAAAACGGCGCAAAACCTCGAAGAAGTTGCCCCAGAGGAAGTCGAGGGGTAGATTCCGACGGGCGAGGAAGAGAAATGCGACCTTGGGGGGTCCTCGGAGGTCGCTAGTCGAAGTTCGAGATCCGCGAGAGACCGAAAAGGAAGAGAGAGAAAGAGAGCGGTGGAGGCAGAGTAGAGCGAGGAGGGAGAGAGAGAAAGAGAGAAGGATGAGGAGGTTACGAACGGAGGAGAGGAAGCGGCGGAGGGAGGAGAGCTGTGGCGGGAGTGAGGGCCTCTTCTTCTTCGTCATGGTTCGTGCGGAGTAGGCTCCGGCTCTTCTTCTTCTGCTGCTGCTGCTGCTGCCGCCTCATGCGGTTAGAAACTAGGAAGAGGAATTCAGATCATGCGTGTGGAAATGGAGTACGTTTTAGAGACTAGAGAGAGCAAATCTTAGACAGGGAGAGAGGATTGGGATCTGTTGGGCGTACATTGAGGGGGCCGGATCCCGTATTTGGGTTGAGAGAGAGAGAGAGAGCCAGCGAGCGAGATCGGGTACTGCCAGTGCAGTGAAACTGTGAAAGCTCCGGAGGCCGTCGGGCGAGCAATTTTTACGGCCGATGACTGTAAAAGAGTTTCCGCGGAAAAAAAAAATACTAACAGCATTTTCAACCTTGACCCATTTTAATATTCAAATTTAGAAATGAAACAAAAATCACAAAAATTTCTCTTCAATTTTGACCCAAATACTTTCTCATTTTGGGTTTTACCTATTTTTTTTCCAAATTTGAGATAACTTTTACCTTGACCCATTTCTCCGACGGCTAATTAGAAAGAGAAAAAAAGAGGGAGATCTGTAAAATTTGGGTTTGATGGTTGGAGATGTGTCTACTCAAAATGGGTTTTTACCAAAAATTTGACTCAAATTTGAGGAAAAATATGGGTGAAGGCTGGAGATGCTCTAAGAGCCTGTTCCAGAACACCTTCTTAAAAAATAAATATTTATTTCACATTTTTAAACTCAAAAGTAATGTAAATAAAAAATAATTTTTCAATTTTTTTCGCACCGTATTAAATATTTCAATGAGATCTTTCAAATAAAATCTATATTACATATTTTTAGATTTCAATAAATTTATCATTTTTGAGCTTGAAATTGTCTTCTTAAAAAATAAATATTTATTTCGCATTACGTAACGGGCCTAATACGGCGTCGGGTGGAATGTAGTCATGTAGAGCGTTTCCCTCAAATGTTGCTCCGTGCTGTAGTTACCAATTCCAATTAGCTTTGTTTACAAAATGACTGAAATGCCCTTGATATTATACCAAGACGAATTATGCACAATGCAATATCCAAAGGGGGACAGGTTTGGAAATCATGCTACCTCAATTGTCTGTCAATCATTCTACTACCACACCCATTTACACACTCAATCACACACTCATACTCATAACAAGGGTGGAGTCCGCACACACTATACATCCAATGTGTGTGGGCCCACTCTTATTATAAGTATGGATGTATAATTGAATATGTAAATGAATATGGTGTTAGAATTTTCCATTGTCTACAAGTGATTTCAAATGAATCTCTCCTTTTTATTTCATTGATTACATCAATTGCATTATCAGCATTGTAGGCGCAGAGTACTAGTCAGTCTACAAAAGAATGATTGGTAACTCTCCCCCCCCCCCGCCCCCCCCCCCACCCCCCCCCCCAAATGTCTTACTTACGGTTTTGGTGCTATAATTTAAGTTTTTACTTGTTTGCTTTGGAAAACAAAAACTATGCTACGTTTGGTGCACACTTTTGCATTCAAAAACTTGTTGCAACCGCAGTTATGCTATTTGCACATATACTTTTACATATATTTTGCACATATATTTTTATGGAGCTCATCTCAGATTCCATCAATATGATCCATATCGTTCATTATTTTTAAAATAATTTTTTAAGAGTTCCTGTAAAAAATCAACTTGATAGGATATCGGTAAGAGCTTTTCTAAAAATCATAGGGTGAAACAGTCTGATTCGCACTGCGATTTTTGAAAAAGCTCTTACCGATATCCTATCGAGTTGATTTTTTACAAAAACTCTTAAAACATTATTTTAAAAATAATGAGCTATTCGGATCATATTGATGGAATTCGAGATGAACCCCATAAAAATGTATGTGCTAGATATGTGTACAAATGTACGTGTTCTTGGCATTTTTGTTGCAAGCGAGTAGACAGGGCGCAGGAGGGTTGCTGGAAGAGGTGACCAAAGGCAAGAGAGGTCATTAAAAGGTCACCTTAAGTGGTGGTGGAACTTAAAAGGGGTCTCGAAAAGTGGAGAGCCTCTCTCTCTAAAAATCCTATATCTTTCAGCTCTTCTCTCTCGTCCATCAATAGCCGTCCAGGGGGAGGCTGCCGCCTCCTCCCCCACCACTCCACCTGTAAATCCAAATCTAGGTTTTCCCTTTTGTTTTCAATCTGCGCAGCCCACTCCTCCGTCGTCTGTATGGGCTCATTCTCCGGTCATCGTCGCCGTATGGCCGCCGTTCTCCTTTCGTTTCTGATCAGGCCCGCTCTACTGTCGGCGAGCCGCCGTAGGCTACAGCCTCTGACCTAGCTGCCACCCCTGCCGCTTGCCGGTTCTGATGGATGGTGGACCAATGATTGCATCTGGATCATGTTAAAATGCATTAGATGCAGAGAGATGTCTTCTTAGTCTTTTTAGTTTCTCTTTGCCTGTGCTTTGCTTTTGCACGTGGAGTTCAATATTCCCGCTGCCATTGGGTCTATTTTTGGGGCCTCGGCTTTTGTTTTATTTTCTATTTTTTGTTGTGATTTGAGGTTCTTACCTTTTGCATGTGTGCGTAATAGCTGTGTGTGACCTGATCAGTCCTCCCTATCTTCTCTTTGGTTCCGATCGGTCCCTCTAGTAAAGTTTTTCCCTTCCCGTCCCGATCGGTCCTTTTCCTGTCCTATGTTGGATTCGATCGATCCCCCCAGTGAAGTTTTCTCCTTCCCGTCCCGATCGGTCCTTTCTCCTGTTTCCCGGGTCTGTTGGTTGTAGTCACCGGTTATGTTTCACCTCACTCATGCACTTCCTTTAGTGGTGTCATTTCTTTTTTGTTTTTTGTTTTTCGCACATGGGCACTCTCACCCACATTTCACTCTCTATCGCAAGCACTAGTCTCGTATTCTTCATCTGTTTAGGCCGTCGTTTAATGGGCGCGTTCCGTTTAGCTTTTGGTTGCGATTTGGTATGAGAATGCTTTGGTATCGAATGTTGGGTTATTGCGACTCGTTGAATGATTACTTGCTTATTGGAGGATGGTTGAATTATTGAAGCTCGTTGAATTATTGAAGCTCGTTGAATGGTTATTTGCTTACAGGAGTCTAATAATAGCTTTGGCCATGGAAGTTTATTGCTGCGTTTGTTTTTTTCTTTCATATTTGTGATATTTGTGATAAAACTGTTGGAATATTTCTTGTTTCCCTTTTCCTTGTATTATCATGCTTTATATAAATGAGGTTCTCTTTTATGTCAAAAAAAAAGAGCGGTGGTCGAAAAATTGGGATTGGTGGAGCAGATGACCAGAAGCATAGAGATCATCGGAGGGAGGAGATCATGGCCTAAGAAGCATAGAGATCATCGGAGGGAGGAGATCATGGCCTAAGGCAGGGGAAGGACATTGGAAGGTGGTGGCTGGAGGAGTTTGGCAGTGCCAAGGGTGGAGGAGGAGGGAGGAGAGAATGAAAAGTGATTTCTAAAAACAAGTCATTGGAAGATGCCATATTGCGTGGTATGCCATGTAATTATACAAGCCCCTACTGAATGGCTGCCTTGACGTTTTGGGGCTCCAATATAACATTTAGAATTTTACCAGATACATAAATTCTCTTTCTAACAGTTCTCCCATCTAAATACTTGGAGACTTTCTCGTCCATTGAAGCCAGTTTGAAAGCGTCGTCTTCTGTACATCCTTCTTCAATTTGAATGGTACCCCGTGTCTTCCCATTGATCTGAACTGGTAGGACCACTGTGGACTCCTTAAGGTAAGCAGGATCAGCCTGCAATTTGCACTTTAGTAAGCATACAGTGTAGAAAATACAAAATCATAGACGGTCGCAAACTCAAATTAGATGCCTACTATAATAGTAGCCAATAAAAGGGTAAAGGGTGATCCACATATCCTTGCAAAATTCCACCATTTAATTATGTTTGACAGAAAATTTGAGTCTCTTATTGACAGCATAATACATGTATACACCTTTCCTTAAGATCCGGTCAAAGATCTAAGAATTTCAACCTAATAACAAGCAAACACTCTAGCCAAAAACACAAGTATACACACAAAACTATAGAAGAGTGTAGACGTGTAGACAACAAATTTGATTGTTATCTTTTGATTCGTGAAAGCAATCTTGAAACTTATTTCACAAAAATACGTAGTTTGATGACGTGATTAAAGGGGAGCAATACCCAACAAAGGACAAACAAATGGAGAATAATGGAGCGCTAAATAACTAAGACTGCATTGTTTTGAGATAAAAGCCTAGAGCGAGTTAGTTCAGTCTTACCCCAAAACCTAGCATTCTACGACTAGTTGTTTGAAAGATCTAGTTGTACATAATTGCACAAAAATATGTAACATGTTGAGTATAGACAGCAGAATGCAACGAATAAATACATCTTCTATTATTTACAAACATTTTGTACACTTTTCTCACGGACAACAGACTACTCGCCCACGCGGATTTCTCTGACACAAATATAAGGCACACTCCAAATCGTGATACACTACAATGCACTCAACCAAGACACTCTTAGCACATCTCCAAATGTGTTCTCACAAGTGTCCACACCACATGTGCTCTCACCCAGTCTACTCCTATGTGCACCCTCCCAGGTGCACTTCAAGTGTGCAATCTGCACATCTCCAAATGTGTTCTCACAAGTGTCCACACCACATGTGCTCTCACCCAGTCTACTCCTATGTGCACCCTCCCAGGTGCACTTCAAGTGTGCAATCTCCAAATCTGTATTAGTATTACAATGCTTCCCATGGGCCCTATCACCCATTTGGCTCATTGAATATTTCAGCGCGACTTCTCTTAAGATCCACTCATTCAATCATCTTGAGGAACATAATCACATTGAGCCATGCGTCTCTCTCGTAAAATGTTTTTGCAAGTTATCGTATATTTAGAATGTCGATTCTGAAATTAGCTCCAAAATCTCTCATTTCTTTGTTAAGGAATTTCAATACTCGAACAATGTCTTTGTGTTGGGGATGTGAAGTGTGATGAGTTAAGAATGTCGTAATAGTTCCAGGTAGTTCATGACGCCAAGAGATCTCATCTGGACCCAGGCCTCACTCACACCATCCCATCTTTCCACTGAAGCATAGCTTTATGCTACTTGCAAGTAGCTCCTAGCATCTGTAGGTTTTGCCATGCCAATGTCTCTAGCAATAATATTCCCAGTTCTAAATTACCACTCATTTGACAAGTATCAAGAAGTATGCCTAAAACACCTACTTCCAGCTCCTAGAACATCTTCTTGGTAAAATCATGCGTGTTCAACTTTTCCCGGTCTCAGAAGGTCAACAATACAAGAAAGTTCCTCAAGTTTTGGTTTGACCTGAAAATCATTTCTCATAGAGTGGAACAAATTTAAACCCTAGTTAACAAGCCTGTTATGATTACAGGCACTTAGAACCAATAGGAAAATGACATGGTTCGGCTCAAGGCTAGTAAATAGAAACTTCTTGTACATTTCCAAAGCCATCTTTCCTTTACCATGACTTCTGTATCCAGCAATCATTGTGCTCTATGAAAGATCCAGTCGTACAGAATGACACAAAAATATATAACTTGTTGAGTATATACACTTTTGTTGTTTACAAACATTTTGTACACGTTTCTCACATACAACAGACTACTCGCCCACGTGGGTTTCTCTCACACAAATATAAGGCACATTACAACTCCTAACCAATGTTACCTAGATCGCAGATCGCAGTGGTACGAGGAATGGGAACGGGAATGCAATATGCTACCCCCTCCTAAACGTGGTACGATAGGTGTAGGCTTCGGATCAAATATGGAACGAAATATGTTAAATCGGAACATGAAACACTTTTTTGGATCGTCTTAACAAGATTACGTATGTGTACTTTTTGTATATGTAGGTTTGTTTCTTTTTCATTTTTCTCACCGAACACATGATGAGTTGGTTACGTTGCGTAACATAAATATAGAACGAAGTCCAATAAATTAACAATAGAATAGTCTTAAAATATTATAGATAATGCTGAAATAAACTAATTGAAAACAAACTGATTCCTAAAAAAATAAATAGTACATTGTTAATTATAGGTATAAAAAGAAATAATACATATCTATGTAATTGGGCAAAGGAAAAATAATTATTTATCAAAATGCTTTTTCATTTTTTATGTGTAAACTCACAATCACGTGATTCCAATTTTCAGCTGTGGTGCATATTGTAAAGGGTCCAATCAGGCGTAGAAAGTGTATCATTGTAGAACCAAATTTAAAGGACACATCAATATACTAGAAACAGGTGTCGCATTATTAGCGGGACCAAAATATCTTAAACATGTTGTGCTCACAGTTTCATTGGGTTTAGTTTATTCTTTTCAAACAGTGTAGTCTTCCTCGTCAAGTCATAAGTCAGAAGACTTGGAACGATCACGAAGGGCAAAAAAAACGCAGAGAAGATGCCGTCGACGAGCGAGAAGAGATCATCGGTTTCGTCGACCACCGATAAAGGAAAGTTTCTGACCATTAAGCACTTCATTTCTCCTTCTTTTCTCCGTTATTGGAACGCTGCCATGGCTGTTCCAGATCGCATACTATCCACGATTGGGTATGAACGTTCCAAATCGCAAATTGGTGGGGGGTAGCGAAATGTGGTAACCCTACTGTGTTAATACGATCCGAGATTGGAAACGAACGCTCCATATCGCAGATTGGTGGGGGGTAGCGAAATGTGGTAACCCTGCTCTTAACACACTCCCATGCACTCAACCAAGACGCTCTCTTGGCACATTCATCTCCAAATGTGCTCTCACCAGTGTTCACACCACATGTGCCCTCACCTAGTGTACTCCCATGTGCACCCTCTTAGGTGAACTCCAAGTGTGCAATCTCCAAATGAGCCATTCATTCCCTTTTATAACCATTCACCTCTTCAATGGACGGCTAGAATCATCTTGATCCAATGACTCATATTTTCCTAGAATCCTGCACAATATTCTAGAACTCTCCACACCAATCTAGCATATAATGGAGTCATCTACAATCTTCTAGAGTATTCTAAAATCCTCTAGAACTAACTGGAACTCTCTAGGTTTTTCCAAATCTAGAACCTTTAAGAAAGATCTAAAAATTAAACATTCTAGTCTATTCTAGAATAGGGTAGAATATTCTCCAACTAGAGAGTTCACCACTCTAGAATACTCTAGGATAATCTCAAACCTTCTAGGCTTTTTGAGGATTCTCTAGTCTTTTCGAAGACTCTAGATCTATCGAGATTCAGGTGTTAACTCTCAACATACCACTTGGATTGATATGTTTAAGACACGGTCTTCACAATTAGAACTTAAAGATGCTTTAAAGAGCTTAGAATACAATCTCATTCATCTCATTATCAGCAATAGGAAATAAAAGCAGTAATCTTTTAAGCCTTTTGAATTTACTCAATTGCCAGTTTTCTACCCAGACAAGCAGAGAGTGAGAGAGAGAAGGGGGAATTTTTCTCTGTATGAAAAAAGAGTTGTACACATGTTCATAATCATGAAAGTAAAATTGTACCTTTGGAAAAGACTCATATGCCAAGGAATTTGAATGTCCCAAGCGAAACCAAAGCTCCTCAGCCATGTGAGGAGAATATGGTGAAAGCAATAGGACAAATGGCTCGATGGCTGCCCTTGGAAGTTTATCCCACTAAAGACAATGAAAATGCACATGATTGTAAGACTTGCCACAAAAAGAAAGCAATATAATCAAAGGACAAATAAAGTACATCTCAAGTCCTTACATAATGTCAACAAAGAAACATATGGATAAGCAACTAGTTCACATACTAACAATGTTTTCTTTATTCTCTTCCTTAATTAGTTTCTCCTTTGTTTTATTTGGTTTTTCCTTGGGTTGGGAACAGGCTGAGAGTTGAGTCGAGTTCCACATTTCTTTAGGATATTGCGTGAGTAAGAGCAAATAGACAGAAAACTAGCCCTCTCATTTATAGAGAGAGAGAGAGAGAGAGAGAGAGAGAGAGAGAGAGAGAGAGAGAGTGTGTGTGTGTGTGTACAGACCTTATATGCTGCATTAATGAACTCCATCATAGCAGAAATTCCAGTGTTGAACCGTGTCCCTTCAATCTCTTCCGTGACCTACAAATCAAACCAACTAACTGGTCATAATTCTGATACTGCAGTCAAAGTAATCTAATAACATTTCCCAAACCCCATTGACGACATATGTACATTCTTAAATCTTTTCCCCACTCATTATGCGTTTTAAATAATGTCTCTCATACTTTCAATTATTTGCCCAAATCCTTTTATTTAACAACACAGTATAAATCAACATAATTGTCTAACTTGAAGAGTCTGGCACTTGCATCTTATCTTAAGTATAGCAATGATGCAAATCCAAAGCCAAATTATTTTCAAATCTGACAAGACTGACACTTGCATCTTTTCTAAGGTATATCCAACTCCAAATTATTTTCAAATTTGATGAGAACGATAATATATATCCCTACAAGATACAGTAGCAAGACAAGGTGGTCAGGTGACGAAAAATTTGGAACCATGTATATCTTCGATGAGAGTCGAGTAATGAGTATCAGGTAGGGTGAAGCTTCAGCAATAACGCAAAGCCATCAAACGGTCGTCAATTCGAAAACATACAACAACAACAAAACTCATGTAATCTCCAATCATTGGGGGTATGGGCGGGGGAGGATTGGAGACAGACCTAACCTTTGGCAATATGTACAAAGTGGCAGCGCTCTTCGAAAACATACAACTTATAATAAACATAATAGACATTTGTTTAGAAACTCTGGTGCCTTTTAATTTGTATCGATGCCATACCTTAAAAAGCACAAAACAAAAGTGATTGAAAAAATACATAAAAAGAACATATTACCTTACTGATACATTTATGGAGACAACAAAGTTGTTCCCTTGAAGGCTTATCGTCAGTTGCCATAGTTCCATATATAAATGTCCCATCAGGTAAAGGTGAACCAACTATCAGTCTCCAAACTCTCCCCAAAAATCGATGAACACCCTCAATACCACCAGTATTCCAAGCTTTTGAGTCTCTACAACCACACATAACAAAGTGAAATGGCCATGGACGGGCTACATCTGGAAAGTCCAGTTTCAAGAGGTGAAATCCAGTTATAAGATAAGTAACAATTTCAACAAACTTATTTTCACCAAAAGCTACCTAAGTGGGCCCATGAACATCTCATATAAACGAAGAGAGTCTGCACCATACTCAGAAACGACATCATCAGGATTCACAACATTTCCCCTACTTTTGCTCATTTTATGAGCCCGAGCAATCAAGCGGATATCAGGATTGTCTTTCAGAACAAAAGAATCACCAGATTTCATCACCTACATAAAGAGAGCACAATCCAAACCACAAAACACACACACACAAAAGAAGAAGAAGATAAGTACTAAAAATAATAGCTATCTCTCTACTAAACAAACAAGATGGGAGAAGAAATATATAAAAAACACACACACAACAAGATGGGAGAAGAACACACAACAAGATGGTAGAAGAAATATATAAAGATGGACAGAAACAAACGTTTTCCTCAGATATTCTTTCTTGATGATGCTCTCTCGACACATCAACAAAGTCTGCCGATACAAAACTCCCATCTGAATCTCTCCACGCCATGTATTGAACCTGCGATTCAATTTAAACATTAAGAACTAGCAATAGAGGAATATTACTTTGTGCTTAAGAAACTTTACTTACCTCCCCAAGAATAATACCCTGGTTTATGACACATTTAAAGGGTTCTTTGGTTGATACAACACCAATGTCATAAAGAACCTGCAGCAAATTTGAATCTGAAAGATTTAAGAATATACATCATCAACATATAAAAGAAGTAAAGAACTAAGGCCACAAATTCAGTAACACGCAGTTCTCCCCTGGACAGCACCATGCTTTGATTTACAAACCGGCCTCTGATCAAAGGCAGACACATGTTTGAAATTTCAGGGCTGCCTTTACCCCAGTAACAGTTGCAGCCCAAGGTCTTTCGAGACCCTAAACCAAAATTACAATAAAGCCTGAGGTTTCTGAGCCTTGGGGAAAACGGGGAACTTGACAAGAAGCAATTTTCTGGTAGGCTACCGCTGCATAGTGCTTCCTACATGCATTTCTGGCCAAACGGACTCTGCATCTCCTTGGCCTAGCTTCCAACTTTTATAAATTGACTTTTCTTGAAAGCAGCTATAACAGCATTACAACCACCTAAGACTTCGCTATGCATACAACAATGCTATGTTTAAAGAGAATGTGATCAACTATTTCGTATTTTAAATTACTACTAGACTAGTTGTGTTCCCAATCAACTCAATGCTGCCTAGACTGATGCAGGAAAAGGGTGATGCCAAACAGAAACATCACATACAACACAAGACATTTATGAGCACGTACCTTGTGCCAGAACCTCGAATAAAGTAAGTGAAGAACAGCATGTTCAGCACCACCAACATACACATCAACAGGGCTCCAATACCTGCACATGGAAAATGCTTAAATAAAACCTTTTGTGCGGCATATAACCACCATTTTGAGTCAAATTCCATAAATAACAGCTCACTGTAAGAGACCTACATACGATCAAACCGTAAGTTTTGTGTTCGCAAAGTTGGCCTTACATTTCTTTCATCTTATCAACCAATGCTTCAGAATTTTTGGGGTCCATAAATCGAAGATAGTACCTGCACAGTTGTAAAAAAAATGATGTCTTCAAAATATGCACACCACTATATGCACAAAGGTGTACGCATAACTTATTAATGTGCAACAGCTGTGATGCTGCTGTCAGTTAGAAAATAAAAGTCATGTCCCGTTGATGTCAGTCAAACTTGAACGACCAATGAAAAGCTCGACAAGTTTAGAAGATATCGATTGCAATATACGATATAGGAAATCTGTATGGAAATTGAAGGGAGAAAAAGCATGAATGAAGGTCATATTAAAGATGAAGAATTAGATGGATGGTCAAACAAACAATTAATCACAAATGAAGGAAAACCAAAAGACAACCAGGGTCAAGACTGATGGATTAGAGACTAAATGGTCAATAGACCAATGGAATTAATTATTGCTGACAGTTAACCAGAGCTGAACCACCAGAGACATGGTGAGTGAGAGCAGCGAAGGTGCTTTTGTGTTTGTGTTTGTGGGTGTGGGTGGGTGGGTGAGGGAGAGAGAGAGAGAGAGACCGATAACCAAAGCTCTTCACAGAGGCCGAATATGATCGTTAGTGGTGCAAGTTAGTCGCTTTCTGTTCATAGGATGGTCGGTCGGAAAGGCAAGCTGACCTGGGTCCCATGCCAGAGAGAGAACAAAGGGAATTGTAGATGCAACTAATTTTCCAAACTACAGGAGGCAAAGACCACATCCAGATGTGGTGATAAAATCCTTGGAGGTCATGAAGGATAACATGATGGTAAGGGTGTTGAGTCATGAGGAGGCATAGAGTAAACTGCATTTCTTTGGAGACCCTCCAGCAGGGACAGAACCTGAATTTCATATACGGGGTGGCCATAATAGCAACAAGATTTTGAAATTTCAAGGTTGAGTGTGAATGTAAAAAGTATGGTTGTAGATTGTAATTTCCAATTCCTTTGACAAAAATGTTTTTTATATGACAATAAATGGGGGGCCCGGACATGGTAAGTAGGAGAATATGTTTAAAAAATGTACTAGATAATTTTAGATTTTTCCAAATTGGGGGGGGCGCCTGGCCTCTCATAGCCAACCTTGTTCCTTCCCTGCCCTCCAGCCCCCTTCAATGGAAGCAAGACCCTCAACGTACGATCGGAAGCAATGCAAAAAATCATCAACTCTAGGTGTACATGTGCTGGTTTTGCTTAGGCACTCTAGTTTAGATCATAGCTTGCTAAACAACTAACTGCTGTTCAAGAAACATGACACATTCTCAAAATTTTCCCTTCCCAAAAAATTGAATGATTTCCTTTCAATTCATCTTCTTTGCCGCCTAAAGTACTTCAAGGTCCAAAGTTCGTCAAAAGCGAAGGAAATTCAGGTGAAAAGGGACAGCCCTCATAACAAGCAAAGAAACTTCAAAAGAAGAAGAACTGCACCATTGGTTACTATCACAACAAAGTATTGAATCTAGAAATACATCAAACCATATTACCAGCACGAACCAGCCCACTGTGGCATGGTGTTTGTTTCTCGAAGAGCAGGCTTTCCAGACAAGGCATCCCTGGTATCTACCTGAAAATCCGTTATTCAACTTTAAAATAAAAAGTGACTAGTCAATCACCGAAAACTCAAAAATAAAGATTATGAGAAGGCATCAGCTATAACATCTTGAAGAAAACAAAAGAAGGAAGAGCCAGCGAGCTGGCCAATTTGGAGTAGAAGGTGTCAATACTGGAAGTGGTATGCAAAAAGCACTGTGAAAGATAGGCATGGCCAGATGCAAAATTCCAGCAAGAGAGAACATCATATAGGGTTATTTGCCTAGTCATTCGTGGTAGACAATTATTCCTCCATGTGACCGTATAGAATCCGGAAAAGAGAAGAATTGGAATCTTAGAGTCTTCATTTGTTTTGTTTCTGTTCTCAGCAAGAACTCACTCCAAAATTGCTAAAGATTTTAGACAATTATAGGCACTCTCACATATCCAAGTACACCAAAACATTCATTAATTCATCTGTTATACCTATAACTATAAGAAAGAGGACAAGAGAAGGAAGGAGGTATAACACACCCATGATACTGCTTTTGAAAGTGGTGGTTCCCCCGTCCCAGTGGGAGTAAAATCATCCAGCTCAGGAAGGGTAAGAGGAAGCTCACTTTCAGGAAGTGGAACGCCCTCACCAGTGTCCTTCAAGAAAAGAACTGGGATGGGCTCCCCCCAATAGCGTTGCCGAGCAAAAAGCCAGTCCCTCAACTTGTAATTCACCTAAAGCAAGACAAGTTTTGCATAAGATCATTTGCATTACGTAGTAGAAGCTAAATCACTCCAAATACCATCTCCTGCCCTCTCAACATGCCCGGGAAATTAAAAAAAAGCTTCAACAAAAGCATTCCGATTATAAGATGGATAATCTCAAAAAGTTACCTTTTTATTCCCGTTTCCCGTCTTCTCCACCCACTCAATGACTTTGCAAGCAGCTTCTTTGCTAGGAAAGCCATTAATGTCCAGCCCTGACCTTGGACTTGATGAATTTACACAAATACCCTCACCTGAGAAAGGTCTTTCAGAATTACCGGAACCTCCACCATCTGGCACCACAACCCATCGAATAGGAATATCAAACTTCCCAGCGAACTCATGATCGCGAATGTCATGTGCAGGAACAGCCATTATTGCTCCTGTACCATAGCTGCACCAGGATATTCTTCATGTGTTGCAGTCAATTGAAGTCTTAAAACTACATAAAGAAGAAGAATTTCAGGATCACCCAAAATTTTCACATAGTTGGCCAATTTTTTTTGTACTTTTGTTAGTAATACTTCTTCTGTACCCATTCGTTTGACTACTTTCACCATCAAGGACATCTCAAAAGGTCATCTAGATGTTCTAATTTAATTTAATTTGGACGATTTGGAAAACTTCGTCTAGAAGAACTAATTGGAATCCTTTGAATGGTGGAAAAAAGTCTTGAATTTGTTTTCACGACAACACAGTACTTTTTGACGAATGCTGAAAAAGGACGAACAAATGGGGACAGAAGGAGTAATAATTGGCCAGAAGATGCACACAAAATAGAATAGTTGGCCATTGCAACTAAGCATGAAACATCAACCCCTGCTAGGAAGGTGGAGCGAATACGAAGAATAAAGAAAAGGGTTGAACCAACCTCCCTAAAACATAGTCTGCAATCCAAATAGGGATAGCCTCGCCATTTGCTGGATTTCTTGCGTAACCACCACTGAAGACTCCAGTTTTTTCCTTCTGAAGCTCTGTCCTCTCAAGGTCACTCTTTCTAGAGGCAAGCTCTTTGTATTCCTCCACCTGCCCATAAAATCATTCACTCCTTAAATAATCCAGAGCCAACAGACCTCTGGGACAAAATAGTACAAGGAACCATATGTACATACATCTTTGCTTTGGCTCTCAGATACTATAGATGATAACAAACAATGCTCGGGTGCCAGCACTAAATAGCTGCACAGAGAAAGCAAAACAGTATGAACAAGCTCAAACATTGCCAAAAGGCATGAAACAAAATAACAGAAACTAAGATGCTTACGTTGCTCCAAATATGGTATCCGGCCTGGTTGTGTACACAGTGATTTTCATGTCTCTGTTTTGTCCATCAGTGTCAAGAACAAAGAAGTCCACCTCAGCCCCTTCTGACCTCCCTATCCAGTTCCTTTGCATTTCCTTAATGCTTTCAGGCCAATCAAGATCATCTAGATCATCAAGGAGACGGTCAGCATATGCAGTAATCCTGAGAATCCATTGCCGCATCGGCTGCTCGTAATCAACAATGATACTGTAAATATAAAACCACTCACACAAATAAAAATAAGAGAAAGTTATCAAAAGTTTTGGAGACATTGTAAAATATAACAGAGCACCAAACCAAATCACCTTTCTTATTACAGGATGACCCCCACGTTCACTTACACCGTCGACCACCTCTTCATTTGCCAAGACAGTCCCAAGAGCAGGGCACCAGTTGACGGGCACTTCAGCCTGAATAAATATTAACAAATCCCAGATCTGGTTTTCATTGACAAAGCTTAGAAATGCTAAACTTGAATCAATACTGGACCTGGTATGCTAGCCCTCTCTTTAAAAGCTGCAGAAAAATCCATTGTGTCCATTTGTAGTATTCTGGTTCTGTTGTGGAAATTTCCCGGTCCCAGTCATATGAGAAGCCTAATGACTTAAGCTGGAAAGCAATATTGATGTCAATAACTTAACAAAGACCAGAACCATTTGGAAAAGCTAGGGGAGCAATATAATTGTCGTAAAATTTGTCCACCTGTTTTCTGCCTTCTTTGCTTGCTTCCAGTTAGGTTAGATTTGGCCTCTTACTTTTCTTCTTTCTCCACTTAACTAGGACAAAGGAAGAATCCTTTACAGCTTATTGGGTCCCTTAGTTGGGGTACTTTAAAGAGCTACTAATTACTAGAATGGCCGATTGATTCGCATGGTTTTAACCGACTCAATCACTCATGTGATTGAATAGGTTTTGGTTTGAAAAGACCAGATTGAGCAGCCAAGTGAGGACAACCTAACCAATTACATCATGCTCTGCGTAACGCCGATTAATTCAAAAGAAGATAAATGCTTGGAGGCTTGGAGCTAAGAAATTGCAACTTCGGCCGGAATTGCAGTAGGCAATGTTTCCCACTATTCAAAACAAATGTTCACCAAGTTGTAATATTAGTCATCTTCTATCAACATTCAAAAACATCTTTACAAATAAACATAAACACGAGCATGCGTGCACATGTATCTAGGGCAAACAATGAAGAACATGAAGAAGCTCTCAGTCAAGGCAATAATAGCAATGCCAAATTTCCAACCTTCCCACTAAGGCATATGACAAGATCCATCTGCTCCACGTGGACTTCACCAATTAGGACTTCAACAATTATGCCCATACCTCCAACCGCAAAACTTTACTTTTCATGTTAAGCCATACCAATAGGTCATGAACTATTAGATTACCCAACCAATTTAGATTCCATTTAAAATAAAAACTCGGCTAATTTAGAAGAAATTTTTTCTTGTTAATTTATGATTAATTCTCCCATATGTCATGAATACATTTCTAGACTTTAGCTAGTCCACAAGTATTGGGACAGAACATAAGCATAATAATTTCAACGGAAGCCTCAACAAAATGAACCTCCCAAATAATTATTTATAATTCCCAACCATATAAAATAACTGAAGCGAAAGAGAAAATGACCTGGGAGCGGAAGCGGTCAATGTTTCTCAAAGTTGTGAGCTTCGGGTGGGTTCCTGTCTGTCAACCATATGGCATAGAGAAAATTAGGATCGGGAACACCCATTGTTAAAAGAACAAAGACATAAAGCATGTGTAAATTGCAAAGGAACCTCAATTGCATATTGCTCAGCAGGTAATCCAAAAGCATCCCATCCCATCGGGTGCAAAACATTGAAACCTTGCATGCGTTTCAATCTAGCAAGAATATCTGTGGCTGTATATCCAAGAGGATGACCGACATGTAGCCCAGCTCCACTGCAAAACAAGGAATTCACATACATTCAAGTAAACAGATTCTAACTAGCAAACGAGGACTACATATTACACATATAATGTCCACATTACTCAAAGCCAAGCACTTCTCAGCGTTTACGTGCACATCCATTTATATGCAAACTAGTGCTAATTCACGACATGCATCTACTATGTATGACGTACCATTGCACAAGAATAGCGAAACAAACGTATTATCAAAACCTTGATACACATTATTTGTTACTCCCTCCGTCCTAAATTTCTTGTCCATTTTCCAACCACATGTCATGTTTAATTACTTATATTTTTCAAACTATAAATGTTCTTTGATTTTAAAACTTTGTTTAAAAGAATTAATTAAAATCTATCAAACAATATCCATGTTGCATATGAAAAACATTATACATTTGGAAAAAAAAATAGATGTCCAGAGTAGTGAAACTGTACAATAAAGTTGGGACGAAGGGAGTACCACCAAACAACCCCAAGAAACAAATAATGCTATTTTTGTTATTCCTTTATGCAATTATGCCCATAGTTTTTCCTCTTCCAACCACAATAGGAAATGCTACAATATACACCCTTATTTGAGTGTCTACAGTATGCACCCTTGAATTGCCTTAAATTCATAATGTTTTACATAAAAATTGTTTTACATAAAAATTCATCACATCCCTCTTGAATTCATAACTTTCATATACCAATTCATAACGTTTCAATATAGATTCATAATATTTGTAGGTTATGATTCTTATGAATATTTATCTTGATATAATGAATTTTTAAGCAAATGTTATAAATTTCTATGCAAACATTATCTTTACATAAATGTCACGAACCTCATACACAATATCACGATATTCTATACAAAATGTTACGGATCTAAGCATCTCTAACCCATCCTCTATTGCTCCATTTCTTTCTCTATTTCTCTATTTTGGAGCAAATCTCCACTCCAACCCATCCTCTATTTCCTCCTCTATTTTGGAGGATAAAATTTGATACTCCATATATAGAGTATGGGAAAGAGAAATTGAGGATCCTCCAAAACCACTTTTTGAATAGAAAATGCAGATTGAGATTGAATAATGATTGGAGGAAAAGTGAGGAATTTTTTGAAATAGAGATGAATATAGAGATATAGAGGTTTGTGATTGGAGTTTGTATGAATAGTAAATTTCTCAATAATCCACTGTTTGATTGAAAAATATTAATTTCATCTTCTCAAATGGAGCAATAGAGGATGTTGGGTTGGAGATGCCCTAAAGCGATTTACACCCTACACACCCAAATAGGGGTGTTTATTGTAGCCTTTCCCAACCATTAACTGCATTGTGGCTACTACTAGTTTCAAAATCTTACTGTTGCACTGAAGCAAGGACTACATAAAGATAAATAAATACACAAAAAGCATTTCTTTCAAGCAATCTAATTCACTATTTGATAGACGTACCACATTATAATGTATACAAGCCTAAATCAACAAACAATTTCTTACACACACACACACACACACACACACACACACACACACAGAGAGAGAGAGAGAGAGAGAGAGAGAGAGAACCTAGGGTAAGGGAACATGTCGAGAACGTAGAACTTGGGTTTAGACGTATCGATATCATCATCGGGTGTACGGAAAGTGTGGTTCTCCTCCCAATACCGCTGCCACCGCGGCTCAATTTCGTGAAAAGGATACGCCCTCCTCTTCGTCTGCTCTTCCACTTTGCTCAATTCCTCACCTCTACTACTCGAACTGCCACAGACTCGGAGACCAAACTTTGCTCCACCGTTTGCGGCGGCAGCGAGCCTTCGACACGGGCGCCGCTGGGCGGAGCAGAGAAACGGCCGGCCCCGGAACGGAGGATGCGGAGTCGCGTGGATTTGGGAGCGAGTTTGTACTTGTAAGTTCATTGTTGGGAAAGAATTGAGTGATGGGAGTGGGATTGGAGTGGATTGGATTGGCAGTCCTGCTATCCGCGTATACAATTTACACTGAACCACACGGATAAATGCGTTTGGCCCCATTTCGGATTCCGGAAAAAATCAAGAAAAATATTCATAAATTTTTTAATATTATTTTATGAGATCCTGTAAAAAATCAGGTCCAGCGGATATCGGTAAGTATTATTTTTGGATTCGTAGATGCGAAACTGTTCAGTTCGCCCCTAAAAATCCAAAAAATAATCTCAATCTGATACCTATAGGTGCTCGATCCAATCATATAACTTTTCATTATCCGGAAATCTGAATGAAAAGTTAGATGGTTGGATGAAGTACCTATAGGTATTGGATTGAGCTTATTTTTTATGGGGACCCTTGAAAAAATATTTTACATTTAATGAACGGCTCGAATGATTTTTGTGGGACCCGTAGTGGGCCCCACAACGAAATTTGTGCACAATCTGTGCGCAGATTGCTGTGTGTGTAGCACAGTTCTTTTAGACCCGGAAGCGGGGGGCTACTGCCCCAAGAGCAGCGTGCTGCTGTGCCCCGTTTGTGGGCCCACCCCGGTCTCGTTCCAATGATCGGAAGCGTTCACTTTGTAAAGCTCGTCGAGTAGATCACTTATGCAAAAAATCAGCTTAATTGGATGTCATTAAGTGTCTGATCGAAACCTTTTTATCTTGAAAAGAATGGATTCAAAACATTTGATCAAATCCATTGTAACCCATGGATCGAGAATTATATGGGCTCTGATCAGGCACTTAATGATATTCAATTAAGCTGATTTTTTGCACAATTATTCTACTCGACGAGCTCTACAAAGTGAACGCTTCCGATCATCGGAGCGAGACCGGGATGGGCCCACAAACGAGGCACAGCAGCCCCCCGCTTCCTTTAGACCCATTTCAGGTTCCAAAAAAATAATTTGAGTCGCTCATTTTGTTTAAAAATACTTTGTTTATGGTCCCTACCAAAAATCAGCTTATTAGGATATCGGTAAGAGTGTCTAAGAAACATGCAACTTTGTCCCAGAATTCAAACCTAAATTCTTGGACAAAATTGGATGTTTCGTATACATCCTTACCGATATTCTATTCAGTTGATTTTCGATAGGGACCATAAACAAAGTATTTTAAACAACATGAGTGACTCCAATCATTTTTTAGGAACCCAAAATTGGCCTAAAAGAAGTCTGTGCATGTTTGCACAAATCTGAAATCTGTCTGGATATCTTTTTCGTTGGAATAATTGTGTACACTACCAGATAATGTTGCAGTTGGCGGTAAATGAATAGACCCGGCCCGTTCTCAATTGGGCATATGTACATGGAGCCCGATCTATCGGATGAGTTTAGGGGGGACACGAGATTTGTACCGAGCGGGGGCTCGAATCACATGTATTTTTACATTAATAACAAAAAAATGTAGTGTATAATACAAATATTGCTACTTACTAGTTATAAAAAGAAGACGATATTGTGTACATATACAAAATCGTATTAGTTTTAGGCTGCTAATTTTGTCACTCTTTTTTTTGTTAACGTCACACTCTGCAAGTGTAATTTTGCATCAAAATTACATCTGTCGTTAACAAAAAATATAGTAGCAAAATCATTTCCCTAGTTTTATAACCAATTAACCACAACCGAAAAATGGTCGATAATTTGAAACTTTAAGGGGGGGTTTTCATCTGCCTAATAAAAGAGAATGGTGTGGGCCTCCACACAAGTTAATCCAAGGGTTGTGATTGATTTTATCCAATGATTGAGAGGCATTCTTCCAACTCTTTATTGAAGTTCCATCATTTTTTTCTAAATTGCAAAAATGCCATCTATTGTTCTGTTGTCATTGTCCGGGTTCTCTTCACAGCCGTCTGTTGCTTAAATTCAAAATTCAAAGCTGAGGACACACACACACACACACACTCTCTCTCTCTCTCTCTCTGGAGTAACTACCGTCCACCGTCAATGACTTTGCTTCCTCCATAACACTCCTCCTCGATCGTTGTCGGTGGTTTAATTGCGGGCATAGAGACCGCTTGATTGTTTTTGACTGGGAAGGCTTTACCTTTGAGAGGCAAAGAAGGAGGTTGCAGCCACCATTGGAGCTGTACACTACAGCAGCTGTGGAGGACAGCTTGAACTTGAGAGGTATTTTTTGTTGCCCACCATGTGTTTGTTAAAATGCTACCCAAATGAAAGTTGAAATGCTAGATGGCAGTGAAGTAGTTTGTAGGAATAGGTTTCTTGCTCAGCCCACCAAATACCACCACTGACAGCAACCCATTAACTCGGAAAGATGCTCTCAAAAAGAAATGGGTTTTGAGTGGAAACTCTATTGTTTGTGGGAATTGAGTGGGTGCGAGTGTGGGCTGTTTATAGACTGAGAATTATGTTTTGATTTCAAAACGGTTGCCTTTTTCTGCCGGTCCAATTTTTTTGTGTATCAACCTAAAACTCGATCATCCATTCTGATCTACTAAGTAGCAATTGATTGCCGGACCAATTTTTTCGATTACTACTTACGAAAGAACAGAGAGAATCCGGACCATTTTTTTTGTCAATTCTGTTTCGTGGGGATATCTCCCCCTTTTTCTCTTAAATCCCATGCCATGTCCTCCTCCCATTTTACTCCATTTAGAGCATCTCCAATCCATGCTTTATTCCTCTATTTGAGAATATAGAACTTCTCCAACCCATCCTCTCAAGCCCCCTTTATTTGAGAGGATAAGATTTTGATCCTCCATATTTAGAGGATGGGAGAAAATATGGAGGATCTCCTTTAAAATCACTTTATGAATAAATAGAGAATTTGTGGTTGGAGTAAATATGAATATTAATTTTCTCTAAAATCACTTTATGAATAAAATAGACTATTTTGATACTCTCAAATAGAGTATTGGATTGGAGATGCTCTTAGCACCCAATTCACAAAAACAGTTGTTAACACTTTATTTATATTTATAGAAATCAAGAGAAATGTAAAAGGCAGTGAGGTAGTTATCTGATTTCGGTATTTTTAACTTGGGTTGGCTATGTAGAAGTAGTTAACTGATTTACGAATAGGTTTGTGTCGAACCAATTACCAGCGCTTCTAGAAAAAATTCGATCGCCGAGTCCGTTCGAACCACATCGGTGAAATTTCACTTTTTTCTTCGAACCACTTCGGAGAAATTTCAATTCTTTCGCCACTCCGATTACCAGCGCTTCTTGGAATCTTGAATAGAATGCCCATTAGAGCATATGGTTTCTAACATCGAAACGTTTCCCTTTGGTTTTTAGGTTCTCACCTCTATGAGTTTTTTTTTAGGCTGTGTTCCGGTGAAAACAACTTTACCCTAACTGTCGTTTTGTGTTCCAGGAGCAATGGAACTTTCTAAAGGGAAAGGGAAGGCCATCTATGTAGCCAAGGGAAAGAAATTAATGCTGGATGGTGATTTGGAGAAGACTGTAACAAGATAAACTTTAACTCTCCATTTTTCATCTACCTATTGATCATTGTTCTTCATTTTACTGTTGCATATATGTATGTATAGATTACGTTTCTTCGAGAAAAGAATGTTGGCGTAGTGATCCGAGGCCTGATGATATAGTGTATTATAGCAACTGATTTTCAGCCGTGTATATGATGATGGACAGCGTGAAAGTTTTCAACACTTGCTTAAAGACATAAGGTTTAGAGTCTTAGACTTCAAACTTTTCTCAGTCTGCATTCTAGGTATTCGACGAAATATGAAAGACACACATGTATGGTTTCGAGTCTTTAGACTTCACATAGGGCAAAATTCCTCGCTCACTATTTTTTTTTTCCCGCACAAAGTGTCTGAAACAATTTGATGTGCCTTTGGTTTTGTGTTAATATGCATGGGACTATGAGGGGTATGAACTTTTTTTGCATACTCTTCTAACAAAGTTAAAATGGCTATTCCGTTATTTGTTTCAGATTTATTGTCTTTAGATAGAATAAGGTTTGATTCTCTAATTTGATTCACTCAAGAAAGGCCAAAAGTTAATACCATATTAGTTGCACCATTGGGCTTTGGCTGATCATCTCCCAAAGAGGAAACAGATCCCAAACTCCCACAATTGGGTATTTGAGCAATGTTTATGTTAGCAGTTCTTTGATTAGTTTTTACTGTAAATGTAGTGAGCTAAGGTATGCGTACGAAGTGTTTGATGAAATGCCCGTGAGAAATGTAGTGTCGTGGATGAAAATCATTGCCGGGTTTGGACAATTTTCCAGCTTCATATTGCATCGTTTCCTTAACTTCTAAACTTCGTAATTTGGTGGCAGGGTTATGCTTGGGAAATAACAATTGCTGAAGGTGGCTATGGTCTAGATGAACTCTTAAGTAGTCGAAAGAGTGTTCTGACCGGTATGTGTTTTGCTCCTTAGATTGGGTGCTACTTCTATTGAGCATTTTCTCTATTAGAAAGGCAAATGGTTGAGAGAGAATCATGTTAGTGCCGACTTTTTGATGGTTTCCGTCTCCATTCCAGGTCTGTAACTAACTAGACAAGGTTTTCAAATTTTAAAATTTTGTTTACATTTCAAGTATGTTAACGGACAGTCTTGGCAATGGGTTCAATTGTAGAGTTCCTGTTATTTTCTAATTTCTAATCGGCCAAAAAAATACTCTAACACGAACCTTTCAAGTGCTTTGTAACTTTAATGCCCTTTGTTCTTCCTTCAAAGGTACAAAAATAAGCGAAGCTAAAGGTCCCAGGTCTTTTAGTTATCGATACCCCTGGCCACGAATCGTTCACTAATTTAAGGTCCCGGGGTTCAGGTTATGTGACATTGCAATCTAGAACCACAGACTATTTCCTCTTTACTGCCTAAGATCCCAGGAGATCAAATTGTTGTTTGTGGCATGCAGGCATGATTATTACCTCTTTACTACCTAAGATCTAAATAATAGTTGTTGTCAAAATGTTAGTTATGGGTCTTGCAATTATTTGCCAGAAAAAGTTTGTTTTTTATTTTAATTTGAGTAAAACTGATCTTAGCTTTTATACGGAAAATGCAATCTGATCCTGCAAAATTATTCATTGGTGGGATTTTGGGGAAGTTTTGGAATCGGTAATTATGATGGATCAGAGCACAGGGTGCGCCCACGGCCTTGGGTTTATTGTTTTTACTGACCCTTTAGTGGCAGAGAGAGAAACACAACATTGAAAAAATGTTAAGTTGGATTAGAACTGCTGAAGTTGGATAAGAAACACAAAATTCCTCCACCTGCCATGGTATTTTTTTTTTTTAGTTCATCTAAATTGGTATTTTTTTTTTAGTTCATTTGAATGACAATGATATAAGTCCATTTAAATGGAGTCTAATTGTTGTGCTCAGGCTCAATTGGAATGGGTTAGGTACTTTTCCTCAGAATCTCGGACGAAAAATTGGTTACTATATGTATTAGGTACTTTTCCATGTCTGTTTATAATTTTTGTATCTCGGTATCTACATCAACATGTTTTGTTCTTATGCAGTGAGGATCTGCATCTAGCTTTTCCCCACAAACAAGATAACAGTGTGCTTTTCGAATTCATGAATATGCTTTCCGAATTTTGCAAGGAAAAGAGATGTTTGTCCACAAGTTGGAGCGCTTCCAAGGTTTGTCAACATTCACATCTTTGGAATTCGATAAACTGATAAACTGCTTGCTGAATTGCATTTCAGAAGAAATCTTGGAAGAATATTTTGCTTTTGGCTTATCAAAGCCTTGATGTAGTATATGGCGACCTGAGCATTTCCCCTCTTTATGTATTCAAAAGCACATTTCAGAAGAAATCTTCAAAGCCTTGATGTAGTTAAGTGTCTCATCGAAGTACATATAACTTGAAAGAAAATGAATCCTAATGGATACGAAACTGGATCAAAACCACTAAATCCATTTTTTTCAAATTATATGTATTCCGATGAGTCACTTAATGATAGTTGATCGAGTTGATTTTTGCGTACACTTGTAGTACTCGACGAGCTCTATGCAGTGGACGTCTCCGATCGACAAACCGATGCCGGCAAGGCTGCGCAACACGGAGCTGCGCAGCACAGTCGCCGAATCCCTGAATATGCGGGTCTATCAGCGATGGACATTTAGCAAGAAAGCCACCTTTCTCATGTCTTTAACAACTTTCATAACTGCTGTATTTGATCTTATATATTTGTGAATGGAAAAGAAAAAGGAGGAGCTTGTTCTTATACATATACAATTCGAATAGAGATGTAATTATACTCTTATCAATGGAGTCTCGATCCGATCTGGTCATTTGGAGGTAGGTATTATCTCATTTTTCATGTCATAGTAATGGGTATGAGAGTCGTAATTTTAATACCCGATCAGGACGTGGTTTTGCTACACTAGTGAGTAGTGACCGAGTGCCTGTCTTTTCTATTCTTCATTAATTATATATATACTGCACTTCGTCTACTTGTGTATTTCTCACACAATTATTTTTTTCTTAACCTAGTCGCAGACTTGCAATTTTTTTTGCTGATTCTGTTTTCAACAATGCTACTCATACAACAATTCAAACACAACTCACATAACCTCTCATACATGTGGGGCCCACACATAGTAGTGTGTGTGGAGCCCACATGTATGTGAGAAATTGTGTTTGGATTGTTGTGTGAATATCATTTTTGTTCTGTTTTACTAGTTACTTGATGATTGTAACTTCATGTAGGGTTGGTCAAAATATTGATCATTGACCTGAGGAGACGTTTGACTAGCCAACCGTGATCAGACATGTGGCCAGTTTGACTAGCCAATAGTGATCAGACACGTGGCCAAGGGACCCGCGAAGCAAGAAGGTAACTGTTGACCTTTGACCTAGAGAAGACCTTTGACTGGCCAACCACGGAGAGACACGTGGAAGGGGCCTGACAAATTAGAAAAGGACCCACGTGGGGGTCCCACACGATAAGAGATTGGGCCCACGCGGGAGACGATCGGGTCCAGCGGGTTGGGCAAAACCCTCAAGGGTAGAGTTATCCATGAGAGCCATTGCGGCAGGGTCGCGGAACCCCAAATGAATAGAGATATCTTCATTAAAATATCAAAGGGTCCTACTTTGGCTATAAGGCAAGGCCAAAGGAATCCCATAGAGAAAACGATCGTTGTGGGATCGCGATCTTACTCCTATGGGAATTGAGGGGATTTAGTGGCTTTGTGGCTTGGGAAGGAGGTCTCGTCGCAAGAGGGGTGCGCTCGCAGGGTCATCTTGCGCAATGTGACGTCATCCCTGCGATTGGAGGTACAGAAGGGACACGTGTTGTGATTTTATTGGGCGCCATCCTGGGCCTTACTAAGGCCCAGGTGTCTTATAAATACCCCAGACATTGCCTCTGATTTGACAGAGACAGCCTTTTCTAAAAAGAGCACAGACTCTGTGGAAGGAGAACATTCTTCCCAGTGTGACTTCACCCGATTCTTCTAGGAAAAGTTGCCAGATACTTCACACAGAAAACACAAGGATACACTGCCTTTGTCTCTTTTGTCCTCTTGTTTCTTCCCTCACTCCACTAGATTGCTCCTCTTTTCCCTTCGCTAATCATTAACTAATCGCATCTCTCCCGCTCAAGTAAATTTCCACATCAGCTACCTACCGCGAACGACCCTCCTACACTTCATTATATCTTTATTGCAGTGACTCACATCTGTTACTTTTATAACTTTGTTATGAGCGTTATTTTATCATGAATGTGTTATGGAGTATTTCCTTTTCTTGTTTGTGTGAATGTGTAAATACTATACTTTTTCAAAAAAAAATGTGTGAATACTACTCCCACCGTCCTCCTTTTTTAGAGTCCAGTATTCTATTTTGGATTGTCCCTTAATAAGTGTCCATTTTGTAGAGTTAATAGGTAAAAGTTGGTATTTTGCCCCTGAAAGTAGATTGCATTTTGGAAAGTTAGTGAGAAAAAGGGTAATGATGATGATAGAGGGTAAGTAAGGAAAGTGGAGGTAAAAATTGAGATGAAATGTGTAATAATGATATCTCCTTAATAAGTTACAATTACGAAGTTGGACACTTAAAAAGGGACGAAAGGGGTAATATCTTTGAAGATTTTTTGTACTTAATTTTTGTAACGTAGTGATGGGCACAAATCGGCTACCGACTAGAAGCCTGTTCGGCTCTGCTAAGGTTTGCTCGGACAACTGGTCTGCTTGGACAGGGGACCAAGTGCCAAGATAGACGTCTCAAGTAGGATTCTGAAGCGTGTGAGGACTCTCCTGCATCGCCCCTATCCCCACGAAAATGGCTATATACAAACAGTACAACTCCCACAAGATTCCTACTCCTAAAGAGATGTAGGAAAGCTAAGGGTGTTGGAATCAATAAATGTCATCCTTATCAACATCCCACGATCAAAGGATCCAAACCTACTGGGGCTCAACTCTAAATGTCTATATAATAACTCCCCAAGCAACAAGGACAGGTACACAACTCTTGCACTCTAATTTGTTTGATTGAACTCTATACGGTTTTCTCCACAAATATTCTAATTTAGGCATTAGAGAGGTGTTGGTTGGTACCACACGATGTCAAGTTCTATTTTGCAGGTTGCCGAGAGTGACTGTACCGGAGATACCATTCGTTTTTAAATGCATAATTGATATTGGATATACCATTCTACCCGTTAACCGTTTGGGTATGGGGTTGGCAAGTTCTAAATTCCTCCGATTGGGCATGGGTATGGCCATGAAGCTGAGCATGGAGTTTAGGAATCGGATATGGATGGAGTACCTCTAATCCAAATCCAATCTATTTTACTTTTAGGTCCCGTTTGATAACAATGATAGATGGATGAGATTCATAAAGAGATGAGATTAGAATTAGGATTGGAATTGGTAATAAGAAGGGATTAGTAATGAGTATGTTTGTTTGGGATGAGATTAGATGATGAGATTATTAACATCATGTTTGTTTCACATGGGATAAGATTGGATTGATAGTATACATTTTCATTTTTGCCCATATGCAAAACTAAAAAATAACATATGATTAAAAAATTAAGTGCTCAAATTTTCAATTTGTTTGAACCGTTGCGAACATCTTATTTTTCTGATCATATTATTCTAAAAGGGCATAATTAATTTTTGCCTTTAGAATTTTCATAATTAAGTTTATGTTCTTTATTTGTGACCCTATGAAGCAAAAACTTAATTATAAGAGCCATATAAAAAAAAATAGAAAAATTGGAGAAACAAAACAGTGATTGAAGAACTAATTATTCGTGTGGACAATGAACACAGTCCGGAGTGACTTTGTTCAACAATAACCTTGTTTAACCATGGGTAGTTTTGTCTTTCTACTTCATAAGACTTATGATCGGATTATGAATACCAAGTCCATAGAGGTATTACCAATCCCCCTATTCCCCCATTTAGAAGGCTTGCTCATCCCATGGGATTCACAGTCTAGAGGGATTTTGTGTTAGCAAACAAGGGATTCACAATCTGGAGGGACTGTTAGTCCAATCCCAAGGCTGAATCTGATTAACAAACGGGGCCTTAGTGTTGTGTTTTGTTTTAGGTGCCTCTATTGTGTAACGCCCTGAATTTCAGAAACGTTAAGTAAATACTAAAAGACCAATTTCTCAAAAGATAAATCCGATTTACTACGTCAGACGTTCCAAAAGTATACGTCACAATATTACAACCATATCGAATTTAATTTTAAAGTTTTTGAACAAGTCAAAATATTACACTTTTCAAATTTAAACATTTAAGCTTTAAAAATCAAGGAATAATCATCTGGCAGAGCATCTAAGCGTACGGCAATCAGGTTTCCTCGCCTCCGTCCGTAGTGGGGTTGAAATCGGAATGCTCGAACGGCACTTCTGTTCCGTCTTCGGTACCTGGCGTTCGTGTTACCAGGGCAACATAGTACCGTGAGCGATGACGCTCAATAGCCAAAACTCACCCGAACCCATAACTTACAAGCAGCAAGAAAATATAATTGAAGTGCATTGACATAGCATAAAAAGAGAACAATTAATTATTTTATTACTATTTTTCAACCTAAGTGAAATCTCGGATCTTATCCACAGATCCGTTCCTACCCATAACCTTTGGCACAAACACTGGTGTGGTCCGACTCCCCTTTTCCAGATCCGGATGAAAGATACCTAAGTTATATACCCGGGTATCCCATCCGCAACCATAAGTTCGGATACAACTTCACCGGCAACGCTCAAGCGCCGTCTAGCCCGGGTTGTGACGCAAGCACAATGCCACCCTTATGTCCCGTCCCAACATCCGAGAGCCGACCACCACCATGCCGTACCTAGGGTTCGTAAATCCATACTTTCAACAGATCATCACCAATCATTCATCAACAATACATCACCACGGGTTCCAAACCAGGATTGCCCGAAATCCAAAATCACATCCTCTCGCATTAACCATTTTTCATTAAACCTAATTTCACGTCTAATATGTTAAATCCGCACATCGCAACCAACCCTGGGAACCTATTTGTCCAATCTATCAGTACAATAAAATATCACACAATTCCACATTTTTATGAAATATACTAACAGGCTAGCAACAATTAATCGTGCGACAAAACAATCATGCAATAAAATTAATTATTCGGTACAACTAATCAGGTGATAAAACTTAGAACCGGGACTAATTAGTTTCGGGGCATAAAATATCATTTTAACATTCTTAAGTTGAACTTATAACATGATCAACTCTAGGGGCCACTATAATTATTCCCACAATATTCCAAGCAAAATGCAGTAGCTATTACTTCCGAAATAAAACAGTGGGTCTCGGACCGAACTCGATCGGCGACGTCGGGTTCAAATACAATAAACGTGAAACAATCAATACGGAACATAATATATATTTAGGGAGGTGAGTTCCGAACTACCTCTCGTCCGGTGAAATGGTTTTCGGAGTGATTCGATGGCGGTTCGGAGCGGCGACGAAGCTCGGCAGTGGTGATGTTTAATACGGCAGTGGGGTGGAACTAGTTGTGGTGGTGTTCCAGCTAGTAAGGGAAATGAAGTACGCTGATGGTGGTACCTGATTGGTGAAGAGGAGGAGATGGCCGGTTGATGGGTGGGGTGGTGATGAGTGGAGGTGGTGATGAAGACAGGAGATGCTCTTAACTCTCACTCTCTCGCTACTATCTCTCTCTCTGCCGAAGTGGGCAAAACAAAAGGGAGGCATGGGTTTTAAAAATTTGTTTGGATTTGCATGGAGGGTATTAACCCATGGAGCATTATGCGTTGTCTAATAGAGAGGAAATCAGGGAGGAGATGAGGGATTTTGTTCCCCCTATACTCAGCTGAAACAATTGTAAAAAAAAATAAAATGGGAAGGTTTTGTCCGGATCAACACACGCACACAAGGAAAAATACTCGTCGGGTACGCGCGCACACAATCGATTACGGAAATAAAATTTAGTGTGACGACATAAATAAAATTTTCAAACCAAATAATAATAATAATATTAATTTTTTTTTTAAAATACCGGGTTTTTACAACCTATCCCCTTTAAGACAATTTCGTCCTCGAAATTAAGATGTACCTTCGGTTTGAAACAGCTGTGGATAGTTGGCTTTCATTGCGTCTTCGCGTTCCCACGTTGACTCCTTTAGTCCGCAGTGTCGCCATAAAATCCTGACTAGTTTGATCGTTCGCCCTCTGGTAACCTTTTCTCCACGATCCTGAATTTCCACCGGCTGCTCCTCAAAAGTCGTGTCCTCGTCCAGTGTGACTTCCTCCCCAATTGAGCACATGAGTGGGATGAGCCATGTATTTCCGGAGCATAGAAACATGGAAGACATTATGAACTTTGGCGATCTGAGGCGGTAAAGCTAGGCGATAGGCTACCTCTCCAATTCTTTCCATGATTTCGAAAGGTCCAATGTAGCGAGGTGATAACTTCCCTTTCTTGCCAAATCGAATGATTCCCCTTCGCGGTTTGATTTTTAGGAACACGTGATCTCCCATATTAAATGTCAAAGGCCTAGTCCTCTTGTCAGCATAACTCTTTTGCCAGGTTTGCGCAGTCAAGAGTCACTCTCTGATCACTTTTACTTTTTCAGTAGTTTCTCGAACTAGCTCCGGCCCAAGCAGAGCGTCTTCTTTAACCTCGGTCCAACAAATGGGTGATCGACATGGTCGTTCGTACAGTGCTTCATAAGGGGCCATCCCGATGCTAGCTTGGTAACTGTTGTTATAGGCGAACTCTACCAGCGATAGATGTCTCTCCCAACTTCCTTTAAAATCCAACACACAAGCTCGGAGCATGTCCTCCAGGGTTTGAATCGTCCTCTCAGATTGTCCATCAGTATGTGGGTGGAAAGCTGTACTCAAGCAAATATATGTTCCCAGTGCTTTTTGCAAACTTCCCCAAAAGTTGGAGGTGAATCGAGGGTCTCGATCAGAAACTATAGATACTGGCACTCCGTGCAATCGAATGATTTTGTTGATGTAGAGTCTGCTGAAAGATTCCATCGTATCAGTCATACGGACGGGTAAGAAATGAGCAGATTTGGTCAGTCGATCCACAATTACCCAAATAGCGGTGTTCTTCTTAACTGATCTAGGCAATCCTGTCACAAAGTCCATAGTGATGTGCTCCCATTTCCATCCTGGAATCGATAATGGCTGAAGGGTCCCACCTGGCTTCTGGTGTTCAGCCTTCACTAGCTGGCACGTGAGACACGTGGATACGTACTTGGCTACATCATTCTTGATTCCTCCCCACCAATATTGTCTACGGAGGTTCTGATACATCTTGTTCCCTCCAGGGTGCACGGCAAAATTTGATTGATGAAATTCTCTTAGAACAGCTTCCCGCAGAGTATTCACGTTAGGTACAACTATTCGATCTTGGAATCTGAGGCTTTTGTCGGCGCGGATCGTCCATCATGTTGCAGCTTTTCCTTTTGCCAATTGATACCTGATGAAGTTGCATTCTTGATCGAAAGTCTGCGCTATAAGAATCTCTCGGTGCAATGCTGGTGTGGTGACTATGGCATATAAGCAAGCTCCTCCTTCACTATTGGCTGGCTGTAATTGAAATTCATTGAGAATAGCTACCATCTCCCATTCTTTCATAGCTAGTCTAGCTAACTGTCCCCTTGTCTTGCGACTAAGAGCATCTGCCACGACATTGGCTTTGCCTAGGTGATAAGACAATGTGAAATTATAATCCTCCAAGTATTCCATCCATCTCCTCTGCCTTAGATTTAGCTCCTTCTGAGTGAATAAATACTTGAGACTCTTATGATCTGTGAAAACCTCGAATTGCTCCCCATAGAGGTAGTGACACCAAGACTTGAGAGCATACACGACTGCAGCAAGTTCCAAATCATGCGTCGAGTAGTTCTTCTCATGCGGTTTCAGCTGTCGTGATCCATAGGCAATAACCTTCCCGTTTTGCATCAGTACACAACCCAGGCCTTCTTTAGAAGCATCGCAATACACTGCATAACCCACGTTTCTCTCTGGTACGATCAATATGAGCGCGCTAGTCAATCTTCTTTTGAGCTCCTGAAATGACTTTTCGCAAGCCTCATTCCAATCAAACTTGACACCCTTCTGCGTCAGTCTAGTCATCGACTTGGCTAACGTGGAAAAGTCCTTAATGAACCTCTTGTAGTATCCGGCTAACCCAAGAAAACTTCGGATCTCGAATACTGTCTTTGGTTGCTTCCAATCCATGACTACTTCCACCTTACTTCTGTCCACTGAAATTCCTTTTTCCGACACAACATGACCAAGGAATTTCACCTCTTTCATCCAAAATTCACATTTACTGGCCTTAGCGTACAATTGGTTCTCCCTTAACACTTGCAGAACTATTCTTAAGTGTTCCCCATGTTCCTGCTCTGACGACGAATATACCAAGATATCATCGATAAAGACCACTACAAATCGGTCAAGGTACGGTGTGAAAATCTTATTCATCAAGCACATAAATACAACAGGTGCGTTGGTCAATCCAAACGGCATCACAACAAACTCGTAATGTCCGTAGCGAGTTCTGAATGCAGTCTTGTCGATGTCACTATCTCGGACACGTAGCTGATGGTATCCCGAGCGTAAATCAATTTTCGAGAAATAAGTCGATCCTCTTAACTGATCGAACAAATCGTCTATCCTCGGAAGGGGGTAGCGGTTTTTTATCGTGACTCGATTGAGTTGATGATAATCAATACAGAGTCGAAGAGTTCCTTCCTTCTTCTTGACAAAGAGCGCAGGTGCTCCCCATGGCGATGTGCTTGGCCGGATAAAACCCTTCTTTAACAACTCTTCAAGTTGAACCTTCAGTTCCCGTAGTTCCGCAGGTGCCATACGAAATGGTGCCATGGAGATAGGAGCAATACCTGGTTGTAGCTCGATGGTAAAATCTAACTCTCTTCGCGGTGGTAGTCCAGGCAACTCGTCAGGAAATACATCTGCGTATTCACAAACGATCCGCGGTAGTCCCAACTCCATGCGATCCTCTTCCTCAAGCATAAGGCTCGCCAGCCATCCTGATAGCTTATCTTTCCACCTCGATTGTGGTGCTGTTGAGGCGGGATTCTGTCTATCCCCTTTAAAACGGAAACATAGCCCATCCAGAGAGTAGGCTGTCACGATCTTTCGGTGGCAATCAATCACAGCATGATGGGCAGATAACCAATCCATTCCAAGATTACGTCAAAGTCAACCATATCAAGGACTCGGAGATCACAAATCAAATGCATATCAGACATTTCTATCTCACAAGATTTGCATATCAAACTTACTGAAATCTAACCCCCTAACGGTGAAGTGACTCTCAGCGATGACACTAAACGTTCGGTTTCTAGTCCTAACGTTTTAGCACAAGAAGCAGATATAAATGAATGTGACGCTCCGGAATCAAATAATGCTCGTACACAAGTGCTAAAAAGAATAAGGTTACCTTGAATGACTGCAGGGTCGTATGCTTCCTCCTCGCCCTGTAATGCAAACACTCATCCCCCAATTGGCTGATTCTGACCTCCCGGTCCTTTCCTCATTCCCTGATTCTGAAACTGGCGTTGTTGTTGTTGTTGTGAGTTCCAACCTAGCTTCTGGTGGTTAGGGTTTCCTTGATACTGATTTCCTTGTCCAGCTGGTTTCCCCTGATACGATTGCTGTTGTTGTACCCCATATCCTGAGCTCCCAGATCCTACTAACTGCGGGCAGTAACGCTTCGTATGTCCCTCTTGATTGCAGTGGAAGCACTTTACCCCTCCGGGTGCTCTGTTCTGCTGCTGAATCTGATGCAGTACTTGGTTCGAGCCTCGATTCTGGATATTGTTTCTCCACAGTTGGTTATTCCAATTGTTATTCTGATTGTATGGCTTGGGTGCAACATACCCCTAATTGTTGTTACGGATTGGTCCTCCCATTTGAGTAGCCTTCTTCTGATTCAAAATTCTACGAGAGTCATTGAGTTCCCTTTCATTGATCAAGGTGGCCCTCACCACCCGAGAGAAGGTTGGAAGTTCCATACCAACAACTTTTCCCCGAAGAGGGTCCTCTAACCCCCACTCAAACTTCCTCGCCTTAGCAGCATCAATAGGGACATACATCGATGCGTGTCGTGATAACTCCTCAAACCGTGCCATGTACTGTGTCACAGTTATCGCTCCTTGTCTAAGTGCTAGAAACTCCTGTGCCATCTGGTCCTTAATTGGTGTAGGGAAATACTTCTCCAAAAAGATCTCCTCGAATTGAGTCCATGTGATTGTGGCGAGATTCACAGTATTCTTGGTAGCCTCCCACCAATAGTCAGCTTCCCCTTCCAGTTGGTATGTGGCCAAGGCCACCTGGTCAGCCCCTTGCTGAACTCCCATGGTGTCCAACATCTTCTTGATCTGATGGATCCATCCATCGGCAACATGAGGATCAGGTGCCCCTTGAAAGGTTGGAGGTCTCTGTTTTCTAAATTCAGAAAATAGGTGGGTACGGTCTGGGGTTGTTCGAGGCTGAAGTCCTCGTGGATTAGCAGCAAGATTCTGAAGTATCTGGGCCACATTCCCTAGGGCAGCCACGACGTTCTGATTTGTGTCCCCATTGTTGTTGTTTCCACCCGAGTTGTTATTATTACTGCCGTTACCATTTCGTGTCCCCACCATCTACATAAGCCGGATTCGAATAGTCAAAAAGGGATTTCTAGTTGTATTGCCCGTTTGCATAAAATTTTACTTAAGACAAGAAATACACAATACTGAGCTGAAATGTCATTCCTTTAATAGTCAAAGAGTACAATCACAGATCCCGGCATCATAGTTCTATCACATCAATACACAAAGAAAGTCGTACCACTAGTACTTCCATCATCAAAAGTACTACGAGAAACCCTACTACTAGCACTGCTACCATAAACAAAAGAGTGTTACCAAAAGTAAAGCGACCTTTCCCTTCTTAATACTATAACTAGGGTTCGCTGACAAATACTACAATACTCTAGTCTGAGTCGTCCATCGGTGGCTCCTCTGGGTCCTCCTCCTCTGAGTCCAAAGATATGTCTATATAGACTGGAGGTGCTGGCGCGAGTGGTGGGTACGTCTGTCCAGGCGAATCTAGTGGTAAAGATGGGCCAGCGACGTAAGGCCCCACGCTCTCTGGTGACGGTGGTCTATAAGACACATAAGGCTGAGCTAGAGCCTCTGCCCTCAGGCGCTCGTACTGTTCATCGTTGGCAATAATCTTTCGAGCTTCCTTGTACTTCAGGCCGTGGTTCTTAAGGCGATAGTCCACCAGCAGTTTCTGCTTCTCCAAGGAGCAATTTGGGGAGTCCTCGTGCACCTTCTTGATATCCCACATGATGCTTTTCTCTGCCTGCCATTTGAGTTTTCCCTGAAGCTGGCGATCATCTTGAGGAATGATATGACGTCCTCTCTGCCTCCATCGTCCATAGGTGTCGAAGCTCAGGTCATCCGATTCCGACTTTGGTGATGATGAATGGCTCGACATCCTACATTTTAAAATTTAAGTTTATTTAGTAAAATATTCTAGGAAATTAATAGTTGGAAGAAACGTGGTGATAGTGAATATATGGTATGCTTAGCTACCAATACAAAATATCCCCGAGCTTACTTCTACCCATTACTCACGTCCTCGCGATCGTCGTTAAACCTAGGCTCTGATACCAAGTTGTAACGCCCCAAATTTCGGAAACGTTAAGTAAATACTAAAAGACCAATTTCTCAAAAGATAAATCCGATTTACTACGTCAGACGTTCCAAAAGTATACGTCACAATATTACAACCATATCGAATTTAATTTTAAAGTTTTTGAACGAGTCAAAATATTACACTTTCCAAATTTAAACATTTAAGCTTTAAAAATCAAGGAATAATCATCTGGCAGAGCATCTAAGCGTACGGCAACCAGGTTTCCTCGCCTCCGTCCGTAGTGGGGTTGAAATCGGAATGCTCGAACGGCACTTCTGTTCCGTCTTCGGTACCTGGCGTTCGTGTTACCAGGGCAACATAGTACCGTGAGCGATGACGCTCAATAGCCAAAACTCACCCGAACCCATAACTTACAAGCAGCAAGAAAATATAATTGAAGTGCATTGACATAGCATAAAAAGAGAACAATTAATTATTTTATTACTATTTTTCAACCTAAGTGAAATCTCGGATCTTATCCACAGATCCGTTCCTACCCATAACCTTTGGCACAAACACTGGTGTGGTCCGACTCCCCTTTTCCAGATCCGGATGAAAGATACCTAAGTTATATACCCGGGTATCCCATCCGCAACCATAAGTTCGGATACAACTTCACCGGCAACGCTCAAGCGCCGTCTAGCCCGGGTTGTGACGCAAGCACAATGCCACCCTTATGTCCCGTCCCAACATCCGAGAGCCGACCACCACCATGCCGTACCTAGGGTTCGTAAATCCATACTTTCAACAGATCATCACCAATCATTCATCAACAATATATCACCACGGGTTCTAAACCAGGATTGCCCGAAATCCAAAATCACATCCTCTCGCATTAACCATTTTTCATTAAACCTAATTTCACGTCTAATATGTTAAATCCGCACATCGCAACCAACCCTGGGAACCTATTTGTCCAATCTATCAGTACAATAAAATATCACACAATTCCACATTTTTATGAAATGTACTAACAGGCTAGCAACAATTAATCGTGCGACAAAACAATCATGCAATAAAATTAATTATTCGGTACAACTAATCAGGTGATAAAACTTAGAACCGGGACTAATTAGTTTCGGGGCATAAAATATCATTTTAACATTCTTAAGTTGAACTTATAACATGATCAACTCTAGGGGCCACTATAATTATTCCCACAATATTTCAAGCAAAATGCAGTAGCTATTACTTCCGAAATAAAACAGTGGGTCTCGGACCGAACTCGATCGGCGATGTCGGGTTCAAATACAATAAACGCGAAACAATCAATACGGAACATAATATATATTTAGGGAGGTAAGTTCCGAACTACCTCTCGTCCGGTGAAATGGTTTTCGGAGTGATTCGGTGGCGGTTCGGAGCGGCGATGAAGCTCGGCAGTGGTGATGTTTAATACGGCAGTGGGGTGGAACTAGTTGTGGTGGTGTTCCAGCTAGTAAGGGAAATGAAGTACGCTGATGGTGGTACCTGGTTGGTGAAGAGGAGGAGATGGCCGGTTGATGGGTGGGGTGGTGATGAGTGGAGGTGGTGATGAAGACAGGAGATGCTCCTAACTCTCACTCTCTCGCTACTATCTCTCTCTCTGCCGAAGTGGGCAAAACAAAAGGGAGGCATGGGTTTTAAAAATTTGTTTGGATTTGCATGGAGGGTATTAACCCATGGAGCATTATGCGTTGTCTAATAGAGAGGAAATCAGGGAGGAGATGAGGGATTTTGTTCCCCCTATACTCAGCTGAAACAATTTTAAAAAAAAATAAAATGGGAAGGTTTTGTCCGGATCAACACACGCACACAAGGAAAAATACTCGTCGGGTACGCGCGCACACAATCGATTACGGAAATAAAATTTAGTGTGACGACATAAATAAAATTTTTGAACCAAATAACAATAATAATATTTTTTTTTTAAAATACCGGGTTTTTACATATTGTCCGTTGCGCCAATCAGTTCGAACATGTGGGCTCAGTGCAGGGTGCATTTTGATTATCAAAGTCGTTCATGTTATAAAGCCCTCCGGATAAATCATCCCAGCGATATATCAAGTTGGTTGAATATTATTAATCACCTTATCACGTTTGCCTTTGATAAATAGTTATTTAGAATTGTAACCCACCATTTTTTCATGACATACGTACGTGCAATTAGATTACTATTTGGATTGAGTGCTTACCATCTCAGCAAAATCTGGAGGTGTTAGTGAAGACAAAACTTTATTTCCTTGTACTCTTATTGTGCCTAATCGCCAATGGATCAACTAAGACTTACCCCACCTACCTCTACCCCGACAGGATGCTGGACTTGGTCCACCTAGCCCCAGCCCAACAATCTCCCCTCAAGCACTTGCAACTAGCATGCTGTCTAGGAAAGTTGAACCGTTGACCTTTGGTTTTGATACCACTTGTTAGGATCAAGCGCTTGCTATCATTGTTAGTGAAGGTGAATTTCATTTCCTTATACCCTTGTTGCGCCTAAGCACCAACAAGTTAATTAAGACTTGCCCTAAGAATGCTGGATCTGGCGCTCCTGACCTCCGCCCAACATGGTAGCAGAGCCAAATAGTCGGTTCGAATGATCAAAATTAGACTCATGATAGATCCCACGGACCCAACTTTTAGTCTAGTAATTAGTTCATCTTTCATCGCTTCTACAAATTCTTTCTCAACTTTAGGATCTAAATGTAATCGTAAGGTTCAAACGAGCTGAATGCTTATTGTTCATGTTTGATTCAATATTTGGTGTTCCACTAAGCCTTCTTAAAAAATACAGTAAATACTTATTTGCAATTTTCAAGCTTAAAAATAATAGACTTACTCAAATAATTTTTTGTGCAATATGGATCTTGTTTAATAGATCTCAATGAGATCTTTTGAACGGTGAAAAAAAAATTAAAAATTATTTTTGTATATACATTCGTTGTGTTTGGTTGGGAGTTTAATTTAGCTTAGTTTTGGTAATAGGTGGAGAGAGAAATAGAGTAATGATTGAAGATAGGGGTAATGATTGGAGAGAGATAGAGAGAGATGAGAAAGTAATAATTGAAGAAATAGGGTAATGATTGGAGAAAGAAATAGGGTAATGATTAAAAAGTAAACTAAAACTAAGTTGTTAACCGAACAAAGCCAATGGCTTAGTGGAATACCAACGCTTCAAAAATGTTTTAAGTTTGACTTGTTACTAGTTAGTTGATCTCAAACTATTTAATCAAAGTCAATCTTGAGCAGTTTGAATTATTTCATCACAAGCTGAATGAGCATAGTAATAGCTTGTTTAAGCTTGATTTGAAAACTTAATGAGCTTTATAAAAAAAAAATGTCCATGCTTTCTTTTTTTATTCACTGAAATGATCTTGATTTTACAAGCAAACATGGGCTCGAGCGGAGTTTAATTTAGCTTAGTTTTGGTAATAGGTGGAGAGAGAAATAGAGTAATGATTGAAGATAGGGGTAATGATTGGAGAGAGATAGAGAGAGATAGAGAGAGTAATAATTGAAGAAATAGGGTAATGATTGGAGAAAGAAATAGGGTAATGATTAAAAAGTAAACTAAAACTAAATTGTTAACCGAACAAAGCCAATGGCTTAGTGGAATACCAACGCTTCAAAAATGTTTTAAGTTTGACTTGTTACTAGTTAGTTGATCTCAAACTATTTAATCAAAGTCAATCTTGAGCAGTTTGAATTATTTCATCACAAGCTGAATGAGCATAGTAATAGCTTGTTTAAGCTTGATTTGAAAACTTAATGAGCTTTATAAAAAAAAAATGTCCATGCTTTCTTTTTTTATTCACTGAAATGATCTTGATTTTACAAGCAAACATGGGCTCGAGCGGCTTGCTTCATTTTTCAGCCCTATCCATATGTGGACTGAAAGGTTATAATTTGAGAAGATTGCGTTGAATCTTAGATTTTTGTAAGATTCAGTTTGGATGGCGGGAATCTTGAAAGGGAATGAGAATGAGGTACCATACTTTCATGATTTCGACATTTGGAAGAGATAGTAATAAAAATGTGATGCAAGACTTTTGTGATTCTTATGTTTGGAAGAGACAAGAATAGAAATGTAATTCTTGATGACACATTCAACAAAGAATCTCATTTCCAGATTGAGTGGGAATCTTATACTTTCTTTATCCTATGGTAATTTTGGTATTTTGGCTCAATCAATAAAAAAAGAAAATGTTAATTTTGATAAATTTTTAAATAATTGTTTTTTACATAAGATTACTGAATTAATTTCAAACATTGAAATGAAATTATTTCAAGTATTATTTTCTTAGGAATTCACTGCCTAGTAATCATATTCCTATTTACTCTATTTTTTCTCTTTCTCTCTCTACCTTATCCTCTCTCCCTTTCTCTCTAAACCAGCGGCTAGGGTTCTGGGGGGGGGGGGGGGGGGTAGCCCTCTTCACCTCCCCCAGCCCCTCCTCCTCCTCCTCCTCCTCAACCCTCCCTCCTCTTCATTTTACCCGTTTTCTTTGACTTCTTGTCCCCGATGTGGCAGATTCAGGTGTTTTGATTGAGCTCCAGCGAGGGTAGTCTCTAGTAGCAACAACGTTTAGCAATCGGCGTGGTTGGGCTTGCTCCAAGCTGCCTCTCCTCCTTGTCTTCTCTAGATCCGACGTGCGGCGGTGATGACATGGTTAATAACAGAAGTGAGAGGTTTGGGGTGTTCTTCCAGTTTTCCTTGTTTCTCTTCACCGGCTTGGTTTCCCCCAGGTCCGATGGGTGTGGTGGTGGGCTATAAGGTTTAGCCTTTGTCTCTTAGAGTTTGTTTTCTGTGTTTTTGTAACCTGGATTTTGCTTGGTCTCACCGTGGTCTTACAGGTTCGGCTTGGCCGGCATGTGTCCCCATGATCGGAGCTCGCCATGATAGTGGGGGCTTGCCCCGAAGTGGCATCCTTTGCTCATGGCTGCAAGGGGTCACAAATTTAGTTAGTGATTTCCTCGCGCTATGAGCCGGCCGGCGACGTGTTCATAGAGCAGTTCCGTGGATACTCTACTACCAAGTCGAAGATGGACCCTTTGTCGGCACCTAGTGCTGGTCTGCTTTGGCAGTACGCGTCGTAAAGCCTATAGCCTAGCGCTTTCAGCAGTGCTCTTGTCTTAGATGTTGGTAGTTTTGGTTCTCTCCTATTATTGTGATGTAATCTTCGTCTTTGGGCTTTGAATGAAATATGCAATTGCGTATGATAAAAAAAAATATCATATTCCTATTTCTACTCAAGAAAATTCCTAGAAATTAGATTCCTAATAGCGGATTAAAAAAAATCCTAATAATCATATTCCTTTTTCTACTAAAAATTCCGGTCATCCGAACATAGTCTAAGGATTTGTAACAAGGGCAAAGGAGATAGGATATGGTTTCACAATTTCCATCTTTGTTCCCCTTTTCTTTTTATTTTATCCGTAACTATTTTCAATAATAATTTCAAATTCCAAACACAGTCGTACCTAGATGGTCCTGCCATGAAGTCTTTCCGATGATGTCTTTGCCATATATTTTGAGCTTGTATGTTTAGGGTATCTCGAATGATATAATTAATTGAATAATTAAAATTTGTCACCTCATCTTTTAGTTTTTAATTTAAAGAGTTGTTAAGCTTAATAATGTGAACGCTCTCAGTGCTCCATAATCAATAACTCATTTTTAGTAGAGAGAGATAGAAAGAGTTGGGAACAAATGTGAGTGGGTGTGTCCATTGATAGCAATGGGAGGAGAGAGAGTGTGTGGTTCGCATAAATTTGGTTATACAAAGAGAAAATGTTGCAAGTTTTAGTTCTCCAAAGGCCAAAATTTGATTATTAGTTAAGGGGTTGTTATACTATTGTGAGCCATATTTTGGGCCAACATTGCTAACTTTCTAATCTAATACTCTATTCCATAGTCATATTCTTCGGTAATTACTGGTATTATACTCTTCTTTATAGTTGGTTGATGTTAGTAAGTTTGGGTGATTTTAATAGAACTAGTCTTAATATAAGTTTTTCTTTTAACTTATTTATGCAATTTTAACTACTTTAAATAGTTTATGGAGATGATATCTCAATTTCAAGCTAATCATGGTTCAAAACCGAAACCGAATCTTATTTCACTAGTTTGGATTGGTTTGGTTTTATTAACTTTATGGATTGATTTGGTTCTTCAAATTCATAATCCGTAAGTAGTGATTTGGTTCTTGATTTAATATAAAACCGGACCAATCCGGTCCATGTCCACCCCTGGCGATTAGAGACACTCTTACCACATACCCCAGACGAGCCGTCAACTTATTTGGTAAGCCTTTTGCTACTATAAGAAAATCAGCTTCATCCTCTCTTCTTCTTTTTTCTCAGTGAAAATCAACTTTGTTGGTTGTAGTTATTGAGATGTTAACCTTGTCAAATGCACTCCCGAATCTTATTTCACTACTTCACTTGCGTTTCATCCCATATTTTTAGTTGCATAATTTTGTCTTCCAGTAAGATAAATGTATAGAACTCTTCATATTTAGCATCTCGCGTATACTATGACAAGTCCAAAGAATGCTTGTGCTTTTATTTGGAAAGTGATTGTAGCTCTCTGCATCAAACATTGTTCGAAGGAGCAAAGGACGCTTATTTTTCCAATTGTGCCAAAATGCCTTAATAAATGTTCTATTGAAGGCTAGCAGAATCTTGTGGGATCACCCCCTGAGATTGCACAATATTTATGAAAATCCAAGGGCCAAAACTTCAGCAACATTAACTGGAAACTTCAGCAACATTAGCTGGTGACAAAAATGAAAAACATGGACTACTATGGAGAAAATGGCTTTTTCCACAACCCATCACCTTTTCCCCCTGCTCAAGGCTTCCAAGTCTTGTATAGATTGGTTCATTGCATGAAGAATCATCTTCTTCACCTGTTATTGACAAAGAGTAAAAACAGAATATGAAGAAAAAGATTCAGCAGCTTTGTAAAGCAGAACATGAGCTTGCATGAGAGCTACGAAAAGAATTATTTTCCCATCAAACTTTCCTTTTTCTAGTAAATCCCATCACCAATCCGTGATTCAAAACATGTCCGGAGAGAGAATATAGTTGCAGACATCTAGAAGTGACATGCTTAAAGTGAGGTAATACCTCTAGTTTGTCCTCTCTAGCCTTGTGGTTCTTTGGCAGTCGTCGGAACTCCTCAGTTAATCGAATGCACTCATGGAGATTTTCAGGAGAAACAAAATCCACAGCAACTTTTGTACATGACTGTGCACACAGAATATATTTTTATGCATTCAAAATTGGGAAATCCATGATCGAATATAAATTTCAAAAGAGATGAAGAAATATTTACTTGGAGATTTCTGACTTGATGCGGGCAACCTGCGGGAATAAACACCGCATCTCCAAGACGTTGCTCAAAAGTCCATGGCTCTATCCCTGAAATTTTTTTAGATGACGATCACAAATCACAATGACTGAAAACCATACCAAATTGTTAAATACCTACCAAATTCCTCCTTCAGCTTCCGTTTATGCTCCAAAGTCAGGTAGAAGCATTGGTCATGAATTGGATGAACGACCTAATCAAAGTAGGAAAATTTGTAAGATTCCACCGCGCATTTGACATTGCTGAATTAAAGCTTTATTAGTTAAAACTTTACCTCTTCAACTGGAGAGCAATAAGTATGCCTAAATTCTCTAGAGTGCTTCCTGAGATAGGCTTCTAACTTCGGTAAATCTTCCCTCCTGAATATGTCCCACAACGCACCAGCGACAGCTCTATCATTACGTTCATGTTTCACGTCCAAGTCCACTTTCTGTTCATTGACACTATGGCAAGTTTTAATGAGACTACCATCCATCTCTCTAGTGAGGCGTTCTTGTTCATCTTGAGCTTGATGCTTCTTTTTCAGTGTTTCAATTGCAACACAGTGCTTATCATCTAAGTCTACCTCTGCAGTGTGCATCAAAATATTCACCTGCTCAAATCAAGATATCAGATTACAAGTTTCTTTAGTTTCTTGAAGTATAATGCTAAAGTCTAAACATCAAAAGTATGAGAAGAACCAAAATTTTTGCAGTGTATAGATTTCAGATTCCCTTTGAGAGAGGGAAACAAAAACTCACATCCATGTAACACAGAAAAGACAATGCTAACACATGGTGGCTTCATGTGTATGTAACAAGTTGCCACCTTACAAATTGGTGAACAATTGCATATAACTTTGACTCAATTAAAACCCTACCGCATCTGACAGATCACAATGAAGCTTAGTTACAGAATCTCCTCTGCCAAGTTCTTCAGCAAGCCCATATGCAATATATGTCTTTGGACCTAAGTCAGGCTTTATGACAGCGGGAGGCAATTTTACAGCGAGATTAAGAAAACCAGCCCTGGGATCTGTGTATTCCTGAAACGGCAATGCACTAATGAACTCATCGCAGTGGCGTGGCAACAAATCATCAAATTTGTCAGATGGAGGCCAGTCCTTAAGCTTGAGCATTTCTGGCCAGAAATTCCCATATTGTCTTCCATTTGTATAACCTTTAAAAAATTGGTGTGTATTTATCTCGACCTGCACATTGTCACAGAAACACGATTTGGAAAAAGGAAATGTGGACATAGGAGAAGGAAAAACAAAATTGCCCATGTTTCACATAGGAATGACTTGAAACAAGTGAGGCAGTCAAAAAAACATGGACATCTGCTGTGATTCTGCCAATAATAACCATTAACTGGAACCAATACTCTGAAAAAAAAAACAAACCTACTCATACTTTAAATTGTAGTACACATGGAATGGATCGTATTGGGTAGTTTTAAGAACATGGAAGAAAGAGATGGCAGAATCTTTCATGGCAAACTAGTAACCCGAAAGATGTAAATTAAGATGCTAAAGAGATGTCAAGACTAACCTGACAACCAGCCAGGCAATCAATCGCCTTAACTTCCGACATTTTTGAACTGACATTCGGATCCAAGTGTTCACACAGAGCACGCCACATGACCATGGGCTCCCAACTCAAACCATTAGTCTGCTCAAGGACATCTCGAACTATCACGGGTTGACCATTCACCCAATGTCTCTGGAATTGCAATAGCTCTTCTTCCTTTAGGGCATCTTTTGAATTCGGGCAATACAAATAGTTGTCATTTGTGCCTTCTCTAGAAGCAGCTCTCCTTGACATCTTGTTGCACTTGTCGAGATTATTGGGCCTATGCCTAGAGATTGTTTGGTCTGCATCAAACTTTCTTAATATTTCTACTGCTTTGGTCCCCAAGTTTGAAATCCAACACTGTGGAAGAATACGCTTGAGCTTCAGCACACCATTCCCACACCCACCCATTTCTGTTGGGGCACAAGTTAGGCTTCCATCATCATTAGCAACCCATTTGGTCAAAGGCTTGTTATGGTCCTTAGAAGTTTCCACAGGACAAGAATTCGGTAAAGGATCTCCACCGTGAATGTAATCGTAGCCTCTATTTCTGTATCGGAAAATTACTTTGTTGCCACTTCCAACGGCCTCTCCCTTCCGAATCTCACGGCAACAACTAAGACAGAGCTCAAAGGGGCAATTTGGGCAACTTCGATGAAGGTCAACGATTGAAGTTGCACAGTAGTTACTGCTCCAGGACGACGAAAGGTATAAAGTAAGATTGGGCAGAATCATTCACATAAAATTATACCGTGACTAAAGAAAAGAAAAAAGAAAGAAAAGCTTACCAATACACACGCTCATCATTGCGGCAAAAGGACTCTTCTATCTTAACCAACGGAGACAAAAGAGACTCCTCACGTATCTCCTCTCTTTGTTCTTTCACAATTTGTTTTACGAATGGAAGAATAGACTTGATCAAATAATAAAGATTTTGAACCTTTTCCTGATCAGTAAGATCTTTTTTTGACACCTGTAGAATAAAAACTATCAAATATTGTCTACAAGAAAAAGAAGATAAATATTATTTTTGGTAAGATAAGACAGAAGCCAACCTTAATCATGCCACCTGAGTGCAAACACAAGTTGCAATTGCAATTTCCACGACAAAATGGGCAGTTCTCAGCAATTTCTTCTTCAGACAAATGTTGGTACCTAAATATCAGAGAGAGAGAGAGATTTTTCAGAAAAAAACAAAATATCAAAGAAAATGAGGAATAGGTAGGAAAGATACCATCGCTTGATACACTGAACACAGTATAGTTTCTGTTTGCATTTGGTGCACGGAACGACAACTCTTATGTCATTTCTCCTGCATTGATGACACTTCAAATGTTCTTTCCCATCTTCCTGCTTAAGACAAGCATGCCATCTTAATTCAGTAAATTTGGCCCCAGAACAAAGCAGATTAAAAAAAAATCTGTATATCAAACAAGTAAATATGAGAACAGCAGTTTAACCTTATGATCACTTGTGCACCTGGTAACGCTATTCTGGTCACTTTTAATAGCCTGAGGTGATGAACATGGTGAAGAGGAAGCAGAAGGCAAGTGAAATACTAAAGAGTTTTCAGACTCGTAGTTTTCCTCTCTGGAGTGCGTCGAACTTCTTCCCGCTTTCAAACTAACTGAATCTCCACTTCTATTACTTGTATCTTCTCCCACTAGAAGAATATCATCTATCCAATCACCATTCCAGCAGTCTCTTTCAAAGGCTCTAATTTTGTTCTGGACACTTCGACGTCTTTCTGAAACCCTTCTACCATGTGACCCTCTAATTTCTCCAGTTAATGAAGGGGTTGCTCCTGCTGATGATGACCCTCCATTCTCCTTGCCCTCCTTTTCACCTTCATTAGTTTCCCAATCGCTCGATGAAGGATATTCATGACGAACTCTTTTCTCGTTGAATGCACCATAACGCTTATGCGAACTGCTTTTTACATTGCACCTTTTGTTTTCTCGAGTGCTCCTTTTTTTGGATGGACATTTTGCTCTAGTGGGTGGTTTACCCTTCATGTTCTTTTCCTTGTCCTCCTCCTCGTCATCATCATTAGCAGCATCCTCATACATATCCCCATGAAATTCCTCTTCTAGATTCCTTAGCTTAATTGAGGTTCTTAAGTCACCAGACCATTTGCTTACTCGAGCTCTCTTTTTCTTAACCAAAGGTGATGACCCCACATTGTAATCCTCATCATCATCACATTTTCTAGTGACGGACTTCCGTTTGAGACTACATTTTTTGTTAGGGGCACCCTTCTGACTCCCTGCATTTTTTCTACCATTTGAACCCCTACTTTCTCGTGTTTTCCTTTTATTCTTGACTGGCAACATTTTTGTTCTTATTGAGGATTCCATAACCTCCTCCTCATCATCACCGTCATCGTCATCGTCATCGTATTCTTCACCTTCACTCACTAATCCCTCTTCAGTACTTCTTTCCTTTTTCAAGGTGTGCGATACTTCCCGAAAGGTTCTGCTACCATTTGAGCCTTTGCCTTGTCGGCATCTACTTCCCTTAACAAAATCTTCCGGACTGTAATCCTCATCCTCCTCCTTTGCAATTTCTATTCTTTTATGATCAACATTAAAGGATTCTTGAATTCTTCTTTTTCGTGCAACACGGGAAAAGGTTGGTGTTTTGGCGAAGACATGAATTTCATTATCAGCGTAGCAGTTCAATCGATCTTGCTTCACAACCAACAATGTCATTCTCCCTGCATATTGAAAGAAAGCATAATAACATTAAGTTGGAAGACTAAATTAACAACTTGTACTTGGGGTATCAAGCTTAACATCCATTTGATAACTAGCACTACAATGGAAAACATGTTTTTTTATTCAGCGCCAACAGTCAAATTCTGATAATCAAACTGTCAAAATGATAGAATAAGCTCTTTAATTCGAAGTTATTATTTCCAAAAGTACTATTCATAGTGAGCCAATTAAATAGAATAGCCATCAATTTCCATCTCATTGTCCTTCATGTATTACATGAACATGTTAATTATGCTTTCACATATGAAGTCCGTTATTAAAACAGGTCTTCATCCTCATTTACCTCTCCCTCCAGATGGTCTAACTAATAAAACTGTACACCATCAAAGAATGCATGATGCCCGTACACATGTAAAGAAGCCCACATCTTCAGACTAACTCACTAACACCAATAATATCTCAAAAAGAAATCGTACAACAAAGTTAGAAGGACCAAACCATGAACTTCTATCCCCAGCAACAAAAGCTACAAAACTGTTTACTGGAGTATAGAAGCCTAGAAAGTATCCTAATAAGGGCATAAATTGAATAATTTTTCGTCTTTGAACACTTAATTATTATAGTTCTTAAATTGTCCAATAGATCCAATCACTGTCATGACATTTAACAAGTAAATTACTTCAGAAATTGACATCATCTTAGAAGCCAATCTTCTATACCCATAACCAAGATAAGTGAACCAACTACTAAGACTTCTACATCCACAGCTCTGTGAAACAGACTTTGCTACAGCCATACAAGAAGAATTTTAACCTTACATTCTTAGGTAGAAATTGAAAAGACGACCACGTCCTGAATTTTAACAGAAACTGCGGATGTATTGCAGGTAACATAAGCTAAATTCTCAATGTGTTGCTATCAGCAATTGTTCAGCCATGTGCCCATGTGCTATGACTTTGCAGAATCCTAACCTTGATCTATGAAAATAGGAATGCATAAAAAATAAAGAACAATAACACAAAAAAAAGAAAATTTTACGTGTTCATGTAATTATGTTACACGGTCTTGGGTAGACTCAACCCCAAAAACTAGTTATTGAAGTGAGGGAGCCCTCGCGCATACATACTTCACATTAAATTGGTACCTAGATAATGTGGGACTTTGCTTCACACCCTCCCTCACGCGCAGAGTGCTCACTCGGCAACACCTATTGCAGGCTAGAGACACGCACGCTACCCAGCTCTAATACCATGTTACACTGATACCATGCTACACGGTCTTGGATAGAACTTAACTCCAAAAGCCTTGCTTACCCACACCATCCACTAAAAAACCAGCAAACATGTAGACAACCTCTTGCCACTAGTCCAATTTTCTCAATCAATCAAATAACAAAAAGAACGAATAAAGGTTCCTAATTTACTTAACAAAAGAAGGTTTTTAAAGCCCAAAGTTAGCAATCAAGATGCAGCATTTATCCATTATAGTTCTTAATCCAATATTGAAAGCTCTAATTTGAAGTAGCAGTGGTCAATAAAAAAATCCAATCAAACGCTCTGCCCTCATACGTAAAATATATGTAGAGAGAGAGACCTTGATGGCGGGTCGGAGCGGCGGTGGGCTGATGCGGCGAGGTTGTCAATGCTTGTAAACGAGATTCCTGCGTGGAATAGAACAATTCGTTGTAAGCAAAATTGAAACCGAATGCCTACATTGGATCCGGCTGTGATTGAGCTGATAGTCAAATTCTGGTTCCAGAGAGAGAGATATATATGTGTACATAGATTGAGAGAGAGAGAGAGAGAGAGAGAGAGTCAACGGAAACGGAAACGGCAAAACAATGGGCTAAATGGCATTAAAGAGGGTAATTTTTGCTGTTTCCGGGAAGTTGGAAATCCTGATTATTTTTTTTCCTTTTATCGGAAATAAAATCCCCATTGTGGAGAATTTTAGATAGCGTCATTAATACGTTTTAGGTTATTTTCCCTAATTCAAAGAAAGAAAGAATGGTGTAAAGATTTTTCCTAGTTCAAGAATGACAGATCCTAACCCCTTCAAAAGATGTGATTAAGGCTACAACTAAGATCCTTCCGGTAGAACTACAAACGAGTCGAGTTTTAAATTGTTCGAGCTTGACTCGTTCAGAATTGGTCTAGCTAAAGCTTGGCTTGTTTAATATCGAGGTGTTCGAGCTTGCGTCAATTACTAAACAAAGTCTTGATGAATGAGCGAGCTGCCAAAAATGAGACTAGATAGTACAATTATCTCAAGCTCGACTTATTTACTAAATAAGCTTAAAACTCGAGCTTAAGCACAATTTGTTTATGTATGAGCCGATCGAGTCGAGCTCATAATAAGCCGAGCCTTGAATTAGTTGCGAACAATTTTGTTCGTTTGCAGCCCTACGCCCGATCCTTTCAAGAACTCAACCACCTACTCGATTCGAGCCCATTTCAATAAGCTTTAGACCTCGTTGAGATGATGAATAATTATGAAAAATCACGTTGAACTGATACTAGATAGTAGATATGATTAGGAATGAATTTATGTTGAAAAAAAATATCTATCACACTGGTTCAAATCAAATTCATGTTTATCAGTGAATCTATACCGATCATGTGTTAATTAATATGTGGTCAACATAAATTTTACCATGATTAATGTTCAACGAAGTCTAAAAACTAAATAATTCCTATCATTAAATTGTGCAGGGTAATAATTATTTGTAAATTCTTCCTATCCGCAAGGGGCTCTAGCCCAATTGGCATCTTCTGGTTCTGCCCATATGAGAGGTCAAAGTTCGAGTCACATCATGAACGTCCTACTAATTATCCGCTAACCCCCACTAATATATACTACAATGTTTAAAAAAAAGAAGGAAAACTCTTTCTATCGGAAGATATTCTTTAGAGAAACCACATATCACGAGAGCTTCTGCAATGGAAAGATAAAATGGTCTACATTACCCGAACCTGGTGGTACTCTGAAATAGCCTTCCTTTCATAATTTTAGGATTTTAACATAATCAGACGGCAAAAAAGATTTTAAAACAAACACTACTTTTTCTTTTGATAATTATACACAAACAGTATCTTGGTGTTTGCTACGCTTTGGGTGTGAAATATTTTACTCATTTTCTATTATTTTGATTGGAAAAAAAAGTGCCAAAGATATTTTACATGTAAAACAGTTTTCCTCCAAAAAATTCTGTAAGTAATTTTTGAGACTCATGCGTCGTTGCCCCGTGCCCCTATATGTGCCAAACTCTCGCTGAACCAATGTTTGACAAGCAAATTGCAATTAGTAACTACCCTGATCCAACTAACCACTCTCTCTCTCTCTCTCTCTCTCTCAACGCTACCAAAATTCTCCTCTCGTTTTTTACATTGTTTTCAAAGTGCCAATCAAACGTCGAAAAAATAAAAACAAAAATATTATTCTTTGTAAAATCATTTTACATGATAAATATTTTATGTAAAATATTTTACATCGAAATAAACGGAGCCTAATTTTACCAAATCCACACTTGAAGGTGTTAGAGGCTGGAACCTAGTACAGCTTCTGATATTCAACAAACAAATTAATACACATTTAATTTCACAATATGTGCAAAAAAATAGTTGTTCTAAAAGAATTTACTATTTGCCTCCAAAAATCCAAGAGCTCAAAATGCCTGGAGATGTTCTCTCTCAATAAAGTAATACGGAGAAATACTAATAAAAGACGAAGACTTTGAATATTCTGTCTCAAGTCAACGAATTTTGTTAATAAAGAAAAGAAAGAAGAATCCTTGAAAGGGACGTATAAGAGCCTTGAATCCAAATGAATATTTTTTAATTGGAGTACTTTACTTTATCAGTATCTATTTTTGTACGAGGAAGTTTTTTTTCCCCCCTTCAGGAGTTTAATGTAATTCAAACTGATGAAACTTTCTCTCTACCCGAAGCAATGTCCATTTTGTTCTTATTTGCACTAGTATTTGTATCCGTTCGATACACATAAATAAAATTTTAATTTAATTTTTTTCGGTTCCGTGCATCGAACGGACACAACACTAGTTGATATAAAAATATTTAAATATTTTTTCGGTCTTGTATTCGATACATGTTAGCATTGGTCTCATTCTATAAACTAAAGACGTGTGTGAAAAATGGATTTGGAATATCACATGACGGAGACGGTGCCCCATAACAAAACAAAAAAAATTTGGAGTACCCAATATTGTCCAATGCACTGGACCGGAAAAAAAAAACGCATTAGTGTCTTCAGTCATGTGTATCGAACACCGACAACGCTAGTTAATAAAAAAGATAGTTTTTGTTTTTTTTTATTCACGTTTGATGCACGCTAGCAGTATTCCCGTTCTATGTACTAAAAGACATACATGCGGTGAAGAATGAGTTTAGGGCACCGTATAACGATGCTCCGGTGCGTAAAATAATTTTTCCTCCATATTAAACCTCCCCCCACGTCTCTCTCCCCGGAAAATTAGGAATGGGGGTTTAGATGTTTTTGAAGGCAAAACATGTTTGCTTAGTATATAGAGATAGATAACTTCCTCAAGTGTTAGGTGTAGAAATGTGTACATATCTACGTGTAATTGTTTACGAAAAATTTTATGAGCAAATTTTGATATTTTAGCTTTTCAAAAGCTGTTATGACATGAGTGTTTTGTCAAAAATTCTAGTAATTAACAAATTTTGAGAATCTACGAATTCATAGAAGTTGAAATAGGAAATAGAAACTGATTTTTACAGTAAACAGTACGTACCAACTTTTAGAGTGCGTTTACGATAGTTTTTTTTTTTAGATTTTAGATAGTTAATTCTACTTTAGATTCTAAAGAAGTTATGAAATGTATTTGCCGCGGCTTTAGATTATCAATTAAATGTTACAGAAGCACTAGAAGCTACTTCTAGTCCTAGAAATCTAAAAAAACACACTTCACTGCAGATTAGTAATAGTCACTACCCCATAATCTGCTCTTAGAATTTTTCTCAAGTAGGTACTTACTACAACTTAATCGTACTCCCACAATTTTATGGGTGTTTTCATCAAATTAAATGGATTAAAACCTATGTTTTCACAAATTCTTAGGCAGGTTATTCTCTTCGCATACTTCAACTAAAATACTATTGAGTGAAAATAACTTTAACTATTGTCATTAGCCAAAAGACAAAAAAAATAGCATAAACGTAGTAAACATGTATATCTGTTTATACTAAAATCTAAAAATCTGTAGCAGAATTTAACGTTAGAATCCTTGACTCTCGCAAACACACTAGATCACAACTCAGCAAAATTCATTTTTTTTCTTTGTTTGTGCGGAGTGCGGTTAAAAGTAAGGTTAGCGTGGTTTGTTGTACTCCTTCGGGAGGGGAGGAGCGAGAGTCGGAGAGACGACTCAGGAGTCAAGTCTGCTTTGCCGGGCCTACGCGGTGCCGTTGGTATGACCAAAACAGACACGTGCTCTTGGCAGGTTGTTCACGTGACATTTACATGTGATATGGTACTGTAAACCAATTCTCGGTATCTAATAAAAATCACTTTTATATAGTACTGGTACTTTTTGAGTGTAAATTCCATCCACCACCATCCATAGGTCATACTGTGCATATATTATAGTAATCTGAACCGTTCATTTTGTAAAGCTTGTAAAGTAGTATATCTTCACAAAAAATCAGTTTTATCAGACATGGATAGGTATATAAAAAATCGAAGTTTGGTTTAAAAAATCGACGGTAAATAAGCTTAAAGTTAAACTATCCATAGCCGCCTATTTTATAAACTAAGATTTAATTTTTAATATACTTATTGATATCCGATAAATACGATTTATTGTGTGAAAGTACTACTCTGCAGTTTCTACAAGATGAACGGTTCAGATTACTGAAAAAAATACATGTCGGGGCCCGCAATGCGTGGTGGAAACCCACGGTTTCCTCCTAAGGTGGAAAGTATTTTTTCTCGTACTTTTTACTATACCCTCTGTCCTATTTTCATTATCCATTATTATGTTTATCTCTTTTATGTCTTTTGCCTATGTCTTTTAGTGTGAATCTTGAAAAATATGCAATATGGATATTGTTTGATAGATCTCGATTAGTTCTATAATACAAAGTTTTTAAATTTATGAAAAACATTATTGATTGAAAGATATAAGCAATTCAAAAATGACACACAGTTAAAAAATAGACAATGAAAATGGGAAGGAGGGAGTAATAAACATGGATCACAGTATGCATGCATATTTATTGACTTTAGCAAAAATTAAAATAACATACTGAAATGACATTTGATTCAACTTTAATTGCTAATTTTAAGGTTTAAAGGTTTAAAATGACGTTCGATTCAACTTTAACAACTAATCTTAATATATGTTATCTATTAGATATTTCAAATATATATTGAACAATATGTATGGTGCAGTTGGTCAAAGCCTTGCATTTGAATTTGGAAGCTTGGATTTGAAACCTAGGAGACGCAATAAAGTGGGATTATTTTTCCCATATTAAAACGCCTTTTATGACGAAATTTCGTCACAAATTTCTTATATTGGTGACGAAAATTTTCGTCGTCAAAAGGCACGGGGGAATTTTTTTTGTCACTAATTATTTCTTTTTAGTGACGAAATATTTCATCATCAAAAGGTACTATAAGAGACGAAAAATAGTTTTCATCACCAAGTGAAAATCCTTGACAACCTTTAGTTGACAAAAAAATTTCATCTCCCATACTATTTATGACAAAAAATGCAATTTATGACGATTTTCATTAGTCTCCAACGACCAAATTTCTTGTAGTGCAAGTTTTTAAAGCAAATTACAATAGTTTTTCTCTAAATACATTAAAATTATTGACGTGCGTTCATTCGCCTAATATTTTCTCTAAAAAAAATCTAACACTCGCCCGTCTAAGTTATTCTGAAAATTCGAATGATTGTCCTACTAAGAGTACTGTATGCATTGATGTAGAAATTAATTAACATTAAGTTCAATACTTTTGGAATGGAAATGAATTCTCAAGATTTTACGGCATATGATTATATATGATAGTAGGTTTTTTCAACCTATTTATGTAATATGTAACCAAAAAAATAAATATTGCTCTATATACGTGACGTGACAAAAAAAATAATGTTCGGTCACCTAACATTAAAATCCGTAGCCAAACTATCTCAACTAAGGATTGCAAGTTACCCCACCCAGGCCTATCAAAAAATAATTTTACCCCACCCAGTTGGGGTGTGATTCCAAAAATGGAGCCAAAGGGGGCTGTTACCCCTACAACTTTAGAAAACCCAATTTTTACATTGATTGTGTATATTTGCTCTCCAACGCAAAAATTCTGACTCCGTCTTTGTAATATTTAATATCCTTATCGTGCTTCGTTTGGTTTGGGTTTAGTAACCTCCCACCAATGCAAAAAGTGTTTATTTTTTTCAATTTTCTTTCTAGAAAGTGAATGCCCAAATAAAAAGCCATAAATTAACGGTCCCATGGTTTGGCCTAAAACCGGATGAATTTTATTGTTTTGCATTAAAGGACTAATGTAACTGTTACATAAGAATTGCTATAGGCTTCACTCTAGTGCACTTGACGTCCCAAACAGAAGATTCGTCGAATGGAGTGATTATTCAATGTTTCTAGAGCACCGTCACATAGTGCTACAGAAGTCTCTACCATCACACATTCACTTGTGGTCCATACACTTAGGCTCCGTTCAGTTGTCAGAAATGTTAGTCTCGGAAAATTATTCTCAAGAAAAGTTAAGTAAAGTGAAGTAAAAAAAAAAAAGAAATCTATTTTTCTGTAAGTGTTCATTTGACAATTTTTTTTTGCAGAAAAACTAAAGTTTAGTGGTTCATTTGCCGGGAAAAGATACTTATGAGAAACTTCTTTATTTTTATTCCCATGGCTAATTTTAAATGAAAGTAACTTTGAGAGCTAAATAATAGGCTATCATATTTCAAAAATTAACACATACGGAAAATGTATTTTATCTAATGCAAAGCCTTAAGATGAAATGAAAAAATTGACTTGTTTTGCTATCTTCTGAATGGTCATGCAAATCCCCATTTAAATTGACTTCTTCTGATAATCAACCGTACAAATGAAATTTAAAAAATAAGTAGATGATAACTTAAATAAACAAATGTTAAACAACCGTGCTTGATTAGTTGCCGATGCAAAAACTCACTGATAATTAGTTAGTATAAAACAAAATTGAAGATTAATGACAAGATAAATAAATACTTCCAAAAAAAATAAACTACCAATCTTTTTCCACAACAATTATCTCAAAAAGCGTCATAGTAGTCAAAATTGTTGTTGCTCGTGTAAATCTCAAAGTGCCTTTCTAAGAACCTAATTCGTATTTTTTTTTGGTTTTGGCGTCATTCACTTTTTTCTTACCCGTCAATTATTTTGGCCCCTCAATGGAGAAAACTTTCCCGTGACACAAAATCCTATGCTTTTGGCCGGATCACTTTTGCAAGAAAGTAAATCTTGCAGGAAAACTTAAAAATATGTTTCTCATTACTTTTCTGTCAACTGAACACTACAAAAGTTATGAAAAAATTGATTTTCTCATCATTTCCTGCACTTTCCTGGCAACTGAACGGGGCCTTAGTTACGGGTCCAATGAGAATGTGTGGTGTTAGAGGCCCTTTGGTGTTCCAAGAGCACATAATAATTTTGCGTTTGAAAGACATGTAGTCTTTGTTTGGTTTGGATTTTGATAGAAGTTTTTGGAGGATGAGTGGAGAAAAATGAAAGTAATAATTAATTGAAAAAAAAAATTGAAACGGTGTGCAAAGAGAAAGGGTTGGGTCTCTAAACCCAAACCGACTCATTGATGGCCCTTGTTGTGGAATCAACATAACGTTCATTTCTCAAGAAGCAGCTAAACCATAAGATTAGATCATCATCTAACGGTAGATGTAATAAAGATTAGATCATACACGAAAACACTACGTACCCAATTAAGTTCTTAATCTTTGTCAAGAAATAATCTTACCTCTGAATGATGGATGAGTTTTTTCCTTGGATCTTGAAACATAGCCACCTCTCTCTCTCTCTCTCTCTCTCTCTCTCTCTCTCTCTCAATTTCTTTCAAGGCTTCTATTTTCTCGTTTCCAGCCTATGTGGTTTTGTAAAATCCTTCTGCACTCAAAAAATTAGAGTCCTAGGTGGAAATATTAATTATCGTGCTGGCATGGTTCTTAATTACGTGAGCGTTTAATTTGCTCTAAATAAAGTGCCAAGTATGTTTATCAACAATGCTACTCACACAACAATTCAAACACAACAATTTACATAACCTCTCACATACATGTGGGGCCCACACATAATAGTGTGTGTGGAGCCCACATGTATATGAGAGGTTGTGTTTGGTGTTGTGTGAGTAGCATATACTGTTGATGTATAATTAATACCATTATTAATGTCAATATCTAAAGGAACCCACGATATCTGATTGGATAATGATGCCATTAGTAAGGAGGATCTTATTACCAAACATTATTCGTCATTGTCATGCTATGCATGTGTGGTAGATAAGGGATTTGAAACACCACAGTGACATGACGGTGTCCCAGAAACACTGGTAATTAGCGGGCACTCTTTTATTGAGGGGAATAGCAGTGGTTTGGTTTTCGGAAAGAGGCCAACAAAATAAAAAAATCCAGTGAGTGCATAAATATGCATGTATCGGTCTCTATCTCGATATCTTTGTGCTTTTTTATTTGATAATTTGTGGCATTTATAACCTCTCAGTAGGAATGACAAAACCCGAGCCAAATCCAAAATTTGCATAAAAATCGTACTGAACCTAAACTTACAGGTTTTTTTTTTTTATCACCTTGACTGTAACCATACCCGACGCCTGACGGGTATCATTTAGTTTGAGTTTTTCCAAACCTTTTTTGAATGTGTGTGTATTTATGAAAGCATTTATATGAATAATGTATTCGAGGTCACATGTTGTGTGTGTGAAGGCATTTATGTAGTGATATGTATTATACGGCTCGAAGGCAAATTGTGTTCGGGTTTGATTTTTTCAAGTTACAAAATAAAATTGAATTCCCTGTTAAATACCAAGTTAAAACTGCCCCGATGAATGTAAGTCTAATTTGATATCCATTGGTTATTGCCATCTCTGCCTCTCTACCGGCCTCTTGATATTGGTATTCATGAGTGACGTTTAATGCCATCAATGTGATTTACATGTAGGTTCACTAGGAGTTCACGATTCATTTAGCGTGGACTAGTTCATACATGTAAATCACATTGACGGGCTATGATAAATTAGCTAAAAAAGCAATTAATTTAGCTACATTAATGTATTTGCCCTGAATTAATGTTGTAGCATGTAGAACTGCTTTTGTTCCTGGTTTGACAAGAATAAGTCACTTGGCTTTTATATAATTTAATCTATTTTTTTGTATTTGTTAGTTTTGCGTTAAATTCTTATGAATTATCTATTTGTCTTAACCGAGAGAAATCAAAAAAGTAAAAAATTATAATCAAAACGTAAAAAAAAGTTTTTTTTGGCTTATTTTTGTCTTTATTGAAAAATTGATTTTGGATAATAAATGGGGAGTGATTTTGTCACTTCCCTTTGTATCTTTATTAGATGATTTGTTTTCTGAGAGAAGGAGAGTGTCATTAACAAAAAGGGGAGTGGCAAAATCAATTTTCTAATAAATTTTTATTTTTCTGATTACTCTTATTAAGACAAATCACTAATTCATTAGAATTTAATGAAAAATTAACAAATGCAAAAAAAAAAAAAATAAACAAAACAAAAAACTAAGCGGATCGCTTGTTTTTGCCAAACAAGGCTAAAGTTGTATTTGTAGACTTTTAGAACCCAAAAAAGAAAAATTCTAAAACCACAAACATATATACCCTAACAAATACACAACCCACTCACATGAACATGTGGGCTCTATACATAGTAGTGGTGCATTGTGTTTGGAGCCTCACGTTTGTGTATATTTAGCCATGTTTCCACTAACAAATTTTCAGCAACAACTTATGGTGTTTTATCAAGTTATTCACATAATCAACAAGTTATTGATTAGTGGAAACAACTTGATATTTGACAATAACTTTTTTTTCAATCACAAACAAATTGCACAAATAAGGGGTGTTTTCAAGCAACAGAAAATAGATAGACAAGTGGGATACATACGGTGTATACATGATGTGTGGGGCCCACTACGTATTCCACACAAATGATCGAATCCATTGATAAATTTTAAATATTTTTTTTCAAGTATCCCGTAAAAAATCAACTTAATTGAATATCTGAAAGTACTTAATCCAACTTTCTAACTTTTCATTCAGAAGTTAGGTTTACGTTTTGAATGAAAAAATTAGAAGATTGAATCAAATACTTAAACATATTCAATTGAGCTTATTTTTATAGGGGCCACTTGAAAAAATATTTCAAAATTTGTTAACAGATTAGATCATTTGTGTGTGACCCATAATGAACCCCACGCGGCATATGCACATTGTATAAAAAAAAATTGATCGGCACCCACGTCAACATTGGGACCTATGTTCCATTAACTAAAATAAATATTTATTTTTTAAATAAACATAATATATTATAAAAAAATATCTACTCCGTATCTCATATAACAAAAATAAATATTTAAAAAATAAAAATCTTAGCCGGGGGCGTCAGCTACGCAGGCAACAATACCTCCTCGTACAGAAAGTGCCCTCGTCACACCCCAACCCAAGATGTAGCCGAAGGGTATATAGCTCATACAGAACGCGCCCTCGTCACATAATCCATACACAACTGCACATCCAATAAATGCAGTCGTAACTTATGGCCTCTATAGGGATCTCAATCGAACCCACCGCCAGAAAGAAAGAGGAAAAACAAGGTGATGGAGTTGGAGCAGAGGCTAGGGCTCCGGATCAGCCCAATGGACGCGCGCGTTCCTTCCACTCGCGGCCCCTTTCCACCGCCAACACCCCCCGGAGCCGGCAAAGCTCGCCGAGGAACCCCATCGGATCGTCGTCCTCTTATGCCCCCTCCAATTCGTTTCGATTCGGAGTCATGGAGCGGTTAGGGCTTGTTTCGGGGTCGAAACAGCGTAAGAGGAGATTGGGGAAGGTGTGGTACAGGAAGCGGGCGAAGGGCGTGGCGGTGGGTGCGGTGGGGTTGTTGGCTTGTTTTCTGGTTGTGAATTGGTGGATGCTTTCGCGGATTCAGGACTCGAATCATGGGTTTAGATACGGGTTCTTGAGAGCTAATTCGTCTACGTTGTCGATTCGGGTACGGTTTGATACAATCTTAAAATAACTGTCATGTCTAGTACTTATGCTACCCTCTTTTAGTATATATTTACTATAAGTTGTTGGAATGCAATTGATTCCCCGGAAAAATGAAAGGAAAATCCTTAATTGATGAGATAATGTGCAATTACACTTGAACGAACTATTAGATAGAAATGTATAACACAAGTACGAAATAGGAAAACGAAACAATATTCACAAGAATCGGTAAGAAGTTAAAAGGGAGAGACCGACTCAGTCATGATTTTAAGCAAAATGTTTGTGTTTGGTGACCCAGGCCCAAGATTTCATCCTTTTGTATTAACGGTTGATAAAAGTTGGAATAAACCAGAAAATGTGAGTAGAGCATCTCTCTGATAAATTGGGTTGTGAGAATAGAGAAATGTGGGGAAATGTGAGGATGAGATAACGGCAACTTGGGTAGTAAGAGAAGAATAACTGCTATGCTTCGATGTGGTGGGTATTTCTGGAAAAGGAAAGTTTGAGCAGGCTTCGATTTTTAGTCCATACCAAAAGATGCTCTCCCTTTATAATATAGAATAGATGATTTTGGATTAGCAAAATTTGGACAAAAAAGGAAGTGCCAAACTAGATTTACTTTTAGTGCAAAATTCCATAAGTGTAGGAAGAAACCTGAACTATCTAGGCTGGGTTACTATAGTTTAGAGGCCTCTGTATTTATCGCCAATGCCAACCGGTTTGACATTTGCGAATTCTAAGAATTGAAACAAAAAGAGGATAGTAGAAATGAATTTGTATCCTACATTAATGGAATATGTACTCTAGCATTGTAGTGAAGAAATTACAGAGCTGCGGTGAGATGTGCCACAGAGGGGTTCATTTTTTGTGCATTCTATGAGGGAACCCAAATTGATATGCTAATCAAAAGCACAAATCACCTAATTGAGTACCTGCTGGATTAAAACACCAATTCCTCCTTGTCTCGGCAATTTGAATTTTTGTCTTTCTTCTTTTGGGTGTTTAATTAATTAAAAAGTATGATCAAACTAAGTCGGTGAGTAAGTCCACATATATGTTTTGCTATAATTGAAGCAGTGGATATCAAGGAAATATAGGGAAAAGGGAAACAATTAGTTGCGCTAGTGGTTGGAAAGTTGGGTGACACTATCCTATTTGCTGAAGAGTAACAAACTTTAAAACTGGCTCAAAAGTGAAGTCCTCAGTTTCTTTTTCATGGTCCCATTGAAATGGTTGCAGGAAGAATTGATAAAGCTTGGCAAAGTGAAGAGGCCACAGAAGACCATTTATGCAAAACTGTTGGCTAAGGCTGTGCATGCATTGGCAGAGGTGGGCATCTTTGTAAATGTACTTCCTGCAATGGGTTGGTTAGGGTAAATTCCTAAGTATCAATGCCATAATTCTGATGCAATGTTCAGGGCCAGAATAAACCTGAGCCGAGAGAATTATGGGTGGAGCCATATCTCCTTGCTTCTACATGGCGACCTTGTGCTGACCAGCGTAACTGGGAACCAAGCGGTGCCTCTCTCTCTTTCTCTCTCTCTCACACACACACACACACACACACATAGAGACTGCATATGTTTGTTTGCTTCATGACTCAGTTGATTCTTACATGTTGTATATCGCTCATTTTCAGGAGGAGACAATGGATACATCATGGTTAGTGCAAATGGTGGGATAAACCAGCAGCGAGTAGCTGTAAGTTACTTCTATGGTTTAAGTGCCTGGTTTTATGGCTTATTCTTCTAAAGCATTGATGCAATCGGTAATTTTCTTCATATATGCTATGAAACTAAATTATTGATCTTTGAACAACAGGTCTGCAATGCTGTTGCTGTCACTCGTTTGCTAAATGCAACTCTTGTTGTTCCGAAATTTTTGTACAGTAGTGTCTGGAGAGATCCAAGGTGATGTATTGCTGTCTTCTTAATGTTCGTTGCGTATTAATTTGAACCTTTTGTTGCTTGTGTATTTCTTATGTCCTCTACCCTTCTCAAATTGATGGTCATAAGGGTTGGGTCAACAGCTGTTCAGTTTATTTCATCCTTCATTTACTCTTGTGGAGCATTTCTTTTATGTTCCTCAAGAATCATCTTGTCTTCGCATGGTCAACAGAATTCATCAGTGTTTGTGGAAAGAAAACGACCTTTTGTGCTTCTGCATCAATCTCAGTATGCTTTATTAATTGCTTAATTGTCGTCAAGTAAAACAGATTTAATTGGTGTTTTGGTCATGCAGATTATGAGTTTAGTTTCAGATTAATTTGCATATTTATGTAACATGGAGGTGCTCTATGTGCAGATTGACCATTGCCTTTTGCCCAACTTTAGTGCTTGTTTTTGGAAGTAAACTAACAAATCATGCTTAAACTGATAGTTTATCTTGTGTGAAATACCAATGTGTTTGTGTCTGTTGAACGCTAAAAAGTTATTTGAGTACTTTCCATCAAAATTGTTTTATCCTTTGTCACTCTTTTAAATGGAAGAATGACTGTTGAATTCTATAATTTCTTAGTCAATTCGGCGATATCTATCAGGAAGAGCATTTTAGCAACTACCTAAAGCCTGATATTCGCATTGTGAAGGAACTTCCTCAGGAGCTACAGTCATTAGATCTGGAGGCCATTGGTAGTGTGGTTAGATTCTTCTCTCTCTCTCTCTCTCTCTCTCTCTCTCTCTCTCTCTCTCTCTCTCTCATTTAGGATAAGTTTTGATGAAGATTTGCTTCGCTGCTTAATGTTGTTTGTGTCAGTAAATCAAAGAGATTATGTGTCAGGTGACAGATGCCGAAATCATGAAAGAAGCCAAGCCAAGCTTTTACTTGAAACACATTCTTCCCATCTTACATAGGAACCGAGTTGTTCATTTTGTTGGATACGGAAACCGTCTGTCATCGGACCCAATACCATTTCAGTTGCAGGTAATCTCTATCCTTTGACATTTTAGTCTACTTCTACTGGCTATTGTAGCTTACCAAATTCAAAGGTTACTTCATCCTTAATGTGATGTCCTTTTTTCTACATCCCTTCCTAATTATGGGATTTCATCTAGAGGCTCCGGTGCAGATGTAATTTTCATGCACTGAAGTTTGTTCCCAAAATACAAGAAGCTGGTGCTTTACTTCTCAAAAGGATGCGTCAAAATGGAAGAAACCTCGGGCCGTTGGATCATTATCTTGTTGGTCCATTTTCAGAAACAAAATTGAAGAGGAAAAAAGGTCGTTCCACGAAGGGTTCCAAATTCTTAGCTTTACACCTGAGGTTTGAAATTGACATGGTAGCTCATTCTTTGTGTGAGTTTGGTGGGGGAGACGACGAAAGACGAGAACTGGAATCATATCGTGAGATCCATTTCCCTGCATTGACGCAGCTAAAGAAGACCGCAAAGTATGCATCATTTTCATCCGTCTATAATATTGACGTATATGTTGTGGAGGATGTATTAACCATCTTTGATAAATGAAAGTGATGGTTGTGAGACAAGTGCATTGAATATGTGGACATTTGTCCTTATTTTCTCCTTCACGTCCTGGAGAAAACCTCGACTCGAAGCTGGACTTATTTATGCCTCACATTTTTTATGCTTTTAAAGTCTCTTTTTTTTAATGGAGCATCAGTCTCACATTTATATGGGCTTTCTTCTTTTCTTAAAATCTTCCTTGTTGCAGGTTACAATCTCCAGCAACACTTAGGGCTGAAGGCTTATGTCCTCTAATGCCTGAAGAAACAGTTCTTATGCTTGCTGCCCTTGGTTTCAACCGGAAGACACACATGTTTCTAGCTGGTGCACATATTTATGGAGGGAAGTCACGGTTGGCTGTCTTGACCAGCTTGTATCCTAATTTAGTTACTAAAGAGAGCTTGCTTTCCTCTTCTGAAATTCAACCATTCATGAATTTCTCGTCTCAGGTACTTTTGAGCAGCTATCTTATTGTGTTTCTGGATTTTTGAGGCTAACTGCTAGTAGAATTTTATTTTCTGGTATTTCCATGTCGCCAGCTCTCCGCACCTTTAACTTGGTTTTGGGGATTTTGGCTTTCGGGCAATCCATTCTTGAAAAGAATGGGCACTAGTGGTTGGCATATCGAGTATAGACAAGTTTTAAATGTTTGCATGCTTTTGCATTTTCGGGTGCAGGTCCCTGGGTATTGGTGTGTTGGTTCTTAATGCATACAAACTTTTTGTATTGCATTCTTTACTTCATTCCATGTGTGTGCTTGCATAAAACCTGGGAAGCTTTTTCCAAGTTTGCCAAAAAAGTTTATCAATCAGATTCTGGATTCTAAGTGATTTGTCGAAGCTGAAAATGACCTCAAAATTTATTTTTGGAGAAGTTGGATTTGGGGTGCTTTTGGAACATATTTTGGAGTCCAAGTAATTTCAAGTCTTATTTTCAGTTTTTGCAGCACAAGCTTTTAGTTTTTGCAGCAACTTAATTCTTCAGCCTGCGGTTTCAACCCATATGTTTCCGAGCTTCATGCAGTAGTCAGTTTATATTGTTAAAACGTAATCCTTAGCTATAACCTACAATTCGGTTCCACATCCACCACAACATCCCCTACAATTTCTTGCAGCTGAGAATTAGCAATTCTGACGTTATTTGTAACTTCTGATGTACTAGCCTGTAATTACATGATTTCATTTGCAGTTAGCTGCACTGGACTTCATTGTCGGCACAGCTGCCGATGCGTTTGCTATGACAGACTCGGGGAGTCAGTTGTCATCGTTGGTGTCCGGATACAGAGTATATTATGGTGGCGGAAAAATGCCAACCATAAGGCCAAACAAACGCCGACTTGCTGACATCTTCTTGAAGAACAACACAATTGAGTGGAAAATTTTCGAAGGAAGAGTACAGAAAGCAGTGAGACAAACTAAACGGGTCCGAGCACGACCTGTGGGCCGCAGTGTGTACAGGTATCCACGGTGCAAGGAATGCATGTGCAGTACCGAGGAGGAATGACCCATTTGAGGTGTTGTTTAATTATTTTTGTACCATTCTTTATTGTTTCATCACTGTAGCCAATCACATGGAACATTCATTACCGAGATAGGTTCAGATTAAATTAGAAAATATAGGATTCTCAAATAGGTTCAAGTTAGGGTCTGGAGAGACCAGAGAGTTCTAGAGAGAGAGAGAGAGGTGAGCGGTGGGTTTCTCCCTGTAATCTTCTCTTCCTTCCTCTCTTCCTCTCAGTCCCCTACCATCCGGCTCTCGCTCCTCTCTTCTCCTCTCCTCTATCCCCTCCCCTCTATCCATGGTTGTGAGATGATTGAGACTGTCTCTTTAGAGAGGGAACATCTCCCACCCTCCCCATCATTTTTGGGCATTGGAGTCCTAGGAGTTCTGAGTTTGGTACTAGCTCTTGCATGGAGACCCTGGTCTGTTTATTTCAGGCGGCTTCTTGAGCTCTCTAACAGTGACGATGAAGGTGTCTTAAGGCAGATCCATTGACGATCTTTCGGTGGGAGTAAGATCCGGTGACGATCCTCCATCCACCCACCTTCATGAGTAGCGGAGTATTGGGTCCGACATCAGTGTTGAGCGGCTTTTTCGTTTTGTTTTGTCGTATTTTTTTTTTCTTTACTTTGTTTAACTGGGATCATCTTTTGCTTAAAAAAAAGGTTTAAGTTAATGAGAAAAATAGGTTTCTGATTATTTTTTTTTCCTTATTCAATGAAAGCAGATTATTCGAACTATTGAAAGCATTTGCATCTCTTCTCCCTTAGCCTTCTTGATGTGCTGATACTGTCTTTCTGTTTCTGAGCAATTACTGTTTGTTGTTGTGCGGCTTGTGACCGGAATTTTTTCCGTCTGAGAATAACACAATTCTCCGTACGCAACAGAAGATGTTTTTGAATTTTCATTTACTATGTTCTGCACAAGCATCGAATAAGATATCAAATTGATGGGTGTTCCCAAAAAGCAAGGAAAACAAGATCAGTTCAATTTTCTTTGCCCTTTCTGGCAACTGTAACCTCAACCTATACTTTTCAGTATAGAATTATTCGATTCACAGTATTTTCTGTCATTTTTTGGATCGGGGGAAAATTATCGGGCCATGACCTTACAAACTCAGTAAAGCGGCTTTGCTCCTTGCATTCGTTAGATTATACTACGTAACCATCGGAAATTTGTAGAACTCTCTGTCTCACATTACAGAGAATACCTAGAGTGTTGCAACAACCAAAAAAAAACCCACCATCAACAAGAAAGCAGCAATAACTGTCTGCCTTTCTATAACGTACCAAACATTTTACTTCTGTTAATAGAGGTTGTCTACAAGCTTTGTTGACTATACTAGTAGACCCTCCTTTCCTGTTCTTTATCCAGGAGTCGAGGCAGAAAAACTTGTCATTCCTCATGTGGAAACCGGATAAATCGACAGAGGTATTCTCACAATGTGATTCAAACTCCCTGTCAACACAATCTCGCCAAAGTCGAAGTCATCTATGTTTTGTGTCACATTGAGTCCTATTTCCAAGTCTTGACTCCCCTCTGGAGCAATCGTGAACCAAGACGGATTCAACTCGACTCTCACCCCTTTCGGCTCTTGTACCGCGCATGAGTACGTCTCAGTCTTGTTCGCGATGTTCTTCACTCTTCTTCTCACTAACCGGGACCCACTCAGCGCTGATATTGTGATCGAAGGGATGTTGAGATCGGATGGGTGGCTAAAGGGGCTGTTGCATGATCCACCAGTTGCCGTCTTGATTGTTGCTGGATCAGTGTTTGGCAGAGAGCACAAGAAGTTGATATAGTCCTCATATCCTGATTTCATTTCCACATCAAATAACAACAATTGCTTTAGGAAAACAATTCAAACCCGCAAACTTTTGACAACATGACCTTATTTGATTATATACCTGATGAGAAGACGAGGCCTGGATCCAAGGCACGGGACGGGTTGACGAGACCAGCCCCGAAATCAAAAGGAGTGGCGGTGTATAAGCTGTAGAGATCAGAACCTTCAGCCACAATGGGATCCCCATTGTTGTCACACTTCCTTGCAGTTGTTGACATTGCTGAAGCAATCATCGAGGGCGTCCACGACGGGTTGTTTTGCTTGATGAGGGCTGCTACACCGGCGATATGAGGTGTTGCCATGCTTGTACCGGACAACATACCAAAGTTGTTTCCTAAAAATTGTTGTGTGCAAAAAAAAAAAAAAATTTAATATAAAAAGTTTTCAATTGGAAAATGCAAGTCGGACTAAAACTTGATCTAATAATGACTAAGGTGCAACTACATTGCTTAAGACGCTGTATGTTTCAAATCCTCGAAAGAATCAGCATCCTCTCATGCGATAATTTCTTATAAAATAGGACCCATCACGATTTCTTTTAATGATCCGAGACGTTCATTTTATAGACTTCCATGAATATACCACCACGTGCACTATATACCCTATTTGCAACCAAAAACTTTTCCCTAATAAGAACACTCAGTAAAATGACCTTACCAAATAGAATGGGCTCCAGAACACTGATGGGACTCCAAGCAGCCCAAATCTGGTGGCCTGGTGCCAAAATATCAGGCTTCAACACATCTGTTGGATTCCTATCATGGTCTATGAAGTCAGGACCCCTTGAAGAGAATCTGTTCACTATAGGAGCTCTTCCCATGTAAGAAGCAATTCTTCCATCACATATGGCTGCACTTCCTCCATATTTGGTCACCTCTCCCCGTTTGTCTCTACGTACATTCTCCTCATAGTACTCTGATATTATCTGTGACATATATAAATCCACATTTTTTTTTTGTTTTTTTAGAATAAATTCTATCCACCGCCTGTGTAAAACCCCACTTTTCCAACACCGCCTATTATGGGCCCCACCGAGTGTCTATTATTGTGATCTGAACCGTTCATATTTTAAGACCCGCTACATAGTATTGCCATGTAAAAAATCAACTTGATCAGAAGTCGATAGATATATCAAATTTTGAATTTTGGTTTATAAAATGGACGATCTAATTTCTGTCAATAATAATAAAGATAAACTATCCATTTTACAAAGCAAAATTCAATTTTTGATACTCCTATCGATGTCCAATCAAGTTTATTTTTTGCATGGATACACTACTATGTGGGGTCTACAAGATGAACGGTTCAGATCTACAATAAACACATGGTAGGACCGAAAAAAGTGGTGGTGAAAAAGTGGGGTTTTCCACTGCCGATGGAAAGAATTCAATCTCTTTTTTGTTTTGATGCAATTTGAGTTAAGATTGATTGAACAACTAAGAAGACAAATACTTTTGAGATTGGACCCTGTCTGGAATCACTTAATAAACCAGTTTTTTTATAGTATTTTTTATATAGAAGTTCCTTGGTCTTCTCTTAACTATATATTCTCAACTTCTTGTCATTTTTTTTTTTTCTAACTTCGAACTCTGTAAAGGAGTTAACCTTTTTTTGTTTAGAAATAATATTTTTTTGCAAAAAAAGTCCGCCAATGACGGGAAAAAAATTCAAATTTTTCTCTAGTTAACGAAAACTTTAAGAAAAATCGAAAAAAATTACTGGAAGAACATTCCAAAAGAAGTTCTGGAGGCTCTGTATTAAGGTAAGGTCCTACAGAGTTCTTTAATTGTGGGTCTACTTGAATTCTGTATTCACGGTACAAATATGACTAGTTCATGTGGTTAGGGTCCGCTGAGTAGATTATTTACCCAAAACAGCGGACCCTAAAATGAAAGGGTCCCAATCCCCCCAATGGGGACCTGAAATACGTACCTTAGAATCACTTGTTCTTGGAATCATAATGCCAGGAACAGGGAATGGAATGGGCTCCGCAATAAAATCGCCATAAGCCGGGTTTGCCACTAGCAAAAAGCCCATGAATCCAAGGACTTGAGCCGTGTCGATGATGGCTGTGACTGAAGAAGTCCCATTGTAAAAGCCTTCTGAGAAATTGCAGATCACTACACTGCCTTGAACAATAAGAGGATCCAGTGCCTCTGGATATTGGCATTCTTCTGTGTATGGGGGTGTTTTGGGGAATGAGCCGTCTGCCTTGACTGCATCTTTGGCCAGCACCAGCTTATATTTATACAATCCATCTCCAAAAGTTGGTCCTGTGTTAGAAAAAACCGTTGTTCTGTTTTCAGATTACCTACTAACGAGAAAAGGAAAGAAGAAGCACATGGCAAGCAAACAAGAGAAAATAAAAGGAATGGATCCTCTCCCCATCCAAGGTTTGGATTGGAGCAGACAGTCAAAATTTTGATCGTCCAAAATTAAATTCTTCACACAAAAAATCTAGCTGTAAGCAGATCTGAACTATTGATTTTCCTAATATGCAATTCAGATTAGAACTGTTTCCTTCAGTCCAATTGAAGAGGATCCGAACCCAAAATAAAATAGCAAAAGAAAAATACATAATTTCTGGATGAATTATCAAGTAGAATGATGTGACAGTAACATTTTATGACGTATTACGTCACTTTGATGAACTTTTGTGTTACTGTGAAAACATACGAGGGTTTCCTCCAATTAATTTGGGTCAAAGGAATCTCATATATCCCATGATTTATGTGATTGGATATTTTTTCTACTGTAAGGCCTCATTTGATGCCATTAGAGTGAGTAGGGATTGAAAATTGTACTTATTAAGGAGGGATTTGTAGCTAAGCCAGTAACCAATGAGGGATTAGCTCAAGTGGTGAAACCTGCGATCTATTTGGACACGGTCCGGGTTAGTTCTTAACAACTAATTGAAGCTAAACATACTCTTGATACCACTCACACGTAGTGAGACCTTAACTTTGGTCCCGACATAAATGGAGTGAGGTCCCCTACATGTAGATACTTGTGTGGTGTGACAGGACAATACTTTTCCGACAGAGATGACGGGATACACCATACCTCTACTTCCATTTTTTTCATCAAAACAAAAAGATAGTTAAGCATGTCAGGTGCGGTGACAACATGAGATTCATACGAGGTTAGAACTTAATTAGAGGTAGAGTACCTCACCAAATAAACAGTGCTATATATATATACACACACATGTCCAGGCACAACATCATCATCGCCATACAGATGTTTCTTTAGATGGCTCCAAACACATTTTTTGTTACCGGACCTGTACATGTCCAAATTAAAGCACTTCCATGACAAAATAATATGTCCAAAACTAAATTAAGTTATGTAATTACCTGATAATCCCACCCCACCAACTTTGAGGCCATTGCCAAGAATGAGAGAAGCAGGGTAAATCCTGTCTGTGCTGCAAGCAGCTACGCCGACGGCCCAAGGGCTATAAGACACCACGCTGTATGGGCTCGGACCGTGGTTGCCGGCGGCCTGAACCACAAACACTCCGGCCCTGTTTGCAGATAGCATGAATATATCAAACACGCTTAGGAAAGTGATTGTGTCTTCTGGTGGCTCATCTGGCCCAACGGACAGTGTCAAAATGTCCACTCCTTCTAGTGTTGCCTGCACAACAAGAAGTCACAGGAATTAAGTTTTCCTTTTCTTTTTGGAAAGTGCTAATTAATGGTGCCTTATGAATACTAGTAATAATTAAGGTGCACAGTAATACGTAGTAATTTTTTCCTAATGAGGGCGTCCAGAGCTTAATTTATCGTGATTAATCCAACAAAATGTCCTATAGCATCCCACATACAGTATAATGTAATTATCATCCATATAAACATTACGTAGCAATATCAGAAGAAAAGAGTGAGACTAGCTACTTCCAAGTTAGCAAAACTACTTCCTGAATATTCAATAAAAAGTTTCACAATTATAAAAATATTTTTGCTGCTGTATATGTTAAAATTAACCTAATACATGTCCATAATAAATTATGTCGTTACAATTATTAATTACATGTGACCAGTGATTAATGAGTTGAAGAGATCGACCAGACTTTACTTGATCAATTGCCGCAACCACATCTGCCAGAGTCCCGATGCTCGGATATATAGCCTTGTAAACAGCGATCCTGTGTTTTTAAAAATGTATCCAGACATGCAAATTAAATTAACGCAGCTCGTCATATCACGCAAATTCTTTCCGTCTGCGGTGGAAATGGTGGATTTTCCACCATTGCCGCCCATTGTGGATCCCATCGTGCGTTTATTGTTATAATTCGAACCATTCATCTTGTAGAACCCATAGTGTAGTATATTCAGCTTGATTGGATTTTTTTTTTTGATCCGCAGCTTGATTGGATATCGATTGATAGATTTATAAAAAGTTGAATTTTAATTTCTAAAATGGACGGCCTGATCCTATCAAGTTAAACTATCCATGACAATCCGTTTTAAAAACCAATATTTAAATTTTGATACACCCATCGATGTCTAGTGAAAATAATTTTTTGAAAGAGAATACTACCTTACAAGATGAATGGTTGAGACGGAAATTAATGCACCATAGGGCCCAAAATAATGGTGATGGAAAACTCATAGTTTTCACTGCCGATTGTGGGAATTTAATCTCAATACGAAAGAGGATACAAAAAGGATCTCACACAACACACACACAGATCATAAAATTGGTAGTGGCTAGTAATGGAATATATACCGGGCACTTGGCGCCATCCCGCTAGCTTGGCCGTAGTAGCAGCCATTCACGACCACAGGAACTCCACAATTCCCAGCAGCAGTTGATGCAACATGGCTACAAAATTGTTTAATTTATAGAAGATTTTTTTTATTAACTTGAGAGAATTTTTCGTGTCATCTCGGAGAATCAAGAAGAATCGTGTCTATCGCGTAGCACAATTTACCTGTTAATTTTAAGCTAAAATCTCGCATTCCCCCTCGTGACTTGCTCTTCTAAAGTTCTGCTGTGATGTACTAATTTTTGGAGGGGCCGTGGAAATCTATAGGTGATTGATCTCTCACGTAACTCACCACGGGTTTGGAGTCATTACGAGGATGTTGCTATATATTAATGCTACTCGTGATTGGCTCTTTGTTTGGGAGCAATTACTAAAGAAAGAATGAAGAGTACAAATAACTATCCTCACACGCGACGTAATATTGCAAGTGTTATTTATAATTTCCAATAGCAGGTTGCAAAAAATACAGTGAGCACTTGCGAGCATTGCTTCCCCCTCTCAGCTAAATAGTGTATTTCATCCGTTCCATAAAGTTAGTCCCTTACGAAATTACGTGCAATTTTTAAGCTTAAAAATAATGTACGTACCGAAATATTCTCTCTTTTTTTATCTGCATTCTTTTTGTTCAATATAGATCTTATTTGACGGTGCAAAAAAATCAAAAAATTATTTTAGTAAATACATTATTTTTTAGTTTAAAAATTACAAATAATTTGAATACGTTTACTCATGCATGGGCCGCGCATTCTCTGGCCCAATGGTTTTCTTGAGTACAAAATCTGGGAAAAATGACGGCCTAGGACGTGTTTTGATAATTAATACCCGCCAAGAACATGTTGAGAATATTTGTTAATACTGAAAATATCATTGGCGTGTATTAATTATCAAAACATGTCATTGGCTGTCATTTTCCCCAAAATCTATGCATGAGATTGCTGGGTTTTTTTTTTCTCCCGGAAAACTTAAATTAGCCAATTAGCTAGGCATAGTACCTACCTGCCATGTCCAACTGCATCAAACGGTGAGAGAAAATCCATTGACGCATTAAGAGTAGCAACTGCTTGAGCTCCAGCTGAGAAAAACCTTGCAGAAATTATCTTGCCATTGCAGGAATTTTCTGGAAATCGAGGACCTTCTTCACAAGCACCGGAAAAATGAGAAAAATTCGACGCGAAAGGGTTTACGGGGTCATAAGCAAAGCTGGGGTGAAAAGGGTTGATTCCGGTGTCGACGAAACCGATCACGATCCCTTCACCTGCATTTGTCTCCCCTCCTTCCTGCGTCCAAACATCCTCCGGTAACCCTAGGAAGTGAGGGGTGTAACTTGTCATCATTTTGGCTCCCCTATCTCTCTCCACCACTTTCACTCCAGCGGCACTCTTAATTTTCTTAACCTGAAAATTTAGTGAACAAAAACCTAGTTTGTGTAAGGTAGATTCAGAATAAAATCTATGTTATACGACCAGACTTACAAAAAAAAAATTTAAAAAAAAAAGTATTTGTACTGATGGAATATATGATGAAAAATGACTTTGAAAAGGGAAATAATTTAAAAGAAAAAGTTTAATTTGAAAAAGAAAAATGAAAGAGAGGACCTGAGAAGGGGAAGTGTGGACTGCAAAGCCATTAACAATGTGTTTGAAGCTATAAATCTTGTTGTAGCTTCCTGTCTCCAGAGTGCTCTTTAGAATTTTGTCATGGGAATCCACCAACTTCTTTGCATATGCCTTTGAAACTTCACTATCAAACAAACCACACAACACATCAAATGATAATAGAGAAAAAATTATTGCACTTTTTTTTTTGCGAATTCCCAGTTGAAATGATCATATGTGATAGTAGTATTTCCTAAAATTTAAGCCATTTTATCAGTTGAACGGCGACAAAATCTTACAGAATTTTTTTGTAATATGAAACTCTATATAAAAAAAAAATTTGCTTATACATTTGATGGACCTGATTTATTTTATTTTGTTGAGCTACAATAGTTATTTATTCACAAGTTTATATAAATTTTCATTTACTTTGGCTACGCACAAACGACTCAGTGCCGGAAACAATATAGGAAAATCAATTACAAATAAAAAAATACAAAAGTGTACTAATTTTTTGAACCCAAGGATTTACTTGAACCCTCTCATCAAACTAGTAAAGCCACCCTGACTTTGATTGAAAAACAAGCTTGAGAGAAAGAAATCAATTCACACTAATTTTTGATCTCATAACAAGTGTATATCTATATTTTTGGCACCTGTGGGAGTCAAGTTTTCCTCCTGCTTCGGTAGTCGTCATCAGGCCTCGATGAAATGCAACCGGATCACCCTCCATTAAAACCAGGTATATCTCTCTCTCGTCTGCAACACAAGCGGTAAGAATGACGAATGATAGCATCAATCCTGGTCGCCACGAAGCCAGCAATACTGTTTCCTCTTCTGTCATGGCTAGGGGAAGAAGAATTAGAGAGAAGAAAGAAACTGAATCTAGGGTTTGATCAGTTTGTCCGTTTTCCAAATGAAGAAGGTGAAGAGAAGAAGCATTTTCTTATCAATAAGCATTGCAAAAAGAGACGATTAAACACAATGTTAACGTGAATAAAGCTGGATTTGACAGTACTGCTTTTTAATTAAAGAAAAGAGAAAAGATCAGTCCAAAACCTTCAAAGTAACCGTTAGATTTCTTAACTTCTTTGTTGGTATTCAAACTATTGTGCAAAGAGGAGGGAGTATCTAAAACGTGTGTGCATGCTGTCATATTGCCAACTTTGCCCTAGAAACCTTGAACATAAAGTCATGGCTTCCTGCTATCTTCACAAAAATGTGTGGTGTTGAAGGGCATTGAGGCATCACGTGACGGTGTTCCATGACGATGCTCCAAAATCACCTAATAAATTTTCCTCCTCAACGCCATGCCTTTAGGCTCTGTTTGTTTGGAAATAAAATATTTTCCGGTAAAATATTTTATCTATTTTCCAGTGTTTGATTGTATAAAAAATTAGGAAAACATTTTATATGTAAAACATTTTCCATCAATTGAATGAAAATGACTTACCTTTAAATCTTTTGTCAGTTATTTTCCGAAATGAATCTGCTGCCTTCTACTGCAATTCTTACTGCTGAGTTACCTCAATCGTTAGTCCTGACCCACGTTGAATTCCAATATTCTCAGATCTCTCTACTGTTTAAACCCCCCTCTCTCCCTCTACATTATTTTGTTGATTTCTGAAAATATTTTCAAGCGCCAACCAAACACCGAAAAATAAAAGTTTGAAGTTTGTTTTCCGAAAAAACATTTTACATGAAAAATATTTTACATCGAAACAAACGGAGCCTTGTGCATATATAGTACAAATAGCTATGTACATATATATTTGCTTTAAGCACAAATCCACCATCTGCTAGGATAGAATAGCATACGCTACGCCTACGGTGTACGCTATGCCTTGACATCGGTTTTGTAATTAAACTCCAAGAATATTAGGCTTTAAGCACTAATCCACCATCTGCATGCCAGGATCGAAGCCGCACTAAATTACAGTAATATACCATAAGCTAGCAAAACAGCCGAATCTAGAGCTAGGAAAGCAATGACGGCAGTTCTACTTGATTGTTTGTATTTTCGGGTTTTAATAAATCAATTTCCCTCCTCCATGTTCCTATACTCTCTCTATATATATTATTCTTACAGCCGGGTTCCAGCTGCTTATGCAATAAATTCCCGTTCTCAAAAAAAATTTAATGGCGCAAAGGCTAGCTAGCTACTACAATATTCGCATCGAATACACATTGTTCGGAAATTCAATTTGTCTGGCGTGAGACGCTCATTGTTACACAAGCTTCTAGAATATCGATCCTTCCTCTGTGCCATATATTTGCCTAGCTCCTTGAGTCCGATCTTCTACTCTCATCAAGATCAGGCAAGCTCCCCCTTGTTCACCTCGGCGGTGCCACCCACTCTATGGAAAGCCAATTCTATATTTCGCGAGTGCTTATAATTGATGGAGAGTCGGCATGAATTAACTTGCTACAACGCTGCTGTTCGGGGCTCAACAGTGCGCGTGAAATGGTCCAAATCTTGGGAAGAAACTGACTCTAGATCATGGGGCGCACCCGGCCCCAATGCTCGCCTATTGTTTTTAAAACTAACAAAGCTCTTGAAATGGCAAGTCCAGCGAATGTATGCACAGTATAGTAGCCGTAAATTGGAAATACAGATATCTCCATTCTTACAGCTTGATCAATTAATCTGAACTAGTCATTCAATGATACTCCACCTGTCCCAAAATGTTGATCTTTTTGGAACTGTGTGCCATTTTAAATTACTTATATCTTTCAATTGATAAATTTTTATGTGATTTTGAAAACTCAGTTTAATAAAACCAATTAAGATCCATATTGTATCTTTTAACATTTACATTGAAAGATATAGGCAATTTAAAATGACACGCTAACCCAAAAAGGTCTAACATTGGGACGGATGAAGTATTTCCTGCTATACCCGTGTGTCGATACCATACACACACACCCCATGTCCATGTTACCCTTCTGTATATAGACATATCATCTCTTCTGGTCGGCAAATGGCCCTGAGAAAAGGCCCACCAAGAGATGGTGGACAAGAAAGCTGCATTGCTGCCTTAAATACGAAGCCAACCACTGAAGGTTTACCAGTCATGAACTTCAAAACTGGGATTAGTCGAGGTGCACATAAACTGTCCCCAACACCTAGTTATCACAAAAGAAGAAAAGAAAAATGAAGCCGACCACCACATACAACCATCAAATGGTTCCAAGTTGATAGTGAGATTTTAATTAACTCCCATAGTAGCACCAGAGGCACAAAATCAGCACGCTGGACTCTGGATCATACATTTAGCTACTTAATCACCTTTCTGCACAGAGAGTGATACAACCATATCTTAAATCTAGCACACACAACTTGGTAAGAGACAACAAGCTACTACAATCGTTAGTCTAAGAAGAGCACCAACATAGTTATCTGCACTGTACAACACCAACAATAACCACTGCTATAACACTCATGGCTCTTCGCAGGTCATGATCCGTCCTTCAAATGCACTCACTTCTTCCGGCGCTTGGACTCTACCTATGAAATGAACAAAAACCAGGGTTACCGATCTTACCGCAGCATAGATGCATCAGTCATCTTTAGCGCAAAAGATTCTTACGCATATAATAAAGGTTTGCAGAATCCTGATATCCATATGAATTCTAATGAAAGGGCCGTCTGTTGAATGTTAAGGTGCATGATTTGGTACACTTGGAAATTTGTGAGATAAGGAGGATTTTTAGGAGAAAAAAATGGTGGCTAAGGTTGAGAGGTCAGCCCAGATTGGCAGACACTGGACATTGAAAATGACTGGCATCCTAAAAATGAATTTGCTCAGGTGCAATAACATAAATAAAAAACCAAAAGAATTCTACGTTGGAGACTTCACTTTGTTTTGTTAGTGAGCCTCCAGGTTAAAGTAGTAGACACTTCGCAAAAAGGTCAATTCAGAAAAGAATTGCAAGGCTGGCAAAGCACCACAAATTTTCATGGCACCATTTTTATGCAACAAAGTCCTGCAATGCAAGTTTGCATTTCCATCTTCTTAGTCAACATACCAATTCATCACCAAAAATTTCCCCAACACATAAGCAATTCTTGCCAGCTTTGCATGAGCAAGAAAGGTTTTGCTAACTTTAAGCGTCTTACAAAGTAACTTCTACAGAAAAAAACAAGCATACATCCCAAAACTTTTGTTCAGTTGCACCACAAGCACCGGCAACATAATATCGGAACTGTGGGTAGGGGTCCAACAACAAGCAGTCGAGCACTAAAGCTTGATTAGTTAGTTTTCCGTAATTATAGCCTGGAAGTATCTGCTAAACACTTAAACAGCTCATCTGAGTAGCATACAGTAACCAGGAGGACGAAGAATAAACTTCTCGCCTATTTCAATTAAGCCCTTGTGGTTTGGAGCCCCCTTGAAATTCTAAATAGCCAATTATACCATCACGGGATCTTGATTTATTTGCACCTCACCTCCCTGCTGCCATTACAGATCCCGTCCAAATTGGTGAAAACCATTTTGCACCACCCTTTTTCAGATTTGGCATGAAAAAGTAACAAAGCCAAGTGAAATTGCAGTGCAGAATGGCAAATACACCCTTTTTTTACGTCACTTCACTTACCAGTATGCAGTGGCGACTAGGAATTTTTGTCAATGGGGTCATTAGAAAATTTAAATTCTTCTTATTAAATAGGAAGACAAATTTTACATTGTCTCCATAGAAAAAAGATGTTAATCAACAAAACTAATATATCAACAATATCCCAATACCCTTACTATCTGGACTAGCTTAGCATAAAAAGGTTAAGAATGCCCCAGATAAAAAATTTCCTATGACAACATAAAACCCTAGTTGTTAATGAGAAATGATTTTTACACTCCCTTTTTGGATGAATGCACTCCATTTATTGTTTTTTAGTGAAACTTTATGTGTAATTTTTTCACTGAAGGACAAGAAATAATGGACTCCTAATCTATACTGAAACTTTTAAGAGTTTGAAGTCGCCAAAGAGAGGAAGATGTAAGAAGTAGATGTTATTCTTTTCCAAAATATATACACAAGAGCTAGGAAATGTTAGATGTTTGGATTGGCTATCACAGAAAATATTCAGTGCTCCCATTTCATGCTTGGGGTCAAAGAAGGGGTTTCATGGTGTCAAGCAAAGACCAATCCAAAATTTGGACCATAATAGCATTGATTACTAACTTTGGCATGGGGTCAGCCGACCCCACACCCAACCCTTTGGCATCGCCTCTGCCAGTATGGACACCCAAACTCTAACCAAAGAGGTGGCTGGGTAACTGCATACACAAACCATGTCCTCATCCCCGCCGAAACTCTTCCTTAAAATAAAACTCGAAGTCGAGAAGAAAGAGTCTGGACCATATGGTTGAAGATCAACGACGCAGTCTCTCTCCACTCATAGCCAACTAATTTTGAGTTGAATTTTGGGTTTCGACTAAACTCGTAAAATAAATGGAAAATAGGAAGGAAAAAATTCTGCATTCCCTCACTAAGAGGGGTGAAGTCCTTGGTTGATCTTTAGCTTTCTTCCTTAGATTATTAGTACTGGGACAAATATATCAAAAGCTCAGTATGCAATTTGAATGAAATTTATTTTACAAATTCAAATTAGTAATTGAGGTTACACAAAATCAAAGCCAGAAAAGAAGATAGTTGAATCTAGAAAAGAAAAGTAGTCCAGGGGAAGATTTCGATTAAATCCATTTTGGGCTGTACAATAAACGAATTCCATTTGTGTATGTGCTCCCAAGAAATATATGGTACTCCATTCCATATTCTGTTGCTTTAGCATGGTATCCGAGTTTCGGAGACTTTTCGAAAAGACTCTCTAGATTGTTTTGCCCTTGTTTGTGAATTGAACTTTGTTTCATTGTGACCATATAATTGGATTTGGGATCCTTTGTTTACATCTCTAGATGCGAGTCATGTATCACACATGATCACACATTCACACCGTAAGTAGCACGCATACGGATACGGGACACATGCACGACATGAATATGCTAACACATGATTTTTTCAAAAACTAGGACACAGACACGTTGGGGAATACTTAAAGTACATAAATAATATTTACATATGTATACATATATGATTCATATATTATACAAATAACCACTGTTTTCAAATTAAAAATAAAAAACATCCAACCAAAAATCTGAGACCAGCATATTGTGTTTGCATCCTTAAGTTATCTAATATTAGTTTCTAATTTGGTTCAGATTTCAAACATTACATTTTTTACCCCATTCCAAGTTTTAAAAATTACATTTCTAACCAAATCGTATCTTGTAGGTGTCCAAAATGTATCCAACTCACAAAAGAACAATTAAATACTTGAACACATATTTCCAAGTGTCAGACATGTGTCAAGAACGTGTCCAAACGTGTTCAGTGTCCAAAACGTTTGCGATACGGATGTAGAGAGCCCGGAGACGTGTCCATGCTTCTTAGATCATGCTCTTTTATTTTTTATGGAACAAAATTAAGCCTTGATTGCAAAGGACACAAGCACATCCCCCGATGACATAAAGGAAAAACATGCGCTATGTATGTGAAACTGATATTATGTCTAAAGAAATGAAAACAAAAAAAAAAAAACATAACGACATCATAATTTTTTTTGCCTTTTTGTCCCTTAATAGATTGATTGCCCACGTTATCCAAAGTGCAAGACAAGGAAAATGCCCAAACAAAAACAAAAAAAAGTCCTGGTCACAAGGGAAATCAACTTATCAGCAGTATAATCTGATGTTATATGGACTCTCTTCTTAATGCATGTAACTACCTGTATCGGACACTCAATGATCAGTTGGGGGTGTGGGATATGTGTCTGACACCAGAAGCCACTTTTGACACTGGGACACACAAATTTTATAATGCATGAACAAGAAGAAGCTCACAATAGTTAGAAAAGAAACATTTCTAATCTCACACATGGCTGGAAAACATAAGTTTCAGTTCTTTTTCTGAATCCCACTTGATCTCAAGCATGTGTGAGAACCTAAAGCAGGTGGAGATGGATTTTGTAATTCATAATCTACAATAACGTAGAGTTACAATAAAAATAAGCATTTGGGACATGTTTTCATAGTCATATCCGACTTTAGGACACATCCAATATCTCTTGATTTCCATTTACGAAGATATGACATCAGTAACCAGAAAATTCCTTCTTGAAATGGCTCACCATGTTGATTCTCATGTCTTGTTGGACTGCCAGCGACTATAAAGGTGGCAGTTCAACAAGCACTTCTTCATGAATAAACAACGCTAGAAAGACTCTACACATCTTTTGCATATCTACCACCACATTCTCAACAACAGAAAATTTCTTGATGTCACTAAGCATCAACTATGCAATACCATCCAGAAAGAAAGATAACACAAAAAATGGGCAATGCGAGACAAACAAAGATGGGATATTATAAACCTTAAATAAGTTAAATTGGGGAAGAAGTAGGCTCACCTTGCCATTAGTCAGTGAAGAGGTGGTAACTGTATTCTGAGATTTCTTCATATCATTCTCAGGCTTACAATCAGAACACAGGAACTTGTCTAACACTTTTGCTTCTTCAATGGTCATGTTCACACAACTAGGATGATACCTACAAGAAACCATATCATACAAAAGATGCACCACAAACATAAATGATCAATCCCACAAGCATAAATCTTACCCAAAACAGAACAAGTTCACCAGCCGTACACTAGTTCTTTCGCAAAATGATTATACTAGCGCTGGCATAATAAATCCAAACAGCGAATATGTAAACAATTACCATAACAAATGAGGATAACACTAGACAAGTAGATAGAGTGAAAGTGAATATGTACAAGAAAACAAATGGACGAGCTTATGATGGAGATGGCTAAGAAGCCAAAAGGAAGACTAGTTCAAATTATCACGGAACACCATGACCTTGACAAAGCTCAAGGGACAAAACAGATTCATGTGGTCGAGTCCAATTAATTGAGACTTAAGGCTCGGTTTGGTTTGGTTTGGTCATGTAGATTCTTAATCTGCTTTTTTATCTTCATGAGCTGCTCATAAAAACGGCCCACGTCAACAGATCAATTTTGGCAATCCTAAGTGATGAACTCAATATTCATGTTCTTCAGATCTACATTTTATCTCTTCACTATTTACACATAAATAAGCAGGATACATCAAACACCTTCTATTTACCTCCATTTACTTGATGAGAAAAGGAAGAAACAGAAAACTGGTTACAAAATATGAATATCTTGTTTAATTATTCATAAAACAAGGACATAAATGCAGCTAGTAAAACCTCCCTTGGTAATAATGCAGGCACATTAAACCCACACCAAAAAAAAATGAACAGGAAGAAGTTCGGATGGTACTCAAGACAATTTCTTTTACCATGACTATGTTGGTCAGATTTTCCCATCTTTCAAGCTAAAACAATGCTAAACATTTCATTTTATGTCCCCTTCCTGCATTATTTTGTGACCAATGAAAGTTGATGGAAATTTTAGATTTTGACAGAATTGTAATATCATTTCACTACCAATGCACCAACAACGCAAAGCACAACAGCCACTATTGCAGCTCACATACCAGTCCTTGCATAACTCACACTGAACCATCAAATCATCCGGATTATATGGCATTTCACATTTGCAGTACCTTCAAAAAAGAACACCAAATAACAGCCCTTAACCAAAAATAAATGCTTGAAGAAAAACTAAATCACCAAACAAACAGAATCAGGAGGCACTCACACTGCAACACGGTCAGGCATGAACGCACCCGTGGCGGCTTTGTACTCAAATCGACAGTAGTAATCTTCAGCCCCAACATTTTCAAGCTTAGTGTAGTTCTTGAAGGAATGAACAATGCACTTGCCTTCAATGGTGTGAGCACTTTGAACATCACAGTGGTCCGACAAGAACAGCTCTTTTGAGCCATGGAACTGTCTCCGCCCTCCCATCGACTCCTCCGGCCTGTAGTACCACCTCACTCTAACCTTGATGTTGTTCCGATTATCGGCCTCAATCTTCTCCACAAGCGCAACGTATGGGGGTGTATTGTTGTCTGATGGTCGCATCAACACACAATCCCCAGCTTCAAATCCCACGGCCAAAACATTAAAATTAGTTTATTTACACAAGAACACCAAAATCAGCATGCTCATACATCTACCAACACGTACACATGCTCGAACCCTCCAGCAAAATCAACACTAGTCAATAAATCACTCCAAATATATCCAACAGAAATACAAAATCCGTAGTTTTAAATCCGCAAAATGACACACACACACACGCACTATGGCAAGAAAGTGAACATGCACACGGAACATTAGGAAGAACAACAATAAGAAACTGAAAATATAGACACAAATGGGAAATCCGCAGCTTCAAATGCAAAACAAAAACATCAAAAGAAAAGAAAAAACCCAAACGAGCATGATCGTACCTGTCAAAAAATATTTACACCCCTAGACCTCGACCCATTAGCAAAAACAGCAATTAATCACTCAAATTGTACGCAACTACAGAAATGCTTCCCCGAAAACGGGTGTTCGTACATAAGTATATGTATTTATTACCTCTGACGACTTTGTTGGTGCCTCTGATGGTGTAAGAGTCCAAGTCCCGTTTGCCTGGTCTGATTTTGGCCATCGCGTGCGGTCAGGTGCGAAAAGTGAGCCTTGTACACGGATACAGATAAAGAGAGAGAGCTACACGCACATTTATCGGTTGCGGAGAGTATTTCAACGGCGGAATCGAAACCCTATGCGCATTGCGGGGGATGGCTCGGTGGTTCTCGAGGGTAGTCTAGTCCCATCGTTTAGAAGCGGAAATGGGGTGGTTGTTGTTTTAGTTGTTGTTGTTTTATAAACCCTAGATTTTGGGAGGAGAGAACGGAATAGGCTTCAACTTACTGTAGGGGGTTACAAATTGTACTACGACTACTAATCCACAGCTAATTGAAGAACAATTAATGAAAGGTGATTTGTGGAAACAACTCTGGGTCAGTCAGGGCCGGTGTGGAAGTTTGTTACGATGCATGATTACGGTAACCCATTTCTTCGTAGACTCTCATTAGATTTTCCTGTAATCTTTCTGGACACCACTCGTATCGTAAGCGCAGCTGTCTTTTTCTTTCGTTTTAACAGAGAGAGAAATCCCATGGCTCATGGCTGGCTGTCTACGTTGACTAGGAGAAAACGGAGATTGTCTGGAAAGATTACAGGAGGAGCTATTACGCCGAATGGCAGTGTGTAAAAAATCCGCCCAAACAATGCTACCACCGCACGGGGCTAGCAAATGAATCGAGCCGCTCGCGAGCTCGGCTTAACTCAACTTGTTTCGTTTAACATATTTAAGATTGCAAATGAATCGAGCAGCTTGCGAACTCGGCTTGGCTCAGCTCATTATCGCTTGTTTTGTTTAGTAAACGAGCCGAGATCGAGTTCAAATTTTTGGCCCATTTAGTAAATGAGCTGGGTGGAGCTTGGTTTGTTCAAAAAAAGCTTGGCTCGCTAAGAAAGGCTCGGCTCGATTACGCTCATTTAGTAAATGACTAATCTCGGCCTATTAAAGCTCGAGCTCAAGTTTTTAGTTCGTTTAGTAAACGAGGTAAGATCGGCTTGTTTGTAGCCCTACCCACACACAAGTACACAACCACTTACACCCTCACTAACAATAGTGGTGGGCCCACACACACTAAACACCCTTATATTATTAGTGAGTGTGCAAATATTTGTGTATAATTATAGTACTACTTATTGAAATCTGCCAACCTGCCAAGCCAACCTAACCTCCACGGACTCGCGCCGAAGATAATTGGTTCAAATCATGAATTTTAAGCAGGTCTGTCTCAGTGCGGGTAAAATTTCTGTAGTCGCTAAATACCAGTTCTTAAAGAATATTGCCATGGACACCGAAGGTGTGCACACTGGTATGTGGGGTCTACTTTGGATCCAAACAAATAACTTGAGTCATTCAATAATTTAAAGAAAAAAATTCAAGTGAGTTCATAAAAAATCAACTTAATTGAATATGTACAGGAGTTTGATCCAAACTTTCAATTTTTTTTTAAAATTATGAAAGGCCTAGATTACCCGCGTGGAATCCGAAATAGGCCGTGCGTACTGCAACGTGCACCGTCGATGTGTTTAGGATTTTCGGTTCTTCAACCAGATTATGGGCGTAGAAAAATTGGGATTTTGGGCTGTTTCCACATTATTTTTGGGCCTTAACAGCCCACTACAAAGCCCATCTTCATTCACCGGATCCCATCTACTACTACAGTGCACTACAAAATGTTGGTGATAAAATAAAGAGAGATGTTAGGTGCACATCCATCCGAACATAAAACAACACCAAACACAACCTAACTCTTCACATACACATGGGTTTCACGCACATTTAACACCGGGACCCATGTATATGTGTTTGGTATTGTATTCGGATGGTTGTACATTTAACATTTTTATAAAATAAAATCATTTCAGTTGTATATACTATTTAATTTTCAATACAACAATGATCTAGTTATATCAACTTGGTTAACTATCTATTCAGCATTCATCACTAAAAGCAAATGGTTGTTGATAATGCTGGACTTTTAGAACGTTTCGAAAAATACTGAGCGAACAGAGCAAAAAATGTGAGTTTACCATATAGGCTTTAAGATTACAAGAAGTGGATCCTTTTTTTTTTTGTGAAACACTAAAAATACTAAAGAGATCTTATATAGGAGTAGTTTAGGAACACTCATTCGATATGACATAGCGTGAGTGAGAAGTACAATAAATATATAGAGGAATCCAAGTCTAATTATCTACAAAAGGCAAGATGGGTACGTATCTTGGTTATGAGGAAACTTCACTATTGTCCTCAGCATGAGTTATGAGATGATTGGTTTAGGTCATCCATGTAAGCTTCATGGAATCCACTTCGTGAGTTACTTGAATCAAGCCCTGTAACGCCCCGATATTTTAAACGAATATCGGCAACATATATTATTATTTTTCGGAAAAGATTTCTTTAGTCAACCAAATAAACACGAAAGTATCAACATAGGAATTTCTTTATTTCAACTCAAATTGAAAATACAAAACTTTTATTCAAAGGTAAACATTGGTCTGACAAGTATTGAGCCGATTTCTCATGGAAAATACTGACTCAAAATTTTTTTTTTATTTAACCTTAATAAAATCTGGCAATTTATTGAAATAACTTCAGAGCGACTTTAGTCTTGATACAGATCCCAAGCATACTCAGTCTCCGCCTCTAGTATTCTTCCTGTGTCAAACTGCTCCACCATTGAATCCTACATACTCTGGCAAATTGATCGCCGAAGCAACCGATTTACCAGGATACAAACGTATCCGTGAGTGATAATTCACTCAATAGAATAATCCTAACCCTACCAACCTCTTACTTTACAGCTAAGCAGTCTTATCACAATTCATATGGAAATAATAGAACGACCAGCATTAATTAAATAAGTAAATCTATTAGCAAGCCTTTAAATTACCTTCTTTTGAATCTCACATTTCATAATTATACCTGCACCATAGTATCCATCGTCTTACGAACTCATATTTTAAATGTCCTGCTACCTTCAATATCACGAGGTATTAGTAGACTATCCAGTCAATTCAGGTCCATCAGGCTGCCCTCAAGGTCCTGCTAGGCTACCCCTGAGGTCCTGCTTGGCCACCCTCACAATTCTAGGTCCATCAGGCTGCCCTCAAGGTCCTGCTAGGCTATCCTCAATACCTGAGGTCCTGCCAGGCTACCCCTGAGGTCCTGCTTGGCCACCCTAGCAACACCGGGTCTTTCAGGCTACCCTCAAGGTCCTGCCAGGCTACCCTCAATACTTGAGGTCCTGCTAGGCTACCCTTGAGGTCCTGCTAAGCCCACAACTTTCATCTATTTTTCCTTTTTCATTAACCATAACAACGTTTACATAATTTCTCATTGAAATCACCAAACGAATCTAAGTCCGACCCAACAATACAACAATCGTAAATCCATAATAACATAATCAGTAAACATGATATATTTTAATGGGAAAGCAAACATAGCAATTGATACTGTGCGAGTAAGAAAACCACGTAGAGTTTTATGATTGGGCCAATGCCCTTAATTTATTAAATAAATGAGAAATTTTATCAAACAAATAATTTAATTAGTAATCCTTCATCATTCTATTTATTTATTATAAGAATCATATTCAATTAACACTAAACCAAGGCAACTCAATTATTTTCATTATCGTTCATATATAACACGTAAGTTAAAACCACCTGAACACATCTCTCGGGGCCACAATTATAAATTCAAGAAGTCCAGGGGGATAACTATAATTGTTGTGCCATTTGTTTTAAAACTTCTAACTGGTGAACAGTTCAAAAAACGTGATTAGCAATCACGGTTAATAACAGAGCAGTGTCTTCTCGAAAAAATCTGGGTTTCGTTCGTTCAATTTCAATTTCGAATCTTTTCGATTCTAATAATAAAAACTAACCTCTTAGTACATTAATATACTTAGGGAGAGGTAGGAGAATGATTATAATACCTTTAATCCGGATAAGGCGATTCGGTGGAGTCCGGTGGGTTTTCGTTTGGTGGCGAAAGATTGATATTCTAGCAGCAACTTAGGGCTGGAATAACTTGACCAAACATCTGCCGTTTTGGATGATTCTTGTGTCTCTCGCGAAGATCTTGAAACGCTCTACGACTTTCATGAAGAAGTCTAAGCCCAAAAACCACTCTAAGTAGTAGAAAAATGGAAGTTTAGAAGGATCGCTAAATCTGCCTGGAAATCAGAATCCGAGAATTTTACCTAACTTTGAATGGCGATAACTCTATCAATTCTCTACCGTTTTGGGCGATTCTTGGGTCGAAATTGAAGCTCTCGACGCCCTCTACAACTTTCGTGAAGAAACTTAGGCCTAAAAATGACAGCAGCGAGGAAACAGGCCGTGAATAGAGGGACGTGATATGGACGAAAATCGAAAGGGTGTGATCCCTCTTTTCTTTTTCTTTTTTTGTTTTTGTAGAGGACTAGGAGTGTTGTATTGTGAGAGAGGAGAGAGGTATTTATAGAGGAGAAGTATAGAGGTGGTGAAATTCAGGAGGAGAGAGATATATAGTTTCAATAGAATTCTAATTAGCGTTTAGATACGAAGGATAAGGGATGAATGTATATCTCTAAAGTATAATATGTTTCGAATACGATTTTTTTTTGTAATATCAAATATACACATAATAATGTAATTTAATTAATAAATCTAACTAATTATTGAATTAGTTTTAACATTTCAAATTTGTATTAAAAAAAATAGGGCAAAAATCCGGGTCGTTACAACCTATCTCCCTTAAATCAGTTTCGTCCTCAAAATTATGGCGTTTGCTCCATTACGCTTGAGTAGTTGACATCAGTTGCATTCTGATTGATTCTTCTCCTGATTGATTGGAAAGAGACTTTGTAGCTATCCTAACAGCTTGTAGTTTCATGTCGGACACCGAGTCGCCATTGATGATGAATCCGTCTATCCCCCTTAAATTTAGGACACGTTATGTCTGAAGAGTAAGCTGTCACTATTTTTCGATAGCGTTCTATGACAGCAGAGCGAGCAAGTAGTCAGTTCATTCCCAAATTGATATTTGCAATTGACCCTTTCTTTGACTTGAAGGTCACAGGTCAAATATAGATTGGGGACTTCTATTACGCAAACTTGTCATATAAGACTTACAGAGATCCTGCCCCTAATGCTGAGGTTCCATTCATAGTTCCTAAGGGTTCTGTTTCTAGTCCCAGTGATTTAACACATGAGCAGACATAAAAGAGTGCGATGCTCCAAATTGTATAATGCTTAAATATATGCGTTGAACAATTATAAGATTACCTCGGATCATCATAGGATCATATTCTTCGTAATCTCTTTGAAGTGCGAAGATCCTGCCTCCAGATGATTGATTTGGCTTTGCCGAACCATTTCTTTTCTCAAAATGTTGATTTTGGTGAGGTGGTTGCAGTTGCTGATTCCATCCAGTTCGTGACTGATTCTGACCTCCTTGTTGATTTCCAAAATCGATTGATTTTGCTGGTGCCTGTTGTCCCCCATTTCTGAAACTTCCAAATTCATTCAGTTGAGGACAGGCAAACTTGAAATGGCCTTCCTGATTGCAGTGGTAGCATCTGCCTCCCTGGTCATGATTCTTGCCTTTGTCTTGATTTGAGCTCTTTCAATGTTGGTTGGTTTGTTGTGGGAGTTGGTTGTTTTGAGTGTAGGGTTTAGGTGTGACGAGCCCCTTATTGTTGTTGCGGATCGGTCCTCCTGCTGCAGGTATTGCTTTATTCTGCTCACGCCTTGTCTTAAAATCTAAACTTTCTCTTTCCATCTTAAGCGCACATTGCACCACCTGTGAATAGGTAGGGAGTGTCTGCGCTACTACTGCTCAGCGTGTCTCATTGAGTCCCCATTCAAACTTCCTCGCTTTGTCATCGTCTGTTGGTATGATAGTTGTGGCGTGACGAGACAGCTCCTCGAATCGCACAGCATACTGAGAGACTGTCATTTCACCCTGTTTAAGGTTCATGAACTCTTGAACCATTGCCTGTTTGATTAGGGTACTTGTCGAGAAAGATTTCTTCAAACCTCTCCCAAGTCATTGTCTCTGTAGCATGTGTACTCTTCATTAGCTTCCACCAATGTTGCGTTTCTCCTTGCATTTGGTAGGTGGCTAGCGCAATGCGATTGTCATCTTCGCGGATGTCTAGAACTTCATGGATCTTCTTGATTTCTTCCAACCAGGATTCTGCAGTAGCAGGGTTCGGTTCGCCTCGAAAGTGCGGTGGGCGACGTTTACAAAATTCGTTCAACGCCTAACTCCTAGTCAAAGGGCCTCGTGGTACACATGTGGCCTGTTGTTGATGTTAAGGATTGGCGGTGGCGGCGGTAATAAATGTTTGCATGAGTTGAAACAGGTCTTGTACTCCAATTTGTCAGTTCGGCTGTGGGCCTCCGGTTTGTCCATCGTTTTGTCCATTATTCTGGTTGTTGTTTTCGTGTGAACTGTTTCTCGTCTCTTCCATCTAAAGTTTATAAATTTGAGTTAGGGGTGTCGATAAGCCGTGTTGGCGATCGCTAGTAGTAGCTGAATGGTTTTGTTGATTTCAGGAGTATATTGTACGAGGGTTAACGTTGGCATGACCTAAGGACTCGCGCAAGCATTCTTGTTGACGTTGGCAACGTTGTCATTGGCATCAGGGCTACACGTATTGTCCTTGCTACTGAGGTCGACTAAATGACGGTAGAGAATGACGTCGTTGACCCTTTTGTACCAATCTTATAACGACTACTCCCACGAAGTTAGGTTTAGGGTTTCGAGGGTTTCTAATTATCATGTTAACAAATCAATTTCGAGACAAAGATTTTGAAGTTATAAGAATAAGTAATATTACTATTATGCATACATATTTTTAACCATTCATAATAATGAAATATCACCCTTTTTCTCCCATTTTTTTTGGAATATTAAATAAATAATAACAAACAAGTCACATCAATACAGGGAACGTCATATAGACTGGACACATACCATTTACAATTAGCCTAGCTGCTAGTCAAACAAGTAAAGCCTATGTTTTCTCACGGTACTCTCCCGAAATCTAGGTCAAGAGACAACTTGAATTGTACTTGTAGTTTAGACTTAAAATAGGTAACAACTTCAATTAGTAACTCAAGTTTACGTTCTTGGAAGTGATCTACGCCATCTACCCAAGGCCAAGAGTTGAACCTAGGCTTTGATACCATTTGTAACGCCCCGATATTTTAAACGAATATCGGCAGCATAAATTATTATTTTTCGGAAAAGATTTCTTTAGTCAACCAAATAAACATGGAAGTATCAACATAGGGATTTCTTTATTTCAACTCAAATTGAAAATACAAAACTTTTATTCAAAGGTAAACATTGGTCTGACAAGTATTGAGCCGACTTCTCATGGAAGATACTGACTCAAAAAAAAATATTTATTTAACCTTAATAAAATCTGGCAATTTATTGAAATAACTTCAGAGCGACTCTAGTCTTGATATAGATCCCAAGCATACTCAGTCTCCGCCCCTAATATTCTTCCTGTGTCAAACTGCTCCACCATTGAATCCTGCATACTCTGGCAAATTGATCGCCGAAGCAACCGAGTTACCAGGATACAAACGTATTCGTGAGTGATAATTCACTCAGTAGAATAATCCTAACCCTACCAATCCCTTACTTTACAGCTAAGCAGTCTTATCACAATTCATATGGAAATAATAGAACGACCAGCATTAATTAAATAAGTAAATCTATTAGCAAGCCTTTAAATTACCTTCTTTTGAATCTCACATTTCATAATTATACCTGCACCATAGTATCCATCGTCTTACGAACTCATATTTTAAATGTCCTGCTACCTTCAATATCACGAGGTATTAATAGACTATCCACTCAATTCAGGTCCATCAGGCTGCCCTCAAGGTCCTGCTAGGCTACTCTCAATACCTGAGGTCCTGTCAGGCTACCCCTGAGGTCCTGCTTGGCCACCCTCACAATTCTAGGTCCATCAGGCTGCCCCCAAGGTCCTGCTAGGCTATCCTCAATACCTGAGGTCCTGCTTGGCCACCCTAGCAACACCGGGTCTTTCAGGCTACCCTCAAGGTCCTGCCAGGCTACCCTCAATACTTGAGGTCCTGCTAGGCTACCCTTGAGGTCCTGCTAAGCCCACAACTTTCATCTATTTTTCCTTTTTCATTAACCATAACAACGTCTACATAATTTCTCATTGAAATCACCAAACGAATCTAAGTCCGACCCAACAATACAACAATCGTAAATCCATAATAACATAATCAGTAAACATGATATATTTTAATGGGAAAGCAAACATAGCAATTGATACTGTGCGAGTAAGTAAACCACGTAGAGTTTTATGATTGGGCCAATGCCCTTAATTTATTAAATAAATGAGAAATTTTATCAAACAAATAATTTAATTAGTAATCCTTCATCATTCTATTTATTTATTATAAGAATCATATTCAATTAACACTAAACCAAGGCAACTCAATTATTTTCATTATCGTTCATATATAACACGTAAGTTAAAACCACCTGAACAAATCTCTTGGGGCCAAAATTATAAATTCAAGAAGTCCAGGGGGATAACTATAATTGTTGTGCCATTTGTTTTAAAACTTCCAACTGGTGAACAGTTCAAAAAACGTGATTAGCAATCACGGTTAATAACAGAGCAGTGTCTTCTCGAAAAAATCTGGATTTTGTTCGTTCAATTTCAATTTCGAATCTTTGCGATTCTAATAATAAAAACTAACCTCTTAGTACATTAATATACTTAGGGAGAGGTAGGAGAATGATTATAATACCTTTAATCTGGATAAGGCGATTCGGTGGAGTCCGGTGGGTTTTCATTTGGTGGCGAAAGATTGATATTCTAGCAGCAATTTAGGGCTGGAATAACTTGACCAAACATCTGCCGTTTTGGATGATTCTTGTGTCTCTCGCGAAGATCTTGAAACGCTCTACGACTTTCATGAAGAAGTCTAAGCCCGAAAACCACTCTAAGTAGTAGAAAAATGGAAGTTTAGAAGGATCGCTAAATCTGCCTGGAAATCAGAATCCGAGAATTTTACCTAACTTTGAATGGCGATAACTCTATCAATTCTTGACCGTTTTGGGCGATTCTTGGGTCGAAATTGAAGCTCTCGACGCCCTCTACAACTTTCGTGAAGAAACTTAGGCCTAAAAACGACAGCAACAAGGAAACAGGCCGTGAATAGAGGGACGTGATATGGATGAAAATCGAAAGGGTGTGATCCCTCTTTTCTTTTTCTTTTTTTGTTTTTGTAGAGTACTAGGAGTGTTGTATTGTGAGAGAGGAGAGAGGTATTTATAGGGGAAAAGTATAGAGGTGGTGGGATTCGGGAGGAGAGAGAGATATAGTTTCAATAGAATTCTAATTAGCGTTTAGATACGAAGGATAAGGGATGAATGTATATCTCTAAAGTATAATATGTTTCGAATACGATTTTTTTTTTTGTAATATCAAATATACACATAATAATGTAATTTAATTAATAAATCTAACTAATTATTGAATTAGTTTTAACATTTCAAATTTGTATTAAAAAAAAAATAGGGCAAAAATCCGGGTCGTTACAAGCCCAATCGCGCACATTGTCCAAATGTGTAACAAATTCATGGAATCCACTTCGAGAAGTTGTCTTCATTAAAAAGACAACTTCTTCTTGATTTTCTTCTTCTTCTTCTTCTTTTTTAGAACTAGAAAGGGTAAAAACAACTACACTCTCTCATAAGTCATAAGAAAACCCTGGCCAAATCAGCTGCCAAGTCACTTAATCCTCCACCTTTTCATTCTTAATTACCCAAAAAAAAAAAAAAAATCAGCTGCCAAGAGGTCCTTTACTTCCTCCAGAGAAATCACCATTGAACCATTTGATCTTCTTTTGGGCGCCCGTCTTGGCCAGCTTATCCGCCACTTTGTTCCTTCACAAAGGATGTGTGTACACCTGCTCATTTTCATAATTGCTCGGCATTCATTGGCTAGGCCATTGTAGGGGGCCATCAAAGACAACTCGAGACAATTATGTAATATTGTTGTTTTTTCCGACGCTCCGATTTTTTTTTCTCGGACAATTATGTAATGATGCTATAGGGGTCAAGTTCCCCAGAACTTGTTTGCGTTAGTTGTTTATAATATCTTTGGTTTACCAAAAAAAAACAAAGGACAAGCTCAATCACATAACCTATACCATTGCCTTAGGGGCATTTTTGATCATTGAATTCCTCGAAATATTCTTTTTTCATTAAAAATTTCATGTTATATATCTAACAGCTAAAAAAGCACCAAAACACGGTTACGTAAAGAATCTGGTACGAAGGATTTGAAGTCACCAATATGGGCAATGGGCTAAGAAGAGGTTAGTTCATTTCTACAATGGCAAAGGCAGGGCACAATCACAAGTAGAAGAACCTGCAAACCGATCCAGTTGGTTGGTTGAATGCTTGCCAAGTTTATCCAGGTCAAGATTGGTCGTGCCTAACCACAGATTGCATAGATATCTAGGTCAAGATTGTTCACTACTAACCATAGATTGCATGAGTTTCTCACCGTTCTTCAAAATAAAAAAGAAATAAGGAGAGGAGGGGTGGGGTGGGGTGGGGTTTTCTAAAGGAACTGGTACTCCAATTTTTTTGATGATTTTCATGCTAATGGTAAACTCTTGAAATGTATCAACTCAACTTTTGTTGCCTTGATCCCCAAGGTTGACTGTCCTACATCTTTTAGAGAATACAGGCCCATAAGTATGGTGGGTTGGGTGTATAAACTGCTGGCTAAAGTCTTGGCCAATAGACTTAATTAAAGGCCACTTATCATCTCTTATTGGAGAGTCTTAAGCTGCCTTTATTGGGGGTAAGCAAATTCTGGATGGGGTTCTAATTGCAAATGAGGTCGTTCATAGCTGGAACCATATATGGTACTCAAGGGGGATTAATTCTCAAGATAGATTTCGAAAGGGCTTATGACTGTGTAAATCGGGGCTTTCTTCTTGATATGATGACAAAGGTGGGATTTGGGAGAAAATGGTGTGGTTGGATCAAGGAGTGTTGTGCTACAGTTTCAATGTCGGTTCTGATTAACGAGTCACCTTCTAAGGAGTTCCAAACTCAAAAAGGGCTAAGGCAAGAAGATCCGTTATCTCCTTTTCTTTTCAATATTGTAGTGGAGGCTCTCAATCTCTTGCTGGAAAGAGCTAGAGACCTCAATATCATTAGAGGTACTAGGGTTGGGGCCAATGGAGTGACTGTGTAATACCCATAGTCTTTAATTATGTTTTAAGTTAATTATGTGATGTGTTTTAGGTTTAATATGTGAGTTATTGGGCTTAATTTGCTAGCTAAATGAAATTGGAACATAAGTTGGTAAATAGCATACACACACACTCAATAATTTTTCCTAAGCCTAGCAAAACAAAAACAGGGCCTCTACGTTTTTTTCTTTGTTCTTATCAAAACATAGAGAGATAGAGTGAGAGAGCGAATCAGTGGAAAAGAGGAAGAAGAAGAGAAAGAAAAAAATTGGGGAAAAATCTTGCTTGGCTTGGAATTGAAGATTTAACTTGGTAATACATGTTTCTTTTACTTGATTCCATGATTTGTATGTTAAATTTCATATCTTAGGGTTTGAATTCATGCTTTAATTTTTGATTTAAGTAGAATTTGAGTTTTAGGGTTGAATTCTTAAGGAACTTGAGAGCCTAACTTGAAATCCCTTGGATTGAGTGTTTAAAACTTGTTTTGATGCATGAAATTGATGTTCTTGGAGTAGATCTTCTATATCTATGAGGTTGAGCATGATTAGTGAGGTTTTGATGTGAGTTAGAAGTAGTTTGAATGGGTTTAAGAGTTGAAAATCGCAGGAAGAACAAGAGGTAATTTTCTGAAAATCTGCAGAGTAGAAATTTTATATCTGCCCTGATTTTGTGGATTTTTTTTGAGGCAGTTCCTAAGCTCGAAAAATTTTGAGATTTTTACTGAGAGTTCCTCTATGAGTCTTCTATCTATGGTAAAAAGTTTGGGATCAGAATCAAAGTATTGAATTCTGTAAAAATTCGTGACCTTGCAGCGCGCAGTTTCGAACTGTGCTGACTGCACAGACACATGTTAGGAAAACGGTCATATTTTTTAGCTCGAGCGATGAAATCGCGATCCGATTTGTGATTTTGAAACTAGATTCATAAACCTTAAAAAGTATGTGGAGTTTGTACCTTAGTTATTTCTGTGCAAAGTCAAATTTTAAGTTGAAGTTGATGAAATTGCAGATTCTGAAATTATTTCTTGAGATTGGTTGTTTAACTTCATATGTCTACCTTAAGACCTTACGGCCCGTTTGGATGCGGGTAAAGAATTGGGGGTATTAGTTAATAAGGGGGGATAAGATAGTAGGGGGTATTAGTTAATAAGGGAGGGCTCACATTGATGTGATGTTTATGGAGGGGGGATTAAATAGTAGGTTGTTTGGATGAGGTATTAGAGAAGGGGGATTAAATAGTATTTCGTTTGGATGAAGGATTAATAGGGGGTATAAGGAAGGGTGGATGATGTAAAAACTGTCAAATGACCATTTTGCCCTTGTGCAGTCCCTAAAGTCATTATGTATTACGTTTTATTTATAATTGCAAATTTAATTATTCTTTCACAATTTTAGCCGTAATATTTATTTGTACTAACAAATTAATGAATTCAGTATTATTATTATTAAATATTTTTTATATATAAAATTAGGTTTTTTTAAAAAAAAATTCTACCAAATAAGTGCATCAAATGTACGAATACAATACATACAAGGGCTACACCTATGATCATTCACCATTCTTCATAGTTTACCTCCTACAAGTTTAGCATGACTTCAAATTTCATTACATATTAAACGAATGGCCTATACTATACGACGAGTTTGTCAGCCACTTCAAAAAAGTGGGTTAAGTACCAATCCTGCTTATAATGGTACTTAAACCACTTCAAAAAGGCACACGTGCACACTACGAAATAGGACCATAAATGATGCCACTAAGGATGGCCTCCACATATGCTTGTCTCTCCTCGGGCTTGATGTCGTAAAAGTTATCTACCCTTTGCTCCTCTTGGCAAATCACCGCACTTAACTTGAACTTCTCCATCAAGGTAATATCGAGCTTTGACAGCTCGTCTGGCACTTGAGTGCGTCGTGCGGATAGCTCTTTGTCATAGCCGAAGGAATTGACCATCTTCTCCATATAGCCCGTGCTCAAGGTCATCCAATTCTGCATGCTTGCAAGCATTGACAACTCCTCATCGCCCATTCTTGTCCTCTTCCTCTTTGTTCCTCCGGCATTGGGTTGCGGCATTGAGGTTTGAGGAGTGGACGTGGGGAGTGAGCTATGAGGTGTGAATGTTGGAGGTATGGGAGTGGTGGGAGTTGTGGGAGTTGTCGGAGTTGCGGGAGACAATGTCGTATCATTTTGGAATAAACCATACTCTTCACTAAATTGAGGAATATAACAACCATTGAAAGTTGGGAGAGTTTGGTTCACATTATTTGCGTGCCCCATTGTAGCCGGAGTCTCCGCTCCCACCCCCGTAGCTCTATCCTTTCCAAATATGAATTGCCAATCATCAAAGTACGAAAAGGTCTTCCCATAGATGTTCTTTGCCTTTTGAGGATAGGCCTACATATAAGTTGGATGTTAGTACAAATTTTCATGCTTTAATATTGACTTAAAGCATTGGAAGTACAAATTGAAATTTTGGAAGTTACCTTTTCATAGTTGTCCCATATGTCTTTCTCCACTACGATGCGTTTGTTCACATCATCCCACCCGAAGCCGCTAAGGCTAGTAACGTCAACAATTTTTGCCCACGTTACTTTCCAATACTTCACCTTCGAGTCAATGTGGGGGTTAGCCTTAAGATCGGTCCTCGGTAGGAACTTCTCCAACTCTTTCTCCACGTGGTTGAAGAAACCACATTTGAAGCCATTATCGGCTCTCCACTTGTCCCCCACCAACTCATTCACAATGCACTTGATTAGTGCATCTTCCTTCTTATTCCTCCAATTCCTACGTTTTCCCTTTATAGGTGCTTCCACTTCTTCGACTTCATTGTCCATTGCTACAAATACATTGTTTAAGTTGAATATACGAATGTAAAAGTACGACCTCACACATTAAGGATTACATTGGGAAATAGATTGGTACGTTAAACGTTTTTCAATGTCAAATGATACAAAGGAAATGCTACGTCCCAAGTTATTCAAACACAAATGTTACAAAGGAAATGCTACGTTACAAGTTATTCAAACACAAACATTACAAACATGTTCCAAACATTAGAATTACAATGTCATCAGAAATTTAACAGACTAATGGTTATACAACATATTTGGGTTTTGTCCCCCACCATTGGCTAACCAATGGTTATACATGGCCGCAGCCAGCGCATCCCTCCCCGCAGTCCATTCATTCGAAGAATCTACATTACCAATGTGATCATCATCAGGGACATCGTTGACGTGATCTCGTTCCCACGCAGAGTATTCTTGTTCAATGGGATCATTAGGCATCTCTCTCTTAATTAGGTTATGAAGAAGACAACATGCCGTCACAATACGGGTTTGAGTCCTTATGGGGTAATAGGAGGCTGATCTCAAAATTGCAAACCGCATCTTAAGAACCCCAAAGCTTCTCTCAATGACATTCCTAGCAGCGGAGTGCTTCATGTTGAAGTACTCTTCTTTGCTCACTGGCATATGACCTTGCCTCCAAATGTTAATGTGATACCGTTGGCCACGGTATGGTGCTAGAAAACCATTCCCATTTGTGTAACCAGCATCGACAAGGTAATAATGTCCTGTTAGCAATGAGAGTTAAGAGAATAACTTAGGAAATGGATAGCTACTGGAAATAGAGCGAAGGGAAACATTAACTTAGGATATGGAACATACCAAGGGGAACTATGAGACCCTCGGGTCTTTCAATGGCATTCTGAAGGATTCTAGAGTCAGTGGCCGACCCTTCCCAACCAGACAAGACATAGACAAATTTAAGGTCTCTCGTACAAACACCTAAAACATTTGTAGCAATCTCACCCTTCCTTGACCTATATCGTGCCCTATCAGCAGTTGGGGGATTAACTGGCATGTAAGTTCCATCCAATGCCCCAAGACAATTCTAACAAATTTTGGGAAGAGTATTAAAAAACAAAATATGGCCAAGTAGAGGGAATATTTAAAATGGAAGAAGACCAAAAATGTAAAAGCACGAGTGTACCTGAAACCAACTCCATCTACTATCTTCGTAGTTAGGAGGTACAGGCTCAGGCGTTACCAGGAGCATGTTGTAAAGGCGCAAGACAGCTAGGAGTACATCATTGAAATGCCTACTTACTGTCTCGATAGATCTCCAAAAGTCATATTTCGTACACCTCTGCTTTGTATGGTGACCGAGGACCCACAAGAATATTGCTACCCTCTCCTCCAGACATACGTTGCGTGAGTCCCGTAACCCAACACCTCGGACTAAACAGCACAATCTTAAAAAAGTATGCCTATTCACCTTCAACTGGTCGTGGCAGTCGATGTCATTACCCCTTACAAGTCTGTTGATATTATTTACGTGGGTCTGGTAAAAGTTTGGATTCGGAGACAACTTGGGACGAGAAGGTTGCTGGCGCGACGTTGACATGATAAAGAGGTAGAGGCGAAACATAGCCATTGCATTAGTAATAAAGGCATGTAATGCCATGACTGCCTTTTGCTCTTCTCTTCTCCTGATTTGTTTTATGTTTAATCTTGGCATCCTAAAAAATGCTAACAAGGGTTTCATCAATTAAATACGAACTACAACTATTTATTCATAACTCCAAATTTCAACTTTTGAACTATTTTTACATAACTACAATTAGTTATTCATAACTCCAAATATGAATGGGTTTGACACACGTCTACCTACTCATAAATGGAAAAAAATCCAAGAACCAAATATGGATAGTCACACATCCCTCACACTGTGTACCCACCTAATACCAAATATGGACAGTCACCATCCTATTACGAAGAGTAGATGAACATAACAACTATTCCTTTGTTGTAATACTACTATAAAGTTTTTACATTCCTTTTTGGAAAGCTGCAGAAATTAGTAGTACAAGAAAAGATGAGAAGGCTAGAACTCCAAATGAAACAAACCATGGACATGTATCATGCAGCTTGCAGAGAAGCTCTCACTGCCAAACAAAATGTATTTTGATGAAAGCTCATTCTTGAGTGCATGGTTAGTACAACCAATCACATGGGACTTGAGTGCATGGTTACAAGAATCACATGAAATGGAAAGATAGAAAATCAACCCAACATAAAGTGACTAAAGTAGCACTCAACGCAGCTAAAACAGCTTATAAGAAAGCCGAGAAAGAGGCACCGAAGAGGATACATGCAGAAATCAAAGCATTTAGATGACTTATTTTTACTTAAATTAGCTTAGCTTAATTATTATGGTTGTCTTTTCGTATTTTTTATTGTTATATATCTTTGTACAGTCCCACACAACGGATGATTGAAGTTCGTTAGATGGCACTAGTGATTTTCATCCCCTTTTTAGCTTTATTAATGCCTAGCAGAATGAGCAATCATTCTGATCAAATGAATGGACAAAGTCAAATGAGATGGGTGGAAACTTGAAGACTTCGATCAAAAGTCAAATTAAACCTCGAAGACTTCTAATATTCGCCTCTCACATCTGTCTAATTCCAGTGCCTTACACTGAAGCTATTCTTTCCTCACAAATAACATAATCAGTCAAATTACCTACTCTCTAATTTGCCGTAACTTGTTCGCAAGGACAGCAACCAAAAAAACTGCGTACTTAATCAACAAACATGGAAGGCAAGTCGCAAAATATACACAAAAGATACAACACTAAAAAATGTGGTAGCATACAAATCTATTCCGCCAAAAAGTTCCATTGAAGTTGGATGTTGATAACTTGATGCTGAATGATCTACAGTTAAACGAAACTTAACCTTGTATCCTAATCAGTTGGGATCATCTACATGAATCCTTTCGGAGTCATAATGTGATCCTTGACATAATTTTGGTTAATGTTCCTACTGCAGCTTGCAACATGTGGTTCTGGTGTTTTTATTGTAGAAATAGAAATCACCTTATGTACAGAACTTTATAATTTCTTGGTGATAATCACTCGTTACTTCAGTATTGTCACATGTGGTTGACCAATCTACTTACACACACATCAATTTCCTTTCAATTATCCTGCAATATGGTGTATGATCGTGTTCAACATGTATTTGGCGCTTCTTGGATAATCACGAAAAGGGACCACTGGCCCAGTTTTACAGTTACTTTTTTTTTTGGGAAACCCACATCTTCTTTGGTTCAATTTCAACAGGATTGTGCGCTTCTTTTTAATAAAGGTGGGCTTAGGGTGTGCATTTCAACTGCATTTAGCAAACACTGGATGGTGTGAACCAGTTAGGTTATGGCCCATGGAAGTGGTTTTTACATTTTTCCAAACTGGCCCTACTTCCCTTCTTAGGCAAGCTTGATCTTGTATAAAGCATCAAGAAGTCAATAGATTTATTTGTGCTATTACTCAAACATCGAAACCTTTTTCCACCTCACAAATGGAATATAGTTATCAAGATTCTACGTTAATTCCTATTTTCCACTCAAAATCCAAATTTCTAACCCAAACACCTTCAAAACCCTATTTCAGGCCTTAAATTCACCAAACTACAACACAAAAGAAATTCCCTCGTTGAAAGCCAAGCCAACTAGCTTCTCCTTTCACTCAAAAAAACTGCAGAAAAAAAAAATATAACCTTTCACTCAAAAAAACCAAAAACACATCTCTGAATTTTTTAGACCGAAGCCCTCTTAGTCTAGGTTCAAGAAAAAACTGCAGAAAATTATATATCTTTTACATGTCCAGACCCATTGAATGGAGAACACAAAATCGTAGGTAAAAGAGAAAACCCACACATGATTGTACTCGAAAATCAACAAAAAATTAATCACACAACAAATCGAGGCTAAAATCAGTTAATAGAACCTCATACCTCAGTTAATCGAGGCTAAAATCAGTTGCACTCACCAAATCGCCACTGCTCTCGAACGAAATCGCAAAAGGTGGGCGGCAGAAATGGAAGCTGGAGGTGAGAGAAGGGGGATATGGAGGGGTGAAATCGTCCAGTTTGAAGGGGGATTAGGGGGGATAACTCATGGACACCTCAAACCCTAGCCGAATTTAAGACCGCCGATGCCCCCTTTCTCAGGTCTTAGTGTGGGCACGCGCCCCCGGAAATTTTATTCGTAAAATCGGGTGCGGCCCTCTTTTGTTGTTGGAAAAGCGCGGCGAAACGCCTCGATTCAGAGTCGCCACTCGGGTTTTAGCGGTAAGAATACCCAAGGAACCGAACTCGAAAACGTTTGCCACGTTTGTTTGAGTTTGAAAAAGGCATGGACCGGTCCGTCGTCACCTTCGATATCTGAGGTTCGGGAGCCAGGTTACGAGAGGGGAAGGGTTTTATGGCACCCCTCTCGCCCAATCTGGAGATCGGTCTCTACTCGGGCATTTTGTAAAAGCGCTTGCATTTTTCTCTCATTTGATCATTCTTTAGCCAGTTAGTGCGGGGGAGCAGTTAATGGGGGGGGGGGGGTTAAAACTTTAACAAGTTGTGATTTATGTGATAAAAATGCTTATGGATGGCTTGATTGCAATGCTAAAATATAGATTGAGAACAAGCACTGAGCAAACTGGACAAATTGCAGGACGCTGCCCCGCAAGGGCGTGAGCAAGTTCTACCAGCATGCACTGACGGAGCCACTGCATGTTGATACGACCTGCGCACGCCACAGGGTTACTGGCGTACTCCACTCATCTGGTTTCACAGTCCTTGTTTGCAACCCTCTGGGCTCTGGAAAAGGACCAGCGCACACCCAGGACAAACCATGCAGTTAAATAAGCAGGATATATACATTTACAGACAGATGAGACGGCTTGAAGCCAAGAACATAGACAAGAAACCCCCTAAACAGAGTGGGGACAGAAAAGAGGCCAAGACTGAACTAAGATACAAGAGCCAGCCACTGGATCCTGGCTTTAACTGCCGTACGCCAGTCATGGACTGCCGTACGCAGGTTTGATCCTGATCCAGTGCTTGACTTTTACATCATCTGGGCTCTGGAACGTGACCAGAAGGATCCCAGAGGCCTTCCAAACAGATATAGAATAAGCAATAACCTTTATATCTAAACAGTTCTAAACATACAGAAAGCAATAAACTGGTTATTTAGCATGCAGGGGTGATTGACAGAAAGATAAAACAACAGGAACGACGATCCATGATCCCCACACCAGTTGTGCTCGTACTGCCATGACTGGCGTACGGCATAGAATTACTGGCGTGCGCCATGTTCCATCTGATACGATTGTTATATTTTTACCAGTTCAAGGCTAGGACTAGTATTGTTTACTAGCCTGGGCCTTGCTGGTTCCCCTCAGGGGCCGAAAACAGAAAGGGATGCAAAGGTGGTATACCTTTTTGAGTGTTGAAGTTTGAAAGTGGTTTAGAATCTAGAGGTTGAAGATGAATGTTGTATGGTGACTGGATATCAGTGGAGGTATATGGAAGTGGGCTTCCTTTCTTTCTCTTTCAATGGAAGAATAAGAAGAGAAGCAAGAAGAAAGGAGAGGGGAGCTTTTTTTTTTGCTTCTTAATGATGCTAACCCCCTGCAAATGAATGCAAGGGGGGTATTTATAGGGAAAAAAGACTGAGATCAGTCTGGGACCAAGGCCTTGTTTGGCTGGTTGGAAGAGGAAGGGAGCCTTCCATGCATTAAATGCATGGGACTTGGCTTGATGGGGGGTGTAGGAGAGAGGGGGAGCGGGCCTGGCCGATATAATCATCAGGGGCCACTGTGGCCGACGTCAGGGTGGCACAAAAGTCCCGCCCAAGTGGCTGAATAAAGTTGATTTGACTGGGTTTGACTGGCGTGCGCCAGTATTAACTGGCGTGCGCCAGTAAAAGATGGGCCACTGGTCGATGACTGACACGTGGCAGATGACTGGCGTACGCCTTTAGGACGCTGGCGTATGCCAATTGGGTTTTGCTGGGGCTGTTTGCCTCTGGTTTGAAGGGTTTGAAAGGGGTTTTGAGGGAGGTTCTGGACGCTCAAAGCTCAACCACACCTTTGTCCTTAAACTGTTTTCGACTAAGATCATCATTGGGGAAATAAACGATCGACAAATAACGTTATCTGGACAGTCCAGAATGGGGTGTCTACAGAAGCCCCCCTTTGACGGCACTTGATGCACCATTGACTGGAGATAAGTAACGTCAAAGTTTTTCTAGACACCCTCTTTCAAGGCTATCCAGAATGCAAGAATTTTGAAGAACCTGTTTGATTCGACGCAGGGGCGGATAGACCGTTGTTTCGCTGTCTTTGACAGCCAGATCACGGAATGTGGACTCCCCTGGGGAATGATCCCTTTTTGCAAAAGCATCGACTCTGCTCGGGAAAGCAGATGGTAGGACGGATAGATCGTCTTTGACTTGAAATTGGACGGATAGATCGCCATTGATTTGAAGTTGGACGAGTGGATCGTCGTTGACTTGAAATTGGACGAGTGGATCGTCGTTGACTTGAATTTGGACGAGTGGATCGTCGTTGATTTGAAATTGGACGGATAGACGGATAGATCGTCGTTGATTTGAATTTGGACGGATAGATCGTCGTTGATTTGAAATTGGACGAGTGGATCGTCGTTGATTTGAAATTGGACGGATAGATCGTCGTTGATTTGAATTTGGACGAGTGGACGGATAGATCGTCGTTGATTTGAAATTGGACGAGTGGATCGTCGTTGATTTGAAATTGGACGGATAGATCGTCGTTGATTTGAATTTGGACGGATAGATCGTCGTTGATTTGAAATTGGACGAGCCTCTGCCTGGGGATGGGTCCAGAGCTTCCCAGAACAAGTCGGGCTTTCACTTGAGGACGAATTTTCAGTATTGGATATGGATTGGGCCTGAGGCCCACAAATCACTGGCGTACGGTACACACAACTGGCGTACGCCATCTATCACAGAGATCCGAGCCCAGACCCGAGTCCAGACCCGGCCCAAACGTCCCATACGTCGTATAAACTTCTGCAGATGGCAAAGAACCGCCATTCCTTCGGTTTTCGAAACTCCAAACACCAAAAGCTCTCTCAAAATCCCAATCTCCCTCAATCTTTCATCCTCCTTGCAAAAACACTTACCCATACTCATCCATGGCAGAAACCGGAGGCGGCAATGGGGGCAATGGCGGTGATAGAGGCGGTGGTGACGAAGTTCGACCAAGGGGCGAGCCCGAGAGCCCTCAAATCGACGATCAAACGCCAGGCGAAGCCCCGTCGGCGACTGGTGCAGGGGTTTCTGGCGGCTCGAGCGGCGGCAACGGCCATGCAGAGGAGGTGGTTGGTGGCGAGGAGGGGCGTACGCCAGGAGGGATAAGGCGTACGCCAAGTTCCGTTGTTATAGTGGGTCCTCAGGTTCGGCGACTGGATCCAAGCAGTGGGGTAGAGGGTGTGGTGATCACGGGTACAGGCTCGGTTGGGGCCGGCAGTAGCAGTAGGGGTAGTGGCGATGATGGTGAGCGGCCGGAGACGCCGGTGAGAGATCCGGCAAGGGGCAAAGGTCCTGTGGTCGAGGAGGGAGTGTCCGGAGAGGTACCCATGGGGGAGGTGGAGTTTAGGCCTGCAGCAGGGTCCTCGGTGCATGTACCCATCACTCGGGGGGACTTTGCCGAGTTTGTGTCCGAGGAAGAACTCGGCCGGTTGCTCCGTCAGAACCCGGGGGTAGTGGCTGCAGTGCTGGCAGCACGAGAGGATAGGGCCCGGCAAGTGGAGAGAGCGCAGGAGGAGGAGCGCCTGAGGGAGGAGGCCGAGAGGGCCAGGGCCGAAGAGGAGGCCTTTGTGAGCGAGACCGGGGCAGCAGAGGAGGCTCAGGGGGAGGTGTGGTCCTTTGAGCGAGCAGTGACGCTTGCAGAGTCTGTACGGCTGGCACCCCGCGCTAGGTTTGACGCGGCCATGTTCGTTCTGCCCGAGCCACACGTGTTTATCCCGTCCGAGGTCGAGAGCCTCGCACCTTTGAGGGAGAGCTACGACGCAGAGCTTGTTTTGAGAGACCCTCAGAGACACCTGTCCGTGAACTGGGCGCAGGTATTCCTTTGAACTTTTCCTTTGATATGCATGTCTTGTCATTTGAATCCAAAGGTAGTTTTGAACTGTCGTAGCTTAGTTCGTAATGCATGTTGACTATAACCCTGAACTGTAACTTGATGGAGAAAGCAGAACCTCGAATAGCGTACCTCGACTTTTAAAACTTAACTTGAATGATAAAACACTTGAAGTAGTTGAATCGACTTGTAGGATGCCCAATAACTTTGAGGAAATGGTTAGTGCCAAACTAGAATCGACCATAAGTGGCTTTGATCAATAAGACTGTCCTTTGAACTTGAATTCGACTAAGTAGATTGCCATGACATGACGGACGCCCGGATGGCGTGCCCAATAGCTTGAATCGACCATATTGATAAACTGAAAACTCGTGCAATCGACTAAGAGATGTACCTTGAGAAAAGAGAGGCCCCGTAGCTCGGAACCTGACTAAGAAATACCTTGGAACTGATTCGACTGATAGCAGAACTGGACAGGCGAATACAATTGCTCGGTAGTTTTGTTCGACCTTGATGATACCTGTTTCGCCTGTAGAGTTACTTTTGAAATTCCGAATTCGACTAACTGTGTGGTTTGCAATTTATTGATGAAATTCTTTCTGCTGTCTGTCTTTGTTGTGCAGAGGGGGGCGGCCAGCACTCGGGGCCACGGAGGTCCGGCGAGTTCGCTTGAGTTGTACAGGAGCTTGCCCGAGCGTGTCAGGGCCTTGGTTGACGCTGCAGGGTTCCGGCCGTTTATCCTCACTCTGACGGCCGTGAAGAGCGACCACGCTCTGCTGACAGCGTTGGCCGAGAGGTGGTGGGATTCGTCAAATACCTTCCACTTGCCGATTGGGGAGATGACAGTGACCCCGTCTGACTTTGCTGCGCTCACAGGCTTGAGGGTAGGTGGAGAGCCTATCCCGTTTGACTTAGAGATTTACAGGGATCCCGAGGCTCTGACGTGGTTTTTGGGGCAGGCGCCGGCGGGTGAGGCGGAGACCGTCCATTATGACCAGTTTAAGCGGTATTTACATGGGAGGGAGCCGGAGTCAAGCTTGGAGGCGGAACAGATGGCGAGGGCCTACTTGCTGTACTTGTTCGGGGCCACTTTGTACCCGAACAAGCGATCCACGGTGCACCTATCCTACCTGCCGGCTCTCTATGACCTGAGCACAGCCTCGAGGTTTGACTGGGGAGGAGCAGCCCTGGGCACCTGCTATGGCTTTATGGGGGCGTTCTCTCGTGGGAAGAAGGCGACAGCCGGCTACTGGAGAGTGTGGGAGGTAAGAAATAAAACCCGTCATTTACTTCCCGCTTTTCCGTTTCTTGCACTCGTATTTGATTTGCATATGAACTGTATTCTGATGCTTTGATTGTTTGACCATTTGCAGCTGTGGGCCTATGAAGTGCTGAAGATGTACCCACCGGAGAACAAGTGCCCGAACCTGAGGATGCTCCCTCGTGCCATGATCTGGGGTCCCATGTACAGCGGCAAGAAGAAGTCGAGAGGGAGCCTCCTAGCCTTCCGGTCGTACCTGGACGAGCTGTCGGGTACTCAGGTACATAACATGCCAAACTGATTATCCTGCCCTTTGGAATTGCTTTAATGCTGTCGCTGATGTTTTGAAATCTGTGCCATTGTCCTGCAGGTGGATTGGAACCCGTGGAGTAGCGCCGAGCCTGAGCCTGAGTACCTAGCACAAAGCAGGGTGGTGACAGCAAGCCGGGTGTTGTTGGAGTCTGCTTTCGGGTGGCGGTGGTACCTGGGTGATCGGGTGACACGGCAGTCACTGGACTCTCTTGAGTATCAGGTGCCCGGGCCACTGCCTCCTCACACTTCTCACACAGACAAGTACACGCTGGCCGAGCTGAGGCGTTTCACTGTTCCGGCCGGGCTCGCTGCCTTTCTGAGGCCTGGGCGTGACTATGCTGTCTATCGGAGGCAGCGCTTGGCTAGGCCGCTTGGAGTGCTGGAGCATGTTGCCGTGCAGAGCGAGGCGCTTGAGGCTGGTGAGGAGAGGCGGAGCCGGGAGAGCAGGACAGCCCAGCCGAGAGAGAGGAGCGACTATGCCACAGCGACGGGGCTGCCTCGGCTTTCTTGGACCCTAGCTGTGCAGGACACGGCAGGAGAGGAGGCTATAGTTCGGTTCGAGCCCGCCAGGACAGACCCAGCAGAGATCACAGGGCCGGTAAGACATTCCTTTGCCCTTTTGTAGTTCCCGTATTTGTTTTCAGTATGTATACTTGGCTTGCATTCTGATTCTGTCCCGAAATCTGTCACAGGCTCCGATAGAATGGGTACGGGAGGCAGCTCGACTGATGAAGACCATGGAGAAAGAGTTCCACAGGATAGCCGGCGGCGCCTCTTTGCAGTTGGAGTACCCACCACCAGTTTCAGCTCCCGTTGAGCAGCCTCAGGTATAACTTTTCCTTTTACTTTTGATCAGGATTGCTTTTGACATTTCCTGCACTCAGCATTTCAATATATACAATATGCATAATGTATGTTAACTGAATTGAATGACTATGCAGGGACATGCTAGGGCGGCTCCTAGGAGGAAAAGCGTGCGGCCTCCCCCAGCAAAGAAAGCAGCTTCGAGCTCTTCCCGGCCAGCGGCAAGGGTGGATCGGGGAGTGCAAATTACTCCGGCCAGCGAGGAGCTCTAGTTCCGTCGGGAGCTGAGGAAGAGGCCTGCAGAGAAAAAGCCTGCCGAGGGACCCTCGCAGAAGAGGAGGAGAGAAGAAGAAGAGGCAGAGGAAGAAGAGGAAGAGGGGACGTCCCTTAGCAGCGGCTCTGACTCAGCGAGCGACCCCAGGTTCCGGATAGACCCTCGGGAGGTAGAGGACAGCGAGGACGACGACGACGAGGAAGACCTTTTTGATGACTGAGGGCTGTCACCGAGCCTTAGTTTGTTTTGCCAGTACTTGCCACTTTTGGATAGATACTTTGATACTTCGACATTTTGGATGGGGCCTGCGTGCCTCTTGATTTTGTGGGCGAGTGTGCCCTGATACATTTAGCTCTGCCTGGGCCGTTGTGCCGTTTGATACTTGATACATTTCCACCGTTAGTTTTGACACAGTAGTATATAACATATGCATTTTCTGTTTTATCGCTTTCCCATTACTTTGGTGAGACTTGGTAAAGGAAAAGAACAAAACATCCGCTAATATCTAACATGCATTGATGAATACTTTGAGTCGACAACAAACACTTGCATACGCACATAACTGACTTTGCTCGAAGAGAAGATGGATAGAAAAGTCCCAGGATACGACACGTATCTCAGACACGCGGGGGATACGGGAGTTTTGGGCGCCGGTAGGCCAAACTCCAAGGTTCTCCCCGGGGAAAGAAACTGACCCTTTTGAAAGGTAGCATAGACATACAATGACTTGCACGAGCCATCAAAGCCGGTGAACTTGCCCCGGTGCAAGAGAAATACTAAGAAAAAGCTAAAAATGTCGCAAAAATGGACATAAGATGCCAAAAATGACTCGATATGGTCCCGGACCGAAACCAACACCCCCACACAGTCACACAAGGCCTATGTAACATGTATGGTATGACAAAACTTGGCAAAAGCCTCAGAAACGAGTTTTGACCATCCGTATCCTTGATTTTAGCTTGATACGGCTTGATACGGGCCACCGGGGGTCCAAAATCTTCATCGGGCGTGGCTTTTAAGATCCGACGCGCTGCCATAGCCTTAAATGATGTTTGTGACCTGTATGAATCCTCAAACGGCAAAAACCAACCCCGGAATCAAAAACGAACATGCGGAGGCAGTAGCTGCTGCAAACTGGTTTCTGGTGAAACCTACTGGCGTACGCCAAGAGTTGAGGGCCGTACGCCAGTAAGTGGGGGACACGGACACACCAGTTATAAACTGGCGTACGCCAGGTTCTTGAACGCCAGATCCACTTGACTGACCCACTGTCCTTTTTCAGGGGCCACCTTGTTTTTACTCCCACACGGTTTGCACACGGTTTCTAGGTTCTCAGGGGGCAGTGTCCTTTGCAGAGGGTAGGTTTGGAAGCTAGCATGAAGCTTTGGTGGCTTATTGGTGATGAAAGGCCAAGGCCAAGGCCTATAAAGCAGAGGCATAAGTATTGTAGTCATCAGGACTGCACTGGCTCCCTTTTTCCCCAGTATACTTCAACATTTGCCATGAATAACCCCCTCCCGACTTTACTTAGGCCCTGGTTAGCGCAATTTCTAAGCGTTGACTGGCTCAATTTTCAATACCACGGCCTCGCCTCGTTCCGCTTTCTTCGACATGTGCCACTCCGCCCAGCGCTCTTGCAGGCTGCTCTCAGATTCTGGGACCCGGACGTCCATGTCTTTCGCTTTGGCGACGACGAGATGTGCCCGACTGTCGAGGAATTTCAGGCGTACCTTCGGACATTCTCGTCCCCTACGCTTGTTGTCCCGCCTTACCAAGCGAGCATGCCTAAACTGTTGGCCAGTTCACTCAACATTTCCCGGGGCTTGGCGAATACTATCCTCGAGGGCGGCCACATGAATACCCTGCGGTTGATCGAAATGTACAGCCCGGATGGCGACTTGGATAATGATGACGCCCAGGCGCGCCGCCGCTTTGCCTTGGTAATTTGCTTGCTGGCCGCCTATTTGCTCGTGCCGGCCGACGGGCAGGTCAGCCCTTCCCTGGTGAGCGTTGCTGCACAGATGGGGGCGCGAAGGAATGTGGTCCCTTTGGTCCTGGCCGAAACTCTCTTGGGTTTGGATTTGGTGTATACGGGTCAGTCCGCCGTTTTCAGCGGCAGCCCGCTTTTGCTTCAGGTAATCTCATTCAGCTCACCTTTTTTCGATTTTTCTCACGTTCTCATTTTACCTCGACGCTCGGCTTAGGCTGCTCCCTAGCTCCTTACTTGTCTTTTCGCTCAGGTTTTATCTGGCTTCTTACTTGTCTTTTCCTCTCATGCAGTTGTGGCTATCGGACAAATTGAATCTACTGCACCCTCCGGTGGCGGGTTGGAATCTCTTTCCGAAGAGGATTCATCAGAGGGAGATGCGCTACCCTGACATGGACACAGAAGGCTGGTACGAGTTCATGCGGCAAATGCAGCCCGACGAGATTGCCTGGAGGTGCCCCTGGTTGGATCTCCCGGACATGGCCATTCGCTCCGATGGGTTCGACAGGGTGGTGATCGCGGGCCTGTCGAGCTTTACTTTCTACATTCCCGGCCGTGTTCTTCGACAGTTGGGCGCTTCTCAAGAGAACCACCGCATCAGCATTGGGGATTTCCGTGTCCCGAACTTTAATGCTCAAACACTCCATGGTTACCAACGGCGCTGGGGCCTTAGAGCCTTTCAGGCTGAGATGCCAGATTTTTCAACAGGGCTAAGGAGCCGCTACAGACAGTGGCTGAGGGCAGATGTGAATGCAAGGGAAAATATTGACTGACTCCGGGCCGCTTTGCTATGCTTAGAATAAACTGCGAGCCGTTAGGCTTCTTAAGCATTTTGTTCTGTTTTTCATGCTTCAACTGTTTTTAAGGCTTTTATGCTCAGCTTATGTATTAGAAGTAGTAATTTGCAATAAAGTTGAAAGACAACGGGTTTCCCCTTTCTGATTCGCTTCAGTGCAGCCTTTGACTTGTGCTCGACCTCCTCAAACTGCGATGTGGACCAAAAATGTCGAACCTGGATCGAAATTTTGATGGAATGTGACCGAATCTCAAGGTGAGATTGCCTACGTATCCCTTTTTCAGGGAATCAGGTCAGAACGTAGTTCAGGCTAAGGTTCACTCGTGTATTTTACCTCTCCTTTTACGCTCTAACTTTTGCCTAGCACCGCCTTTTCAGGTTTTCGGTCTAGCGAGCTTTCGACTTTTGCCTATTTATTTTTGCCTAGAACCGCCTCCTTAGGTTTCCGGTCTAGCAGGCTGCTCTAACTTTTGCTTGGAATCGCCCACCCTTGTGGTTTTCGATCCAACGAGCATCTCTCAGGGAAAATAACGCTTGAGCTGATCCAGGTTGACCAGGGTGTTGAATTCATTGCCATCGAGGTCGATGAGCTTAGCAGCACCCCCGGATAGGATGGTCTTGATGATGTACGGCCCGGATCGCTTCGGCCTGAATTTCCCGCGGGGATCAAACACTGGAGCCCGGATCTCCTTTGTGACCATGTCTCCCTCGACCAAGCCCCTGGACTTCACCTTTTTGTTGAATGCACGGGCAATTCGACGTTGATACCCCTGAACATGATACAAAGCCCGGAGTCTTCTCTCATCAAACAACATCAACTCGATAAATCTTCCGCTTAACCAGTCGGATTCCTCAAGACCGCTTTCGACCATGATTCTCAGCGACGGTACCTCGAGCTCGATGGGAAGTACTGCCTCCATCCCATAGACTAAAGAGAAAGGAGTTGCACCAGTTGAAGTGCAAATAGATGTTCGGTACCCCCAAAGGGCGAGAGGCAGCTGCTCGTGCCAATCCCTGGCAGACTCGGCAGTCTTCTTGATGATCATCTCGACTTTCTTGTTTGAAGCTTCGACCGCTCCATTTGTCTGTGGGCGATAGGTCGTTGAATGGTGGATCTCGATGCCAAATTCCTCGAAGAGCTCCAGAACCCTCCCCTTGAAATGACTTCCGTTATCTGATACGAATGCCTGAGGAACCCCGTACCGGTAAATGATGTTCTTTCGAATGAACTGAGCAACCTGAACCGTTGTCAGTGTCTTGTAAGACTCAGCCTCGACCCATTTGGTAAAATAGTCTATCGCCACTAGTATGAACTTGTGGCCGTTTGAAGCAGACGGTCTGATCATCCCGATTACATCGATGCCCCAAACAGAGAACGGCCATGGAGAAGTCATGCCATATAACTTAGACGGAGGGACATGCTGCAAGTTCGCGTGGATTTGACATTTGTAACAGCGCCGGACATAGTCGATGCACTGCGTCTCCATTGTAGACCAGTAATAACCCTGCCTGAGGATTTTCCTAGCGAGCATGACGCCGCTCATGTGAGGTCCGCAGACTCCTTCGTGGACCTCCTCCATTATCTTTGTTGCCTCGACGCCGTTGACACAGAGCTTGTGCATTCCGCAGTGCGACCTTCGATACAGCTTCCCCCCACAGATGATGTACTGAGAAGCCAACCTCTGCAAAGCAATCCGATCCTTTTTCGTGGCCTCAGTAGGAAACTCCCCACGCTCCACAAAGTTCCAAATGTCATGGTACCATGGTAGGCCATCATCGACATCATCAATGGCGTTGATATACTCGTAAGCGGGCAAGTCCCTCTGTTCAATCACGATTGGCCGCAGTTTAACTCCTATTGGAAGTTCGATCATTGAAGCCAAAGTCGCCAAGGCATCGGCGAACTGATTCTTCAAGCGTGGGACATGGGTAAAAGTCACCTTATTGAAGCGAGGAATCAGTTCTTCCAAATCTTGGTGATAAGGCTTCAGCTTTTCCTCACGAACCTTCCAATCTCCATTGGCTTGGGAAACCACCAAGTTCGAATCGCCAATTACTTCCAACTTCTCGACCCCTAAAGCGATAGCAGCTTCCATTCCGACGATGCAGGCCTCATACTCGGCTTGATTGTTGGTGACATCGAAATTCAGTTTGAAAGCGAGCGAAATGTGAGCACCGGCGGGTGTGACCAACAACACTCCGATCCCGAATCCCCTTTGGTTAGCAGCCCCATCAAAATAGAGCGTCCATACTTCCTCGACCACTGTTAGAACCTCTTCGTCGGGGAATGTGAAATCCACATCTTCCGGGCCGTCGATCGGGTGATCGGCTAGAAACTCGGCCACAGCGCGCCCCTTTACAGATTTCCTCGTGACATGTTGGAGTTCGAACTCAGCCAGCAGAAGCAACCAACGTGCTAGCTTATGGGTGAGTGCAGGCTTCTCGAACAGATACTTGATAGGATCCATCCGAGAAATCAGTCTCACCGAATAGGCTAGCATGTAGTGTCTAAGCTTTCTTGTAGCCCAAACTAACGCCCAACACGTCTTTTCGAGAGGGGTATAGCGCTCCTCAGATCCGACCATCTTCTTGCTCAGATAGTACACAGCCTTCTCGACCCCATTGCTTCCTTCTTGTGCTAGCAGACACCCCATAGCTGTTGAAGAGACGGACAGATAGAGAATCAAAGGCCGACCCGGCGCTGGGGCATCAGCACCGATGGGTTCTGCAAATACCTCTGAATAGACTCGAAAGCGGCCTGGCATTTCTCCGTCCATTCGAATGGGACCCCCTTCTTGAGCAAATGGAATAACGGCCCGCAGGTTAGAGTTAGCTTGGAGATAAATCTGCTGATGAACTGGACCTTCCCTAGAAAACTTCGCACACCTTTTTCAGACTTGGGCGGCTCCATCTCAAGAATTGCTTTGATTTTGGAAGGATCCACTTCAATTCCCCTTGCGGTGATCAGAAACCCCAACATTTTGCCTGACGTGACCCCAAACATGCACTTTTGCGGGTTCAGGCGCACGTTGTACTTGCGGAGCCTTTCGAGAAATTGCCTGAGTGTCGGGAGATAGTCTTTTTCCTCCTTTGCCTTCACAATCATGTCATCGACGTAGATCTCGATGGTCTTATGGATAAAATCGTGAAACAAGGTCGTTTGAGCCCGTTGGAAAGTGCACCCGGCGTTCTTCAGCCCAAACGGCATCTTTACATAGCAGTAAGTCCCCCATTCCGTGACAAATGTTGTTTTCTCTTGGTCCTCGGGTGCCACAGAGATCTGGTTGTATCCGGAGAATCTGTCGACAAAAGAGAGCAAGGCATGCCCCGCCGTGTTGTCCACAAGCACGTCAATGTGTGGCAAGGGAAAACTGTCTTTGGGGCTTGCCTTGTTTAAGTCCCGGAAGTCGACGCAGACTCGGATCTTTCCATCCTTCTTAGGAACGGGCACAATGTTGGCCACCCATTTGGGGTATTCTGTAACCCTTATGAATCCTGCATCAATCTGCTTTGTAACCTCTTCCTTGATCTTCTGAACCCAATCCGGCCTCATCCTGCGGAGCTTCTGTTTGACGGGGACAGCCCCAGGCTCCAACGGGATCCGATGCTGCACTATTTCGGGATCGATGCCGGGCATATCCCTGTGAGACCACGCGAAAACCTCGGGAAATTCCTTGAGGAGCTCGATCGTTCCGGCATGATTTTTCGGGGACAGATTTGCACCGATTTGCATCATGCGGGGGTCACCCTCGTCTTTCAAATTTACAAAAATTACTTCTTCTTTTAGAGGCTGAGCACGCCTTTCGTCTTCCTTTTCGATGAGGGAACACAACTCAGCCGGGATGTCCCCGTCGAAGTCTGTTCCTTCATCGTCAGGGTCGACACAGTTTATATAGAAGCTAGCAAAGTAGTCAGAAGTAGGATCATGCATTTCATAAAACCCCACAGGGTTGCCAAGTACAACAGACTCGAACTCGAAGTAAAAGCTACGACGTGGAGGGCCAAGAGGCACAATCTCCGACTCTGAGCTAGACTTAGACTTGACAGACTCTGTGTCAGACTCAGACTCATCGTCAATGCATGTTAGACGCGGAGTGAAAATGCAGTTATTGAGACTTCCCTGTGCCTTCACGATGAGAGAAGTAGGATCCTCAAAAGCATCTGAGGAGTCGGGCCCGAGCATCAGCACTTCAGCTTCTTCGCCCTTGCCAACCAAACCTACCTGGGAAAACAGCATCTCCAAATCCCCTTGATCAAAAGCCTTCAGCCAGTCAAAATCTCCCTTGGTCTGATCCAGCTGCTTCTTGAACTCCTGTTTGGCCAGTTTGTCTTCGGCCGTCTCCTCATCGGACCAGGTGTCCGTAGCAAATATTTCAAATCCTGGCAGCCAAGTGGAAGTTTCCGGATCCCAAAACGGCTCTATCTGTCCCAAATAAGCAGAGCCTCCTCCCTCTCGCACAAAGTAGCTGTCGGGGTTACCAAAAGGGTTCGAGGTTTTCCCGTGTCTTTCCTCCTTTCGGCGTCTTTGGCCAGTGGAGTGTAACCAAGACCAAAGCGACCGTTGTTGGAAGGAAAGACAGGGAACTCAGCGATCCCTTGTTGGTTGACCCCGAGTCCTAGGCCCGGCATGAATGACATCTTCCTCATCATTTCGAGGACAGTTGAGCTTATGGTGAAGTCGTCATCCATGGCAATGGCGAGGACGGAGCCAGATGTGTCGAAAGAGAAACCCCCGAAGTCTGAGTCTTCCTCCCCGTGCATAATGCCCAAAACAGGTGTGCCGTCATCCGTGAGCGGGCGGATCCCAGAGTCCGCGCAGATTGTTAAGGTTCCGGTAGGAAGCCCCAGCATGACCTTCTGGTGCAGGGTTGAAGGTACAGCCATAATGTCGGCCCTATGAAGCCAAGGCCTGCCCAGCAGCAGGTTAAAGGTGGCGGGGACGTCGACCACGTGGAACTCTACATCCATTTCGAAACCCTCAGCATCCAGTTTCAGCATCAGAGTTCCTTCCACCATGCGGCGAGTGCTGTCGTATGCCTTGACGGCCAGATTGGAGGGCGTTAGGTCACTCTTTGAGAATCCCAAACGGTAGGCAACCCTCATCGGGCAAACGTTGATAGCCGAGCCGTTGTCAATTAGCACGGTTGGCACCCAATGTCCCCGGCACTTGACGGTGATGTGCAGCGGGCGGTTGTGAGCAGTTCCTTCAACGGGCAGATCCCTCTCGGTGAAAGTGACGGAGTGTTTAGAGAGAAGTGGCAGCACGAGAGCAATCATGGCCTCGGGGGTGATGTCGATCGGTACAGTGAGCCGGGCCAACGCGGAGGAGAGCTTCTCACGATGCTCCTTTGATGACGATATCAGACCCCAGATAGAGACGGCGGCAGGAATCCGTTCGAGCTGTTTCAAAATGGCGTCTTCTTCTGGAACCCCATTCGGAAAGAGCGGATCAGTTCTCTGAGCAGCGGGAACAGTGGCTTTCTGACCGGGCGGATTGGACGAGCTCCCAGCCTGGAGGTTGGATGGCTGAAACACTCGGCCGCTCCTAGTGACATTGGCCACGTCCCACCAAGATGATGAGTCAATAGAATCCCACAGATCGGCCGGTACTTCTTCCAGCTTGCGCTTCCCTCTGTCCGTTGATGCCACCGTTGTAGCCGAGTCTGTCCCCAGGGCGGTGTCCCATTCCAAGTCTTCCATCACTAGACCTTCCCAAAAGGCGGGATCCTGTGCAGCCTCTTCTTCAAATGGCGCTCCCGGGTTAGTGACGAATGGAACGTCCCAAAATCCTCCATCAACGAGAGCAGCATTGACGGTCCACACTTCGTTCCCCATGTTTAGGTCGACAATGTTGTCGACGTCCCAAATATCAGCTGGCGGTGAGGTCTTAACGGTTTCTTCCGCGTCCCAGAGGTCGGCCGGAAGCGCATCTAGAACCATGATTGAGCAGTCGTCCCCGGGAGCCGAAACAATAGGGCAAGGCTGTTCCACAGAGACGATGTCGAGGGTAGGATCGAATTCATGGACGCGACGGTCGATCGTGTCAGCAATAACATTTACCAAGGGTAACATGGCGCCTAGTGGGCGACGAACATCGGGCACAACCTCCCCCTCTTGGAACTGGTCCCAGTACTTCTCATCGAAGTCGTTTTGGTCCACATCAGCCTCGAGACCTTGACCCAGTTGCCATCCACCAGGCTGTGGATCCCACACGTATTCCTCGGCTTCCACTTCGACGGGGTTTACTTCGGGCTGGTAAAAGAGCGCGAACAAAGAGAGACCATCCAGAGGATCAGCCTGTGCCGCGTTCCATTCTACCTGCCACTGGTCTAGCCACATTTGATTGACCTGAGGGTGCGCGGGGAATCCCATGTTATATTGTTCAGTCCAATCACTGCAAAGCTCTTCCCATTCCTTGGCTCTGTCTTCCATGGCCCAACAGGCCGCCATCATGTTAATGCTTGGTTCGGAGGGAAAGGGTACAATTGGTCTTGGGTTGAAGGTTGAGGTAATATGGTCGGTGGGGTTGAATATGGTGGAGCTGAGGTTTATCTGGTTTACTTGAGGGTTAGGGTCATGTTTGGGTAAGGAATTGGAGATGACGTTGGGCTTTGTGGGTGGAGTTGGAAGGGTGCCATTGTCCACCAAATCCTGTATCGCATGACGGAGGCGATAGCATGAGTCGGTGTAATGGCCGGGCATTTGGTGATACGCACAGAAAGCGTTGGGGTTATGGCTAGGGGGTGGATTTTGAGGAAGTGGAGTTGGGGCTAGAGGCCTGAGGTGCCCGGTTTTGATTAGCTTTTCCAACACCGAGGAGAGAGGCGCCTCGAAGTTGGCGAAGTTACGGGGTTGATTGCGATTTCGGGGTCTTTGAGGGGTTTGAACTTGGTTAATGTCGGCAATGTGGTTTTGGGCAGAGGGGCTGTTAGCAGAGTTCGCATTGGCGTAACTGTTGCCACCGAACAAAGCAGTGCTGTTCCCGGTGTATGCACGGGGCTTTGATTTTGAGGCTGAGGTGGAGGAGGAATTGTCACTCCTAGGCAGAACGCCGGTTTGAAAGGCTTCTTCGATGGCCAGCCCGGAGTCATAGAAGGTTTCGAAGTTTGCACCCTGAACCAACACGAGGTTTTTGGCGAAGTCGGGCTGCAGATTACGGGAGATGATGCGGATCTGATCCTTCTCGCTTGGGCGATCGGGCATGAGAGCGGCCATGGCTCTCCATCTTTGGATAAAGTCTGCAAAGGACTCCTTTGCAGTCATCTTGGTGGATTCCAACTCCCGAGTGGTCATTTTGAGTTGGGCGTTGTAGCTATACTGAGCATTGAAGGCCGTGCCAATGTCCTCCCATGTCCGCCTCTTGGAGATGTCGAGCGACAAGAACCATTGGAAGGCTGGACCGGCAAGAGTTTGCGGAAATAGCTGAGCCATGGCATCCTCCTCGACGCCATGCAGCTTCATGGCTCCATGATAGGCCAACAAGTGAGTTTTCGGGTCCCCAGTACCATCGAACTTTGCAAAGTCGGGCATTTTGAACCGATCGGGCTGCCGGGCATTCGGAAATGGGCAGAGGCGGTCCATGTCTAGTACTCCCGACCCTTTTCTTTCGGATTTGGCTACGGTTTCTTCCAACTTGGCCATTTTGGCGACCAAAGCGGCCATTTCCGGGCTTGGAGCGGGATTCTCAATCAGTGGTTCCTCTTGGCCAGCGGCTTCCTGTTCACGCCTTTCACCTCCTTCCCCTCCTGCTACCAGGGGAAGTCGCTCCTCGATTAGGGTTTGGAGATTGGCCATAGAGGCGTCAGCCTGGTCGGCTCTCTGTTGCATGATGGCCAGGTTGCGCTGTAGGTCGGCTAGGACGGTTGCAAGATTCGGAGGTGGGATATCCGCCATGACTAGTACTTCTTTTTTAACAAGCTTGGGAGATGCTTGCGGAGATGGAGTAGACGGAGGGGACTCGTACGGAGTAGTCGGTGGCGAGTCCTCTCGTGACACAGTGCAGGCCAGAGCTTCCGTCGCGGTCGACTGAAAGACGAACCCCAAATCAGATCCTCAAACAGACTCGACGGACGGTCCCAAGTAGGTTTGGCTCTTGATTCCGGAATTCTGCTTTGACATCAGCATGACTAGACGGCAAAGTATAAGAGCTCAGTGACAGCCTGCAGGTCATTTTATTTGAATAGAATCGACAAGAATGGAAAAATGATCATGCCAACGTCGTCGGTGTCCTCCTAGACTCTACAACTAGGGGGAGTCTGCTTCACGCCACTAGAACAATTGCCATGGAATCCTCGGACTTTCTTTTCGACGGTGTATCCTTGATTGAATCGAATGTTACTAAGGGATGCCAAGACGGCCTAAGTCTTTGACTTCCTCCCCTCTCGAGGTTTCAAAGTTGGATTTTGGAACACCTCGGCGTAGATGGCATGATACTATAACCGAAATGGCGTAAGCAGCACTGTGCCGGAGCCTGGTGTAAGTGATTAGCACTTTTAACCCGAGTGGTGTAAGCACCATGCCATTCTCTCCGTTGTTCCTAGTTTTCGGTTTGAAACCTCGATGGGGTTTAAGACAAGGACTTAGGAAGTATCGATTTTCCGAAGTCTCATGGATTAAGGATTTGAAAATTCTGGTAACGTGCAACATCGAGATGCACGACTCGTCATCGGTCCAAGGCAAACGCCGAGTGGGCGCAAGACAGACTCGACAAAAGACATCCTAAAAGCCGCCCTAGCATGCTCCTACGCAAAACGATCATGAATGTATGTACAAGCATGCGATAGGGAAAGCAGTAACACATATGGGGTTAGAAACAAGTAATCCTACCCTGCGGGTTCCTGTCTTATGTTGAAAGGTTCTAATGCATTGTACGCGCTGTAGAAGCCGGTTTTGGCTTAAAGGGGTTCCTCTGACTAGAGCCGCGATATACCTCCCATTGCAACGCGTGGAGCAAAGCAACGGTCGAACGGTAGTACGACTCATCATCGTCCAAGGTTGTTGGGCGTTCGAGGACCCCGGGCTCCAGTAAACTGTGCCGGTTACCCAAAACACCTCAACGGGGCTGACCAACCATTGATACGAACGGAGAACGCCGAAGAATGATTAAATGAGAGAGAGATGCAACGCTTTTTGAAAACAAATGCCTTTTGAAGCTTGGCTCACTTTTGTTAATTGATACTTGTAGAAAACTACACAAGAGAACAATAGTAAAAGCCCCAGTTCGGATTGGTCGGATGCTGAGATCCTGTTACGTTACCATTCTGTTCTTCAGTAGCGCGGAGCGTACTGTTTTGACAAGCTTTTTGAGAATTGTTCAATTATGTATTAATCGCCAAATATCAATCAACGCAATAGTTCCCCAGCAGAGTCGCCACTGTGGGCACGCGCCCCCGGAAATTTTATTCGTAAAATCGGGTGCGGCCCCCTTTTGTTGTTGGAAAAGCGCGGCGAAACGCCTCGATTCAGAGTCGCCACTCGGGTTTTAGCGGTAAGAATACCCAAGGAACCGAACTCGAAAACGTTTGCCACGTTTGTTTGAGTTTGAAAAAGGCATGGACCGGTCCGTCGTCACCTTCGATATCTGAGGTTCGGGAGCCAGGTTACGAGAGGGGAAGGGTTTTATGGCACCCCTCTCGCCCAATCCGGAGATCGGTCTCTACTCGGGCATTTTGTAAAAGCGCTTGCATTTTTCTCTCATTTGATCATTCTTTAGCCAGTTAGTGCGGGGGAGCAGTTAATGGGGGGGGGGGGGGGGGTTAAAACTTTAACAAGTTGTGATTTATGTGATAAAAATGCTTATGGATGGCTTGATTGCAATGCTAAAATATAGATTGAGAACAAGCACTGAGCAAACTGGACAAATTGCAGGACGCTACCCCGCAAGGGCGTGAGCAAGTTCTACCAGCATGCACTGACGGAGCCACTGCATGTTGATACGACCTGCGCACGCCACAGGGTTACTGGCGTACTCCACTCATCTGGTTTCACAGTCCTTGTTTGCAACCCTCTGGGCTCTGGAAAAGGACCAGCGCACACCCAGGACAAACCATGCAGTTAAATAAGCAGGATATATACATTTACAGACAGATGAGACGGCTTGAAGCCAAGAACATAGACAAAAAACCCCCTAAACAGAGTGGGGACAGAAAAGAGGCCAAGACTGAACTAAGATACAAGAGCCAGCCACTGGATCCTGGCTTTAACTGCCGTACGCCAGTCATGGACTGCCGTACGCAGGTTTGATCCTGATCCAGTGCTTGACTTTTACATCATCTGGGCTCTGGAACGTGACCAGAAGGATCCCAAAGGCCTTCCAAACAGATATAGAATAAGCAATAACCTTTATATCTAAACAGTTCTAAACATACAGAAAGCAATAAACTGGTTATTTAGCATGCAGGGGTGATTGACAGAAAGATAAAACAACAGGAACGACGATCCATGATCCCCACACCAGTTGTGCTCGTACTGCCATGACTGGCGTACGGCATAGAATTACTGGCGTGCTCCATGTTCCATCTGATACGATTGTTATATTTTTACCAGTTCAAGGCCAGGACTAGTATTGTTTACTAGCCTGGGCCTTGCTGGTTCCCCTCAGGGGCCGAAAACAGAAAGGGATGCAAAGGTGGTATACCTTTTTGAGTGTTAAAGTTTGAAGGTGGTTTAGAACCTAGAGGTTGAAGATGAATGTTGTATGGTGACTGGATATCAGTGGAGGTATATGGAAGTGGGCTTCCTTTCTTTCTCTTTCAATGGAAGAATAAGAAGAGAAGCAAGAAGAAAGGAGAGGGGAGCTTTTTTTTTTGCTTCTTAATGATGCTAACCCCTTGCAAATGAATGCAAGGGGGTATTTATAGGGGAAAAAGACTGAGATCAGTCTGGGACCAAGGCCTTGTTTGGCTGGTTGGAAGAGGAAGGGAGCCTTCCATGCATTAAATGCATGGGACTTGGCTTGATGGGGGGTGTAGGAGAGAGGGGGAGCGGGCCTGGCCGATATAATCATCAGGGGCCACTGTGGCCGACGTCAGGGTGGCACAAAAGTCCCGCCCAAGTGGCTGAATAAAGTTGATTTGACTGGGTTTGACTGGCGTGCGCCAGTATTAACTGGCGTGCGCCAGTAAAAGATGGGCCACTGGTCGATGACTGACACGTGGCAGATGACTGGCGTACGCCTTTAGGACGCTGGCGTATGCCAATTGGGTTTTGCTGGGGCTGTTTGGCTCTGGTTTGAAGGGTTTGAAAGGGGTTTTGAGGGAGGTTCTGGACGCTCAAAGCTCAACCACACCTTTGTCCTTAAACTGTTTTCGACTAAGATCATCATTGGGGAAATAAACGATCGACAAATAACGTTATCTGGACAGTCCAGAATGGGGTGTCTACACTTAGGCAAGAAACGGTGTTGTGGAAGACCCCAAACTTTGTGGCTCCCAAACGGGGGCAACGCGTGGGCCCCCGGTCTTGTAAAGGGGGGAAAAATAATCCCTGGGCCGATAGCAGCATCCAAATGGGCCGTTATGTTCATAAAAACCTTAAGACCTTATGTTCATAAAAATAGGCTTGTTTAGCATCTTCTAATCATGTTTTTATTGCCTAATTGTTTTAGGAAGCTCGGGTGGTTCATAGAGCCGAGGTGAGTGATTTAATACCTAAACACATGGTTTTGAACTTGTTTTCCCTATCGAGCTTAATTGAACATGTTTTATAAATTATGTACTCTATGGATAACAATGAAAGGTGGACCTATTTGTGAAATATTTGCGAATTTATTTAATGGCATTCCCAACGTCCGGTCTTGCTAGGGGACGGCTTAATGGCTAGCAAGGGTGTTTGAGGTTGGTGTGTGTTTTGGGATAATGCATAGACGTCTGGCTTATCCACTACTGGAGACGCCCGGTAGCTTTTAAATTTTGAATAGCGGAATGTGTATTATATTTGGCTTATGGTTTTGAGTTCTTTGTTTTGAAATATTATCAAATTATTTTGCATTATCCATAGAAGGCATGTGAGTTAAGTATTAATCATTCACACGAGCTTTGGCTTATGGATTTTCTTTTGCACCTTTCAGGAAACGAAGTGTAGTGTGGTGGTGTGTTTACTTTTGGGACGTGTTGTATTTTTTGTTGGAAACTTGTAGAAATGAAGTTTTGCTTGTAGACACTTAGCTTTGTATATGGTTTGCTAGCTTTTGGGTTTGTAAGTAAGCACAACTCTGAGAAGTTTACCTTTTGGTTTGTAAAACCTAAGTAAGACTTTGGTTCGTTATCAATAAAAGTCGACTTTTGCTTCTGCTGTTATGTTTAGTCCCTTTTGATTATCGTTTGCTTAGATGATATTTGATTTGTGATTTGGCCTTAGTGAGAAATCACTGGCATTTGTCATGATTAAGATCTCAAGGGGCGGGCCAGGGTCGTGACAGACTGTTACCCACCTTCAGTTTGTTGATGATACAATCATTTTCTGTAATAATGATGTAGGGGAGATGGCCAATAAAAGGATCCCTTCGGTGCTTTCAGCTAATGTCAGGGCTGAAGATTAATTTCTCTAAGAGCTCACTGTGCGGTGTGAAGGTCCCGGATCAGGATGTGGGATCAGGATGTGGAAGCTCTTGCTTAGGTGATGGGGTGTAAGATTGAATTCTTGCCAATCAAGTATTTAGGATTGCCTCTTGGGGCTAATCCAAGAAGAATTAAGACATGGGAGCCTGTTATTGATAGCTTTTAGAGGGCTCTAAGCATTTGGAGAAGGAGATGTATCTCTTCAGGGGGCAGACTCTCATTAATCAATTCCAACACTCGTAACCTTCTTGTTTACTATATGTCTTTTATTCAGAATGCCCATTGGCATTGTCATAAATTAGAGAAACTACAGAGGTAGTTTTTTTGGGGGGATACAGCTGATAATAGGAAGATGCACCTTGTCAAGTGGGATCTTATCTCCAGGAGTAAGGAGGATGGAGGTCTGGGGGTGAAGAAAATGATGCAACAGAACTTGGCTCTGCTGGCCAAGTGGTGGTGGAGGTTTCATGAGGATAAGGACTCTCTGGGTGAATGTTATAAAAGGAAAATACAAATTGGGTCATGGAACTTGGCTACCACAACTACCGGAAACAGGTCATGTAACAAATATTTGGAGGGACATATGTTGTATTGGAAATCTTAATTCTTGTATTGGACCTTTAATCCAGGAGGGTTTCAGAATCCAAGTCCAATCCGGTCAAGACGTTATGTTCTGGAACCACACCTGGCTGGGGGATCAAGCCTTGCGTGAAGCTCACCCTAGACTCTACCTTCTCTCCTCTCAAAAACATGATATGGTCAATGTCGTGAGGGATGGAAATGGTCATGGCAGCTAGGATCTACAATTTAGGAGAACATTACGCCCTCGAGAGGAAGACGAAAGGAAGGAATTAATCCAGAGCCTCCAAAATGTGTCGTTGGACCCTTCAAGACCAGATTATTTGTATTGGAAGTGGAAGGACAGTAGGCGGTTTTCAGTGAAATCCGCTTATGACCAATGGGAACGGCAGTGCTTTTCAAGAGACCCCGTTCTTGGGTCGGTTTGGAGGAGTCTCAGCCCTCCTAAAGTGGAGATATTCTCATGGTTGGCAATTCAAAGTAGGGTGGCTACAAGATCAATGCTTCACAACCGAAATCTGATTTTGGATCCTCGCCTAGTACGCTGTCCTTTCTCCTCTAAGCAAGATGAAACTCCCCAACATTTGTTTCTGTTTTGTAATGTCACTTGGAGTGTATGGTCAATTATTACGGAATGGTGGCATACGAATTGGGTATGCCCGTCTTCTTTGGCAGACCTTGCTGTCTGGTGGTTTGACAACGGGTTTTGTAACTTAGAGAAGCACATTTGGGAAGCTTGTTTCTTTGCTACCATTTGGTCTTTATGGCTAGCAAGGAATAAGTTAGTTTTGAACAATGTTGAGCCAGTGATTAGGGAGGTTGGGGATATTATTAAAACTAAAGTGGCAATGTAGATGATAACCAAATTCAATATCAAGATCTATACAGTAGAGGAATTTAAGGGCTTCTTAGATGGTATTCAAAAGCTGAAATTATAGTCGACTGCTTGAGGAGTGACTTTCCTCCAACTCTCGGTTGGATGTCTTCTATTGTATTTTTCTTTCTTTTGGCAGTATAACATTTTTGTGCTCTTTGCCTCCCCCTCGATGTAACCCGGTCGAGTTTTATAAAAATTTGCTTTGCTGATCAAAAAACAAAAATGGGGAGGAGAGCAAATGAGATTCAAGGTATGTCACCAAATCCGGCCAACTATTTCAATGAAAAAGTGGCCTCCTTTCATCAGAATGGTTACAACCAACCCATTTTGTTTTGGAGTCTCAAACCCATAGGCATGGTCAAGTATAAATTTTATCTATCTATCTATCTAATCTATATCTCTCCACTTATTATTCTCAAAAACCAAACTAAAAAGGGCAGTTTCGCTAACAAGTGTTTTTTAAAGCACCACAACATTTCCAACAAAATGTTTCTGAAACTAGAGAACTTCTGACTACTTAAAAAATGCTACTACGAAGAAAGTTCAAAAACCACATTTACCTTAAAGTTAATACTACAAAAACACGACATGATAATTAACAAGAGGAACATCGGCTGAAACGGTCTCGAGTCAATATTAATTGGATACCATCTAAATGGATACCACAAGAAGTACACTAATTAAGATGATAATACAATGTCCAATAATTAGCGACACGATTCCAGAAATATAATAGGGCAATCATGGTCTTCAAAGATCAGAGGAGCGACGGCGAGATATCCATTGGGAAGGGGTTGCCCAGAACATTCTCCATGTAGTAGTGAGGATGAGCTGAGGCATCCATGACGACAAACTGCATATCTTCCGAAGGCTTCCAGTGTCTTTTCCTTTGGTTGATGAACCAGTTGTTTATTTGCTTTTGATCCAAACCAGTTGATTCAGCAAGCGCCAGTTTCTGCGACTCCTGTTAATCAGGACATCAAGTTGAACCACTTCAAAGCTATGTTACATTCACTCTTTAAACAAAGGGTGAGTTTTGAAACTTGTGCAGGGGATAGGAAAAGGAAGAGAAAGTAGTTAATTGGAGGGAAATTCAGCAAAAATATTTTCTGTATGACTTTGCAAAGATGAAGAAAGTATAAATTAGGAGAAAATTTGTGTTTGAAGAAAAGACATACCGTAGTAGATAATATGCACCGAGAGTAACAGAGAAAACACCATTTCACTCCTCAAGTTAGATGTAACCATCTATCTATATTTAGCATATCTACTTACCCAAAAAAAAAAAATCAAATATGTTCATGATTAAGTGATTTGGACTACAATTTGAGGTTTGATGAGACCAACCTCTTGATAGCAACTACACGTCGTACACCTATCAACCGTACCCCATGTACAGGTCACGCGAGTATCAAGTACCTAAGACCGTCTATTTGGTTTGGAATCGGAGCACACAGAACAAGTGAAGAAAATAAAAACAAGAGGAGATGATTAGAAGGATTTTTCCAAGAAAAGAGGTTTTGAAGTTAAGCTTATATGCAAAATAAATAGAGCTTAATTGTAAAATTGTAGGGTCATACACTAAAGAGTTCTCTTTTTTGGATCATGTATAGGTGAAAGGGAAGGAAAATAGAAAATAAGTTATCCTCAAAATTGCACATCATTTTCTTTTCCTTTAATGGCAATAACTACCAACATATAAACCATCGCGGCGTATGGAACTGGGACTCTCAACGGCTCGCTAATTGCATCCAAATAGAGTAAACTGAAATTAAAAAAAAAAAATTAGTAACTACAATAACAGACAATAAAGTGAAAAAAAAGAGATACCGAGGGGTATGGCCATTTGTAATGTCTACTCCACCAGTCAAGCAACTGCTGCCTGGCTTCTTTCGGCAACTTCCCTTTCTTTCGCTTCTTCATAAACTCCTGTTTCAGACTCCCTAAATATCCACTGTACTTGCGCAACAACTGGCCTTTCAATTCCCTGTCTTCTGCTTGAGGATCTATCAAATTGTTTTGCAAATCAGCCTCTTCTTCAGATGATCCATTTCTCTCCAAACCTTCTCCACTAGCTAAAAACACAACCACATTATAAACACTTCCAGTTAATTCCAGTAGAAGAGTTTTAGTCCGCCACCCCCCAAAAAAAAAAAACAAAACAAAACAAAAAAAGGACAAAATAAATTCCAGCAAAATTAAAGCTCAAACAATTAATTGGAGCCGTCTTGTGATAAAAATAGACCATTACAAAACAGATTAGGATACTAATCCGTCAGACTCGAAAATAAAGCGTTCTACTGTTCTGCGATATTGCCAAAAGAATACCAACAAAATGCACAAAACAAGTGTCACTGTCATTCAAGTTAGCACAGCAAAAGCTAGAATATTCACATCCTTCTGACTTAAGGCGTACTGGGAGATATTTTAGCATATACAACCAGGATAGACATGAATAAGAATTTACCCCTACGCCAATGCAGAAGGTATCTCTCTTGGAAGCCGGTCCATGTAACTACGTATACTAAAACATCTATTTGGGGCCAACTAAACACTGCTATAGTCAAACTAAATTCACAAACATACTACGAAATCATTTTCCAGACAAGAAAATAGCTGTGGTATTTTCTGAAAATCATGGAAACCAACCAAAACTTAACAACAAAAAAGAAGCCTTTAGATAAAAACATAGGCCGTGCTTCAATTCCAACTATGACATTTATTTTTAGCACCCCTCAAATCTTAGAGATGTTACTCGAGACAAATAGTTTGCTTTTCCACTGCGAAGAATTAATTGTTTTTCCCCTAAGATCACCAATGCGGTAATAAAGAAGGCATTACCAGCTCAAATGTACACATAATGCTTCGCAATAGGTACCAATCACAAAATGGAAATCTTGCGGAAGAAGAGATCCTCATGCTTTGAGGCAAGTTCTGTTGACCTTTTTTCAATCATTGTATTCAGAAGAATGCTCAACTGTTTTTAAATTTGAAATCAGTACCAATTACAAAAGAACACGCGTAAGAGGAGTCAATATTTACTTGCCAGTAAAGAAAAGCTAGCAGTTAAAAAAAGGGGGAAAGCTTAGACGTTAGAATATTGCTTTTCTTGATTTAGATGACATGGGGAAAGAGTGCATTATATTAGAGAGAACAAACAAAACAATCCTCAAAATTTAGTGTCATGTAAATGACTTAAAGGAAGGAGCAATACCAAACAACTGAATAAGGTGCCTTTCGAGTTTTCAAAAGAAGTTCCAGTTCAAAAGGCACGATTCATGTCTACTAGAGGGGCTCTTTATAGACCAATAGACTCCCTTTCGCCAAGCCCGACAAGGTAGTAATTATTTTCCGAGAGATATATAGATAAACTTACTTCCCTACAGATGTAGATAAACTGACTGGATCAAACCTTTAAGCCCATTTGAATTTGTATGCATGCATGTCATGCCCTCGTTACTATGTCAAACACCCATATGATCAGCTTATAATATGGTGATAACAGAATTATAGTTTACGATTTCTGACTTTTCGATGAGGAAATCTACCTTGGGATCTGATCATTACTTTCTCAAAGAAAGCCGAAAGCTGGATTATGGAGTTGGGAATAGGAAATTTGGCTTTCTAGTGCCAAAACAATCAACTAAGCAAGGCAAATTAAAGAGAAAACGCATTTCGCAAACAATAAAATTAAATTAAAGCAATGGTGTTCAAGCTGTGCAGTAGTTGACATATCTATTTTATCGACTTACACAAATCGAAATAGTTTCATAGATTGAACAATTTCAGAAACTTTAACACTAACTTATACAGAAATGGAAAAAAACACGAAACAAAAACAGGAAAAAATAACTTACAAGCGTACGCAACAAAAGGACAAGAAAATATATTACCATTTTCAAATTTCCACAATTTGATACTTAAATTATATAAATATTTCTGAACTGCATAAACTGCTTCTTCAACAACATAATTAATTAGCAAACACCTATCATCGCGTCCTGAAAACCTACCAAACACTTACGGATTTGTGGTTATTCTACAATAATATTGGCTTAGTGGTGTGAACAAGACAATATATTGTTCCCTGATCCTCGATGTTCAAGGCATCATAGTCCTCTTATCTTCTTTACTACGGAGGTGAAGGTAACAAACTGTCAAATACAAGAAATGATGTATTATTGATTGTGTTCAAACCATAACCTAGCACGCCTTTATATAGGATACAGGACGCATAACAAGGAAATACGCATAATAAGAAAACCTAGACTAAATAGGAAACATAAATAATAATATGCCTAAACTGGAAACATAATAATAAAGCTTAGAAAATATGGCAACATAATATTAGGAAATATTATGTTGACATCCCCCATCAAACTCAAGTAGTTCTACCAACATGAATTTGAAAAAGCCAAGAGAAACCAGGCGTAGCCATGCCATGTCAAGCCAAGAGAAACCGAAAGAAGCTAGGAAAGACAAACGACCAAGAGAGCCAAAAACAGCCATGAGCGAGAGAAGCCATGACAGTAAAGATTTGAGGTGAAATCCAAGTGAACGAGCTAGTTACATATTACTACGAGTTCCCGGTGAACAGCGACAAAGTTTAGGCTGCCGGCCGATCAAGATCAAAAATTCCCCAGGGCCTAGACCTTGTAGCTCTGATACCATGTTAAATATGAGAAATGATGCATTATTGATTGTGTTCAAACCATAACCTAGCACGCCTTTATATAGGCTACAGGACGCATAACAAGGAAATACGCATAATAAGGAAACCTAGACTAACTAGGAAACATAAATAATAATCTGCCTAAACTGGAAATATAATAATAAAGCTTCGAAAATATGGCAACATAATATTAGGAAATATTATGTTGACACAAACTAACAAATGTTCTAGAACTATTTTTAAGGCTACTCAATTCCTTTTTTATTGGTACATTGGAAACAAAGGATAATCAATTCAAACTTAGAAAACCAAAAAAATCCATTTAAAGGTTACTACATGTGCAAGTCGCAAAAAGAAAAGAGCAAACATCACACGACTGTTAAAGGTGTGAGCATGATGCTAGGTCGAGGGGTCCTTGATAGCTAATCAAAACCGTGAAAATGAAAAGATCATCAAACCCTAAATCTTCCTTTAAAAAAGGGCATGAGTTGAGTCGATATCATTCCAGTCACATTAAGTTAAGACGCACATTAAGTTAAGACGCAGAGATTCTATAGCTTATATCACTTGTTCATTTACTCTAGCTACCCAACTCTCCATCCACTTGACTACACCTCACAATTGATCCATTCCGACTAAAGATGGTGAGTGTACATTCATAGACATGAATATGCTTATACTATCACACGACCGTTACAAGATACATATACCAAAACACATTGCCTGCACTCAAGGTTGTACGTATAATTATCGCATATGGAATATACATATATGTTAATGCATATTTCCCGAATGTACATTTGCATGTTTATTCATATGGAATTATACCGAGCTCTCCAATTGCGACTAAAATTTCCTAGTTCAGAACGGCAAAATGCATTCCTAAGCTGGTCCGGATAATCCAGCATCCTAACCAAAAAAGGGAAAACCTCCGGTCGCTTCATACTGAAAATAAACATCAAAACAAAAAAGATAGGGATGAATAATAAAATCCTTATTTACCTTATAATACAAGAAGTACATGAATGAGGAGAAGAATAATGTCGATTATGGTAATACTATAAATGTTATCAGCTCAGCTCAACTTAAGACCCCACAGGTAGAAGAGAATCAAAACAAAAGAGATCTAGTACGTAGTAGAAGTAGTAGTAGTACATTACTCTACAAACCCTACCCGGCTACCCTCCACCCAAGTCCCATCTACAACCTATCACCGACATACATCCTCGATCTAGTCCATCAAACACAGTTTTGTACATCCAAGAAAATAATAGAGATACATAAAATAAAATAAAATGAAATAAACTAGCACAACTTCACAGCCCTATAAAAAAAAAATTTGAAGAAAGAGAGAGGTTTTCAAGACTTAAAAATAAGCCAGATCCTTCGGGGAAGGACCAGTAGATTGGTTGATAATTGGTTGATAAGTATTTATTTTCCTTAGCAGGACTAGACCTTAATAGAGTATATCTCTCCATCTTCTTCTCGGAAGCATACGCATGCACAACTGGATGTCATAATAAAAAAACTAACTAACTCGGGCATTAAAAAAAAACAAAAACAAAGACCCACAAAGATTTATCTATTACTAAATCAGATGTGGGGAAGAGGATCAAGGGTGATGGATATAAATATATACATATATATATATATATATGTGTGTGTGTGTGTGTGCGTATACCAGAATCAGATGAGGCGAAGGAGAGGGATTTGAACTGGGACTCGATCCTTGAGAGGAAAATCATGGCTTCTTTGAAAGGTTTGGAGAGTTCTTGCTCGTACTTGGTCAGCATCTCACAGTAAGCTTCCATAAACTGATCCAGCCCCGGATCCTCCCCTATGTTCCCCGTTCCGGTTCGCCCGGTTGCCGCCACCGCTGCTGCGCATGCTTCCTCTAGCCTCCCTACCACTTCCGCCGGTGCTCCTATCTGCACATGCATACCATGTGTACATACATTGTACTTATTGGTATTGCCCTCTCATTAGTATATAAACACACAAAGAATTATTCCACTGTATATGATGTAAGGGAAAGAGGAAGGATATCGCAAAGTAAAATCATGGTTATATATTATCACAAGTATGTTATATATAACTAGTATTAGAGGAGGCAAACGAGAGGGATTCGAACTGGAACTCGTTTCTATAGAGGAAAATCATGGCTTCCTCGAAGAGTACAATCCATGATCTTCGTCTCCAGGATTGAGAGTCCCAGTTCAAATCCCTCTAGTTTACCTCCTCGGATTCTGGTACATATATTATACTCATGACCTTTCCTCTTCCCCTGACATCTTATTTAGGCTAATTCTCTGTTTTTATAAAGCCTATCATTTCAGTGGTAAAGGTTTCTAGTTCCCTCTGGCAGAGAGAGAGAGAGAGAGAGAGATTTTTTACAGTTAAGCCAAAAAAAAATTCAGTTGCTCATTTTGTCGGAAATTTCCATCTTTCACTTGGAATAGGGAGAGATTATGGTTCTTTTAGACCTTTTTTCTTAAAAAAAAAATTCTTCCAGACCTTATGGCTTGTATAAATGCAAACACAAGCACCCATGGAGAGAGAGAGAGAGAGAGAGAGAGAGAGAGAGAGAGAGGGAGAGATGGTTTTAGGGCATGTGGGTATGTAACATTGAAGTGAAAAAACAGTAAATATCGGGGGGTTAGTTCTCTTACCTTTTGGCAATTAACGTACGACGCCAGGAGGCGGTGGTAGTGGGGATGAGCCATGATCTTGGCCCTGACAGAAGCAGAAGATGAAGAGGCGCCGCCGCCGCCGTTGCTGGTGTTGTTCTCCATGAAATATAACCCAGTGGTTGTGCCGCTGATGTTGTGATTGTTCGGAGGAGGTGGCGGTGGTTGCGGCAGTGGGAGAAATAGGGTATTGTTGTGGTTATTGTGGTTATGGTTGTGGTCTAAATTAATTGAGTGAGAAGCGTTAGTCATCATCATCATCATTGGACACAGTCCAACTCCTCCATTACTGTGGCCCTCTTCATATCCCCCCATCATACTTGAACCTCCTCCTCCTTCCATTCTCTCTCTCTCTCTCTCTCTCTGAAATGGTCTCCTTAAGTTTTACTACTATAAAACCCTAAACCACACCCATGTAGTATATATCTGAGTTCCTCTTTTTCCCTTTTGGTATGGTAGTGTGTGTGCAGAGGACTCTCCCGGGATTTATGCACTCTTTCTCTGCCTTTTTACAGGAATTCCTAAATTATTGTGGTGTGTGGTAGCAGTCAGTATTCCTACTGTTTATATTTTCGCTTCTTCTTTTCTTAAATTTGGAATTATTTGGGGTGTTTGGATGGGAGGAGTCGAGAAAGCCTGTCCAGATCTTTCAAGCTTGTAATTATCAACAGACAGACCATTAAACTCCTTAAATTTTCACTATAGAGAGAGAGGGAGGGAGGGAGGGAGAGGGAGAGAGGAGAGGGGGATTTTCAGAGCGCACGCGGTAATTGCAGGTAGAGAGAGAGAGAGAGAGAGAGAGAGAGAGATTAGAAGAGGGAAGAGATTGTTGAAAATCTTGGAAGCTAGTTGTTCGTGAAGAGGAGAGGAGAGGAGAGGAAAGCAAAAGGGTTTGCTTTACCTTCCCGATGAAAACTCACTACCCCTTTTCTTGCACTGGCACTGGTGCACTGCCATAACTGGCAAGCTAGAGAGAGAAAAGAGAAAGGAGGAGAGAGAGAAATGAACGATCAAATCGAGGTCCAGTTGGAGTTGTAGTCTAGTACTCCATAGTAGTAGTAGTAGTGATGTGATGATGGAAGGAGGGTAGAAAAAGGGTTAATCTGTGTTTTTGGGGGCACGGATCACAACCTGGATAAAGACCACATTTGCGCAGATTATTACTACATGACTCATTCTCTTTGTATACATCAATTAACTTGATTATGATTACTCCATTAGTTTATAATCTACTACTAATAATATTACGATAATGCATCAAGTCACCTTAAAATGAGTTCAAGTTCTATATGTTCCCTTAAAATTTTTACATGATCCAAGGGGCAAAAAAAACACACCGGAAAGTAGGTATACCGGATTTTCCTAGGGGGTGTTTCCACTATCTTTTTTCTCTACAACTTTTCGCCAAATGTTAGTAAATTGTTTCCACTAAATTAAAATATTTTTAACCTAACCATTTTAAAAAAAATTTAGGAGTGTTTTTCGGTAATGAAAATTTTGTAAATTTTTATTTGTGGTTGAAAAGTTGTTACGTGTTTTCTGTAGTGAATGTTGTTGATAGGTCTATGAATAGAGTTACTGTAACAAAAATAGTTTTTGTTGACAACTTTTTTGATGCTAGAAACGATATGGTAAAATACTAAAACTTTTTTATTAGTAAAAACGAGATGGTAAAATGCGTAAGTTTTTAATGTTTTTTGTTAATGAAAACGAAGCCTAAGGCTTGTTTCTACTATACCATCTTTAACTCAGACAATATTAACTAATAGTTTAGTAAAAATAACTTGACTATACAATATTAACAAATAATTGTTCACAATTTCTAGCTTAGCGGTAACACCACATCAGTAAAGAGAATTTGATGGGCCTTAAAATGTACCAGTTGTACGTTGTACTTGGGGTTAAGTCACCTTAAATTTCTTTCACAGAACTTTTCAATCTCGTTTTTACCTTCTAGTATATATATCTTCCTTCTACTATTAAAAACCTCCTTTCTTGCGAATTACTGTAGTTAGAGATATTTTTGACACAATTTCACGATTGCAATGCTATTTTGCAAAAAAATGCATTATGTATGTTTCCACTAAACTAAATGGATTAAAACACATATTTAATAGATTTTTACACATTTCATTCTCCCCGCATACATCAATGAAAATATCATAAAGCGAAAATAATTTGACTATCGTCGGAACAAAAAATATATAGTAAAAACGCATCTAAAACTGAAAGCACTCTCCTTAGTTATTAGAGAGGGAGATTAATTTTCCACTCATTTATTAATTTCTCATCATTTTCGCTTCTTCTTTCTTCCTCTCAAATTGAAACAATCAATTATGGGACCAACGAGGTAAATTTACTTGTAATTTAAAATTAGAAGGAATTAAATTAATAAAATCAAAAATAATAATTTTCCAAAATTATTAAGCCAAAACAAGCCTAAATACATTTGCTTGTATCATCAGAGGGTTGGATCTTCAAGGGCCAATTTGGCAAATAAGCCAAATGGTTTCTTTTTTATTTATTCAATTTTTTTTTTAAATTTTTTAGGTTTGTGTCAAACTTTTTTGGACAATTAGTTTGTCTTAGAGAGAAAAATCGTAAAATTAAAAAAACATGATCGGAACTCAAATTTTTTAATGTCAAAATTTGATCCGGAACCAATAAATACTCCCCTTTTCTTGGGTTTCAATCTCCTCCCGGGCCCCTGTTGTGAGTTTGGAGGCTTTGTGGTCACGTCAAAAGGCATGTCGCCATGCCTGATCGTCCCCTCCATTCCCTTTTGTCTAAAAAAAAACATATTAGTAGGGGTTGTTTGGGAGCCGAATTTTGCATTTTGATTATCTATTTTTCAAGTTTTTCCGTTTGGGAGCTCAATTGTGAGAATGAATTCTCTCACAATGCATTTTAAGAACTACACTTTAGAGGCACAATTGAGAACCAGCCATTGAGGAGCTTTTCTATTCTCATTTTGGATTATCTTCCCAAATTAGTAATCCATTATGAGCATTATTCTCAAAATATCCATTCATAATTTATTTTGAACATTATCCTCCCAAACACTACTTTTGCAAAATCTATTCTGCATATATCTCTCAAACGCTCTACTAGATTCATAATCTATATTGGTCACAATCCAAAATCAATTACTCATAATCTAAACAACAAAATGCAAAAAAAATTAGGCTCCCAAACAAGCCGTAGTAGTTCGTGGTAGATATGAAAGCTTTGAACGAAAGATCAACCAAACCAGCGAAACAAATTATTTTATAGCTTTAGGCCATGTTTCTACTAACAATTTTTGGTTCACAAGTTATGGCATTTTAGCTTATTGTTCACACTGAGCAACAAGTTTTGTATCTCATCTATAACTTATTGGTTTGTGAAAACAACTTGACGTTTTTCAACAACTTTCTCTAAACAAACTTAAAATTTTCAACAACTTATTGATCAGTGAAATAACTTAACATTTTCAACAACTAACAAATGATCCGTAAGTTCTATTTTCAGTTGTCATTGTTGGATTCTTTGTAACAAATTTTTCTTTTGGGTTTCGAAATTGCGTTTTATGGTAAAATAGGCACAGTCTTGGCTGACCCCTTCTTCTTCTTCTTTTTACATTTTCTTGGCTTTTTTTTTTAAATGTCATAATTTTTCACTTTGATTTCTCTCGTTGATACAGATCAATAACGCATAAAAATTTGATGCAAAACTAACAAAAGTTATATTTTTTTGAATAAAAACAAAATCAAACTTTCTCCTAAATTTTTTAGATTAGTGGAAACATCCCTAAGTAGAGTGATACAGCAATTTGAATCGTAGAGATGTTTATCTTATGGGTAGGGCTGCAAACGAGCCGAGCCGAGCCGAGTTTTAGAGTGTTCGAGCTCGGCTCGTCAAAAATTTAGTTGGCTCGAGCTCGTGACGAGCTGCAGGACTCGAGCTCGAGCTCGGCTCGAGATGTATTTACGGAGCTCGAGCTCGGCTCGTTTATGAAACAAATATATATAAAAATATATATAAATATATATAAATAAGTAAAAATATATGTATAAATATATATAATATAATCAAGCTCGCGAGCCAATTCGAGCCGAGTTTCGACTAGCTCGAGCTCGGCTCGTTTATGAAACGAGCCCAGGACTCGAGCTCGAGCTCGTTCGTTTGTGTCTCGAACCGAGCAGAGCCGAGCCGTTATCGAGCCGAGCTCCGAACCGCTCGCGAGTGGCTCGGATCGTTTGCAGCCCTACTTATGGGTTATCTTATTAGGGACTAAAAAGTTAGAGAAGTTGAGCCTAAGGATATTTGACTGTACCGCAATGGCATCATTCACTTGGACACGATGCAAGTTTACAATTTTTTGTTTGTTCACTTCTCTACAAATTGTCCCAACTGAAACTTCTTTTCAAACGGGAGCGGTTCCCTTTACACAAAAGTTGACACAAATTTTGACACAAATTTTTTATATGACTTATTTTGGAATCCAATGCAAATGATTAAAACCGTTCAATTTGTTTAAAACTTATTTTTAAGGATTTCCGTAAAATATCAACTCATTCAGATATCGGTAAGTACTTAATCGGTTCATTCAATTGATTCTCGTTAAATGTTGCATGATAAAATCGAATGAACTGATGAAGCTCTTATCCATATCGGAATTAGTTAATTGTTAATGAATACTCTTAAAAATCTATTCTAAACGAATTGAACGGTTTTGATCATTTACGTGAAACTCCAGTTAGTTTTGTGTCAAAATTTATGTCAACTTGGAGGACCGGCCCCCTTTTCAAAGATGCCATTTTTGTTGAATTATCTTTTGTTTATGCGTTTATATTTGGAGGATACGAAATTTTTATCGTTTTGGGATATTTTTTACTAGCTAGTACTAGTATTAATTTTAGGATGATACAGGAAATTGAATTATACAATTCCTTTTTTGACATCTACACTCTTTTTTTGGATTTTAGTATTGAAAGTGTATGTAATTTATTTGCTAAAAGACAAAAAAAAGAGTGTAGATATCAAAAAAAATGAGTGTAGAATTTAATTTCCAACACTATTTCGCTTAAAAAATTAGCGGCCTTGTTCGTTTCTAAATTTTACTTTGTTTTAATTTTATTTTTCAATCATTATCCTATATCTTTCTCCAATCATTATCCTATTTCTCCAATTATTAATTTCATTTCTCTCTCTATCTCACCCCAATTATTAACCTATTTCTTTCTCTATTCACTGCCAAAAACTAAAATACTCAACGTTGATTTGAATCAAAGTAGCCCAGCAATTCTTGTATCAGCAGTGCTACAGTCACCGACCGCGTGTGGGGTCCACTCCGGGCCCTACACGAATGATCCGAGCCGCTCAATAATTTAAAAAAAACAAACCGAGTGGGGCCATGTGTGAAATAAGCTCAATCCGATGTATGCACGTGCTCGTTCCAAACTTCATTTTTGAACGGTTCGGATCATCTGATTTTGGAACAGCTCGGATCGAGCACATACACACATCGGATTGAGCTTATTTCACACATGGCCTCACTCGGTTTTTTTTTTAAAATTATTGAGCGGCTCGGATCTTTTGTGTGGGGCCCGGAATGGACCCCACACAGGGTCGGTGACCGTAGTGTTTTCGTTCTTGTATTTACGTGATATTTTTAATTTTTTTTCACAATTTACGTGATCTATTGGAGCCCCATCTACCTGCAGTCACATCTAATCAGTAATATTAGTCTGCGTCAGTTAATAAATACTACTACTACTACTCCAAAGAAAAAGCTGGTAAAGCTAGTGGGACAGTCCGAATGTCTCTTCCCATCTCTCTCTGCATAAATAAAATATGTACTGCTTATATGTCTCTCTATAGCTTTCTTTCACTCTTCTCCCCCCCCTAATCATCCTTTTTGTTTACTACGCCTACCTGGCTCTCATACATACTGCAAGTTTACTCATTGGCTTGCCTTTCGGGAAGAAGAAAAAATGTCGATGTTGTTTTGTAATGGAGTAGTGACCCCGTTGTAATATTGAAGTAGTGAGCTCGTTTGTTTAAGGGTTTTAGATTTTGAATATATTATAGTTATTATCCTATTTTTTTTAATGATTACTCTTATTTATCTCTCTATCTATCTCTAATTATTATTTTTATTTTTAATCATTATTCTATTTCAGTATTTTTCTCTAGATTTATTATCTACAAATTTAAATCTAAAATTCCAAAACGAACGGGGTACTAATGGTAAGTGGAGAGAGAAAGAGAGATAAGAGTCACAAGTGGAGAAACACAAAAGCTGCGCTGGGTTCATTATGGGTTCCAAACAAAAAATTCTAGCCGTCTAGTAATTTAAAAAAAAATTTTAATGGACGTCACAAAAAATCAGATCAATCGATATGTATAGATCCAATCTTTTCATTTTCGCCCACTCGATTTTTTATAAAAACTATTGGACAGCTCAAATTTTTTGTATGGGATTCTCAGTAGCAATACTCATGGAGAAAATACTTATTGAAAACTGTTGTGAGAGAAAATGAATGGTTCAAGGAACCCCAGGTGTAATTAATACTCTCTCCGTCTCATTTTATTAGTCTTTTTTTTAGAATTTTGTCACCTTCTTATATCTAGTTAACTTATAAAATTTATGTGATTTTGAAAATTTTATTTTTTACTGTGAAACTTATTGGAATTTACATCAAAGATCTATATTACTCCCAACGGGTATTATCAATTGAAAGATTTAATTAAATATCTATCCGATTAGAACAAAACGAGAACGAACAGAATGAAATAGGGTGGGTAGACAATTGACAAAATTCAAGACCATCACTTGTATTTTCCTGGAAAAAAATAGCAATGTCAAATTTGACACTAACTTAAATTTTTTCAAAATTTTCACATCTTATAATTTGGTTGACATATATTGAAAGTGTACGAAATTTCGTTCAATATTGTACTAAATAACACTAAATTGGTGCAATTGAATTACTATTTCATGACTCCTGGGCCTAGCTCAAGCGCTTGTGTAGTTTCCCTTTGGAGGTGGGAGGTTACGAGTTCGACTTCTATGGAGAGAAGGTCACCACTTGTAGTAATAATTAACAGCGGAGTAATTAACTACAAACAATGGGTGGTGATGCCTACGGTGTTTTGTGTGGCAACAGTTAGGAAGCGGGTTAGGATTTTGTGGGGTTAGGTCAGTTGGGCGGGTCCCTTTGGGCCTATTTGTTTATTTGGGCATTGTTGTTTATCTGGGTAACGGATATGGTTGATTGTTTTATTTTAGGCTCCCGTTTTAGACTTTTGGGGCTGGGTTTCAACCCATGTGATGTACTGTTTTCAACTTTTTGTTGGATTTTTCTTTTTCCTCCCCCTGTTTTTAATAAATTTTTGCCCATCAAAAAAAAAAAACCTCTACTGATGTATATTATATGACCCAAAAAAAAAAGAATTACTACATGAATTTTGACATTTCAACAAATTGGATAGTGCTAAAGCATCCAACTCAAAATCAATTGACCGACCGCCTAAGCTCATATACTTGTTTTCGAGGTGATAATTAACCGACGTGGAACAAATTCAAACACTCTCTCGCACGTGCGACTCTTGACTTGCACATGTAGAGGTCAACAAAGAACCTGAAATACAGGGATCGATCACAACGAAACAAATTGGAACTATGATACAAAGAAAGGGAAAAAATCTCAAAAAACCTAGCTCTGATACCTTGTTAAAATATCTAACTCAAAACTAATTGACAATAAGTGAAAAGACTGCTCAGGCTTATATGCAAATTTTGAAGGTTATAATTAATTAACATGGGACAAATTCCCCAAATTCCCACAAATAATAGTCACTATAATAGTATAATTTGACACCGACAAGTAAAATTGTTGTGAGCTAGAAGTTGTTATTTGAATGCCCGGAGAAGATAGAAATGTATGGAGAGATCTTCGCTTCGGTTTCGGTATTTGTGTGGTGGATTCCCTTTAAATCAGGTGTAATTCAGGTGGAAAGCCTAGTGCAATTGTCATTGTGTACAGAAAATTAGAGATGGAGAGAGAGAGAGAGAGCGCGCGCGCGCAACAGCGTGAGCAAGATGCATTTACAATATTTTACAACTCAGACATAAAACAAGTGTGAAATTCAGATCTCTAAGTTAGAAATTTCGTGTGAATTCTTTAGCCTCGACGTAGATGACCTGCATTGGCCGGACTGGAGGGAGGAATGATCAAGGTTCGCGTAAACCGACCGGATTATCTTGACCTCGAAAAAAAGAGAGGAGGAATCTTTTATATATGTCACGATAGTGTTTTAACTGTCGGATCGAGCTTTCCTGTAAGTATCGCATTTGTCTTGTCTGCAACTATACTTTCCTGTATACTACATACGTATGTAACTAGTCTTGATGATATACCCACCACGGAACTTCTATCCCATTTCATTCTTTTCATTTTTCATCTCACATGAAAAAAATGTACTAGTCGTGCATGTTTCCAAGGAATACTACACTATATATAGTAGTACTACTATTACGCAAAAATCCAAAGGATATTTCTTCAATTAGGATGCTTCCGAACAAAAAACGAGAAATGTTCGGATCAACTTGCACACAACATTGACTAATTATGGGGAACAATTCACTACGGAATGCCTCAATTAAAATCATAACAAAACTCTGTATTAACAGACCTTAAAGTAGTTTAATAACACCTCAAAAATTTTGAACCAGAAACTTTAAAAAAATATAAATCCTTAAAATCTCCGGACTTAGACCATTAGGCAAACCTCTTTAAATTTTGTGAACTTATCATCTTACAAATAAAAATGTATTGTATTAAACATTGAACATTATTGCCGAAGCTATCGTCGAGATAGAGGTGTCAAACGAGCCGGATCGACACAGGCACAGTTTAGGCCCCATTTCAGTTTTTTAGAAAACGAACTTTTAGAAAATGAATGTAATTTCAAACTTAAAAATCATGTGTTTACACAAATAATTTTCCTACCAATATGGATCTTGTTTGATAGATCTCATTGAGATCTTTTAAACGGTGCAAAAAAAAATTGAAATATTATTTTTAATTTTCGTTATATTTGAATTTGAAATTACCATCTTTTTCAAAAAAAAGGTTTTAAAAAGAAAGCGGAACAGGACCTTAATCCTGCCACGACACATCACTGTCTTAGTGGGCACGCGGCACGGCACGAGTACAGAAGTGAGAGGGAACGACACGGGCATAGCACGAAAGTTGGCTTGGCACGGCACGGGCACGACATAGAAGTGAGATGGGGCACGAGTCACGACTCGGTTCTAACCAGGCACAGCATGGCACGAGCACGGAAGTAGGACGGGCATGGCACGTTACAACACGGTTCTGGTCGGGCACGGCACAGCATAGGCACGACAATCTCACTCAAATTACAACACGATTCTTATCGGGCGCAGCAAGGCACGGCATGAGGCATGGAAAAACAAAAAAAAATGTTATTAAATAAACAAGGGATTTCATATTATACTTTACTTTATTTCTATGTATTTTTTTGATAATCCAATAATTTATTAATCTTTTTCTTTTATTTAACTAAAATAAACTTTTAAAATATTTTATATGATTAAGAAAATTTTAATCAAAATTCAAATATGATAATATACCAATTACCACACATATACTGAGATACATTGCGTTTTTAAAAAAATGCATAGAAAATAAATAAGAAAAAAACTAATTTAAAAAAAAAATCTCCATGTGAAACCCAAGTCCTATAGAACTTGTCACACATTACAAACCACTAAGGCCATTAACCATGTTATGTTTTTACTTGAAACAACTAATAATAAATAAGAAAAAAATTTGATTTTAAAAAAATAGTCTCTTTGTGAATCGAACCAAGTCCTTGAGGACTTGTCACACATCTCAAACCACCAAGGCCAACAATTTTTTTGTGCTTATAATTGGAATAAGTAATATATATTATATAATTCTATTCTATAAAAACGGGGCCTCTTGTACGGTAGCCACACGATTGCAACACAGTTATGACGATCCATACTTTTTCATTTTGTTGTTCTTGGTGTTTTAATCACTCTCGCAAATTTTTGGGTTTTGGAAGCCCTTTCATCGGGACGTATATTTATTAATAAGAAATTTTTTGTTATGTGCGATCAAGTATATAACAATAACCAATTTACTTTATTTTTTGCACGAATGATATAATCACTCCCACATAAAAAGGTTGACGGTTCCAATTTTCAAAAAACAGCTCAGGCGGCCCTCAAGTGGTGCATTATAGGACTTTTAACGCCTTTGGAAGCACCGAATGCGTTTTGATCACGTGGTTTCTGACATTCGATTATCACCTATTTAGAGGAGAATGATAAATTTGATAAGATCTTAAATCGTAACGGTTTAGATCAAATATTCGAAAAAATGAGTCTGCAGCTACCTTTCAAATCTATACATCCAACTTATCTGATTCTAAACCAATGTACGCTAGCCACACGATTGCGACACAATTAGAACGATCCATACCGTTCATTTTGTTGTTCTTGGTGTTTTAATCACTCTTACAAATTTTCGGGTCTATCGAGTGTTCATTTTGACGGCACGCCACAAGCACTATTTAATCCTGACAGGGCACGACACGACACACGATTAAGTAAACGGGCCGGCACAGTACCATTCGAAAAAGCATGGCATGACATGACACGATAAAAAAGGCACGGCACGACACGACAAAAAAAGGCACGGCATTACACGTCATGATTAATTAATCGGCCACGGAACGACACGACACGATTTAAAAAAGACAAGGCCCGACATGGTACGATAAAGTAAAATGGCCCAGCACAGAACGCTTAAAGCACAACACGATGAAGTAAACAGGCACGGCACGGTACGAAGCACGGTTGGCACGGAAGTTGAATGGCATGACAGGCACATTTGACACCTCTACGTCGAGACGTGGACTAGGCTTTAAGTGGGATGGGAATAATTATATACATGCACATTAGGTCTCTTTATTTAGTAGTTTAATCTTATGGATAATAATAATATGCACAGTTTTTTCTATCATATAACCACTTCTTTTTTTTTAACAGCAAAGAAGAATTTTATTAAAACAAGTCAAGTTAAGCTAGGTTATAAGTCGTATTATATTATCACTATGCAATTAAAAAATTAACGACATTTAAGATGCAATGAAGCTTTGTTTATCAATTTAGCAGCTCATAAATTACGTTTATTTGAGCCGATCTAAAGCTCAAGTTTATTTATTCTAACAACACAAGCTTATCGAGTCAAGTCATAGGTTCTTCAAGTTTGATTTGAAACTCGACAATCTCTTGAAAAAAAGTACTTCTTCCGTCCTTAAATAAGTGTTCAGAGCGCAAAACTAGACCTTACAAAATATGCATATTTGTCATTAAAAAATTTAATTTTTTTTCACAATCAAATAGAACTCATTGCTATCTATTGATTTTTAAATTTTTTTTGATTCTTTTAACGAAACAAATGCATCTTTTTGAAGGTTTAAGTTTGCGCGTCGGACATTTATTTAGGAATGGAGGGAGTATTAATTTGTTTTCAGTAACAAATCAATTTGAAACGAGCTTGTAATAAGCCGAACACAAGTTGAGAAGTAGGTTGGTTCAATAGTATTTTTGTTCAAAGGTTTGCACTGAAGGAGACAGTCCATATCTCGACCGTTCAATGACTGTTTGAAAGAATTTTACAACAAATCTCAACTATTCATTACAAAAATAAACGATCAATACATAGACTCTCTCTTGATCCAGTCCAAACCTTTGGACCAGAGAGGATCATTTCCATTTACAACAGCAATTGCACCCCTTAAGTTCTAACTCACACCTCGCGATGGCGGGTCCAAAAAAAGACGTTGAATAATTCGGAAAGAGGTTACATTTCTGAAAAAGGGGTTGGACATTTATCATTGGGCTGGTAAAGAATCCAACATTTAAAAAAAATAAAAAGAAAAAGAATCCGACATCAAAGGTTTGCAGTGGCGGGTCTCGCGAAGTAGTGATGGACAAATATTTTCCCCCCGGCTGGGTCAACTATAACTCAAATCTGGACATTTCAGGGCGAGTGTTTTCTCCTATCGTCACACTCAAGGAGAGTCACTATGGGTCCTCGGGTGTTTTGGATCCCCCTCCCCTCTTCCTCCAACTTGATGTATGTACTCATTATCAAATTTTTCCTAATACTATATTTTGCTGTTTTGAAAAAGAGAAGGAAAGGAAAGTCATTATGCCAATCGCCTCAGCCCACTTTTTCCTCTCCATGCTTATGATGTCGAATGACATGCTTGGGTATCTATCCTAACTTGTTCGCCATTCATAACCAAGACAAAGACGATGGAACCATTTTATAATCGACCAATCTTGCTATCAATCAGCAAAATGAAATTTCCATTTTTTTTTTTTTGGATCGAATGAAAATAACCATATATTAAACTAGAAAAACCGAGTCATAAGAACAGAGTAGCATAGCACAAACAACTCTAAAAGGGAAAACAAGAACCATAACTAGGTTCTAATATGGCCTACACCCATGGCATTTGCTAGGACAAATTTCCTAGCTGCAAATGGAACATTACTACTCGTTACAATCAGCTCCTCCTCTTGTTGGGAACCCAGGCGAGCTAAACAATGAGCTGCTTGGTTAGCTTGGCGAAATATGTGGGTAATGGTTGAGTTGGTCCTGCCCGAAAAAATGAAATTTCACCCGTAAATCTTCCTTATCATTCGTTATCATCTCTAAAAATACAATAAATACATCAAAATTTTAAATATGCTACATTATAATTATTGCCGTGTCATGCCTTGCCTAGCCGGCAACATGCCATTGTCGTGCTATGCCATGCCATTCTTTGCCCAGTGACAAGCAATCAGCTTGCCATGCCATGGTTAGACTGGTCAAAAGAGCATGCCGTTTTTCATCCTTTTTTTGAGCATTACTGACAAGAAGTGAAAGCACGAGCAAGTGAAGGTAAACGACCGAGGAAATCTAATTTTTGCTCGGTAGAGTCATGTTGTGCCTTGCCTTGTCCGGTGACAAGCAATCAGTTGTGTGTGTGGATTTTATTTGGGCGTGTGTGGATTTTATTTGGATGTGTGAGGGTGTTTTGCTGGGAAAGGTTAGTGGTGTTTCTTTTAGAGAGGTGTATAGTGTTCTGGTATTTGTTTTGGTGTTTTTTTGAGGTCTTGGGGTCGGGTCTTTGGTGACTCTTTTTTTGTTGTTTTTGTGAGTCCTGTTCGAGTGGGGGCAGACGAGGTTGTGGGGTGTATTTTTGAGGTTTTGCAGTTCCTTGGTAGTCTTGGGTTTGTTTCATATGGTGTTTTTCAGACTCTGTCCCTCGGGTGTTTCGGGTTTTCGCCATTTTGATGTTCCGTCCAATCAAACAATTAAAACAACATAACTAAGTTTAATATTTTCATTGTATATCAGAACCATTTCATAGAAGAGGATCCTTATTACACTCAACTAAAATTAATACCCATCCCTTGCCTACCGTAGTACTACTGCATGGATCTGTATGATGCTACCTTGCGATCTTTTATGTGAATTGTAATTCTCATCCCTTGTCTTTATCTTAACTAGCATGAATTCGTGCCATGCACAGCAATTTAAAGAAATAAAGGAAATTCAAGAACATAATTTCTTACCGTAATACTATATGTTAATCGAGATAGATAGGTAAATAGGTTTGAGTGCGCTCCCTAACTAATATGGTGTTTTCAAATTTTAAGATGTATTATTATTATTATTTGGACCAATTGGATTTTAACGGAGTTGAAATACAAATGTGTGAAGAGAATTTGAATTGATCACTTGTCACATTCGGAGGGCTTCTCAGGAAAATACCCTGTACAGTACCCCATATTGTACAGATCTTAAGGTCCTGTTTGGTTATTCCATCTTAGTAGTTTAGTTTGAGTTTCGATCTAAGGTTTTCAAATCTAAAGATTTTTAGTTTTATTAATTTTCCCGAGAAAAATTAAAAACAGAAAAGGCTTACTAACCACAAAATCAAATCGCTGACAAAAATTTATTGCAAACTCCTACTTAGCGATGAACACCGTTATGGGTGTCCAAATACCCTCAACATGCGAATGTACCATGAGCAGCGCTACAGCCACTACGCCAAAAATACGGTGGCCGGCCACCGCGTGTCGTGCGGGGCTTATTCCGGGCTCTACACGGATGATTCGAGCCGTTCAATAATTTTTTTTTAAAAAACCAAGTGGCATCGCGAAACATCAGTTCGATCCGATATGTGTAGGTGCTCGGATCAAGCTTCTCATCTTTGGAAAATCGGAAAAAATGGAAAGATTGGTTTTCTGGTGTACAGAAAGATGAGAAGCTTGATCCGAGCACCTACACATATCGGATCGAGCTGATGTTTCACAATATGCACTCGGTTTTTTTTTAATTATTGAATGGCTCGGATCATCCATACAGAATTCAGAGTGGGCCCCACACAGCATGCGGTGCTGTAGACTTTGTGATGTACAATTACCACCCAATAATTGTAATTTTACCCTCAATAGGCTATAACAGTAATTACGACGGGTGGGTTCAAGCTATATTTTCATTTTCAGATGAACACATAAATATCATACGTTTTCACTAAAAATACCAAAAGCAGCATTTAGACAACAAAGTTAAGAGAAAAGGGTGGGTTTATGCTATATTTTTTATTTTCAAATGAACGCCTAAATATCATATATTTTCACTAAAAATACCATTTAGACAACGAAGTTAAGAGAAATGAACTATTTTGAATAATGGATAATTTTGAACTAAAATACCGAAACACCACCTAAAGAAAGTTACCATCAAGCATGAGACTTAGAATAACATCTCATGCTAAGGCATAAGATTTGCTTACGCCTTAGCATGAGACTTTAAAAAACATCTCACGCCTTAGCATGAGGTTTGCTCACGTCTTAGCATGAGACTTTAAACAATATCTCATGCCTTAGTATGAAGTTTGCTCAAGCCTTAGCATGAGACTTAAAATAATATCTCATGCCTTAACATGAGACTTTAAACATCATCTCATGCCTTATTGACTTGCATGCTGGCAGAGCCATGCATGCAAGTTGGCTGCTGCTCGTGTCTTATTCACATCAACGCGCTGTTTTAATGCTCGGAACAGTGTTGGGTTTTATTTCGTTCATTTTTCGAGCATGCCATCCATTCGTATTATCTTTGATCACATGTTGCAAGGTGTTACGATTTTTAATTCCCGATTAATTGTTCCCCACCCTAATTGGCTAAAAATTGATTGATAAAAGAAGAATTGCAAACTTTCCCACAAAATGTTTAAGTAAAGACCAAGCTCCGGATTGGGCAAGAGGGGTACCTTAAAACTCTTCCCCTCTCGTAACCTGGCTCCCGAACCCAGATATGGTTATGACGGACTGGTGCCTTCACCTTCTTCAAATCAAACAGCGCAACGAGCGTTTTCAAGTGCGGTTCTTTGGGTGTCGGACCTTCAAACCCAAGTGGCGACTCTGCATTGAGCGTTTGTTTGCCAAAAAGCGCGTTCATCCATCCGCCTTGCATTTTCTTAGGGCATGCTGCCCACAGTGGCAACTCTGCTAGGAATCGAACCAATATTAACCCATACTTAAAAGTTTAAATACACTTATGAACCATCCCTCAAAAGTCTGCCAAAACGGCGAGTTTCACGCTGCTGAAGGTTGGAATGGTGATTTAACAGGACCTCGTGTCCGGCCAATCCAATCTGGGATTTTTCCGATTGATCATTTGTGTATTTTTCCTTTTAAAATGGACTAAATAAAGTGAGCCAATTCAAGAAGTGAGAACAGCCGGACTACGGTCACCGCATACAATGCGCGGTGACCGTCCACTGCACACCTTTTGAGGCCCATTCCGGGCTCCAAAAAAATACAAAAAAATATTCATAAATTTTAAAATAATATTTCACGGGACCCTGTAGAAAATCAGCTCCAACTGATATCGGTAGGTATGTTTTTCGGAATTCATAGGAACGAAACTGTTTAATTTTATAGTTTCGTCCTACAAATTCAAAAAATATATCTACCAATATCTTTTGAAGCTAATTTTTTATAGAGTCCCGTAAAATATTATTTTAAAATTTATGAATATTTTTCTGTATTTTTTTGAAATCCGAAATGAATCTCAAAAGACGTGCGGTGGACCGGTCACCGCATTCCATGCGGTGACCCTAGACTTTCCGAAGAAGTGATGAGAAGTACTACTCCAGCGCAGTCTAGGATTAACCAGTAGGAAAGGCTGGGGTTAGGGTATCGTAAGAGGGACACAAAGAACTTGGACAGTGTTTATTAGGGGGGTAGGGGGGCTTAGGGTTGGACCTTTTGTAAGGGATCGACAGAAATAAAAAGGGTAGTGGAGGGGGGGCATAGTACGCAGAATCCTTTCGTAACAGCTAGCGTAAGAATATTGAATGCAGAAACAACAACAACAACAACAACATAAAGTTGAGAGACGTCATTGATTCTATTGAAAAAACTGAAGGCATACCTAAGTTCCATAATTTGCGTATGAGTGCGAGGTTAGGTTCCATAATTTGCGTACGAGTGCGCGAGGTTAGGTCTGAAAGTACATTCAAAACACGTTCTGAACTATCGTCGATCAGAAAAAAGAAAAAAACAAACGTTCTGAATTGTTAAAAACCACAAGAACGCTGAATGCGCAAGAGCAATGCAGGAATTGAGAGTACTTGAGAGAGTACATAACATTTTGTAGAATTATCAGATAAAGGGTATGAGGCATACATATCACATGTTTCTAGGGAGAAATTTTTTAGTGCCAAGTGGGTATATACCATGTGGTCCTCGGTTGACACTCCCGAGCCGTCTAATATACTTTTGGACAGTTTAGATTAAAATCTTCTATCTCCTCTCACCCTCCTTTTTCTCTCTCCAAATTTGAGCTGTCCAAAATCGAATAAGACAGTTCGAATGTGCTAAGCGACACCACATGGTACCCATCCGGCATTGAAAAATTTCTCGTTTCTAGGAGTATTATGGACCAATAGTAGTATTTTAAATTAGAAAATTCTACAATCAGTCCAATGGGCTGACAATACTAAGTGTGTAAATGTGTATTAAAGGGAATAAAATGTATAAAAAAAAAATATATTTTTTATCTTCTAATGTGTTTATCGTCAGCCTAATAGACTGACAATACCAAGATTGATTTAATTTTGCATATAGATCCCTAGGGTTATCAGACTAGAAGGAAGCTAGACCCCCTCTCCCCTCCCTCTTTCCCATTCCAAGAAAGCTTTTGTAATTAGCTTTACGTCATGTCCAATGACCAGTAACTTGCCATGATAATTTCAAGTTGGAAGAAAGAAAGAAAGAACCAACACATTGTCAGTGTGGGTTGGGATCAATGCTGTGTTTAGATGAGTTTTTGAAATTTTTTTTAAAAAAGAAATAATTGAAAGTATGAGTAATGAGTGAAAAGAGAGAAATGAGAATAATAATTAGAGATAGAAGTAATGAGTGATGAGTAATAATTGAAAGTAGAAAGTATTTTTTGAAAAAACCTTTTCAAAATGTGAAACAAACAAGGCACGAGGCTTGGAAATGGAATTGAGGTAGCAAGCTCATGGAATGCCAATTTTTTGCCGTAGTGATGTCGTTTATGCTCGTGTTTCCTTTATTCGTTTTATTTATTCCAATATTTAATAAATTTCTTCATTACCTGCGATGTCATTTTCATAAAAAAGAAGAAGAAGAAGGTGTAGTGTTGTTGCTCCATTAGAGCAATTCCGTTTCGAAATGACCACATTTATCTTTACTTAGCAACAATCTGTTTCACACTTCCAACTTTCCAAGTTGATGTGGCAGGTTTGGTGAAACCAAAGTTAAGAGTCAAATTTGAGTACCAAATATGACATTGCCATATTTTTGCAACAAAAGATAGCAATGGATGAACTTGGATTTAGCCGAAAATCTGTTAAACTATAGCTTTAATGTATTGAATGACTCAGGAGTGAAGTTAGTCTAACGAAAGAAAACTTATTAATTGCTCTTGAACGGTGAAAATTTACATTACGAGGGGCACATATTAATTATAATAGCAAAAAAAATTCTCAAAACAATTATAGTATATTTCATTCATATTTTTCTGTTGATGAATGAAACTTACAATAATATATATTGAGGTGACCATATTTCTTATATTTTTAGGAAAAAGAGGGTGAGTAATTTCAGGAGAATAAATCTAATGAATGCCTATCGTCATTTTATGATCATCAGTATTACTCTCTTTGTCCCAATTTAGAAAATGCAACTAAACATAATGATTACACTAAAAAATTCTCACTTGCCAACATTTCCCTTCTACTCTTTTCGAAAGTTACTTTATTTCAAAAAAGAAAGGGCAAAAATGAAATTTGATTTATTACTTTGTTCAAATGGACATATATTTTGGGGCATCAAAAAGTCTAATCGCGGACACATGAATTGTGACAGATGGAGCATAATATAACTATGTAGTTTAGCAAATATAATTTCTAAAATTTGAGTGGGGCCTGTGACCTGCATGCCATTTTCCTCCCCCTGCTCATATAGCCACTCGTCCTAGTGCTCCAAAGCCTTCTCTACCAATATTGGAATGGGCTCTATCACCAAGTGTGTGTCACCCACAACAATGTGTGTGGTGAGGTTCCTGAAATATCATGTAGTTAGCGGTGCTCCAAGAATATTGAATAATTCCTCCTAACAAGACGTATTAAATTAGGCACAAGTCAAAGTAGTTACTGACAATAATTTGATGAGATCGAAGTTTGAAGAGCCATTTTTCACTATTCAAACTTGAAAAGAAAGAGAGCGCTACAACAAATGGCATAACAAGGATTTTTTTTCTTCAGTGAAACGGAGATAATATAAAAACTTAGCAGAGCAAGTTATTGGATATTTAATTCCTACAGTATCATCCTGAAGTTGGCCAACATAAACACAAGGGCATAAACTAAAGTACTTAAGTTCAACCTACTTAAATTGAAATCTTCTTTCGCTAATAGAAGCTGATTTTTTTTTGTATTTTTTCTGAGATATTTTTAAAAATATTTTGTTTAAAGTCATAATTTTTTTTTCTGATTCCTTTCATCAAGACGAACAAATAATTCACAAAACTAACAAATGCGAAGTTTTTTTTTTTTTTTTTTTAAATAAAGACAAAACAAAAGGCCAAGATATTTTTTTTGGGGGACAACTAGGCCTAAATCTGCTACTCTTTCCGTCCACACTTGGCAAATCTCCGGCACATTACATTGGGTCACCAATGTCCTGCAATCACAAATCAAAGCGCTCATTAATTAATGTCAATAATATAACAAGTTTGCTAATTCATGTAGGGTGTCTTTTGTTTTCAAATATATATACCTAGTTTAGGTTTGGTTTTGGTACATCGATCTCTTGGAGATATTATATATAGCACTTCATTAGTTTAAGAAAAAACAATAATACTACCTCCTTTTGGTTTACATGCATCTCTTGGTTCCAATCATATGGCCAGCGTTACATAATTAATTAAAGTAGTACTATATTAAGAAACCAGCTAGCTCCCTTTTCGTCTTTTTTGGTCTCCAAAAACCTGGAAAATTAGATCTCAAATGTCCTAATCATTACATGCATTAAAAGAAGCTTTCTCTGGATCTATGATGATTAGGGTCTTGTCTAAACTCATTTACTGGTAATTAAGTAATGTTTATCAAGCAGGTTAAGCCTCATCCTCTTTTCCAGCTTAAGGTCAACTGATATCGGATTTTGTTTTGTTTTTTTGCCTATTTTTGATTGGCTAACCACCCAATCCCCTGTCCCTTTCTTGCCCAACTTTTATTGGATTATTTTGTTGCTCTTAGCAAAATTTTAAACAGGCAAAAGTGAATGTATGTGGGGCACCTTTTAAAATTTCCCATTTTTTGCTGATATTGTTTTGGATCACATTGCTTATTAATTTGCTTCTTAATTTCTATAAATAAGTGAGAAGTAAGATAAAAATAAACAAGATCGTTTGATGTTGTTTTTTTCCAAAAGTTTTTACACCAATTTAAATATCTCATTGAGAAGAAATAATTGGGGTAATTTTTTTTAAAAATGAAGCTCATAAATACAACATTTTTTGTGTGCAAAATGTACAATTTCCCAACAAGGGCGAGTAATTTGGACGGAGGGAGTAGCATATTATTGAACAAGTAAATGCTTCGCCGACTAAACAAGCTCAAGTGTTTACGTTTAGTTTAGTTTAGTTTAGTTTGCTATGTTTTTGATCTTATAAATTATTTCTAATGAAGAACCTCACTGAAAACATTACTTTATGGAAAAAAATTATGTTGATTGTTTGAATGTTCTTGAAACGCATCTATGTTGCAAAAAATAGATTCCGATTCACTATTTTAGACTTATTTTCTACCATTATTATCAATAAATTCGCGTTTTGTAAATACTAGCTATCACATAATATCCTAATCGGTATATTCATTAAATTAATGAATATAGTAGTAATTAACACTTCCTCTTCTGCACGCGTGCGCACCCGCTGCCCACTGGGAGTGACGACGACCCCATTACAATTGCCCCCATTTAAATATTCAGAAACTCTATCCTACCGCTCTGTTATCTCACTATTTAAAAGTGTTTTAAGCGATCCGAATTTTAAAAGAACTTATACGGGGAAGAATTTGATTCTTCCCTGAAAGAGTTCTTTTAAAATCTGCACCACTGTTTGCCGAGACAGACGATAAAATTGAGCAGTACGGTGGAGCAACGGTAAAACAGCGGTGGGCGTCTATATATTTGAAAGAGATTTTAGCAACCCTCTCATCCATAAAAACATGCAAGGACAAAGGATGAAAGAACTTCGACTCCATGAAAGTGGCGTTCATGAGATAAGATCAGATCAGATCATTACCCTCTCCTGTCATCACTAGAATATCTTCACACTTATTATTAATTCCCAGAAGATACTAAATTATAGAGTAGTACCCAAACATGTCAAGATACTACTGTATATAGAAGAGTATGATGCTTTGTTGACTTGTGGTACGTTGCAGGGGTGGGCATCGTGTCGTGTTCGTGTGTCAATTCATGTTTCATATCTTTTTGGATTCGTGTGAAAACACCTGTTAACATAAACGTGTCAAAATATCTTGACACTAACTCAATCTGCTTAAAATCGTAGTGTTCGGGTCGATACTATTAAGATTCTTTTATTTTTTTTAATATTTACATAGAATTATATACTTTTCAATCTTTTGAACGAACTGCTTATTTGATTCAATAACAAACTGAAGACATTTTCATTACCATCATAATCATAGAAATGATAAAACCGGCCAAATCATGACATTGAAAAATGCCTCAAGTCGCAATTAGACATAGGTCTCAAAATTAAATAGTTTTTTACAGTACGATTTTCAACTAAAATAATAATAAAAACACCAACAATTATAGAACAAGTCTATACAAATTTTAAATTAAAAGAATAGGCCTAAATAATGAAAAATAATAATTCCAATAAACCTAAATAAATTTGGACTCTTTAACATGGAAACTCAAGTGAATAAGTGATTAAGAAATTAGATATTCAATTAGTTTTAATTTAAAAAATCTCTAATGGGTTCTAATAGTATAAATGTCTTATCTTTCCATAATTATATTAATATGTTTCTATACACATTAACCAAGCTTTTGAAAAATCAAATCTCCAACTAATTAGGAAACTCAAAAGAATCAAACCTAATCGTGTCATGTCGTGTTTTAGTTGTGTTATTTCGGGTTAACGCGTCGACACGAAAAATTAAACAGTTATCCGTATCCTTATCGAGTTACGTGAGTCAAATTTGTGTTTGACTCATTTAATTATCGTGTTGGCGGGTTGTGTCATACTTGTGTTCGTGTCAAAAATGGTCTATCCAAACCCTCTAACTTCGTGTCGTGTCCAAAATTCCCACTCCTAATATGTTGTACGTATATTCAAGATTAATACTTGAAGAGAGAAACTTATTCACGGTACAGTCGTCAACAAGTTCTTTATAGCAGCAATCAATCGCGACTCTCCAAAAGTGTTTTGGACAGTTGTAGACACCTCCCCGAAGGGGCATCACCATGCAGATATTTTTGCTACATGCATGTTTCATCCATATGAACCCAAAATCATGAATATTCCCATGGTTAGAAACATCGCCACACGATAATGGTTACCAACAAATAGAGTCGTAACTTAGTTTATTGAAACTAAGAAAACAAGTAAAGATTCCCGGGTACGGAAGCCAAAAATATGATAAGGGGAATGTGTTAGGCACCCTCTTCGTCCGATCGCAAGACCGGCCCATAATCATTCAACACAAGACTAATATTTGCTTTATTTAACTTCACAATTAAACCAATTATTTAAGCCTTTAAACAATCTCTAAGTGATCTAGGACAGCAAGTAAATCGCATGCGTCAAAATAACAGAGAAATGTAGTTTGTCCCATTAGATGGATTTCTCGGCCAACAAATGGATTTTGCGGCTGAAGAATCCCATTGGATTATTATTTTGGCCAGCTAAATGAACTATCGGCCGATGTTCTTCCTCACATCAGAACACAAATCTACAAATTAAAACATGTAAATAATTCGAACTGTAAAGTCTCGCAATTTGGTTGCTAGGGTTTGAGTTTGGATCAAACTGTAATAGAACGTTCCAGAATTCTAGGCAAAACAATCTAGCGGCCGCCCAATGGATGTAGCGGCTGAGGAATTCATCTTGCGGGCGAGGAAATAATCTCTCTGGGAGATTTGAAGTGACAAGATTCCATGGGAGAAAGAAGGAAGTAGCGGTCAGCACATCAATCTGGCGGCCAACAAATCAATTCCACCTAAAAATTGTATTTCTATCTAAAAAGGCTTTTTTGGCTCTGGATTGGGTCATCTAAGAGCATACACAGTGGAATAACCAAAATTATAGAGTTGCTAAAGTTAGCAATGTTTTCTCAAAAAAATGCTCACAGTGACATAACCAAACTTAACAACTTCTTAGTAACTCATCAAATTTTGGCCATTAGATAATCAAAACTAGCAACCTTTTGCCAATAACCAAACCTTCTCTCTCTTACATCTCTCTCTCTCTCTCTCTCTCTCTCTCTCTCTCTCTCTCTCTCTCATTTTTAAAAGAAGTTTATGTTTTTTTTTTGCAAAAACAGTAAAACTATTTTTTGTTAATTTTTTTTAAAACTGTCTTTTTTTTAAAAACTGTTATTTTAATAAAATGTATTTTTTTCCAAAACTTTTTTTTACAACTTTTTCAGAAAATTGTTTAATATGGTGACAATTTTTAGATTTTTATAGGTTGAAAGGTTGATGTGGCAAATTTTGATTATGCCATTGTGAATATCTACATTACTAACCTTAGCAACCTCTTAAATGGATAACCAAAAGATGATGTGGCAACTTTTGATTATTCATTTTTGATTATTCCACTGTGGATGCTCTAAGTGACTAAAAGTACTCACAAGGTCCCTCGGGCTCACTAGAAGTCAATCAAAAATCACTTATTCTATTCATCATCGGAATGGTTCCCAAGGTGGGACCCGAAATACTTGTTTAGTCAAATTGGGGTGTCTACAACTGTCACGATTGGTTCCATAAACAATTATTCACGGCTCCGCCGTTAAAAATATTTTTTCATACTTGAAATGGTGTAGGGAAGCAATAGCTGCAATATTTTTAATTTAAGGTTGACCAACTTGACTATTAGAAATTTACCCGCCGATCAACTAATCATAAGCATGCTAATAAATTGTAGGACAAATTGTGTATAGAAATTTATGATTTAGCAATTGCCTAGTTGAGTTGGTACGTGGAATTATCCTCCTACCCTCCTTCAAAACCGAAATTTATGATTGTGATGAAAGAAGTTTGAATGTATGCGCCGATTGTGGAGGTCTTCTACTCTCTTCGATCTCTTGCTTTTACATTTGCTAAGTTCAAGTGGAAACTAAAAAATCATCGAGCGGGAGAGTAGGGACCTACCCTTTTTTTTTTTGGTAGCCCACAAATTAAGTGCATTTTGTTTGGTAAGTTACTTTTATTTTATTTTTTCTCTTTTTGATAATGTGGAACCGAAACTAGCATTTACTTCAGTGGTAGTGAACGTGTATACTTAAAAAAATGAAAAGACGGACTACATTATGGATATTTATCGACTTTCGAATAAAATCAAGTAACATATTGAGAATTATAATAAATGATATTTTTCATATGTAAGTAGAGTACAAATTAAAAAAGAGTAATTTTAATTTATTCTCTACTAAAGTGAGGTATATCATGAAACATGATTTTTTCAAGTGCTTTTCTTTCTTCGATTTGATGTAAGTGCCATAATTTAAACAAACTTTCGATAAAAGACAAAGTTTGAAGTTTGATTTTTGCTAGTATACTTAATTATGTTCCCGAATATTTCACTTGACCCATTAGATTTGGGTTTGGAATATTTTTTTTGACCTCTTTTATTAAAGAAAAACTAGAGTACTAAACACTCCTCTACAAAAGAATGATTTTTTAGTAGTGGTGGGCCTATATAATTTAGGAAAAAAAAGTTATTTTTAATACGACAATAGCACTTTCGCAAACTATTGGCGTTGCGACAGCCACCACTTGTTTCCATTGACTCCATCCTTGACTATAACCTTACGTAACGTGACCGCACCATAAACTTAAACTTTCTTCCCCATCTGTTTCACACAAACTTTTCACCGTGATAATTGTGGCACATAATGATTCATTTGTCTAATGGAAATCAAACGAGACATTTGATACCTGTAAGACAGGTTTGCTATTTCTTGAATCCATAAGTACTGATTTAGTTCTTGATTTACCACAAAACAGAACTAATCCGATCCAAACTCATCCCTAGTTTGCTAGTGAAGCCAACAAATTCAATTCTTATGAATACAGTTGTGAAGAGATATGCTTTGTGTCATGTCCACAAAATGATTGCTATTATCTGTGGCTATCGCAGGCAGTAGCTACCACCCATTAAATAGCACCCTTCTTCTATTAAAAATATTCATATTTTTTTTTCATCAGGAACCATATGATATGGCCCACACAATGATGTTAAACTTGGGAGAATGGCCATTAGAGGAAGGTCAAAACTAAAATCATGGAGACAACTTCTAAATTCAGCCACTGGGTGTGTATATTTTTGCACTCATGTCTTTAACATTAACAAATTAGCTTTGATTTTGGTGGATTTGTCTGTTCACCGCATAAGAGTAAAATACCTCACATCCACGCAAACCCTAATTTGCAAGTAATTGCTAAGTCAATGGGGGAAGCAAAGTGTAAACTAGAGCGTGCGACGGTCTCCCTAAACTATTAAAAACTCTTTTGGTACTGTAACATTAGTTGTGAATATGTTCTTCAAATTATAAGATTCATGTTTCAAATTAACATAGAAGCTATTTCGTAATTATTGTTAGTCATTGTCGTGTCATGTATATTTGCCACCTCCAACTTAAATTTGAGTCAAATCTTGAAACCCTTCAATAAATTGTTTGAATGATTAAATGCTCACTCGTGAATTGTTGGATCACACTACACCAAATAAAGCGTGGAGGTGGGGTGTGAAATAATTGCTGTTTCTCAAATGGGCTCAATAACAAGAAATTAGCCTCTTTTCACAAGCATGCACAATACGGTAGTTAATGCCATGAGTAGGAAAAAATCACTCTACATGCATCACGTGTCATTTCTCCACGCCCGTTACCTTAATCGCGACGCGCATTTTGCAGACCACGACTCTGTTCTCTGCGTAAGCGTTGGCTCCGGAGGACATTTCTTCGAGTCGCGCGGTGCTCCAAGAACGCCGAATAATACCCGAGTGAGTGGCTGGCTCTTTTGCTTTGATTTTATGGTGACATGACTCCTTGATATATACTCCATTGATATTGAGATTGGGATTGATATTGTTCCTTAAGGTATATATATATATATATCTATAAAGTTGGGTAAAGCCTAAACCCTATATATGTCTCTCTCTCTCTCTCTCTGAGTAGTGATTTGTGTGGTTAACACTAGGTCTAAACTTGTGTATGCTTTGTGGGTTGCACATGAGATGGGATGAGGGGGGAATGACTAATGAGGGACCCTTCATGGGCCGAAGCCTTAGATTGGCAAAAAGTTGTTTGGATTATTGCACAAATTTTGTGCTTTTGGCCGACAAACATCTCCCATCTTTTTTACTTGTCTAATCCAAGCCACTATTACTGGATGTAAACTAACTGTTGAACGGAGTAGTGTCAAGGAACTTGTCCTTATTCTAGCTAGCACCACTAAAGCCCCCTACGTTGCTATCCTTTATTAGAGCATCTAAAATAAATCTATATAACGACTTAGATATATTAATACGAAAATAAAGTACCAACGAAACAAAATACTACTACTATAGCAATTACAAAAAAAATAAAGAAAAATCCCGTGAAATCAGACGCCGGACCTGGACCCAGCAGTCACGCTCGTGAAAGTGGGTGGAGTGGCCAAGCAAGACCCGCACCAACCTAGACTTGCAACCAACTTGAGTTAGACCCGCAACCAACTTGAATTTGTTCTCGGCTGAAGGATTATTACTGAATCCGCTGCCTACAATATAACGGTCGTTATTTGAAACCCTAATAGGAGCACAAAGTAAGCGTTACTGTGCTGCTCGATATTATACAGTGAGAAGCCGTTTTGGCTTTTATCGCTAGATGATAGACTCAAAATATCCGGAGTCAAGAGCAAGATGTTGCGTTGCGCAGATCAACATAACAAATCCCAGGAGCAATATTTTGCGTGTTCAAGTCATCGCCAATATTACAGTTTATTATGAGGGTAATGCTACATACACACGTACAGAGTCTTTACAAAATTTTGAAAAGGAAAGATCTGGCTAGCTATCTGTAAATTACAGAACTCTTCATTTCAAGATGAAAATATCCACCAGTGTGCTTCCTTCTTTGGACTACTTTTGTGCCAAAAGTTTTAGGAGCATAACATTTTCGGATTTTCCTCATATTGTTGTCAAGTGTAGCGCAAATTCTGTTCAGAGACTTGAACTAGAGTTCCTTTTTTCTGAACAGCTCTTGAACTAGAGTTCAACCAACTACCCTGAGTTGATGGATTTGCATAGACGTATCTTTTCCCTCAATAATTTTCTCCTAATGCCGGCCGCCTGTGTTATTTTTTTTGTATGGGAAAATGTTGATGAAAAAAATGAAATGGACAACGAGCCGTGGGTACAGAATTATTCAAATTTGGCTAGCGAATTTGATGAGATTTAAAAATGCGTTTAAATATACATCATTAATCATCAAATCGATCTCCAATAAATTTAACTCTCAGTTAATCGCAAAACAAATTGATTAGAGTAACTTGGTCTTTTTCTGTTGTTTTACAAGCTTATCCAAACGAGGTTTACCCAAAAAAAGGTTATCCGAATGAGTATCTAGTAATTCAATTTTGCTTTAAAACTTAATTGGATATATATCTTCGAGCTTTGACTTATTTAGCATTTGAATCAATCTCAAACAAACTTTTAACGGTCTGAATGTAAAATCAAGCTTTGAGTAGATAATTAGTTTATTTAACAGCTTTATTTGACAAAAGAAAACGAGAAGAAAAAAGTTGACACGTGTGAAAACTATTTTTTGTCGATTATTAGTCGACAAAGAAAATACCAAAATACAACCATTTTTTTTTTCTTTTTTTGTAGATTGTTGGCTTCTAATATATGTTTGGAGGATCTAACAAGAACGATTATAATTGTGCAGTTCTTTCAGGAATCTGATGCATTCAGGAATCTAATTCCAATACGTACCAAACACCTAGAGAATCTCTTCTGGTGTGGAAATGAAGACAACAGTTTCAAACGATCCCTGCCCACTTGTTTTCTGTCAACCAAAATATGGATTTCTCCAATTATATTGTACGTACTTCTACTTTTCACTGCAAATACATTATGGTTTCAACAAATCGAATCAACCATACCAAGTCTTGTGCAACAATCGATTGGGGTAGGCTACATGAAAGAAAAAGCAAAACAAACAGTTCACTATGAAAAATCTTGATATGAAAATTAAGAAACAAAGCAATCGCATACGTTGTGATAATGTAGAGGTCCGGCCTCAAAAGCCAACTTCCACTGGCAAAAAATGGAATCAGTATCCAAAAAAGGAGAAGACAACGAACCCTCTAGATTCAAAATCCCTTGAGCTCCCAAAGAAACCATTTTACATAGAGTACCCCAGAATAACATGGAACGAAAAGACCCACTACAAGTGAACAAGCCGGATATGAGCAAATCACGAACAGATTATTAAGATTAATTGTCTAACTTGAGACACCTATAACAACATATTAAAAGGGCACAAATACGTCCAACAATATGACATTATGGCATTTCTCACTTGTTCTCATGTGAAGAACCATCACCCTCAAAGATCATGTGTCAACCCTGGCTCCCTGGCATATCTTACCTGTCACCCATTTGCCAGTCCAAAGTTGCAAATTATTGAGGAATAAAAACTGGAAGCACATAGCTGTAATTTCGGTAACTTAGCAACACAACAAAAACTGTGAATACAACACATAAAACCAAACAAGGATCAAATCATTCGGGGAAACAGGAAGAACATAAAAGAAATTGTCATCATCAATTGTAATAAGAGAGACAAGAATCAAATCATTTGGGAAAACAGGCAAGCACAAAAAGAATTTGTCTATGATATTTCTCATAGACAATCTTAGCCTTTGTCGTCAACAATAAAACCGCAACCCATCTAAAAGTATCGCATAGCACTTGACCTGCAAGCTCTTGGAGGTATAGACAACAAGCTTCTAAACCCATAACGAGTTGTCAAGGGATACACAAGGTTTAACCCAGAAAAGTAAGTAGATGACAAAAGGACCCCAGAGCGAGTAGCTGGCTTAAAACTTTTGGATAACCACCGAATTCGCAAGACCAGCTTGCTCTATCGTTTGAGATGGATCAGTGAGGGGCTTGGGAGGGAATCCGACAGCCTGCAGCTGATAATTCCTGGTTCCAACAGACCTCGATGCATCAATGAAGGCACGGATATCACCTATCGTATGGTGGTAGTTGAAATTTGTAACCATGCGGGTCCCATCGGCCAACCTGAGTTGAATTGATGTTGATGGCAGAGTTTGATCCACTACTAGGCCCATGGAAGGGGTTGGAGCAGAATTGAGAAGGGTTGGCTCGGGTGCCACTGGTGTTGTGCTTCCACCCAGAGTTCTTCCCACTCCCTGAAACGGAGTCTGATGCTTCTCAGGTTCCTGCGAAAGAATTCAAAAAGAAAAAGAAACTTGTGATTGAAAGAGGCCAATGGACGTAGAAAGACCATATAGGAAGGTAATAGCCAGGGTGACCCACTTAGGCTATGTTCACATAGATGTGGATCTATGCATTTATGACCTCCAGGCTGTTCTAGTTCTCATTTAGTGTTTCTTTTGTTGCTTTGGCAGTTTGGACATGCCATTAGTATTGTGATATACTAGTTTTTTTGCTAGAGTCAAGGGAAGGTTTTTGCTGGAGTCAAGTAAGGGAAGGCTACCAAGACTCGTTTCTGTTTGAACAGATATTAAGGCTCATTGGCTAACATCTTATTAAAGGGCTTGAATTGTCTTATCCCACCATTTTCTCCAACAAATTTCATACAAAGAAAGTACTCAGCCAACTTCTTAATTCCTATTTATATGAAATAATCAATGACTAATAACTGTGTACCCTTTCCAAATTGGATCCATATCTGCATAGCCTCAATTATAGGTTTGACCGGTCTGACCCTGAGATATACATCCATGTGCGTGGGTCCGAACGTAACATAGCTATTAGGAAGCTAATAGTGTCATTTGACACCACCAAAGTTTAAAACCTAAATATGATAATTTTAACTGAAATGGGATATTGAATTAATTTTGATCCTATAATTTGATTAAATATATAAACGAAACAAGGGTTAGGGGCCAAATAAGATATTGTCAACATCTGGTACTGGTAGTATATAAAGTATAAACTTACGAGGGGTAAGGAAGGTGAAACCAAAATAAACAAAAAATACAGTACTACATTCAGCCTTAGTTTCACAAAACATGGTTTAGACTTCTGAAAAAGGAGAAAAAAATTGAATGATTTGAAGTTAATCATTGATTCATTTCCATTAACAATTTCCCTAAATGAAATTGATTTGACACAAGTTAGCCCGCGGAAAAAGAAAAAAGAAAAAGAAAAGAAACATTTTGGATGGCCCATTGATAAAACTTCCAGGTGTTGCCACCCAGTGATAATATGCATTTACAAATTTAGAGTGCAATTTTGTTCACCTTCCTTAAAAGAGGGTGAACATTACCCTCTCTCCCATTGGTTGAAATGGTGTGGACCACACCACAAAGTGATGTTATGCTTATCATGCAATACACTTTTGTGTAAGCATGACATCACTTTATGGTAGGGTCCATATCATTTCAACCAATAGGAATGAGGGTAATGTTCACCCTCTTAAGTGGAGGGTGAACAAAACTCAACTCATTTACAAACCCTTTCCATAAAAAACTACATCAACAAGAAAAGGCTGCCCAAGTAGTTTGTATGGTCCATTTGTTGGATGCCTAGCCCACCTTGCAATTTTGTTTTCAAACAAGGAGCATATTGTATGGCATGACCCAACATCTATAAAATAAGATGTCAGAAACATACGTCCCAATTAAGAAGTTAGAGTAGAAATAAGGACTCACCGGACAATTCTCATCCCTTCTAATAAGATTAACGTGAACTGAGGACCTCTTATCAGCAGGCTCAAGCTCTTTTGGACACTCTGACTTTCTAATGCTCTGCAGTGAAAAAAACACAAACTCATTAACAGAAAAGACCATCAATACTAACACCACAATGAATAATTCAGGCGATGGAAGTTATCAAAACTAAGAACCACAACCGTATATTTTCAAGCAACAGATTCTGATCAAAGCTACAAAGTACAAACGCTGCATTCAGCAAATACGGTGGCTCAACATCCTTATTGAGACTATCCGCAGTGAGTTCATCTCATTATTGAGACTATAATTCTTGGTTTGGCTCTGGAGCACTTCACCCATACATTTTAAGATAGCTACTTTGCCACCATGTGGTTTGACTAAAAGCACAATGCTATGTGAGCACACTGCGAAATGGCCTTACTAATCTCTCTGATTTTGTTTCCATCTTCTACCTTTTCTTCCTCTGTCCACTGATAGACATATCATGCCCTCATTACTGCAGTCATTACTAAGTATGCGAACAAGTGTGCTACATTGCATTATTCTAACGTGTATGCATATACATAATATGATGGATTTACAACACATATAAACACAATTAGTTTGAATTGATTACATACTTGAATGGAACAGCAATCCCAGTGTGTTCGTTTCAAGGATGAAGTGGGACATGTTTCAAACTAGTGCATTCTACTCCCTTCTTCAAAACTCGTAGTCTTAAATGTCTACAAATGAGACCTAAGTCACAAAGCCCAGCAGCCCACTGATATTTTCCCACATCAAGTAGCTATGGGCCTATGGCTTTTCCAGGGAGGTCATTGTGAGCACACTACTGCTGAAGTGTCAGGTTGGCAAGCAAGGGGAAGGGAGGGTGAGACGCAGGGGGCTGGTGTTAGGGTTGTTCGGTTCAGATTGATTAGAGAGAAGAAGTGTTATTATATTTTTGTGTGGGTGGTTACTTAAAGCGTTTTCTTTATTATCTTGCTTACTCTTACCTCCAGGAAAGGTGCATTTTCAGGATCATCCAACCTCCTCAAAGGGCCATCATTTATTGTAAAGCCATTCCTCCAGAAAACTATGTTGTGAATGACAGCCTCAGGCTGCTGTGGAGCAGATGGTACTGATTCCCCTGAGAGTAATCTTCCTGTTCCAGTAAAACTTCTTGAACTTGAAGAGGGATTAAGGTTCTCAAGGGGCCCTTCTACTGCACCGAGCTGTCTTGCTTGATTGAAAATTGCATCCACGTCATTACCCTTTGATGGATCTTGGACAAGCATACCACTGCGAATGTTGCGAAAATAACCATAGAGTAAAATCAATGAATAGTCAGAAACATGCTGTCAACAACTGGAGGCTTTTTGGCAATGATCAAATACACAAGTCCCACAATCCACAGAGAAATGACTACAATTCTTTTTACACCATGCTCATAACATTTCCAAACAAAAGGTTTCCAATTATTGAAGTTCCACAGAAGCAGGAGGAAGACGAAGGACGTGACATCAAGTTTCAGGACAAACTAAATGAAGGCCAATGGCAGCAGGGACTAAAACAGCTGCCAAAAAGATGACCCAATCTGGTCACCATAGCACAAGAAGACTGGTATGAGAGAGAGAGAGAGAGAGAGAGAGAGAGAGAGAGAGAGAGAGAGAGATAGAGATAAACAACCAAATCGAAAAGCGAATTTTGGAAGGCATCAGCAAAAGCGAATTTACTATTTGGGTTGTCTGACTGTTTTCATAAGGGAGCAATTTATTTAAAATTTTTGTATTTAAATGACCACAACTGCCTAACAGGATATCCAAAAATAAACAAATTAAAAAACCCCTTAACATCTCACGAAGCATTGTGCTACTAATGCATCACCCTGTCCGGATACGAGTTTTTCTCAGATATGGAGAAACGATGGAAATAGAAAGAAATTGGACGAAGACCTTGAAGAATCAAAAGTTTTGTTCTACAAGGAATCAAAGTCTTAAATACTGCAGCTTTTCGGTTTTGGCAGCTTTAATTAAGATTTCGCCAGATGAATATCACAACATTAGTACTTTAATGTACTGCATTGCAGGAAGTAGAAGCTGCTTCTACATCTCAACTCACTATCAACCCCAAATACTTTGACCATTTAATGTACTGCATTGCAGGAAGTAGAAGCTGCTTCTACATCTCAACTCACTATCAACCCCAAATACTTTGACCATTAAAAGTACTCCCTCTGTCCCATAAAATTGGTCCCCTACGAAACTACATGCAATTTTCAAACTTAAAAATAATTTATTTATTAAAATTTTGTTTTTTTTTTTGGCACTGTTCAAAAGATCTCATCAAGATATAGATCAAACAAGATCCATATTGCATAAAACATTATTTTTAAGATTAAAAATTGCACGTAGTTTAGTACGGGACCAACTTTATGGGACGGAGGGAATAGAAGCTACCTCAACATCTCACCTCACAACTGATCCCAAATATATTTGACCTTTTCAAGAATAAGATTTAAGTAATGTCAACTCGTCAAGAAAAATATTAAAATGACAATACCCAACACTCAATGCTACAAGTGCCACTGAACACATACTCCTTAAATGGCAGGAAGTTCAAAATTCAAATATTGTGTGGACATAAGAATCCTATTTTGCATGAGATACGGAGCAACAAAATATCCAAGCCCAACCTCAAAATGAAACGTGCTCATGAAATTTTGTAAGGCTTCTAACAGATCAAACGGAGGAAAAACTAAAATACCAGGGGGAAGAATAATCGACCATTAGTAGGATTTTCAACGGAGCTATTTCGTCATTCACTCTTTTTTTGGGGGGGTTAGTAATTTCTTATATAAACAACACCAGACAAAGATGGCTCTGGAAACCCCAAGAACAGACATCACAGAACACAAAAACAACTGAAACCACAAGAAAAAACTACACCATCACAACACAAAACCATAACACCATTAGACCAAGCAAGAGGCTATACAGACCACACCTCCATCACTTTTTTTCCATTCAGGAGTACTTTTAATATTATTCCAGGAACTTAAAACAAGCGCTGATATCCCCTCTTATATTTCTCAGCACAACATGCCTATCCCCCCTCTTAGCTGGGAAAATCCTAGCATTTCCTTCCCCCTTGTTTGGTAAATAGATGCAGAGAAAATCAACTTGATATAGGAGAGTTCAAGAAAGAGTCATTGCTACCCCTCTGGATCATCCATTCCATCACCTGCTCAAAAGCCATAGGCCTCCTTACAAACCCACGTTGCTCCAACAAGTTCTGCCACACCCATCCAGAAAAAGGGCACACGCAAAAAATTCTCATTCATAGTATTCCACGAATTCTTCCATTATCTCCACCAAAACAGCCACAAGCAAGCTCACAACTGGACTTTGTTTTGGCACCTATTAGTCAACTACCCTACTCTCCTCACTCAATCAGGGGGCCCCGAATTCAGGCAGAAACCATGGCATCCAACATTTAAGTTAATAATCGTCTTCACTGCCTCCCTTGATATGTCCACACACACCATCCACCTACAATCATACTTCAAACCACCTTATTATTGGGAAAACTGTCGAACCTCAAAGCCCACGAAGTTTTTTTTTTTTGATAAGTAAATAATTTTATAAAAGAAGACATTAAGGGAATGTCACCACCCATATACAATCAAAGCCACGAAGTTAACTCATCTCCTTTGACAGACAATCCCAAAAACATGGAGATGGATGGTTCCTTCAAGTCTCCCAATCTGCCTAATTCATCTAGCCTTCTTAAATGAGGTTAACTCTTCGTGACCTGTTTAACACTTTCATAAGACAAAGGGCAAGAAATTCTCCACAAGTAGGCTGTGTGACCCGTTTAACACTTTTATAAGACAAAGGGCAAGAACCTCCCCGCAAGTGGGCCATGGGATTGGGCCCCCACGTTAGTCGAGGTGCGTGTAAGCTAGCCCGAACACCTGAGTTATAAAAAAGACAAAAGAAAGAAAGGGCAAGAACCTAGCCTATCTACAAAAAAAAAAAAACCGAAGAGCACACCCAGTTGCCTAATCTAAGAATGACCACGACAGCACATTACAAGATCCAATGCGAATCTTCAAACGCATAAAGATCCAATACACGTTGCTAAACAGAAAACAAACTACAGCATAACGATCACATTTTCCCTCAACAAATCACCTAAACAAGCTCAATTTTCAACTCAAACGCAACCTGTAACACTACAATCCTCATATACAGACAACAATTCTTAGCAGTTAGCAAACAAACAAGGGCAACTAGTCAAATGAGTATTTTAAACTCGCCAAAGGACAAGAATGGACCAAATTGAAAGGAACTAGGGTTAGAGATGTGAACCTTTTCTCACCACCGGTGTAGTACTCTTGAGGGGCATCGTCGTCGCTGTCTGAGTCGTGACCGGAGGGCCGGTTCAAATCGGAGAGGGTCCGGATGCCGCCGGTTCGACTGGTGGAGGGTTTCGCGGGTTTCTTGTCCCGAGATGCCATCTCCGCCCTGCCCAATTGAATTGCTAGAGAGAGAGAGAGAGAGAGAGAGAGAGAGAGAGTGGAGGTTTTACCCAAGAGGAGAGAGAGTACGATCCTTGGCTTCGCGCTATGGCTGTTGGCTATTCCTAACCCTTCTAGTCTAGGCATGTGGGCCAGGAGTTCTAATTGTTTTAGTAATTTCTTTTCAAGTTATTCCTCCAAGCTCCTTTTTTATTCCTTTACTCTGATTAATCAAAATCAACTGATGGAGAAAAAAAAAAGGAAGAAAAAGAATCATATCAGTATGTATGACCCAGCCAATGAGATGTTCTCGACATGACGATTCTATTTTTATATTTACGATAAAAAAAAGCATGAAGTTAGTTTTCACCGTCATTTGCAGAATTCAAAAAAGGTTAAATCTCATGAATAGTTAATCAAATTTTGATCGTGTAGATGTAATATTTAAAATGCTTAATAGCATTAAGGAAATAGATTTTGTGGAATCGACAACAATAAGTAACACTCATAGAATATTATATAACATCATCATCTGTGCACTTAAAAAAATTTAATTCCGATTAATTGTTAGTTGATTCTTGACCGCGTAAATAGAGTGTCTCGACACAAGAAAGGGATATGGCAAATGGGTTCCCAGGAATCCACGATAGTGAATAATGCTACAAAATAGTTCATAGAACACGTTCTTAAAATCTAACTAATATTTAAAGAAAATATAACCAACTTTTAAAGAATAGAGGCGCATGGGGCTCAAGATATCAAAGTAATAATAATGTATTTCATAAAACAATATTGGCAGTATCAATATATTTCGTTTTAGGATCATAACTAATGAATCGAATGAATTTTAAAAATATAGTGATAAAACTTAGATACCATTAATGGAGGTAACTGGCATTTATGATTAAATAGAAATTGAACGAACTCAAATACTTTACAAGGTTATAAGGAAATAAAATATGACAAATATTGTAAAGGCAACCACTGAATGAAATGGACAGCGCTTACAAGCTAATACTACTACACAATATAACTAAACATGCAAATCCATTTTGATAAAAACTAGTAATAAAATATGATCGTGGAGGCGACTAAGGATGGTAGTTTGTTGTAAATCTTATCTTTTCCTCTTAATATTATCAGAAAGTCTACAGCCACCGCACACTGTGTGGGGCCCACTCCGGGCCTTGCACGGATGATCAGAGCCGTTCAATAATTTAAAAAAAAATTGAGTGGACATTGCGGAACATCAGCTCGATCCGATTCCGATATATATAGATGCTCGGATCAAGCTTTTCATCTTTGGAAAATCGGAAAAAATGGAAAGATTAATTTTCTGATGTACAGAAAGATGAGAAGGTTGATCCGAGCACTTACACATATCGGATCGAGCTGATGTTTCTCGATACCCACTTGGTTTTTTTTTTTTAAATTATTAAACGGCATGGATCATCCGTGCGAGGCCCGGAGTGAGCCCCACACGGCGTGCAGTGTCCGGCCACTGCTCTAATATTATACTTAATTATTATAAAGCCACTGATAGAGATGAAAAGGAAACTTACATTTTATAATTCGTTGCGATATTAGTTTAAAAAGTTCTACCAATTGTGTAGGCACCACACTTGTCGTTATCATTATTGTTTTTTTTTGGAAAGTTTAGATCTTATTACCAACCAAAGAAGGAACAACCTTGGACCCAACCAACCAATACAATCAGGAAACTAACCTTCCTATCAACAAGGAAAGAAATAAGGGAACTATACAATCATTCTACAACCACAAACACATTTACATTGGGATCCACACATTCCATCTTCAATGTGTGTGAACCCCACCAAAAGATGTGAGTGTGTGTAAAGTGTGTGCATAAGTGTTTGTTGTTGTATAATTTTTGACAACCATATAGTTCTTAAAGCAAAACTGGAAATTCTCCACACGCCTCCAAATCCTAAGGTTGCTCACTGAAAGCTCCATCATGTTCCAGCCACAAAGACAAAGCTCGAACATTCTCCATAATCTGATCACGGACCACCTGCCAAGACACTCCTTTCTGGTTGAAAATTCTGCAGTTTTTCTTTCACTCCATAAATGGTAGATGGTAGCCGCAAGAATCAGCTTGAAAATTGTACTATCAACAGATTTCTTTCTGTAAAAATGTACAGACCAAGGAATCTCTTCCTTCATCATCAAGGGAGGCCTATCAATAGTTGGCTCCAGATTCCAGCAGCAGGAGGACAACTGAAAAATAAGTGGTCATGGGATTCTTCTCCAATTCCACATAGCACACAACTGGAATCCGATACAACTCTCCAAGCCGCAAGCCTGTCCCTAGTAGCCATCCGCCCTTGAAACGCCAACCATTGGATCAGGGCCCATCTAGGGATGCGGTGTTTAAACCAAACCAGACCATGCCAACCATTGGATCAGGGCCCATCTAGGGATGTAGTGTTTAAACAAAACCAGACCATACCAACTCACCTCCTCCCTAGGAATCCGCAAAGCTTCCCAAGCAGATTTTTAAGTGTAAATTCCATTCTGGGTTAAGGGTCCAAACCACCCTATCAGCTTGATTAGGAGAAGGGGAAAGAAAAGTTCAATGGAGTGTACCAGATGATCTCCTCAATAATGGGATGCCTCTGCCTAGGCCATTTCCAACTGTTATTACAGACAATAGAGCTCACCTCGGCAGCCAGGGATTGCCACATATTGCACACAATATTGTTACCCTATTTGACATAAAGGGGCCCTAAAGGATGCCAATTGTCTAGACACACGAAAGTAGATTCCCCATTTCCCACAATGTGTCAATGAAAGAGAATGCTACAGATCTTAGGCCCAAAAGCTTTCTAGAAGTCCAAGAGCAATCCACGGGAACACCCATATGCCAGAAACATTGATTTTTGATCATATAGATGTGAATCCGTCCGACCCACAAGGTGTCCTCTTTCATACTTGGAGCCCATAAATGCTTGAGCATTGTGGCTCTGTTCCAATCCTTGGGAAGTCTGAAACCAAGACCGCCTTCATATTTAGGACAACAAATATCTTTCCAACTGATTTTGGCCCCTATGGACTTCAACTCAACACCTTTTCAGAAGAAAAAAAAGATCTAAGAACAGACTCAATTCCTTTCAGAAGTTGTTGTGGAAGAGTAAAGGTAGAGCACCAGTAATATTGAATACCATACATAACAGAGCTAATCAGTTGATATCTATCACCAGAGGACAATAATTTGTTAGCCCATGGCAAGATCCTAACCACCAATTTCTCCTTAAGGACCACACAATCACAATATTTCAATCGAGCAGATGTTAGAGGGACTCCCAGGTAATTAACAGGAAGAGATGCCTCAGGAATAGCCAAGATTTCCCTCAACTCTGCCTTCCTAATAGTTGGAACTACAACATAGAAAACAACACTAGTCTATAGATTTGGTTGAAGCCTACAATACTTATAAAATTCAGTTAAAGCCTGGGCCACCAAGCTAAAAGCTTGAGTCTGAGCTCTACACAAAATAAACATCTCTCTGCAAAAATGAGATGAGAAAGGTTCAAGAGATTGCATCTAGGATGGTACATGAATCCTTCAGCTTCTATCTTCCTCTGAAAGAGCATGGAGAATGCTTCCATAACAAATAGAAATTGGTAGGGGGAGAGAGGATCCCCTGCTTAACCCCCTCTTACCTTGAAAAATAGCCCTTGAGCTCCCCATTAATAAGAACAGAACTTGGTAGAAGTAACACAAGTCTTGACCCATTGGATAAACAACTCTGGAAATTCCATTAGTCATGACATCAAAAAGAAAAGCCCACTCAACTGAATCATAGGCTTTCATTAAATCAAGCTTAATAGCACACCTGGGCATCCTAACATCCTTGTGTTATCCCCTGACTAGCTCTTGCATAAGCAAGATATTTTCCTTCCCCTTTACAAAAGCAGACTGATTAGGACTAATAATCAGGGGAAGAATGGATTGAAGTTTATTAGATAGCATTTTTGTGGCATATTTATACACAATGTTACATAATGCAATTGGTTTCTAGTCTTTGATAGAAAAAGGAGCAGCGTTCTTGGGAACTAAAGTGATAGCTGTAGCATTCCAAGAACCTGACATGTGACCACTATAGAAAAATACCTGATAGCTTCCCTTAAATCTGGGCAAACAATGTCCCAGTTCTGCTTGAAGAAAGCTGAATTCAAACCATCAGGCCCCGGGGCCTATCACTCTTGAAAAACTTCAAGGCTGCCACAATTTTAACATTACCAATAGGAGCAACCAGAGCCTCCCTCATATCCAATGGAACTGTTCTGAAATTTGCCAGGCTAAGAACTTTTAGCATCAACTCTAGAAACAAATTCAGCACCCAAAAGCTTGATATAATAACCCAAAATCTCCTGTTGCACCTCTTTAGGATCCTCCAGCCTGACTCCCTCATTTCTTTCCAAACTCAGGATTGTGTTCCTCATTCCATGGGTTATCATTTTTTGATAAAAGAAACTTCATATTTTGATCCCCTAAAGCAAGGCAAGACACCCTTGATTTCTGTTTCTTATAAGATTCCTCAGCCCTAGACAAGTCAAGGAACTGCGTCACTAAGTATTTCTCCAAATCAGAGAGAATTACTGAAAGGATGCTCCAAACAAAGCTTTTGAATCTTAGCCAAGTTCATCCTATCTTGATCAACTTTACCACTCAGGTTAGAATAATGCTCTTTGCTAAAAAGCCTCAGGGCCACCTTCAGTATTTTGAGTTTCAAATTCGGTTTAATCATGGGAGAAGCCATAACAGGCTCATTCCAAGGAGCTCTCACAACAGATTTGAACAGCGTATGCCCCATCCAAAAGTTATAGAATCTGAAAGGCCTATGTCTTATAACACTAGGCAACATAGTAACCAACAAAGGACAGTGGTCTCAGATCCCAGGAGCAAACACCACAGCCTCAGCATCTTTAAAGGTATCCAGCCACTCACCATTGACAAGGAAACGATCTAATTTAATTTTGTTATCCCTTTGACCACCCCTTTTATTGGACCAAGTGAACCAAAGACCTTCAGTAGCCAATTCATCCATACTAATATCACTGAGACACTAATTGAAACCCTGAGCAGCTCTCCAATCACATGCCACAAGCCTCTCATTAGCATTTCTGACCACATTGAAATCCCCCATTAAAAGCCACGGCTGCCCAGTGAGAGAAGAATGCATCAGTAGTCCTGCCACAGTCTCTCTCTATCACAAGCTAAGTTGAAACCATATATGACTCAGGTAAAAAAAGAGAGGTGAGCTGCCATTACTTCAACCTTCAAGGTGATTTCCTAAGGAGAAGAAGACTAGCACATTAACTGAAAGAGCTTGGGGATCCAATCCCACTAAAATTCTAGCCACAGTTTGACTACCCAGATTATGACAAGAGTTCAACCTTTAGGAAAACAATGAGAGATACAATCATCCATGTTCTCTAATCTAGCTTTGGCTTCTACAACACCAAACAAAAAAAAGCTTGTGAAGCAAAGGAGAGGACCTCCTTTTGTTTCAAGGGGTCATTGAGTCCCCTGATATTCCATGCATCAATCTTATTCATTTAGAGGGACCCTGTTTTCCCCTTCCCGCTCCACCCCTTCCCCTACCCTTTCCTTTCTTACCACCAGGAACATGGGGAAACACCTTTCCCATCAGCCAAGGACCCACTCTCAATCATAGAAGCAGTATGCTTAGGAGAGGGAACATCAACATCCAGGTTAGAGCATCCACAATGAGTTTGGTATTTAGTGTATTAATTGTGTGTATTAAGAACTAGCAAATAAAAATGTATTTTTTGTGCCACAATGCTTGTATTAGTTTGTGTGCTAGAGTGTGGTAAATCTCAACAGTGTGCTAGCATGTGTGCCAAGTTTGGCAATAGAGCTAGCAAACAATAGTGGGTCCCATATCTATTAATTCAAACTCCAACCATAAAACATATATGCCAATGTCTTACCACACACTTGTGGGACCCACTTTTTCTCCTAATACACACCTTAACGAACATTTTAACACAAAAATATACCAAACCCATTGAGGTACTCATGTATATACTAAGTTAGCAATGTCTTAGCACAGACTTGTGGGCATAGGTGGAAACACTAATGGACAAGTGGGGTCTAGCGACCCCACTCACTTTGATTTTCCACAATAACATTTGATAGTTTGCAACCAAATTTTGTTATGTTGACCCCACAAACAATCTCTAAATTGCCCCCAACTTATTTTAAATGTATAGAAATCCCCAAGCATTTTCTTCTTTTCGAGAATTGATAGTGCTAGAGATGAGACTATCATGCATTATTTTTCAAATATAACAAGTCTTTTGAGGCCAATTATGAGGCAAAATGGATTATTAGTACATATAGATCTTATAATTAACCTCTTAATTTAGTTATTTTTGGACTTGCGCGTAGAAAAATTGTATTGCATATGAATCTAATTTTTGACCCCACTAACCAAAATTCCTAGGTCCGCCCCTGCTTGTGGGACCCACTTTTTATCCTAATACACATTTTAACAAACATTTTAACACACACACATATACCAAACCCATTGTGGATGCTGTTAGAAGATTGGTTTAGAGAACTACCAACAGGTTCAGCTTCCATCAAAAGGGAAAATTTGTTCGTGCCTAAAGCTGGGCTACCATCCTTGCTTGGAATTGAATTAGAGGGAGGCACAACAACCTCTACATCAGCCATATACTCCACTGTAGGCAAATTAGAATCAAAAGCTGCAACTACTTTATCTATGGTGGCAGAATCACACACATTAATGGTAGACACATCCTTAATTCTAGCAGAAAGCAATTCAGAACCAAGAGGAATATTATGAGGCATCTCAGAAGTGCAGCAATTAAACCTGTGGCAGGCACATACCCATCTCCAGTACCATCTACAGCAGGTTTATCTACAATAGGAACTGCAACAGCAGCTGCAGCTGCAGGAATAGGTTTAGGTAAAGTGGGGCAATGCTCTGTAGAGTGCTGAAACACCTTGCACTGCTTACAGCTCAAAGGGAGCCAAGGGTACTTGACTAAAACAGTGCCCTGGTCCCCATGAACGTAGCAAACATCAACAGAATCAGGAAAAATAGAGTCAAGACTCACCTCCACACAGATTTTTGCAAAGCTTAACTGCTTACCTTCCTCAGTGAGTTTATCAGCATTGAGTGGCTTACCAACACAGCTAGCTATGTAGCTAAGACCTTCATGATCTGATGTCCAAAACTCCAGAGGAACATTATGAAAGTGAACCCAAAGCGGGATAGACTTTAAACTTTCTTTTTGAAGCTTCAGATGAGGCTGCCATCTCTTAAGAACTAGCATCTTGCCACCCAAACACCAAGGACCCGCCTCCAAAAGTTTCTCAAAACCCCATCATGAGAGAAGAGGAAGAAAAAGAAGCCATGATCGTTTGCCATAACATCCTTCAGACAAACTTAGCCCAAATTTTCAAAATTATATTCCTAACAGCAGAAAAGGGTAACTTCTTATCCAGAAAGTAACCCACAAGACAGTTCTTCCACTTCCCACATCGTTATTGTTCTATTCCCTCAAAAAGGAAAGGCGGGAAGAACAAATAGTCTGCTGCTAAGCTATCTTCCCTTCGTTCCAGGAAGAGATGATGGTAGGGCCAACCCTGAATTTCCACCTCCGAGGGAGGACACACCTGAACTCTATCCTCCATGATTGTAGGGGAGAAGATTTGCAAATGCATCCTCCTCTAACCACCTTCCTCCCCAACCACGACATCCTTCCAAGGCAAGCTACTGTCCTTACCCCCACCTGTAGGAGAAGGAACTTTCCCTTCCAATTCAGCATGCAGCTTTGAATTCGCTGCTTGCAAATCCTGAAGTTGCTTAGACAAAGCTTGGCTTTCACAGACTCAGATGATCCTTATTAAGCACAGAAATCTATTCCAAGAGATTGGGCTTTACAAACCAAATTATCAGAAATAGAATCCTTATGCATAGAAGAGGCACCACAAGTACTCGAAACCAATGGAGAAGAAACCCTAACAGCCAAACCACTAGACGTAGAACATGGTAAGAGTGGTGGAAAGTAACCTTAATCCATTATTAGAATACCAGCGAAAGAAACAAAAAACAGCTAAAGTAGAGCGAAAACGAAATCAAGCCGGAGATGCAGAGGTGATACGAGCTATCCCCAAATCGACATCTGGAATTGAGCCTCCAAACACTTTGAATCTCAAAGCATGTGATTAGTGTTTCGCACATGCCCGAGGATAGTTTTGACAAGATCCGTACTATTATGGAGTATATCTTACGGACAAACAAACTGTTTATAATCTTTTAAAATGTAATAATAGTCGTACTTCAAACTTAATCAAGCAAGACACAATTGTAACAATCTTTTTTCAGGTAACACAAACTTGCTATTTTTTGAAAAATTAAACAACGTTAGAATTACGTACTAAAAGTCATCATGAATTGTTGCCTAATCATATCTTATAGCTATAAAAAAGAAAACCATAAATGCCTGTGAACTTATTAAACTGGAGAAGTGCATGAAATATATTAGTACTTAATGAGTATTCATCATAGCGGTTTGTGGCTACATTGTTTTCGTTTAGCAAATCATTGCGTTTAAAACAAGGAAAAAATAAATTTGCAATAAGCTAAATTTTCAAGATCTTGTTTTACTATCTTAGCAAATTGCGAACCAATGAATAGGAAAAAGCCATTAAAAAAATGCAAGACTGTATAAATGAGCACTGATAATGCATTAATTTTTTTTTTTAAAAAGTTAGCCTTTCATCAGAATTCTTTTTAATATTTAATCATGATTATTAGCAAGTTTCTGGGAAAATTAGGACTAGCTCAACTCAGCTAAGGGAACTTTTGTTCGTAATGAGATGAATCCATTTTCACCACTGGAGTCAATCAAGGACCATTATGCCTGTAAAGCAAAAATGCCAGATTAGCCTTGTAGGCAAGAGCATATCTAGCAGCACCAAATCTTCCCATTGTATCCAGCCAAGTTGTGATGCCAAGGCACCTCCTGGATCTGCAGCACCTAAATCTTCATCCAATATCATCTATCACATCTACAATTGCATTATTTACATTACTATACTACTGATTCGAAGAGACCCAACTGAAGTCAATGAAACGTTAATCTGTTGAGCATAATCTCCCCCCCAACCACAAGCATCTCTCCTCTTTCAGACCTTCCAAAAGTACCTATTAACATATAAATCTGCCAATAAAAATGGGGAGAAAAAAAGGAAAAGGTAAGCAGAATTCAGGCACAAAAGACACGGCCTTCTGACGTTTCAATGTGGTGATGATAAGTTATACAACGATCAAAACTTCACCTTGGTATGTTGTTACCATTAGCATGGAAAAGGGCACTTTCGGGAAACATTTCTTAACCACTTGAGAAACATTTCTTAAACACTTAAGAAACATTTCTTAAACACTTGAGAAACATTTCCAAACGTAGCCGGAACCCAATTCAAATATCGGAAGAATACAGGAATGTAAGGAAATGTCCGTCAAAACAACTCAATGTTGTATAATAGCTCCTAGGACTTTGACATGTTTCGGCACGTTTCGGTATGCGTCAGCAGAAACATTGGAATTTCGAGACTCCACTGCTTGCTTTCAGTCTCCTTGGGACATATTGGTTTGATGAAAAAGAAAACGAATTTTGTTCCTTGATGTTATAGCTAATAAACAGTGAAGCAATTCGAGAATACCTTATGCCAAGTCCAGCTGGGGTTTCTTCACCACAGGTTTCCGGTCACTTTGGTCTGAAAGCCCACTAAGTAGAGCTCTCCGCCTGTCCATAGCACTCTCGGTGTATTCCTGGAGAGGTGGAAGTGACCCATTTTCTCCATCTTTATCTGCTTGGCCTCGAATGATCTATCAGTCATTGGGATTTGTTAACAAGATGACAAGAAACAATTATCAGGAGTTCTGTTTACTGTTGTTACCTTAGAAGCCCATCTTCGCTCTGCTTGCTGACAAACATCCCTGATATCCCTTCCAGACATTCTGAATGTAGCAAGTCCAGAAAACAGAGTGAGAAACAACCCACCCACCAAAAAGTTAGAAACAATTACACGGCAAAAAAAGAATCAGATATAAATTGAATAGAAACTAAAACAAAATGCAATATTAATAGTTGGCTGTCGTCAATGACAATACCAGTCGATTGGACATTCCCAAAATGGATACCGATCGTATACATTTTTCATACCAAAAGGTAAAATAAAATGAAAAAAAAAGATAGAAAACCTCAACGGTAGTGCCATTAGAACATGAATCCTGATTATCCAGTATTTCATTTTTAGCCAAGTAATAGCAGAATTGGGTAATACAAATGGAGCAGGGCAAACTTACTCTTCAGTAACTTTAGCAAATTCAGCTAATTCAGATTTTGTCAAGTGCTTCGCATACTGAGCTACTATTTCCTGACGGGTCTGCTGATCAGGTAGGCCAAAGAAGATCATAGAATCAAATCGACTGCCCGAAAATCAAAGGAACATATGTTAGTAAACCATAAATCAGTTCTTCATATTACTGTCACACAAGGAAAGGTTCACCTGTGTACCTAATCAAAGCAGGATCAAGATCTTGCTTTCTATTGGTTGCAGCAATTACCACCACTTTTTTCTCCTGCTCAAATCCATCTATCTGCACCAGAAGAGCATTAATTTACCAAGTCCACCAGGAAAACAGCCTAATTCTGTTACCGTCTATTGAGATTGACTCCTTACAAAGAGTGGGACTCTATGATATGTCATTTCTAAGAAAATCCCGAGCACACAAAAAACAGAGAAATGTGAGCTCATCAAATCAAACCCGAGAATAACATTAAGTGCAAAAAGGGCAGACAGCCGTTTGTTGGTAAGGCCATCAAATCACTGCAGGAGTACAGGTTATTTAACTATTAGGATTTACGAAAAGCCAGAACAGTTTTTAGTGCAAAACTGAACAAGCAGCATGCGATCTTCACGACTGGAGGATTTAAAAGGGAAAAAAACAGCCATCCTGAAAAATTGTGAGTAGTGGGTACTTAGTGCATCAATTTCCTTTCTTTGAATTAACATGAGGATTTAAAAGGGAAAAAAACAGCCATTCTGAAAGATTGTGAGTAATGGGTACTTGGTGCATCAATTTCCTTTCTTTGAATTCAAAAATAATCAATTTGGATGTATCTTATGTTCAGCATACCATACATGCACTCATTTTCCGTTGCATGGAAAGCGATGAGGCTATACCTGCCGCAATAACACTGATAAAATTCTACGTGTAGCTTCATGCATCTCGTTATCACGAGTAACAGCAAAAGAATCAACCTGTAAATCAGAACAAAAGATTAAAAGAACAGATGAAATCTGGAGATATATTTGCAGGTGTACGCATTCGCAAAGAAGTGAAAGACTTATTTGAATCGATTACCTCATCTAGGAAAATAATGGCACCATTAGGGATCTCATTTGCAAGGGAAAAAACTTTTCCCAACAATCGTTCACTTTCACCATAATACTTAGACATTACAACCTCCAATGGCACATAAAGCAATGGAACACCCTGCCCAAAATCAGATGCATGTTATTCTTAACGGATATAAATGATTTAAGCAGTGCCATCCCTATAATTTTGTTGAGTACAAAAATATATACCACACCCAAATGTCCAAGTACTAATTTGACATGTGTGTCAAAGATATCAACAAGAAAGGAGATACCAAAATATTTATCCTGTGTATTAAAAACAATTGCTCCCAGAACCAAAGCTTTTACAGGTAATGACCTTGAAAGCTTAGGCTGGCACAGACATATCAAGCTTAGTTCTTGGAGCAATCGCTTTCTAGTCTCTCCGCACATCCCTTCTCGTAAGTCATATCTATAATCCTTCATGTGTGTTCTATTGTGTTCGTGGTTGCTCTCTAGTCTCTGCCAAAGCTTGATATCGCTTGGCTCATTCCTAATGGCTTCACCTTTATTCCTAATTGTTGGGCAAAGTGCGAGGCATTCGAAGATATGAAGAAACTAGCTGCCCGTCCCAGTACAAATCTGCACTCGCATTATGACAACTCCCCCAACGCGTCAAAATATCATATGAAGAGCACAAAATTGATAATGTTCAAAGAACCAGATTGACATCCAAGATGTAATCTACTGAACGCGTGTTAAGAAGAAGAGAAAGAAAAAACTTCATATTGGAGTATATCCAGCCTTTACATGAAATTTTCAAATTTGAGTAAAAGCTATATTTGGTATGAAGCAATGGGCAAACCCAAATCCTAGCATAAACTTGAGAGAATGGTAATGGCATAGTTGTAAATTTCAGAGGGTATGGCCTCTCAAAAATCTGAGTGAGAATTTGCTTCTCCCTTGATTTGGGTAAAAATTTGAGAAGTACTCAATTTGATAATGAGTTTGAGTCAAAGACTGAAGTGGGTTTTAGCCTTTTAGGAGGTTATACTCAGATTTTGGTTCTGAGTCAAGATAAAGAATAAGGGCTGGAGATGCTCTACCAAATGATTGGCTCTGGTTTTCTTTTTACACCTTTTTACCAACTGGTTCTAGAGTAGCAAATAATATTTCTTCCTAAAACTGCTTTGAGCATACAAAAGGATACTACAAATGACAATTACAGAAAACAAGCTAACTGAAAGTATTCACCATGCATACAAGGCAAGAGACAAATAATGATAGTGAGACTAATTTGACTAGCATACCGCTTGATTAGCTATTACACGAGCACATGATGTCTTCCCAGTACCTGAAATTGAAAATGCATTATGAGGAAGAAAAATAGCGATGAAGAAGTTGTGAGCAGAAACACCAGCTGCACTGGCTGACTTCACATTCTTATGATTTAATTCAAGATAATGCTGGTAATCTCAGACATTGATTAGGTGTCTTAAACCATTTGCTGACAGGTTCAAAGCTAATAAACTAATAAACCTTACTTTGAGCATAATTATAAGGTTTAAACAAGGACTCAGCACCTAAGGTATCTGTCGGAGTTTGTCCCACGTCGATTAATTATCTCCTCCAAAACTAGTATATGAGCCTGGGCTCTCTCCACTCGTTGCCAATTGGTATTGAGTTGGATGCTTTAACATGGTATAAGAGCTAGGTTTTTGGAGGCTTTTCTCCTTTGTTTGTGCCATAGTTGCACTTTATTTCGTTATGATCCGTGAGTTCTGGTTCCTTTGTTGACCCCTCCACGTGCGAGTCGGGGGTCGCACGTGAGGGGGAGTGTTGGGAATTGTCCCACATCAGTTAATTATCTCCTCCAAAACTAGTACATGAGCCTGGGCAGCCTCTCCACTTATAGCCAATTGGTATTGAGTTGGATGCTTTAACATGATATCAGAGCTTGGGTTTCGGAGAATTTATTCCCCCTTATTTGTGCCTTAAGTACACCATTGTTTGTTGTAATCCAAGTGTTATGGATTGTTTGTTTACCTCTCCACGTGTGAGTCGGGGGTCGCACGTGCAGGGGTGCAGGGGAGTGTTAGAGTTTGTCCCACATCGATTAATTATCTCCTCTAAAACTAGTATATGAGCCTGGGTAGCCTCTCCACTCATTGCCAATTGGTATTGAGTTGGATGCTTTAACAATATCAAATGAAACACAAATCCAATACTTATTCAGAAACCATGAACAGATGGCACACAATGTGTACAGTGGCACAGCCTGTCTTGGTTGCTACATACAAGTATATGAAGCCTGGAGACAGAATAGGACAGAACATGGCACAGACACACTTAATGACAAACTCCAGAAAATTAGATCTCATAGATCAAAACATGGAAGCATACTTGTTTGTGTAGCATACAAAAAAACTAAGAACAATTCTGTCAGGATCCTTCAGAGAGAAACTATCATTGTATGCAAATCTTCCAACTGTCCTAAACTTTGAACTAAATCCCCAAATAAAACTTACGAAAAAGTTATATGGACTTGGACCAAATTCGCTGCAATTAAATCTCACTATATCTCCATCCTCATTCTTTACAATGAAATCGAATAATTTCAGAGCTGTATGTTCCACAAAAATTATGCTCTAATTCCGTGCTGAGGATACCGCATTTCAATGTTCAAGGTGCATAGACAATGTTATCAATGAGTCAATACGTTAACATAAAAATGTTTTGGTGAAACAGTAATTCAGTATCTGTATGCCTTCCTCGAACAGGTATTTGGGCCCCAAGATATAATGCCTAGTCATCCATTCCATTAATTCATCTGAATAGGCAATTATCAATTCTGTATGTTTTGCTTTAATTTTCCATTATGCCAAAGCTAAACCGAAAAATACAGGATCGCCAGACCATATTTTTGTCATGTCGTTATGACATTCCATTCTCCTTTCAACATCATGACAAAGAAGCAATAGGTAACATGCGTCTGCAAACTATTTTTTAGAGTCTTGTTCTGAACTGGATGCAAACCTGGTGGGCCTTCAAAAAGCACTGCTCGGGGTCTGTTTGACTCGAACTTAGAACGTGTCCCACGAGCAATGTCATCATACACACCAGGACTTTGAAGAGCCAACAATATTGTGTCTTCAATGTCCCTACACATCAAGCAATAAAAAACAGGCACATGTGAACACTTCCTCAAAAACTAACAGCGTCCTGCGTACTCAAGGATTATCGCAAACAACTTAATTTACTATGAATATAATAAGATCCTAGAGCCATATTGAAGGGTTAACACAAGCCACAAACTGATAAAGCCATGATAAATGCTAGCAAGATGCTAGGACTTCATAAATTTAACCGACAACAAACCAATTATTATATACTTAACAACCAAGATTGTGCATACCGTTTCTGCTGATTATAACCAGCAATATTGTCCCATGATATCTCAGCCTTCGAATCACCAAGATTCGGCTCACTAAGTCCATAAATTCTCACTCCCATGGCCTCTAGACTAGCAACCGACTTTTCTACAGAAGGCTTCAGCGTATTATCACCCCGAGATTTTCTTTCAACAGTTCTATTTTGTCCTGCTAATTGCAACGCAGATGCCAAAGCATCAAGCTCATTGGAGCTAAAGCTACCCCTCTTTATGAACTCAATTTCCTGCACACATTACACCAACGGATCGGGAAATTACTTACAATGTTGTCCTCCAATTCTAAACCTAAAAAAGTGAAAGCCTAAATCCGAAAGAAAATGATGCCATAAGCTGTAAGAAAATAAGAATAACTGGCTTATCAGAGCTGATGAGTGAACGAAACAAGAGAACACATAAATCTCCCTCATCTGGCTGCCCCGGACTCCCACCAGATTCCTTTGGATTTTCTGGACGACTAAGTGTTAGTTGCCAAGCAACTGCACTGAAATAGGACATCAAGCAATTACAACAGTTATTTCAATAGAACATATGGTGAATCCAATGCATGTGTGACATGCTTCGCCAGTGACCAGTATTAAGGCAAAGAAAATTATTAAGGGGCTGTTCAATTAATTTTTTAATATACATTAAGATAAACATCACTCGAGAATGACTAAAAAACAACCTTTAAGTAAGCATATTCAGCATCTAGATTCTAGTGATACAAGTCTCTCTGACTGAAAAATCATTTCAGTTGGTTTCCAGATTTCTAGGTAGGCGATTATGCATTGCCACACAAACCTTATTGTGAAAACCTTATTGTGAAAGCACTTAATGCTACTAGCATTAAGTGCTTTGTTGTGTTATCAATCAGGGCCTAAAAATTACATCTCTGAACGTAAGACCACTGAGACCACTATGAAGCTTCAGACTAACCTATCCCAAGCCCTCAATACCATATCTGATCCAGCACCATGGTCTTCGACCTTGAGTCCAAGACTTGAAACAAGGTTTGCAATCAGGAGCGGAATTTCACAGTTCGGAGGAATTTGGAATTTGATTGTGATCTGTAACATACCATCCCATCAGAATGCAATGACTGTGACAACGGGAGAACATTAAACAGTATTCACCCACAGTTTTCAGCAATTAAATTCAAGAATTGGCCATCCCCAAAACCAACAATGGGGGAATTTATTTCATAGCACCGAAAAATATGATGATCAGATAAAATAAACACGGTGATAAAGAACTTAGCAAACAATGAATCAGGAAAAATATACACATTATTTCCCTATTGTCTTCCGTACTTCTTCATTGTATATAGGCGTAACAACACTTCTCTGTCAGACTTGAATGTATTCTTTGGTAAGAACAGATACGGGCTCATGACATGACAAATCAATGGGGATGCGGCCACGGTGAGTGACATAGCAATAATAAAAACCTATATACGTTTTGATATCTTTAATTCTGATTAGTACAAACATATTCCAATTTACCTTCATTTCATTTTCCATTAAAAGTATGTTTACTTATATTTATAAGGAATTAATATAATAATGAAAAGTTATGAACCTTTAGCTTTGATTTTTCAAAAAAAAAAAAGAATATACTTTTTTGGACATCCTAAAATAGAATATAGGAAAGTGAAACCCCGCCATGTCTCCATACCTGTCTCACTTGAGACAAGTGTGTACCCTGCGTGTCCCAGATGTGTCCCCTGATAAATATATTTTACTATAAACAGGATACGCCACTTGGCAACCACTTGTTGGTGGCCCCAGTGTGCCCAACACAAATTCAGCGTCCACTTAGGTGTGTCAGTCAGTACTTCATAGCTTCTCGGTAACATAAGAAGAATAACATAAAACAGAGGCATCTTGGACAACAGATTTCCATGTGGCAATTTTAATGCCAAGTAAACTACTTGAGGGTAAGCATCATTCGGGAGCGACTAGAAAAACAAACCTTTTGGCCCTTAACAGCAACGGTAAACCGAGGATAAGAACCATATTGCATTCCTTTGGTTTTGAGTAAGCCTTCTAAACGCTGTCGTTCTTTCCTTGCAGCTTCCTCCAAGTCCACATGACTAGAAGGAGATTCAGATGGCAACAGAGTTTTAGGATGGGCCTGCACAAAAGGCAAGTCCACAACCTAATCAAATAATGTGGCTTGAACATAGGAAACATTGACAATTATGAGAAATTAGATTATAGTTCCTTATCTACAGGTGTGATGCCAAAGGAACTGATTATAGATTGAGGACAAAAACAAAACTCAGACCGGAATTTATTGTTTGAAGCAAGCATGACTCCGGAAGAATGTTCACATTTCAGATTGCCAAGTAGACTTCACAAAAACAAAACTAGAAGTCACAAACACAAACCTCATCAGCATCTGCATGAGCTACTTCTAATAGTCCAACCCCAAACAATCCAGCCAAGATAGCTGGAACTGAAAATAGTACCGGAATTCCAGAATCTACTGTCAGACGTTGACCTTCAAGTGCATAAGCATTCTGCTCAAAGGATCCTGAATGCATCAATTTTCAGTATTAATCCCATAAGCAGTTACATAATCACCATGGCACAGATTTGACCCATATAGGTCCCGACGTCTCGTACTCAATCAACAACTAACACTTCTTCACCGTTTTGTTTCCCTAGAACCAACTTCCACGTCATTCACTTACCTTTTTCTCATTAGCAAACTGTTTCTCTTTGGAAGTGTATATACATATATATACATAAAAAACAGACACACGTGTAATTACAGTATAATATATAGTCATATATGCATGTCAACACATGGTGGCCTCAATTCCTAATCACTAATCAAGTGCCCAAACATCACAACATAGATGAAACCAACCGAAGACTATACATGGATTATCGTTGAACGTTGTTTTAGCCATGCGCAGCATAACCAATAAAAGCAAACTGACTGACTATCTCACTTGGTTAGCGTTAAAGGTCCAAGAAATTGACGGGAAGGAGAAAAAGAGTTAATAGTTTGAGGAAGACGTTATTACCGGAGACCAGATGACTAATAAGGCCTTCAATAGAGCCGAATGGCATCAATGAAAGTAAACAACCGACTCCAAAAGACTGAATTAAACCTGAGAACTACTCACTGAACTATGGAACCATTCAAAAATCAATCACTGCACCTATAAGGCAGCTCAAAAGAAGCAAAGCACCAGCTAGGGTTGATGAGATTATTGAGATATAATAACTCGAAATAAGATACTGCGCTTTATGTGCTACAAATTTTTCTGGATCTATAAAAGTTATTGTACTGACAATTGAGGTGCTCCAAAAATATAGATAAAATTTGTCTGTATGTAGCATTTCTATCTTTCTAGTATGCTGCAGAGATTACAGAAAAAGGGTGGTAACAAGTGCGTCCAGGAACCAAACTAGATAGTGGCAAGTAGATTGTGCCTCCCTTTTTCGGTGGGTTAAAGATAAAAGGGTGAAGGAGGAGGCGACCGACGTAGCTTGCTATTGGGGGATCGATGAGTCACATAGACACACACAGAGAGGCAAGAAATATACTTGGTTTGGCTGGAATGCCTGCTCCAAGGAGCAAAATACACTATTTAACTTTCAATGGAAATACCAGAGATTACAACAGGGAATCTCTCACCCTGTCACAACCCTAGTTCTTCACTCTCTCTGTTTGCACTCAAATTTATAGGAGAGTTTGGGGAGGAAATCCTTAAGGTGCATGAGGTTTTCCATGAGAATCATGAGACAAAAGCCTCACCAAACATAAGGCAACCAACCACACTTAATGGTTGTGGGCCCCAACCTTAGTTGCAGGATCCTTCTAAAATGGGTGCGCTCCCTAGACGGGAGCTCGAATCGGCGCTCCTAAGATGGGAGCTTGACAGGAGCTCACTCCTCTCAAGACGGGAGCTCACTCCTAACTAAGATGGGAGCTTATCGGGCCATTAAGGCAATTATTCTCTTACTTTTAAGGGAGTTATGCCATTGTGGAATAAGAATAGGAGGATCATATTAGTCAAGAAGTTTTGCAAATTGAAAATATATAACTTCCAATAATTACACTTTAAGATTGGGAAAATTTCCAGTAAGTATCACTTTTCCTTTAATGGTTAAGTATTTTTTATGCATACTAGTGTTTGCCCGTGCCTACGGCACTACCCACCCCGATTGGAATTGGAATTACCTTTTGAATCTTGATAGTGGCTCAAATTGCTGAAAATTAACTCGGTACAAAGAACTCTGTTATCAAAACCATATTTTTCAATTTCCATGGAGAAGGCATTAACAAAGTACAAAACCACCAAATACAACCAAAGAACTCAGCTTCAATATTCCATATTCTTGACTTCCCCTTCAGCACCCGAATTGCTGAAAATTAACTTGCTACTAACCCGACATTAAACACGATCACACTATTTTCTCCATCACCCTTTAAAATGACCAAAAGAAAATACTAAACAAAAGAAACAAACACGATTGGAGACCAAAACAAACAACAACAAAGCAAGCCTGAGAAGAAGATCGAAATAGATACCGACGCTCGACCTCTTATGTGATCGGGTATTCCTCCAAGAGATAAACACGATTGCAATAGCACAACCCATTTAGGATTTTGATTTGCAAACACGAAAAATAAGACCAAGTCTAACATTGGGTTTCTCCAATGCTTTCTCTATTTTCCAATTTAATTGCATTTCCTGGGCTCGACCCATTTAGGATTTTGATTTCCCCATGCCTTAATCATTACTGGGGAAATGGTCCATAATAGAAACAGAGCGTGTATTGCTTCTACAGAAAAAAATAACAAAATCAATACAAAAACCGATTGAAAATTAACAGGGTATACCTCATTGTCGCCAGTGAAAATTACTAGAGTTCTTCAGAATGCCCTGAGATCGACGGAGAGAGAGTGTGTGAACTGTGTGAGATTGACCGAAGGAGGGAGAGAACAATGTCAAAGTTGTGTGAGATTGACCGAGGGACGGAGAAAGAGAGAGGAGACGGAGTTGGGAAAGTAAGGAGACATGGCAATTGTGTAATTTAGTTGAAAAGTATGGACACTTCAATAGAATTGGAAGAATGCCTCTCAACCCTTAGATCAAATCAATCTCAGCCATTCCAACAACTTGTCCCCACATCATTGTGTTTTATTACATAGATTTTTGCGTAATCTATATACACTCCTTAGGCGCTCCCAACCTTAGGACCTTCTAGGTGCCTCCACTCCCCCGCACCCGCTTCCGCTCTCGCCCCCGCTTCATGCTACTAAGGCCCCAACACTACCTTCCTTGGGTGTGATCTTAAGGACTTCAATCTGATTGCCGGATGAATTGCACCCGTGTTAAATAGCATTCTTGGGTGGATTCATTTGGTCAATCTGATTGATGTACAATGACTTTAGCACATTTCCACATTGTGTATAAAATACAAACTGTCAAGGGAACATCTAAGCAGACCTCAATTTCTGGAGGTTCCTAGGATGAATTTCTTCCTATCCATCGAAACCACGAGAAATTAACAACTGTCAACAAGGGATCAAAAAGAAAAAATAAGAGGCATTTTTAGCATAATGAAGCAAAACTGAATAACATGTTAGCAATCAGCTTCGGGCATCCAGAAATGGCATTCAAGTGTTTATCAAGTTTTATATAGGTGCCACCCCACCAGAAACTAGGATAGCAACTCCAAACCATGGGGACTCCACCTGAGGTAATTCTCGATAAGCTCGAAAGAGGTAACTATTGGTACGAGATTTATAACGATCCTATACTAAAGAAGCTCCACTTGCATTCCTATTAGAGCATGAGGCATCTATACGACCAGATGTGGTTTCTTCAATTTCTTCAAGAAAGGTAATTCACACCGGGAGAGTAAAAATTATTAAGCTAAGCTTATTGCATGGGAATCTATTTGTCATATACTCCATACTATTCAAGTCGAGTGCATTGGGAGTTGAGTATTATTTCTGCTAGACATTATATTAAATACAAACAGCTATATCTGATCAATTTATGGTAGATACTTATGTAGCATTGTGCACTGGCGACACCCTTCGATTTGTTCTAGCATTTTGTCCCGCAAAGTAACTTGAGATTACGCTTTAAGCTGATTTCTCAAAAAAGTAAAACTGGCAAGACAAAACAACATAATACTATCTTCAGATTGACTTTTAAACAAACAAAAAAAATAAGATAAAATCAACTGCCAATGTTGTAGTGAAATCTCGACGGTCCATTCCTAGAATCATTCCACTCCAACAAGAGTTACGTGTGAATTCCTGTGACCAAACACAGTAAACGAAATGGAAATGACCTCTGAAAAATATGAATTCCGATCATCGAAGCCAAACCGTAACTTAGGCAAACGAATAAAAGAGTACGTATTTCATCAGTATACGCGATACCAAATACATACACATATAGGCGGATATATACGTACGATCATGCAGCCGGCGCTGAAACTGGAGAGAAGGAGCATACGAAGGGGTTAGGGTTTTGGAAGCGGCCATCGCACGGCACGTCCTAATTGTTCCACCGAGTCTCCTCATTGCTGCCATGCCCTCTCTCTCTCTCTCTCTCTCTCTCTCTCTCTCTCTAAAAGTTGACTGTAACTATTGCTATTGGCTGTAGTTTGCTTGGCGCGCAAGAGGCAATGAGGAGGAAAATACAGAAAGCATGAGTGCTAGTTGGAGAATTGAATCCGTGTTGTGTTGAGTCGGTCTGGAGAAGATAGTAGTATGGGCTGGACTACCAGTCCAAGTCCACGTCTTTCACTCGAGTATGGGCTCTGCTTATTGAGCTCTCGCCACGCTCCAATTTTCGACCGCCCTGCTATGGGTACACCGCGCTTCGTGGGACCTACTTCAAGATCTTACACAAATGATCGAAGCTACTATTTTTTTTTAAACATATTTTAAGGCTATTTTTTGAAAAAATCAGCTCAGTCGGATATCGATGAGGGCTTGATCGATTCTTTGCTCAATTTCCGTTAGCAAATTGGGTGTAGAATCAATCAACCCTTTACCGATATCTCAATGAGCTGATTTCTCATAGCGATCATTTGAAAAATATTTTAAACAAATAGAGCAGCTTCGATTATTCGTGTGGGATCCCTAAGTGGGTCCCATGAAACGTGTTGTACATTTGGTGTACACCAAATGGTGTACCCATAGTTTTGTTGCCAATTTTAATGGTCAAGTTTTTTTTTTTTTTTTTGGTAATTCAGGGTATCCAAGTGAGTTAATGCGCACCTTAGTTGATTTCTGAAGACGTAATCCGACCATCCACTAGTTTCAGGAATTTTTGTTGGAAATCGTCTATTTCGTACTCCACTTTCGATTATCAAGTAAATGCACCCTACAATTTTTATTTTAGCGTACTTTAAAATTGCCAACAACCAAATTTTAGAGTGTATATATAAAAAAAATGCAGTGAAAAAAAAATCATTTCTCTGTTTTTATTTTGCAAATTTTGATGTGGTGTTCATTTATGAAGAAGAATTCAGTTTGATCAGATAATCCAAGTATTGGCACAGCCCAGTCCAATTTATACCTAGTAGAATTAAAAAAATTAGGCGTCCGTGAAGACGGAATCCCGTTTTCCCCCATCCCATTGACGCCAGATTGGAAAGTGAAACTTGGATTCCCGTGGATTACATGCCGAGCGACATCTCTGCAAAGCGGTCCCGTGGATTCCTGTTTCCCCCATTCACTTTTTGTAATCATCTTGTCTTGAACAATCTCCCAACATGCCACCTAATTATACAACAATCCAAGAAAATATATTATACAAAAATCCGTTAATCGATGTCCACACATGCATAATCCTACAATTTATTGATATCAAATGAACTACGTAATAGTTAATGGTTGCGCATATATATCATACTATATGGGTTGGGTTGGATCCCCATATCAGAACCTACCGAAGTATCCTCCAAAGCCAAGATTTGATGTGACGTAAACATGGACGGAACCAGGATTTCGTAAACGTGGGGCCAAACTATGAACAAGATTTTGAAATTTAAAGGTTTAGAAATCTAATAATTTGTTTGGTTTAGAATTTGAGGGAGGTTTTTTGAGTAGTAATTGGAGAGAGATAAAAGAGGAATGAGATAAATAATTGAAGGAAAAACTTATGGGAAACTGTAGCGTAGAGAGAAAAATTTAAATGTCATCAACCAAAAGAAATCAAGATTATACAACCATAGACCAATAAATTTGAGCTAGGTTAGACATTTTTAATATATATTTGATTCGATATAACCTTCTTCTGGTGATGAAATATCACCTACTGATTATAATTTGCAAAATGAGCCGAGCCCCATGTATAGTAGTACAGTACAATTAGCTTCTTTCTTCTTCTTTTTTGGGTGTAATAGTACAGCACAATAGCTTCATTATTTCCCCATTGTAACTTCATTATTGTTTAGTAATGGACTTCCCTTTTACAACTACCAACCAAAAATTAAACTACTCAACTCAGTTATTATCATTTTGACAAAAACAAAAAACTCAGGTAAACGTACATCAGTATAATGGTTTTGCTAGACTGTAAAAAGTGAGGACCAAGGGCTCGTTTGGAAGGAGAATTGTTAAGGGGTATTTGTAACGACCCACCCCAGCTTACCTGCTAACCATTCACCTAACCACGTGGCTCAAAAGGTTAACCTCAATTATACTGTAACACGTCGCATTTCATTATAAACCACATCAACTTCCACTTCATAGCCGATGTGGGATTGCCAGTCTTGGGGTCTCACAATCTCCCCCACTTGGACCGCAACGTCCTCGTTGCGCCCCAAAGTCCATCACAACCCACCAAGCGATGTAGGACAAGTCCCCGCTTAAGCACGACAAGCACCTCAAGCTCGTCTCATGCTCGACAAGCACTTCGGGCTTATCCTATGTGGGACCCTCCCAAGCACGGCAAACACCTCAAGCTCCTCACTTGCCGGGCCCATCTAAGCACGTCTCCTCGCGGGACCTGCCCTACATTTCCGGTTGGTGCAAGCTCTGATACCAACTATAACGACCCACCCCAGCTAACTTGCTAACCATTTGCCTAACCACGTAGTTCAAAAAGTTAACATCAAGTTATACAGTAGCACGTAGCGTTTCATTATAAACCACATCAACTTCCACTTCACAACCGATGTGGGACTGCCAGTCTTGGGGTCTCACAGTATTTTCCTATGCCGCCTATAAGCATGTGGGGCCAGCCTTTTGCCCTAGTTTGGCAACGCTTTTTGAGAGGGTTTTCCGTTATCCCGTTCTTGTGTAAGACCCACCAATACTCCCTACGGGGGTATTATTTATGGGTGGGTTTTGGGATGTTATTAGTTAATACCCCCGTATAAGGCCGAAATAATACCCTCTCCTCCTTCATTTCAACTATAAAACAATTTTATTCCCCATTTTATCTCTCATCCAAACCATGTACTACTTTATTCCCCCATTTTTAATACCTCATCCAAACCAAATACTATTTAATCCCTCTTCCATAAATATCACATCAATGTGGGGTATCCCTTATTAACCAATACCCCCTACTATTTTATCCCTCTTCATAAATAATACCCCTGATTCTTATCCTGCATCCAAACGAGCTCTAAGGGCGTGTTTGATAGTCAGGTTGGGACTTGGGATAGGATTAATAAGGTGGTCTGGACTTGAAAAAGCATGTTTGGTTTGATTTTTAGGGGATGGATTAGCAATCCCATGGGATTCTCAATCCCCCAAATGGACCGGATTACCCAACCCAAAGGGGGGTGTTATTAGTAATCCCATCCCATGGGATTGGTGATGAATAGACTGATATGCCCTCCTTTTTTACATATATTGACAACATTTCCCTCGTCTTCTCTTCATCTGTTAGCAAGCACAGAACGTCGACCATGGCTATGGAATATCTCACTAATTTTATGAATTGGAATAATTTATCAACTGGAATATCTCACAAATCATGCACTACCAATTTACCTACTGGAATATTTTTCAGTTCTGATAAAAAATTACAAATGGATTGTTTCAAACCCTAAACAAACCAAGTAGCAGGGAAGGGGAGGGCTCACGGGAAGAATGAGAGCGGAGAAGACGACGGAGAGAATGGGGAGTACAGAATCGCAACGACCATGGCCGTACATGCCGCCGCCTCCGCCGCCTCTTATTTTTGATATGCCTCCATCTTGTTCTATTACAGCTTGCTAAACCTCCTCTCAGTCTCAGATCTGTCGCCATCTTCTTCCATGCTTCTGATTCGGAGGTGGGTGAGATGGGGAGGGGAGATGTAGGTTTGCATATGATCGGAGGTGGCTGAGATGGGCAGGGGAGATGTGGGTTTAGTAGTGGCTGGAGGGGGTATAGCAGAGAGAAAGAAGAGACGGTGGAAATGGTGGGTTTGGGAAATGGTTTCATCATTTTTTATTTTTAAACGGGGGAAATGGACAGCTAGCTTGCATAAATTTATTAATCATTTTTATATTTATTTTGCAAAAGGGTAAAAATGGAAATAACATTTTCAATCCAATCCTATCCCATGTAAAATAAACATGTTAAATAATGATCCTATCGTTTAATCTGGTGCAAAACAAACTTGCAAATATCTAGTCCCACCTCATTACTAATCCCTTCTCCTTACCGATCCCTATCCTAATCCTACCTCATTACCAATCCCCTCAAAACAAAATCCGCAATCAAACACGCCCTAAAGGTCTAGTCCAATGCCCCTAACATCTAGTCCCGTCCAGTTTGGATATTGTGGGGCCATTCTAGAGAACCGTTCATTTTGTAAAGCTCGTCAAGTACTTCAACTATGCGAAAAATTATGTTCATTGGATATCAAGTAATCCCTTATTCGAACACATTAATCTTGAAACAAATGCACTCAGTGTGATTGAGACCATTTGTTTCAAGACAAATGTGTTCGGGTAAGGTATTGTTTGTCGGGATCCGATGAACGTGATTTTTTTGCAATGTTCGAACGATTGACACGGTTTCGATCATTGTTGTGAGATGGGCCCGCATCCGAGGTACAGGAAATTAGGGGTACTGGAATTGACCTGAGTCCGTATAAGTGAAACATGGATTCCCTTCAATAATATGCTATAAGTAAGTTTTACTAGTAACGAACCCTTTTTCTAATGATCTTGTCTTGACCAATGCCGCCTAATTATAATACTATCCAACAAATACATATTTTAATCAATGCCCACACATGCACATCCTTTTATTTTATGTCAAATAAATTGTTTTTTTTTTGTTTTTTTGGTTGGATCGGCTAGGTCAAATTAATTGTTAATTGCATATATGGGCTGGATCCTCCTGTACTTCAAAACCAACCAAGATATCCTCCAAAACCAAGAACTGATCGATGCAATGAGATTAGAGGATCGATCACATGCAACCCCCAGACAAATGCCAGAAATTAAACATGGGTAATGGAAGAAGGGTGTAGACAAAGAATCAATACCCAACTCAGAATTTGTGAAGAAAAATTCCTCTCTTTCTTGTTCTTTCAAATATCCCTCCACAATCAGGATCCAAAGTCCAAACACACCCTAAGGAAATTATTGTTGGTATCAATATCACCCAAACGAAATCAGAGGCACTAGACCACAGCACCGCACATGCGGCGACCATTCACCGCACGCCCATTGGGACCTATTGATTTTTTACAGGACCCCATAAAAATATAGTTTTAAAATTTATAGATATTTTTCTGTATTTTTGTAAGACCTGGAGTAGGCCCCAATGAGCATGCAATGGACGGTCACCGCATTCCATACCTAGACTTTCTGAAACGAAATCACTACTATTACACACACAGCCAAAAACCGATAAATTTGAGGTTAAACGTATCTTAGACATTTCAATGTTTGATTTGCTATAATTTTCTGGGTGACGAAATATTTCATTTTTTTTCTCAAAAGTATTGTTACATACTAGTAGGTGGAGATTAGTGCGAGAGCCAAGCTCTAGCTCCAATCTATAGGAGTCGAATTCAAAAGTAGCATTATACATTAGTAGGTGTAAATAATTCAAAGAGCCAATCCCCGATTTAAAAAATAGTGTTATACTAGTTGGTGTAAATTATTGTGAGATAATAGTGTTAGAGAATTTATTTTCACTCTCTTTTTTGATATCCAATTTTTTTTGTTTTTTAGCGTTAAAAATTTATGTATTTTTTTTGCTAAAAACAAGAAAATAAATGTGAATATAAAAAAAGAGAGTGAAAATTAATTCTCTAGTGTTATACTAGTAGGTGAATTATCCATCAAAGTCGAACACTAGCCGTCATCCAAACGGTTCGTGACAACAAGACCACCGGGCTACCTGGAGTAAAATGAGCCCTCATGTGGTACAGTATAACTTTCATCACTTACTGTACACAGTAAACCTATACGACCATACATCGTGAGTTCGAAACTTGACAACTTTTTTGAGCCAAGCCGTAAAAGAGATTTCTCTTGTAAATTTTCTAATCTCGGCATCAATAACTGCCTTTCCCCAAACCGGAAAGTAGAATAATCGAGATCGGCTTAAGCGATCCCAGACACCCCCTATCCGTCCGGAAAAAAAAAAATCATTGTTTTCCCATGGTAACCTCATTATTTAACATGATAGCATGACTACCAAACAAAAATTAGCCAATTGAATACAGTAAATGCACCTCTGGTAAAACAAGAGCTGCGAAATAACGACAGGCGAACAACTTCCCTAACGTGAAAAGTTACCTTCTGGCTAAATCTACTTTACAGTGTGACCAATGAAGTAAAGACAGGACTTTCTGTTCACAATTTATACAAGTAGAGGCTAAATAAAAGAGAAAAAAAATTACTAAGAAAAAAGGTCAATACTAAAACTCAAGTATTGACTACTAATAATACTACGACATATAATAAAAGTGATTTAACCGTAGGAATCAGTGATTTTTAATACACTTTCTTAGTGAAGAAGCTGCGCAGATTAAACAAATTACCGCCACGTCCGCCGTCGGCACCGTGTCCACTTCCGCCACCGCCCCCGGCCGTGACGTTAACCGCACCGCTCCCGTCGCTTCTACAACTCAAATGCTGTCGGTACCCGATACACATCGGAACATTCAAATTCAAAGCCCTCGCCTTACTCCCACCGCCACCGCCATCGGCGGCGGCGGATGTCCTTTTCCGGCCAGTTTCATTCCCGTCTTTCTGACTCCGAACCACCGCCACCGGGTCAAAGCTCCTCCCGCCACCGACCCCTCCCCGCCGGACCTTCCAAACCGGGCTGCTCCGGCCCAAGTGGACCCCAACCCGACTCGGACTCGGAATACTCCTCCTCGTCTTCGACTCACCCGCCGAGTTACTCCGCGAACACGGCGCGCTACTCACCTTCCGAGCCGCCGCCGTCGTCCTTGGCCGGTTCCCGCCGTTCCCAGCCGACCTACTCCTTGAAAAAGGCCACAAATATATGTTCAACTCCGCCCCACTAACCCCACCACCACCCTTACCCTTCCTCTCCTTCTTCTTCTCCTTCTCTTTGCAACTCTCATCCTTCCTATCGCTCTTCTTGAACATATCTATCCATCTCTTGGAAACCCCCAATGCGGCCGCCGCCGGGTCGGGCAGGAGACTCGACAGCTCGGGTCCGGGGCCCGGATCCGAGATGGGTTTGGGTTCGGGGTCTGGGTTTTCGGTTGCGGGTTGTGGGTTGTCGGGCGGGTCGTGGTTGGGGTGGAGGTGGAGGAGGTGGAGGGGGAGGAGGACGCCGTTGACGAAGAGCTCGTCGGCGGAGAGGAGGTCGGGCTGGGGCAAGCTCGGGTTGAGGACCTTCCAGAACTCGAACTCGGGCGAGTTGGCCGAGTCGGTGCTTGTTCTCCTCCGGCTGGTTGACGGTGCGAGTGCGTGCGTCATTCGAGACCAGGGGTTATCCGTACTGGGGTTTTCCATTTTTAGAGAGAGAGAGAGAGGGAATGGGGGTTTTCTTTGGGGGGTGGGAATTGAGGAGGAGAGGGAAGGGGAGAGAGAGAGAGAGTGTGAGGGAAGTTTCGTTTGAGTGGGAAAGCTATTCGGGAGTTGAGAGCAGGTGAGGTTGCAGACTAGCAATAAAGTCGCTGTGAGGAGAGAATGCAAGCTAGTACAAAAAGTAGTGGCCAGAGAAAGGGAGAGATATATATAAAGAAACTCATTTTTGCATTTTACTTTTTACTGATGGCGACTTCATGAACAAGCAGAGCGTTAGTAGTAAAAAATGAAGCGTGAATATCAATTTTCTATGAAGAAAAATGCTCCGGAATGATTTATTTGGATGAGCTTTTGAGAAATTTTAGAATTATGAATGAAGAGAGAAATTAAAGTAATAATTAAAAATAGAAGTAATACGTGGAGAGAGAAAGTGAGATAAATGAGAATAGTAATTAAAGATAGAGATAATAAGTGAAAAATAATAATTAAAAATATGAATAATTAGTATTTTTTGAGTTGAAAAAAAAATCCAAAAAAGGAACCAAGGCAGGCAAATTTTTGTGATTCTATGTTGGTTAATCATTTTCAAACTCTTTTTTATAACCACACTTTACTTTTTGTCATTTTGTGATATGAATTTATAAAATTAATCTTTTATATTTGTATATTCTCACGTATTTGGAATGACATTATCTCGAAACTACCCCGAAAAGATCAACTAGTGGTTGAGATTCACTTTGATGTGTTTGACACAATTATCAAAGTGATTCTCAACCATTGATTGCTGTTTTCGGGATACTTTCGGAGTAAATTTTCTTTGTACCTAGCATTTTCCATTGTAAATTTACATTACAAGAAGACAAAAAATGAAGTGTGATGATAAAAAAGAGAGTGCGAAAATCACTACCTTCTATTTTTTGTTAGGTGTTTTTTTGAATTTTTTTTAGATTCATGGTATTAGTTATTGTTTAATCATTCGTCTCGATGAGTATGAACGGTAAAAAAATATGAGTTAAACAAAAACAAATTCCCTAAAGACGAAAAAAAATGTCGAGCGCCAAGTATTGTTGTCGTTCGTGTCATCTTATATGGACTTTTTTCAAGTTTCATTAACATTCTTATACTCTCTTTTTTTTTTTCTCTTATTGGAACATTAATCGAAAAACTACAATGAAATGATAAACTAAATATTACGAAAAATCAAAAAAAAAAAAAGTAGAATTTTCTTAAGGAAAACGGTTGGCCCTATTCTTCTTAAATGTTTGTTGGGTAGTGATTTTCGTACTCATTTTTTATTAATAACCACACTTTCTTTTTTATCTTTTTGTGATGTGAATTTGTAATGTTGTTCTTTCAAGTGTGAAAGAGTATATAAATAAAAGGTTAATTTTATAAATTAAAATAATAAGAGAATAGAAAAGGGTGTGTGATTATAAAAAAAAATATAAGTGTGAAAATCAATTATTTACCATGTTTGTTATGATATTGGTTTTGTCGTTTTTAATATTTTAGTTGGATTCACGTTTAACTTTTTGAATTGCTAATTCGTTTTGACGAGAGGAGTCTAAATAGTAAGAAAATAAGAGAGAGAGAGAGAGAGAGAGAGAGAGAGAGAGAGAGAGAGAGAGAGTTCACGACAGCTGTTGTTTGTATTTAGTGTCATTCTATATAATTTTTCTCCAACTTTGGTCCAAATTTTTATACTTTTGTGATTCTATCATTGAGCAAATAATTAATTCTAAAAATTACAACAAAAATATATATAAAAAACTGAGAAAAGTACTAGAGCAAAAATTCAAGAATAACATGCAATTACCCCAAAAAAAAAAAAAAAAACGGGAAGAGATGTATGATGTGGCATTTTCATTTGTCAGAGTTCATAAAGGATACATTTAGGGACAGGTTCATTTTGATGATTAAAATTGTTTAATTTTCTGAAATTATCAACATTATAAATTATGTTAAAAAATTGCATTGGTCAAATATGATGAGTATAATATTGAAACAGATTTATCTTCTTTATAAAAAAAAAATGAACGCGGCACTAAAATGTGTTTCACTCGTTGAACGAATTTCATTGGTCGCACATATCAAAATAAATATGTGTTTGGATTCATATTCAACGACATCCAATCGACACAATCTTTAACACGATAGAGTTCTCAACGGAAAATCTTGGAAAATTTAAGCAATTCCATATTATTATCAGGCCACAAACCGTTTGAAGGAGACCGTCGGGTCCATTTGATAGGCTTCGAAAATGATCCAAATCTTTGAATTACTATCTTTTGTGCTAGATTAAATACTACGTACTTGAGTTGAGTCACTTACCAAAAAACAAATACTACTTGAGTAATAGGTAGGATAAATAATGGTCCGTAGAACGAGGAGATGGATAGAGAGGTGAATGCTGCTGGCATTGTTCTTAATTAATTTAAACCACGGAGGGAAATGATCAATGTCTCAACGCTTTTAAGTTAGGTTTAGAGCTAATCCGATCTGGATAGCTATCCCTGTTTTATTTATTACTACTAAAGTACACACTCGTATCACGAACGCATAGGTTATAATAATATATAGTACTAGTAAATTAATTATCGTAACAACAAAGATTTAGACGTGGCACTGGCGCTCTCTCTTGAGGGAAGTGAGGTTCTGAGGTGGTGGTGGTTCTCCTTCCCAATTTTTAAAAATTTTTTATCTGTAAAAGGGTGGGAAAGAATGATCAGTTGAGCAATTCTTTTTATTTTGGACGTGACCATAGGGGTTTTCGATCCGTTGTGAAATATTCGGTTTGAGCCATAGTTACTATCCGTGCCGTCACCACAGTAACAACGTGAAACTCAGACTACAGACAAGGAAGGAGAAGCTTTAATCCACTCACCTTTGCAGCTTTGCCATCTAGGCTACCACCATCGGTGGTGTTCTCCTTCTCAATTGGATCAACAGTTTTCCGATGAAGTTCTTCCTTGGCCATTATTTTATTTTTACTTTTATGGGGGATATTTTATTGAAGAATGATTTTATATACTCCGTGAAAATTACATGCTCTCGGACGCTAATTGGGACGAAGCAACAAACAAATTGGCCAAAAACAAAAAAAACGAGGACTGTCGGAGTACTATTTTTTTTATCAATAAGACAATGTACATTTGAGACATAATTATGTGCTATAGGCCTCTTTTCAAACACTTTTATGATGGAGTTTATAATACTTTTTGTTTTGAATCCAATATAAGTGTGTGATGAAAAAGGAACAATTGACACTTCACTTTGTGTATTGATTATGTGAGAAAACAAAATTAAAAGTAAAGTGCCAAAATCACATCCCGATAAAAAAAGGAGTCGTCATTATGTCCCATGGGGTCTGAATAAAATTTTCCTACATTGTGTCTTCGAAGTTTGTCATTTTTTTTTTTTTATCAATACAAACTATTACTAGCATTTAACAGCCTCGCTTTGCAGAATTCTAAAGTTTATCAATACAAATTATTTGCATTTAACAGACGTGGCACTGGCGGACTTTAGAATTTGCACTTACTTGGAATGAGAAACACATATTTCAACATTGATAATAGAAAGTAGGCTCTACAAGTATATATTGAATTTTTCTTTTTTTGAACAGCAAGTATATATTGATACTTTTTTCTTTGACCCGAGTATATATTGATACTTGCTAGAGTTCGGAATAGACACGATTTTGAGTATTTTTTTCCTCAGCGAAAGTAAGTTAGTAGAGTATTATTATTAGATGGTTAAATTTGCAACTAAGAGGATTTTGTGCATATGTTGCCAGTTAATTTTATTCGCGCAACCAAAAATAATTGATAACTTAAAATTTTATGAGTGTTTTCAAAACATATATATGAATTGAAAAATGAAATAAAAACTATTTAAGGGACTTTTTTTTTGTCAATCTATAGAAGATATCATTTTACATCAGAAATGAAATACAGAGTACAAGCTCGGAAGAGTTAACGAGATAACCAAGCCCAACAACTCAACCAAATAAGTCCATTATAGGGTAGAAATAAAGAAAAAAAAAAGTAAAAGCCCTATAAGAAAAGAATACTTACACGCAGGTGGAGAGATTTGAACTCCTGACCTTCTAATAAGATATTAGAGTCCTGGTGTACGTACGGTCAAAATTATTAATCCTTGACCAGGGGAGGCTGTTTGACCCTCCAATTAACAGCGGACACGCGACAGTAGGTGCCACGCGGGAGAGAGGTTACAGTCAAATCTTGGCCTGAAGAAGGGAAGTTGACCATCCAATCAGGAAGGAACACGTGCACAAAGATGGAAAGAAGCACCCGCGGAAGTTCACCCACTCCGCGGGGAGAAGAAAACGAGCTCTGAAATAGCGTCAGCAGTAAAGGATCGCGGTTGGAGTCCCACGAGTCAACAAAGCCTACCAATCACGAAGGAAAAGCTATATTAAAGCCGCCCCCCCCCCCCCCCCCCCCCCCCCCGCGGGGGGTTTTGTCCGGGCCTTAAGGCAGGGCCCGGAAGGGGCTCCACGGACAGCACATGATCGCTGTGGGTCGTAACCTTGCTCCAGCGGGAATGGGGGAATTTCTTGTGGCTAGGTGGCTTCGGACGAAGGATGCATCGCGGGGATTCGAGTTATCCCGCGAAGAAGTTCCGCAGGAGGGCAAGCTTCCCTAAGACCTAGAGGTACGGGAGGGACACGTGTTGGGGTCTTATAGGAGCACCGTCCTGGGCTTGGCTTAGGCCCAGGTGCCCTATAAATACCCCTGACATTCCCAATGATTAGACAGAGCTGACTTTTTTTGGAAAAAGAGTGTGTGAGCACTGAATTTGAGGAAGGAGAACATTCTTCCCTAGAGAAAATGTGACCTCACTCATTCAATTTGGAAAAAGTCAGACGTTTGCCCCATGGAAAAAAGCAAGGGACACGCTGCCTTTGTCTCTTCTGTACCTGTTGCTCCCCTCCTCACCCCACAAGATTTCTCCTCATTTCTCCTTCGCTAATCATTAACCAGTCGCACCTTTCCAGCTCATGGACATTCACACGTAAGCGATCACCCGCGAAACCCATAACCTCCTACATTTAGGCGACTCTGCTGGGGAGGTATCTTTTGGTTTATGGTTAGCACTCGCTCCAAGGAATATGTCGAACCATCGCATCGAAGAGCAATGACGGTGCCGGACAACGCCATACCAACCCTCGAACAAGTCGGAGAGACCAACAGCGCGGGCGTAGCTGCACAAACATTGCGGGCTCTTCAGGACGGGCAGCGCCAGTTCCTCGAGACGCAGAAGCAGCTGCTCGCGGCCTTTAAAGGCCTTATGGAACTCATTTCGGCGACGCTCCTAAGAGCCGCGACCAGCCAAGGGGACGAGCCCCCGCAGATCCATATTGGGGGCAGCAACAGTCAGACAACACAACCTCCACAAACCTAGATCCTTCTGTCCTCCCTGCATCCCTTACGCGGAATGCTCGTGGAAGGAATCGCTGAGAATCCTGTCGAGGCCCGCGGGAAGGAGACCACCGCCGATGGAACCAGTACACCCTCCACGGGACCCTACATTACCATGATAGAAGTTCAGGCCCTACTTGCCCAACAAAAAGCAAGTGAAGGAAGCAAGAAGGAGCCTGCCGTCGCCGAAGCCGGCACCTCGTCCGCGGGGCAGTTTATCACTTTGGTAGACGTGCAGGCCCTCCTCACTAAAGAAAAGGCCAAGATAGTTCTACCCTCCCTTCCAAGCCCAGACATCCGCCCCCCGTACCCTGTCACGATCCTATCATTGCCCTATCCAAAAGGATACACTCCACCGAAGTTCATAAAATTCGATGGCAAGGAAGGCAGCGCACAAGAGCACGTCGTTTGTTTCATTGAATCCCTTGGGGCCCACGCATCGGACTCCAACTTGCATCTCCGCAAGTTTTCGAAATCTCTTACCTCTCGCGCGTACACACGGTACGTCAACCTGGAGCCTTACTCGATAGCCACTTAGGAAGAAATGGTGAATAGCTTATATGCTAAATTCTTCCAAGTCCGCAAGAAGGTAATAATGATTAGTCTGACGAAGGAAGTTCAGACAAGCGGAGAAGATGTGGTGGATTACATTAAAAGATTTCAAGATCGCGCGGTCGACTGTAATGAGTCAGTCAAGGAGGTTCAGCTTGTTGAAATTTGTATTGGGGGAATGATGGACGAGTTTAAGATGTTTCTTGTAAACTTGAAGTTGGGAACTTTCTCTGCCCTATTAGAGTCCGCGTACAACATCCGCCATGTGGTTAAACTGGCTAGGAAAGATAACTGGAAGGGCAAATCCGCGGTCGCCACCGTGGCCGTCGCGGACGTGCCGCGAGGTCAACAAGCCAGTGGTGGAAGGAAGCGAAGGGAGTGCGAGCCCGGCCCAGCCCCAGATTACCCATGCAGCTTGGATGAAGTCTGGGCCTTAGTAAATGCGTGGGTGGCAGATGGAGAACTGGAGCTCCCACCAGTAAAATACAAGCCGACGCGGGAAGACCGCAAACATCCACAGTACTGCATGTACCACAGACACACCAAGCACCCGACTAGCGTCTACTGGTCGCTGAAGAGATTGTTCAAGAGAAAGCAGAATGCCAATGAGCTATGGATAAGACGGCGAAACATCTGCGTGGAACCTTATCCGGCCCACGGGAACCACAACGGAGAAGTCAACATAGCGGAATGTTACCCATTCATGTATGAAGACGAAAACGATACAGATACTCACTATTATCTAGAAGAAGAAGAGGAAGAAGAGGAAGGATGGGCCTGCATGGTCTCTTGCCACGAAATCAGTGAAGAATTCGGAGAAGGCACGACCCCCACAGTCACACCAGATCCCAACAGCTCCGTTAAGACGCTACAAAATAACACAAAATTCCGCTCGTTCTTTGACGATTTTGGTTTCACGCTAGCAGCGAGATTGGAGATAACCAAGGCGATTGTTAACATTGCGAAAGTCCACCAGGAATTGTGTATGTTCGCGGGAGGATCCGTCCCGCGGATGATCCGCGATGAATCCAACTCTGTCACCTTCTCAAACGCAGATTGAAGAGTACGATACCCTCATAACCATCCGTTGTATGTCACGTCCCGCGTCAATAGGACAGAGCTGAAAAGGACTTTTCTTGACTGAGGGGCCTCCATAAATCTTATGCCCTTTTCAATGTTCAAGCGGTTGGGAATCCAAGAAAATCGGATAGTGGAGTCACCAATCACTATCACGGGGTTTGGAGGAAACAGAAAGTAGTCTCTGGGGTATGTCGTGGTGGACCTAGAAGTGGGGCCAATCCGCTCAGCTACCAAGTTCCATCTTATCAATGCATATCCAAACTACCACATTATCCTCGGATGGAGTTGGATGCACAAGTACGGGGTTGTACCGTTAAGTTACCATCAGTGCCTAAAAGGAGTTTCGGTGGGAAAGTAAGTCACCATCCGCGCATCGAAAAATCCATTCGATACTCATGAGGCACACCTTCTAGACGTTATTTATTTTTCGGAGCTAAGCGAAGTCTCTCAGGCAATTACCGCTAAGCCGCGCGGTGTAAAGATTCCTAAATGGGCAGACACCAGGGATGATAAGTAGGAGACGCGCGAAAGAGACTCATCCGCAATGGAACCCGCAGCCCCCAGGAAAATTACTAAGACGAAAGAGGGGGCCAAAACGGTGTACCACTTATGACGGTCCACCAAGGCAGCGGCTGATCAAGAAACCGCTGGCCTCGGCGAAACATGTGCTGCGATAGAGGAAGAAGTAATCCAGAAGCTAGACCCCGCTCCAGAGTGCATGCAACACCAGCCTAAGCTGCAACAAGAGGCACTGGAAGAAGTCGACCTAAACAGCGGAACGGGCCCGAGGAAACCAGTGTTCATAAGTAAAGAGTTGAGCGGGGAATTCCGCGAAAAGTTAATCGCACTACTACGTGATAACTCAGATGTCTTTGCATGGCACTATGAGGAAATGCCAGGCTTAGACCCAGAACTGGTTACGCATCATTTGGATGTCTTTCCCAATTCCAAGCTAGCAAAGCAGTCCCAGCGAAAATACCACCCCGATTTGGAGGGACAAATTAAGGGAGAAGTCGAAAAGTTACGGAAAGCGAGGTTCATTCGACTCATCCAATATCCTGAATAGCTAGCAAACATCGTTCCCATCAAGAAGAAGAATGGCCAAATTGGAGTATGCGTTGATTTCTGCGACCTTAACAAGGCATGCCCAAAAGACGAATTCCCGCTCCCTCATATTGACACACTGGTGGACGCCACCTCGGGGCACCAGACGTTCTCCTTCATGGATGGGTTCAACGGATACAACCAAATCAAGATGGCTCCGGAAGACGCGGAGAAAACGGCCTTCCGGGCTCCTTTGGGAAATTTCTACTACATCGTGATGCCCTTTGGGCTTAAAAACGCGGGAGCAACGTATCAGAGGGTTATGATAGCAATCTGTAGACACCCTATTTTGGGCTGCCCGGGTCAGTTTCCTTACGATCTTTTGATTCCCCAATGATGATTATGGTCAAGAACCCCCCGAGGCTAGTGGTGTGTTTAAGCTTTGAGCGTCCCGAACCTCACTCAAAACCTTTGACAAGCCCTGCCCAGACAATTCAAGCCAGAACCAAAAGGCCTCAACAAAACCATACTTGCTTACGCTAGTACTTCCCTGGCATACACCGGTCGACTGCCACGTGTCAGTCATCGACTGTTGACTCAGTTAACACCGGCGCGCGCATGTCAATGTTCGGCGTACGCCAGTCAAAGCTGGTCAAATAATCATTATTCAACCACGTGCTCGGGACTTTGGTGGCCACCCTAATGTAGGCTACAGTTCCCCTGATGATTATACTCTGCAGAGACGTTCCCCTCTCTCTCCTACATCCCTCATCACCTAGTCCCATGCATTTAATGCATGGGAGGCTCTCTTCCTAACCTAACCAGCCTTTAACCCCAGCTAATCAACCTTTCTTCAGTCCATTCCTGGGCTATAAATACCCCCCTTGCATTTATATGCAAGGGGTTCACAAGTTTAAGACTCTTAAAAAGGAGTATTCAAGTCTCCTCTCTCCTTCTTGCTCTCTTTTTTCTCCCATCAGTTGAAAGAGAGAACCAACCCTCTCCCATACACTCATCACACCCCCATACCCATCATCCATCCTTTAAATTACAAGTTCAAAGTTCAAACCTTCCATCAAAGGCCAATAAAAAGGTATACCACCTTTTTGTTCTGTGCCCTGTTCTGAACCCTGAGGGGTGCTAGCAGGGTCAAGGTTAGTAATCAATACCAGTCTTGGCCTTAAAACTGGCAAAGATTTAATGATCAGGTGTGATGATAAGTGGCGCACGCCAGTGATTATAAGCCGTACGCCAGTTATGGCTGTGTGTGCACCACTGGCGTGGGGACCACCAATCATCCATTTTCTTGCTTTCATTTTATTTTATCGCCTTTTAAGCATGATAAGAATCAGTTTATTGCTTTCTGTATCTTAGAACTGTGTAGCTCCTTATCTGTATATTTACTTTAAGGCTTCTGGGATCCTTCTGGTCATGTTCCAGAACCCAGATCGTGCAAAGCCAAGCACTGGACAAATGACGTAACTGGCGTACGACCTCTATTGACCGGCGTACGGCAGTTAGATCGAAGTCCAGTGGCTGGTCCTTGCATGGCAGCTAAGCCCTGGCCTCTATTTGTCCTCCCACACTGTTTATGGGGTGTTTTGTCCATTCTTTCGCTTTAAATCATCTCTGCTATCTGTAACTGTATTTTACCCTGCCTTTTGACTGAGTGGTTTGTCCTGGGTGTGCACTGGTCCTTCCAGAGCCCAGAGGGTTGAGAAATAGGAGCTGTGAGTTTAGATATACCGGCGCACGCCAGTACACCGGTGGCGCACGCAAGTCGTCTCTGCATGCAGTGGCCTGGCCAGTGCATACAGCTTCCTCTTGCGTGCCTCATTCCGGGAAAGCGCGTTCCAGTTTGTTTAAAAATCCTCATAGGTGCTTGTTCTCAATCTATTATATCTATCTAGATCAAGCATCCATCTCATCGGCTCATAAATGCAACTTGTTACAGTTTTTAATCCCCCTTTAACTGTTCTCCCGCCCTAACTAGCTAAAAAATGATTAATGAGAGAAAAATGCAAATGTTTTATAAAATGCCCGAGTAGAGACCGATCTTTGGATTGGGCGAGAGGGGTGCCATTAAACCCTTTCTCTCTTGTAACCTGGCTCCCGAACCTCAGATATCGAAGGTGATGACGGACCAATCTATGCCTTTTCAAAATCAAACAACGTAGCAAACGTTTCAAGTTCGGTTCCTTGGGTGGTATTCCGCAAAACCCGAGTGGCGACTCTGAATTGTAGCGTTTCGCCGCGCTTCTCTGCAAAAGGGCACACCCGATCTTTAAGCAAAAATTGAAAATTTTGGGGCATGTGCCCACACAATCTTTCACGATCTAATGCACAAAATAATAGAAGATTATGTGGATGATCTCATGGTCAAATCGAGCACCCCGCGTACGAGCATGACAGCTAAAGCCGTAGGAGGAAGCCTCAGCAGGATGGCCACACTTAAAGAGGCAGCATCTGTTACCACCCACATGCTATGAGGCCCACGCCAGTCAACCCCTCTAGCATCCGCAACGGCCCGGAGTGAAGCGTCCCACGTGCGAATTTCGGACACCTCTGGGACCTCCGCCTCCTCGAGGACAAAAAGAAGAAAGGAATCCAAGTTTCTCCGCCAGAACTAGCGGAACTCTGAAGTATAGCGCCAACAACATCCCTGCAGGGAATGGGTAGATCCCCAAGCTGTGCTAGGACGTCGGAAGTATGAGGCCGCGTGAATCGAAGCTGAGAATCGACAAAGTTAGATACCTGTGGAGTGTACTCGGGTACCCCTTGGTCAAAACTCAACTGCCTCGCAAACCGATCTGACCGGTAGACCAACACCCCGTGGGCCTCATTGTTAAGAAAAGGGAGCCACCCCGGGAGGGCGATGAGAGCAGAGTTAATGACCCCCCAGGCTATCAAGTTGTTCCCACCCGCGGCTGAGAGGGAAGAGCGGGTGGGCAGAAGGCATTGGCCAAGGCCAACTATCCCGGGGGTGACGGAGAAGTAAGGGCGCGGAACAAAATTATCTGCGACGTTGCACACCTCGTACCAGAGGACATCGCTGCTAGTGCTAAACCATCGCTCTGACAGGGACCGGCTGGCAAACACCTGGAAATCCCGCACACCGGAGCAATGGTGGGAAAATGCTCGAAGAAGTAGGCGAGAAGGGTGTGAACCATAGAAAGGTGGTCAAACCTTCCAAGGGACCTCGCAAGGTCAGCGTGAACCAGGCCCAACTGACAGTGAAGTGATTCCAGGAATAAGGGGGCCAGTGCAACGCATTTGCCGCGGGATACGAGCTCGGCGAGCGAAAAGACTGCTAGAGAGGGGCTGTCCGCCGGGTAGTCTGGAAAGACAAAGTTAGAAAGGAAGAAGGCAAAAAACCCAGCCATATGGAGCCACCCCTCGTAATGAGGACCAACAACAAAGTCCCGTGGAACTACCGGAACCGCTATCCTCACGGGCTGAAGATCCTTAAAGAAGAAACGGATCTAGCTCGCAAAAGAAGTCTTCTTGGCGTTCGCCACACTGTCCTTGCGGCAACCCCGAGTAGTGAACATGGGACCGGACTGAGCCAGCTTGCCCAGCCTCCGCAACTCCGAGACGTCTTGTTGGTCCGCGAGAGAAAGATTGTTGAGGTCGAGGAGCATGATCCCGCGGAGGGCAAGGCGGGTGAGAATTACTACGTCCTCCAATGCGAGGCCACTCTCACCCCACGCCCATGCAAAGGAATGTGTATCAATGCTTCAGCGCGAGCATACGTGGTTCAAGTTTCTGATAGCCGCTCCCTGCCTCGGAATGTTCAGACTCCGTAAACAACATCACGACCTCGTAAGTACCATTAGCCATCAGAACCTGCTTAAGAGGGACATTGTCGAGGATCTCGTCAACCCACTCAACCTAATCGAAGGGTGGTGAAGCCTGGGCCCCAAAGCGACATTCTGAATAAGGGAAGTCCCCGCGCTCTAAACGGAGGCACAAGACAGAGGACGAATTGACCAACTCCTTATCCTCCAAGTCAGCAAGAGCCGTGAAAGAAGTAGGGTTGGAAGTGGAAGGCCCTTCAGCGGTGTAAGCCTCCGCCAGCGTCCAAAACGGATCCTTAACAGGTCACAGGTACGGGGCCCTCCTCCATTGGCCCGCGGTGGGTACAGGTTCCTCAATGATCACACCCCGTGCAGCCATTTGGATGAAGCTTTTGAAGAACGGAAGAAAATGTGGAAAAGTTGATGCTTGCAGAAAAAGAAGAGAGAGCGAGAGGGTTTTGACTAAAGTTGAATGGTAGGTGAAAAGGAAATAAAGAACGAAGTGCTTATATAGCAAGTCGGTTCATGAAGCATTTATGGCAGCCGTACACCAAGAGTCGCGCTGGTTCACTAAAATGCGCCGCCAATAGTCAAGAAACCCGCCGCTTCGTGGAACGGATCGAGGACACCCGCAAAAACTTACAAGGGATAAGATACGCACGCGAACGACATGCACCCGTCATACGCTCGCGGGGGGCATATGTAGGTGTGGTCAAAATTATTAATCGTTGACCAGGGGAAGCTGTTTGACCCTCTAATTAGCAGCGGACACGCGGTAGTAGGTGCCACGCGGGAGAGAGGTTACAGTCAAATCTTGGCCTGAAGAAGGGAAGTTGACCATTCAATCGGGAAGGAACACATGCACGAAGATGGAAAGAAGCACCCGCGGATAGTCTCCGCAGGAGAAGTAGTCTCACAGAAGTTCACCCACTCCGCGGGGAGAAGAAAACGAGCTTCGAAATAGCGTCAGCCGTAAAGGATCGCGGTTGGAGTCCCGCGAGTCAACAAAGCCTACCAATCACGAAGGAAAAACTATATGAAAGCCCCCCCCCCCCCCCCCCCGAGGGTTCCGTCCGAGCCTTAAGGCAGGGCTCGGAAGGGGCTCCGCGGACAGCACACTATCGCCGCGGGTCCGGACCTTGCTCCTCCAGCGGGAATGGGGGAATTTCTTGTGGCTTGGTGGCTTGGGACGGAGGATGCGTTGCGGGGATATGAGTTCTCCCGCGGAAGAAGTTCTACGAGAGGGCAAGCTTCCTTAAGATCTAAAGGTACGAGAGAGACACGCGTTGGGGTCTTATAGGAGCACAGTTCTGGGCCTAGCTTAGGCCCAGGTGCCCTATAAATACCCCTGATATGCCCAATGATTAGACAGAGTTGACTTTTTCTGGAAAGAGAGTGTGTGAACACTGAATTTGAGGAAGAAGAACATTCTTCCCCAGAGAAAAGGTGACCTCACTCATTCAATTCGGAAAAAGCCAGACGTTAGCCCCGCAGAAGAAAGCAAGGGACACGCTGCCTTTGTTCCTTCTGTACCTCTCACTCCCTTCCTCACCGCACAAGATTTCTCCTCCTTTCCCCTTCGCTAATCATCGACCAATTGCACCTCACCAGCTCATGGACATTCACACGTAAGCGATCCCCCGCGAAACCCACCTCCTACACCTGGTCAACTGAGCTAGCTTGAGTTGGTACTGTTTAAGGGACTTGCAGGGACCAATCTCATATAATATATTTTTTAAAGTAACCTAAAAACTAGTATAGTTAATAATTATACACAAGTTGTCTTTGTTAATGCTAAAGTTTTTTAGTATGCTAAGAGCATGTTTAACAGATGGGCTAAAATGCCTTTTTGAGCTATTATACCAAAGGAAAACATAAAAACCAAGCAGCAGCAGCCGAGGTAAACCCCAAGGTAAAATGACTTTCGTGAAATGGCTAGGTATTAATACCTAAGCACTGTTCATCAACTGCTCTTTAAACAATTAATTTCTCTCTCCTCTTCTATCATTTAGAGCATTGTTCTCTTCTCTCTCACGCACTCCTTCCCTCTAAAAGTAATAATATTTTAATAAAAAATAGGTTTAATAGATAGTGTTGATGTGGTGTTGAAAGAAATATGAGTAGGTAAAATAAAAAATGTGCACTGTTTATGAGTTTTATTAGCTAATAACTGGTGTACTTACTCTAACAAATGAGTTACTTTGTTTTTTGCGGCAGTAGGTGATTTTTTATTCATCCAAATTCATCATAGATTACGAGTCTCAAGCATCTGTCATCTGGTGAAATATGGTCGTACCTTTTTTTTGGGTAAGGTAATATGGTCGTACCTTTGCTGATTCTGATAAAGTAGTAGTAGTAGTAAACGTTTGCAATGCCAAATTTAGAGGGTGTCTCTTTACCCAAAAAAGGATGTTGAAATTCTTTTCTCCCCGTTCATTTTGCATGGAAATGATGATAAAGAACAGAAAAATTAATTTTCATGTAAATTTTTGTGTGTTCAGTTACCAAAAAAGTTATAGGATCTATAGTTTCAATATAATTGGGATATTGTCTTTGCGTTGTGATGCTTTTTTCTCATGCCTTTCTTGTAATCCGTTTTCATATCAATAAAGTTTTGTTCTTCACCACTCAAAAAAAAAAACTTTCTTATTAGAAAAACACTTTCCTGCAAAATAGGCCTTACCAAAAGAAATGAATTCTTATTTTTTTGCAAGATTTATTGTCAAGAGAACATATACCAAACCAAATTAAACCAAACCGAGCTTTAAGTCCTAATCAATAGGGATCGGCTACATGAATTCTTTTTCTCCGTTGAGCTCTGTCAAGGACTACTTGTTCACTTAAATCTATTAGACTCACATATTTGCGCACAAGAGTATCTAACGTCAATTTAGGTCTTCCTCTCCCCATAGCGTTACTACCCAAAAATATCATATTCGTTCTCTTAATTACTGCATCTCCAGGTCTACAGTAGACATGCCCAAACCACCTTAGCCTATTTTTGCTCAACTTCTCCTATATAGGTGCTACGCCTACCTTCTCACAAATCATTTCATTTTTAATCCCGTCTCGTCTAGTCTTACCATACATCCCTTCAATATTCTTATTTTTGCTACACTTATCTTGCACACCTGTTATTTTTTAATAAGCCAACATTCTATCTTGTAAAATATTGCTGGTCTTATGACAGTTCTTTAGAATTTTTCCTTCAATTTTGTGTGTACCCTCTTGTCACATAGTACACCCGTAGCGCTCCTCCACATGAGTCACCCTATTTGGATCCTATTAGTCACATCATTAGCAATCTTTTCATCTTTACTAATAATTGAGCCTAAATACCTAAAATGGTCACTCTTTGGTATCTCCTGGTCTTGGATCGCCACTCTTACTTCATGCGCACTACTAATACCACTAAACTTGCACACCATATACTCAGTTTTGCTCATACTTCCAAAAATCCTTTGACTCTAATACTTCCCTATAAACTTCTAATTTCGTATTAACACCTCTTGTGGTTTCATCCATGAGGACAATATCATCTGCAAATATCATACACCATGAGATATCTTTCTGAAACTGCCTAGTCAACTCATCCATGACAAAGGTAAAAAGGTATGGGCTCAAGGCTGACCTTTGATGCAATCCTACTGTGATTGAAAATTCACTTATTTCCCCTGCTAGTGATCTAATGGTAGTGATGTCACCTTCATACATGTCTCTAATCATTGGTCACTTCATTTCTCTTAAGAACCCACCATATGTGTCAAGAGAACACATAAAAAAAAAAATCTCATTTTCATTTACTTTACCTCATAATCTGTCCGTCTCTTTTTAAGTGTCCTGCTTCGTAACTCCAACTTATTAAAAACACATCATCATTATACCTTTCATATCAACTTTTTCCTCCACTTCCCTACTTACTCACCATCATTACACTTTTACTCACTAACTTTTCAAAATGAAATATATTTTTAAGGACAAAATAGACAATACACTAGTTTTTACCCACTAACTTTACAAAATGAACACTTATTAAGGGACAGTCTAAAATGAAATACTGAACTCTAAATAAGAGACGAACACTTTTTATGATAATTAATTTCTTACACAACATTCCCGATAGTTGAACAGACACTTATAATTTGCTCCATCTTTAGGAGGACAAAAAAATGTGAAAATGCATGCAAAATAAAAATCAGCCTTTCTTCAACCATAAACACACTCACATCATACACATCACACGTGAGTGTGTTTGTGGTAGTGTTTGTTGAAGTTGAATTTTTGAAATAAAATAGGCTCCGGCCCAAGGGTTAGCTCCCAACTAGTGTCGATAGTATCCAATTTGTTTTGGCCATTTGTAGGCCCTTCTTGGACCCACAATAATAAGCAGAACTATTCATTTCTTAGATCTCATGATTTTTGATGTGGTTAATATTCTTGATAAATTCAAAAAATAAACAATTTTGATTATTATTATGAACCCAAAAATTAAAAGCCCATAAATAGTCAAAACTGGACCAAACTGGACACTATAACACTGGGAGGTGCCCCCGGCCCAAACGAACGCCCTCAACATTAGAAGAGCATCTTCTAGATTCCTTATCATGGAGGAGCCTCACAATTCACATGCCACCACAACCCTCCAATTCCACAACTGCATTAACGTACGGTAAGACTATTATATCAAATCAATGCAAGGTCATCTCGATCGAAGAAAGGAAAGGAAAGGAAAGTGGAAACTGAATCTCTGTATGGAGAGAGAGAGAGAGTAGTCGGAAATTGGAAAGGAACAGAGATAAGTGAGGTCATGTCATGGGACTGTCATGTGCATATGGGCCGGGGGTGGCCGGTGGATAATTAAGATCGCTTCTTTTGGGGGTGGGGGCCTGGGGCGCTCTCCCAACACTCATGGCGCCTCTACATTAGATGGCATGGGCATTATTGTCCCATGTGCGTTGACATCTCCAACCCCCCTATTTGTCCTTTGGTATTTCATGCATACCATTATGTCCTCTAATTTTCTCTAACAAATTCAATGCACAATAATTTGCTCCTTTTTATTTTTTATTTATATACTTTAGGCATTCGGGCGAGCTTACTAGGACCACGATTGATATTTGAGACTCAATCAAATCGTCTACTTGCTGAGAGTGTAATTAAAGTCGAAACAAAACTCCATATATATGAACTGGTCTAAAAGAAATTAATAACGTCTGAAAGATTTCGAAGCTGAGACCGATAACTTATGGTTCCTTTGAAGTTCATTACGAGATCATATTTTCACATTATCACATGATTTGCGTGCACAGTATATGACACAGACACTTTTATGCATGAACCATTTTTTTGACAGTATCAACTTACCAATTGCAATCAGATTACATGTATTCACCGGCCACCTATAACTAAACGAGGTTAAATCATCATAGTGTGTAGAGGATGAAAATCAACCTTCAACTTGTTAAATCTTATAATTGATGCTTGAACCTGTCTATTGTCGCATGGCGATCGATTTTTTGCACAAAAATGACTTAAGTTTTGGATTTATTTCATAGTTTGAATGTGTGTGAGAGAGAAAGAGAGACTGAAAGTGAGATCATTTTCTCGTAGGTCAACTATATCTAAGAAAAAAAAAAAGCGTGAGTAGATAAAAATCCATCTTTAAATGAAAGTCGTATTATAATGCACAATTTATATGTCCTTCCTAAATATCATTCACATCAAAGATTATGACATGCCGACATATACTTCTAAAAACCGTCTTAATCAACTAATGTCCTAGAAATGGAGGTCTGGATTTTATGATATCGCATAGAATCGACTCGAGGCAACTCCCACCACATCATAAAAAATGGCAAGTTGCAATTTTGATAAGCAATGGTACAATTTTGTCTCGAAATGGAGATTTGAGATGCTAAAGGGGTCTGCATCCAAGGCTTCTGGTTAGGATGTTCATTCACTAGTGATTAATTGCATTGTTGTTCACCCCCTACCAAAGAAGAGTACTTCACACGTATTCGATTCAAGTCCCTACCAATAACAATTCCTCTAGCTAATAATCACATTCTAAGTTTCTCTATTCGAATCAATTCAGTTGTCAATTTGAGTTTCTCCAGTTGCGTTGTGATTGATTTCTCAATCATACACCCAAAAAAAAAAGTTATCGTTACCTGAATAATGGGTATTGCGTAGAAAATTAAGAAGTGTTATTAGGATCCGGCTTTCTATAATTCACACTTCTTTTTTTTTGGCCTTTCACCCTCCACGACTGATCAAAGAAGCCTGTACATTAGCATAGATTTCTTTGGGCAGTTCGGTTTTCGGCCCGTTGTGCGCAAACTCTTTCATGTATCTCTTGGTAGAATATCCCTTATCACATTGATAACCTACAGAAAGAGATTATATTGATAACCGGTGAGCCCAAATAATTTGTGCGGTGAGTGTGGAAATTAGATGAATACATATAATGCCAGTTTAAAAAAAAGAAGAGAAAACCTGCCGCCTACGAGAAAATTAAAAATACCGATGAAGGTGGAGTTGTGTGAATCTCCATAATGTGAGTGCGTGTATAAGAATGTAGATTTTTCTGGAGAATAGGCCAGTAGATCTCAGGATGGGCCAGTAAAACCCAAAAAAATAAGCACCATCGGATCCACGGCATTAATTGATCAACAAATGGATCAGACCGTCGAAGACCAACCGAGCGATGACATAAAAGAATGCCAAAATGCTAGAACCATACATACTTGCGCGTACAAATTGCACAAACTCTCTCACAATGTGTGAGGCCACACACATTGTAAGAGCCCACACACATTGTGAGAGAGTTTGTACAATTGTGCGTGCAAGTGCTTATGGTTCTGGTAGAAGGAGTATTTTTGAAGAGAGAATGTTAGCCGACTAATAATGACGGGTTTGTGGGGCTCACTAACGGGATCACGATGCATGAGTGAGTGTGATAGCATGATAGGGCAACGTATTCAACCTGCGTCTCATGGAGCAACGGAATCTGAGAGAGAGAGAGAGAGAGAGAGAGATGGGACTGTTTTTGGTTGGTTTAAAATGGCGTTTGTTCGCAGGCAAAAATGATGAACCAAATGTGCGGGCAAAAAACAGCGTTAAAACCATTAATGCATTTGGGCCACCCCCCCTCCCATACGCCAAACACCCCTGGACCTGTTCTGTTGATAGCAACTCCCACGTGCCATCAATTGAAACCATTTATTCCTTGTGCATTGGCATTGTTTGCTTTTGTTGTCCCAATTTCTGTGTTTTTGTTTTGGACAAGTAAAAATTACTAATAACCGTGGTGTGCAATACAAAATCACAAGCAAATTTATGTGGTCTACAAAGTTGAGATTTTTTTTTATTATTATTAATGATAAGTACAAAATTGTGATTATCTATCGATTGTTTCTTTTTCTTTTTGATAAAAAGTAAGACAACATTTTTTCCCTGTGTGGATGTAGACAATACAAATAATTTGAGTAAAGCAAAATGTTATTAATGTTTTCGGTAAAAAAAAAAAATTTAATGTTTTCAAGAGACCTTGACCTAATTTTACCATCACAAATATGATCTCGTCAGCCTCTTTGGGTGTTTAAATTCCGTCACATTGAACAACTTCACAATGTACGTCGACTCTAAGGATATTACCAAAATAATTAGGTCAATGTCCTATTAACGTGATATGAATTAATTCCGAGAAAATTAACACTATCCCACACGCCAAATAGAGGTACTTATCTATTGTTTTGGACCCCAAAAGTATTGCCCTCTCTCTTGGAGCATGCTCTGCAACTTTATATAATTAGTGGACCCAAAACATAAGCTAGCGATAGAACAAGCTAACATATGAATCAGTCACATTAAAGTTGAAGTACCACGTTAAAGTATCCGCAGGGCATCCAATTACATATTCTAGCTTGTCAAAGCGATAGAACAAGCTAACATATGAATCAGTCACATTAAAGTTAAAGTACCACATTAAAGTATCCAAAGGACACCCAATTACATATTCTAGCTTGTTGACAATCAGAGGGGTTTCAGCGTCTCTGTATAGCCAAGAGGTACAATTAGTTGGACAAAGCACATCTTCAGTATGACTTGTTGACTCACATGTGATTCGTTGACATTGGTTATAACTCCGCTTTGCAATCTTGACATAACATATATCAACATTGAGTAAAAGTCACTTGCCAAAAAAAAACATTGCGTAAAAGTTTTCGATATTTCAAATTAAACCAAGAAAGATATATTCATCTTGACCTACTTATGAGTATGTAGCATGGAAACAATAATAATAACCGGCCCCATAACAAGCATAGGTAGCTCAAGTAGCTCATTTTGCTTCTTGAACTTACGGAGCATGTTTCTAATAACTGCAGCCACTAGCAGGAGAGTAGGGCGCCATGATGACCACATGACATTAAGGGGTTTTAACTATGACATAATCATACGATCGATCTTGTATGATTGTGTGGGATGTTAGAAGTCCTGAAGCACCTCGTTGCCATGACCCACGAGTATTCAATAAATTTTCTTGGTTTGATTTTGTTTTCAATATTCCCTATTCAATAATTCTGATCTCGCATGATTGTGTGGTGGTTAAAAGTCATAAAACGCCACGTAAATTACCAAACATGTCTCATAAATATTCATATATGTTCTGGCAAGATTATGGTTTGCAGTCATTCTGGTTAAATTATTATCAAAGGGGCATTGTTAATTGCCGGAAGAATAAAATTCAAAGCATAAAAGAGCATGAAAAACTCGAAGCTAGGAAGGTCGTTACTCGACATAGCTCAAATGACACAAAAATACAAAGCATAAGACAATCTTCTTTTTCAGAACATTGAATCCACAAGAACTTGTCATTTTCAAGTTTCTTTTTTGGTAGGATTTATTGATTGAGCCCAGCTAACTACACAGTAGTTTTTTTTTTTTTGCAAAGAGTTCATGCACATATTACAATGTGGGACCTGCAGACATTGAATCCACAAGAATTTGTCATTTCCAAGTTTCTTTTTTGGTAGGATTTATTGATTGAGTCCAACTAACTGCGCAAATTTATTGATTGAGTCCAAATTTTTTGTGGAGATTTCGTGCACATATCACAATGTGGAGCCCACTACAGGTCTCAAAAAATTATCTGAATTGTTCATTGAATATAAACATTTGTTCGAGGGCCCTAACAATAAATCTGATAAATCTGATACCTATAGGTTCTTGATCCAATTATATAACTTTTCATTCAAATTATAGGATCCTAAAATCTGAATGAAAAGTTAAATGATTAGATCGAGCACCTATAGGTATTGGATTGAACATTTTTTTTTGCAGGGACCATTGAATAAATATTTTAAATGTAATGAATGGTTTGGATAATTTGTATGGGACAAAGAGTAGGCTCCATACCTTGATCTGTGCAAAATATGTGCCGTTAGACCTTCTTTTTTTTTATCCGGTCGTTGGACTTTCTGTTATTGATATTCTTCAGGAGTCCTGCTACCGGTACAGATTTTTGTGCACAAATTGTCCACAGATTTCGTTGTGGGCCCCACCACGGGTCCCACACAAATCATCCAGCCGTTCATTAAATGTAAAATATTTTTTCAAGGGTCCCCGTAAAAAATAAGCTCAATCCAATACCTATAGGTGCTTCATCCAACCATCTAACTTTTCATTCAGATTTTCGGATAATGAAAAGTTATACGATTGGATCGAGCATCTATAGGTATCGGATTGGGATTATTTTTTACGGGAACCCTTGAAAAAATATTTTACATTTAATGAACGGCTCGGATGATTTTGGTGGGACCCGTGGTGGGCCCCACAATAAAATCTGTGCACAATCTGTGCACAGATTATATGTGTGTGTAGCATTTCTGATTCCTGTAGTGTTACTCATTCTTCAGTATGATCCGATCCACTTAACCTACTACACCTACACCTAGTACAGAGTGAATACAGAAGAGACAGCTGTGAGCCTTTGCACAGCGAAACACTACGGGACCGACGGAAAAGGAAAGATGGGAACCTAATTGTGCAGAAAGTCTACACACAGCAGATCTGTACACAGATTTTATTGTGGAGCCCACTACGGGTCTCACAAAAATTATTCGATCCGTTCATTAAATGTAAAACATCTTTTCAAGGGTCCCCGTAAAACATAAGCTCAATCCAATACCTATAGGTGCTCGATTCAACCATATAACTTTTCATTATCCCTAAAATCTGAATGAAAAGTTAGATGGTTGGATGAAGCACCTATAGGTATCGGATTGAGGTTATTTTTTACGGAGACCCTTGAAAAAATGTTTTACATTTAATGAATGACTCGGATGATTTGTGTGGGATCCGTGGTGGGCCCCACAACGAAATCTGTGCACAATCTGCTGTTTGTATAGCAGGGCTCCTAATTGTGGCTTTGAGGCCTATTTCGGGGGTCCCATTCAAATGATCCAAATCGTTGATTGTTTTTTAATATTTTTTTGAATGACCCTATTCAGGTCAATTGGATAAATGTTAGTACGTTATCCATGTGTCGAATGTTTCATCCATATTTCTTGCTCCTTTTTTTTTTTTTTGGGTAAGTTAACATTTTATAACAAATCATAAGAAAATTTCTATCCCTGGGCCAAACCTTAGGAGAACACAAAAAAACAAAGCAACTAGATACAATCAAACTAGAAGCACAACTCAACTAAGCAAAAAGGAGTTACAATATCCCAATTCCTACATAAAGAAAAAATTTCACTGGAATAAGGAAATTTCCCCCATGAACACACTCTATCTCTAATATGAGCCACCATAATCGAAAGAACATATTCAAAAGTGCAGGATTTTTGAGAGAAGATCCTAGCATTTCAACGTTTCAGCCAAATGTAATAGAGTGTAGCAGCCAAAGATAGCTTGCGAAGGGAGGATTGCAGACTTTTTCCCCGAGACAATGTTGACTGAACCAAACAATCTCGAAGTCCCAGTCACCAGGTGGCCGAACAACCGAACAATTCCTTTTCAAAATTCTTGCTCCTAAACTCTGAAACAAAAAGTTAATGTTGGATCAAACACTTATTTATTCGATCAACCTGAAATTTTACAGGAATAATTGAAAAAAATATAAAAATAATAATCAATTATAAGTATCATTTGCGTGAGACTTGGAGGTAGGCCCTACAATTGATTGGTTTCCATCAGTTCCTTTTCCGTCGGTTCCCGTAGAAGGTCGATCTCCTTTGCATATCTGTATCTAATGATGTGTTAATTATAGGTGTGGTCAGGGTCTTGGGCACCCATAAAAACGACAAGGCTGAATAATTAATTAGGGTTGTTGAAATCATCCATGTTATGCTAGCTCGATCCCATGAATTGAAGACAACATCTGAACGGCAAGGGCACTAGTGAGGAGATTGAACAATAAGTCTCATGGGTGGCCAAAAGTATGAGTCTTACCAGAAGATATTTCAAGAAGTGAAAATTAAGGGCTAAAAACTAGAAAAATAGTGGTGTGAGATAAATTAAGAGCTTTGTTGCAGGGTTGAATAGCGTATTTTTGGGGGGAAAATATAACATTCGTTGTTGAGGGATAAAATAAAGTGAGATCAAATGACCTCACTTGTCTCCGTCCTTGGTAATGCGAAAAAACTTACAATTTGTGGGGCCATATGATATGTATTCATTAATTAGTAACGTTTAACCAGATGGACTCAATCCTCGCATTGTTCAAATTGTTGAATCTCGATGTTGGTAATTGACTCCTTTTTATGTATAACTCTTGTGTTCGAATTAATTTGTGCACATTTTAACTAATCATGAGAGACCAATGACGGTGATCGATTGTTTACACGTGCAGAAGAGATATTACTGGTTAGGTTTTGGTTTGTTTCATTGTTTACAAAAGAGAAAAAGATCTTGCGAAGAAGAAGAAAATAAGAGATTTTTTTTAATCAACTACATATAAACGGGTATATAATATATATATATATATATATATATATATATATATATATATATATACAAAAAATTAAGGAGATTAATAACTTTAATGAGGGGGGTTTCTGTTGTGTGCGCACGGGGGACTATATTTATATTTACGATAGAAGGAGAAGTTTTTTAGTGTCGGGTGGGCATGGGTCACGGGGTGCCGAGCACGATCTCGGTCATCCAAACGTGTTTTGGACAGTCCAAATTTGTTTGGGTAATTTTTTTGTATAAAATTACCAAAACACCTCCTCAAGCCCAAACAAATCTGAGCCGTTCAAAACACGTTTGGACGATCGAGATGTGTGCTCGGCACTATGTGGTCCGTGCCCGCCCGGCACTGAAAATTTTCTCCGATAGAAGGGAACAAGATCGAAAAGAAGGTTGACGATTGATAACCAGAATATCCTCCCACACATTGAAAGGATCTACTAACAAAAAACACAAAAAACTTAACGCATTTTACTATTTCGTTTTTACTAACAAATTTTTTTTAATATTTTACCATCTCATTTTCACGAACAAAATTTTTTTTACCAACAACTTTTTCGCTTACATACCCATTAACAATTTATTCACTACCTGAAACAGCTTAATATTTCTCAACAACTTATTCATTCTTATTCACTATTGGAAACACCGAATAATTTTCCAACAACAAATAAAAATCTATAAATTTTTCACTACCGAAAACACCCCTTAGAACGTTCAAGATCACTATATACGTCATCTCTTAATTGATTAAAGTGCCAAATCTTAAAACGTGAGAGAATGAGGTATCATGACCTCTGTTACATTATCTTTCAAAATGCCTTGCTCTCCCGCTCTGAATTCTCTTACTGTGCTCACGTTATCAATTATCGATCTTGTGGTTTTAGTTTTTTAAGATGTGGTTCGAAAACGTTTATACGGTTGCGCACACGCGTGCACATTACGCGACATGGCCCTATTTGGGAGCCAACTTATCCATTCTCATTTTGCTATTGTAATTGTTTGGGAGCCAAATTATCAAAGTGCATTCTATCCAATGCATTCTCAAAACTACATTTTAGAGATCTAATTTGAGAATCAGCCTTGGAGGAGCTTTTCCTTCCTCATTTTCGATTATCATTTTCTGGGAGAGATGAAATTGCCTAACTATCGCTGCCTTTTATCATAATTTCTAAACTGCCCTCGTCCATTATTCCTTATGAACTTCTTGTTGTGTTTTTTTTTTTTTTTTGAGGTAATTTGTTGTTGTCATTTTTCTTGTTCTTATGGCCCTCAAACTGTTTCACATTGTATTAAATATTGGTTGTTTAAATTTTTTAAGCGACCAAGAATCATGAATGACGTGCAAAAAAAATTTAGAAGACTTTTGTCAAGGTATATTAATTATGAGTATCTAATAATTATTGTCAAACTAAAATGGTTAGTTATCACACTATGATACCATAAAATAACCAAGGCCAACATGGTAAAAAATTGGGCAAAGTCCACTTTCACCTCTGTAGTTATCGTCATAGGCGGATACCTTCTTCATGGTTCAAAATTGACCACATAACTTACTTGTGGTTTTGAAAATGTGCGGATAGACCCTCCGCCGTCATGTTTTTCATCCATATTAACGGACACAACATTCAAAGACCGACGATATACCCTCATCATATCCCTTGATTCTTCTATTTTTTTAAATCTAACCACACCATCTCCTATACCAAAAATTGAATCCAAACCGTTAATATTGTAAATTTTTACGAGTACTACATTTATGCTAAAATTCAAGTCAATCAAAAAATAAAAAGCTAATGGTCGAATCGATTTTGTTATGAAATTAAAATTTCAAATTTGAATTTACTAAAAATTAGATCACTAGGTTGTTGATGCCTGATCGAGATGATTTTTTACAGAGATACTCTATTCTTTATTTAATACATTATGAACGACTCATATTACATTCTAGAGGCGCGTGAGATACACCTCCATTAATATGGATGGAAAACATGACGGCAAGGGGTCTATCCGTACATTTTCAAAACCACAGATAGATTATGTGGTCAATTTTGAACTATGAGGAGAGTATTCGCACATGGCGATAACCACAGGGGGTGAAAGTGGACTTTGCCCTAAAAAATTAATTCATAATCTACTTTTTAGCATTATCCTCTCAAACAATACTCTGTTGCAAATTTTACTATCATAATCTATTCTGGTCATAATTCAAAACCAACTCACAATCTAGAAATGCATAATGCAAATAATAATTGGGCTCTCAAACGGGTCCTATGATCTTGAGCGAGAAACACCGAATAATCTCTTATCCTACGCAACACCTATTGGTACGGACTACACGGATCGAAGCAATGGGTTTTGGTCCAGGCCTTTTAAGGGCTAGACTAAACAGTATCCCGCTACGTCCATTCCAGGTCTTTTTTTGGTTCAAAAGAAGACTAGACTAGACAGTATCCCTACGTCCACTCCTCGGTGTCTTGACTGCGATGCTTCTCTTTTTTCTTTTTCATGTTTTTTTAATGTAGAGTGTTCCGGGTCAGTTTGTGCGCACTTCGGATTAATTTCTATAGCCTCTCCTACAGCTTTTTCACACCCTTAAGCGTGGGGGTGAGGTGAATTCAAAAGTTGTTGGCAAGGAGAATCGAATATGAAACTTTAAGATGGAACAAACACTTAAGTTCGGAACCAAAACCACTTGGCCAACCCGTCCGGGTGGAATTGTGATGCTTCTCTTGTCTTGGAACTTCCAGTCAAAAGAAAAGGAAGTCTTGGAACTTGTATATGTATGGTTGAGATTACGAAAACAGAAAGTATACTGACACAAACTTTTTATACACATATCATGCACAGATCATTATGTGAGGTCCATTATGGGTCCCACATGAATGATCCGAGCGCTCATTAAATTTAAAATATTTTTTCAAGGATCCCCGCAAAAAATCAGCTCAATCCGATACCTATAGGCTCTCGATCCAATCATTTAACTTTTCATTATCATAAAATCTGAATGAAAAGTTTGATAATTGGATCAAGCCTCTATATGTATCCGATTGAGTTGATTTTTCGTGTGGACACTCAAAAAAATGTTTTACATGTAATGAACGGATCGAATTATTTGTGTGAAATCCGTAATGGGCTCCACATTCAAATCTGTGCACGATTTGTGCACAAAAATCTGTGTGGTTAGCACGGCTCGTTAAACCCATAGGAATATATACTGTAAATAAGTTCTCCAAACAAAATGTCTATTTAATTTTTTCTTAAAATCTCCTCGTATTTTCTCTTAACAAATGGAAAAGAACCTTTCTGCACCTTTGAAGTTCTTATTTGGTTGTGTGATGACGTGAGGCTTACCAGCAATTTTAATAACCATGTCGTATGGTTGTGTGATGAGTAAAATTCCGTTCAGAAAGGGTAGTGATTTTGACACTTTCTTTTTCTCTGACGGCACTTTAATTTAAGTGCTCAAATAAATTAAGTGCTTTAATTTTCAATTTGTTTGAACCGGTGCGAAGATCTTTTTTTTTTATTTTATCTTAAATGGTCATAATTAATTTTTATCTTTAGTGTTCTCATAATTAAGCATCTGCTCTTTATTTAGGACTCTATAGAGCAAAAACTTGATCATGAGAGCCTTAGAAACAGAAATTAATTATGATCCTATAGGATAAATGATCAAAAAAATAAGGTTTTCGCACTAGTCCAAACAGATTAAAAATTGGAGCATTTTAATTTTTAGAGTAATTATATATTAAAAAATATACTAGTTAATGTCAGAGAGAGAGAGAGAGAGAGAGAGAGAGAGAGAGAGAGAGAGAGAGTTAATTCAGAAATAGCCCTTACTAATATCGGATTGAGCTAATTTATGGAAAAAATGGGATTATGGTAGGAGACTCGTTAAGAATGATTCTAAGCCAATTGATGGCCTATTAGAAGTCGAAAGAACTCTCGTGGGGCCCTCATCGATAGAAAAAGATTGCAGCCCATTTAATAATGATCAATTGATATTGCTTCATCGGCCCGAACCAAGGAATCCCTTAGATAGGATGCTAAACGGATTTTGTTCTATTCTTGATCACCAATTTGTCTATGAAAGTTATGAATCGGAGGATAGGGAAGTCCTTTGAGGGGAAAGGGGAGTTAGCCAATCACATATTTTTGGCTCCTAGAATAGGGCAACCTTGGAGCTTTCTATTTGATTGGATCGAAAGGTCCAATGAATTGGGATTTTCCTATTGGTTGAGGTCATTTTGGGGCAAGCAGGGCATTTCTGATGAAAAGGATGTGCTTGAAGAGGATGAGATGAAGAGTTGGATTCCTAACAAAAATTAGCTCAAGTCGATATCAGTAAGGGCTGCTTCAGAATTCGTAGGACACCCTACGAATTCTGAAATACCCTACAAATTTTGAAATAGCCCTTGCGATATCGGATTGAACTAATTTTTTTTTAGAAACCCATAAAAAAACATTTTAAGAAAATAACTTGCGGTTTGAATAATCTTTGTTAGACCCGATAGCCCCCGCAAAAATCAAAAAATCAGTCCATTTCTTGCCCACCAAACAGGGCCCTTGCAGCACAAATAATTTCTCCCTTGACAGCCCCAAAGCACAACACCATGTCATTTTGGGGCACATAATCTTCGGGCCAGCACCATATCCGTCTTTTCAAAAGACGCTTTCATGCTCTTGCCACCACTTTCGCTCATGCATGCACCTTATCTAACTTAAGTTCACCGTTCACCTAATCTGATTGTCAATTACAACTTGTTTAAATGACGTTTTCCAGTTTGCACTTTTGTGTAGTGTGTCATTTACCTAAACCTGATTATGACTGCAGATGGAGTCTTCTTTTGGGTAATTATCTTCACAATATAAACTTAACTGAAGTCCAAAAATATTGGTCGCACCGATCATACTGTGAAACCGGGCCTCTCTAGTTTTGAGGTCCACCATTAATACTTTAGGGCTCATCCCAAATTCACTCTGATAGTCAAAATCATCCATTTTATAAATTCGTCGAGAATATAAACCATGTTTCGATATGATTTTTGAGCACATTTATCTTGAAAAAGAAAGGACGCAAACTACAACACTGGATCAAAAATGAAAAACCATTCATTTTGAAACAAAAAAATTTCGATTTAATTTGGAGTAATCGATATCCGTCTAACTTGATTTTTAGAACAGTTGAGCTTTTAAACAAGCTAGCTCTAGAAAATTAAAAATGGACAGTTTTGATCATTAAATTGGATCAGAAATGGGCCTAGAAAGGCAACAACTAGACTGGTCCAATATACTATGAAAACCGAAGATAGTACAATGATCACTTAATTTTACTCACAATTATGCATCAATAACAAAAAAAACTCGCACTGTTGATTATGGAGTATTATAAACTTGGAATGGGATATCCTGTAGAGTGGTGCAAAGCACAATAAACTGACTTTTCAGAAAAAAGAAAAAAAGGAAAACACAAACCTTCATAACTACTGCACTTTCGAGAAGAAAAGGCCACTTCCCAATTATTCATTTTGTACGTGGGGTGTGAGATGGGAAAGGTAGAATCCTTTTCCTTTTGGTTGTATCCAAGGTTTTGTTGTGACAGAGAATCAAAAAATAAAGTGCACAATTTTATACAACTATTGTAAGATGCAATGGATAAAAGCTTTTCTCATTATGGGACCAGGTACTTGCCATAGTGGACCGATAAGGTAGCTCGCAAGTTACTATTCAGTGATCTTAGGCACGTCACGTGATGCCTAATAACCTTTTCTCATCATATTTCTGCAAAGCTTCGTAGTACAAATGTGTGATGGAAAAAAGTGTTGAGGCACTACGTGACTTTTTCACAACAAATTTCAGTGACGTCCATAATACAATCTGGTGGAAAAGGGTGCTTGTTGGGCACTATATGATGGTGCCCCAAGACCCCAATAAGTTTAAGATAGCTTGCAGAAATAAGTTAGCTTGCACAGTTGCACTAATATGTGAAGGAAAATGCTAAAAACAGTTTTAAAGTAGAAAAAATGCATTGAAATGTGTAAAAAAAAAAACATGGAATGCGTGGAAATGTATTAAAACACCACGGATCCAATGAGGGATCCCTTACCAGTCTACCGTGCCGACCTCCCATTTCCCAAGCAAATTTCGATGATCCGAGCCGCTCAAAGTGTGCAGAACGTGATTTTAAGGGTACCCGTGAGAAATCGGCAAAAAAAATGACCGGGAAGGGCTTGATTTGAGCAGTTTAATGAAAACTGCTCCGATCAAGCCCTTTCCGGTCATTTTTTTTGCTAATTTCTAGGGGGTACCTTTAAAATCACGTTCTGATCACTTTGAACGGTTCGGATCATCGAAATTTGATCGGGAAAGCGAGGTCCGCAAGGTAGAACCGTGCAGGATCCCTCATTGGATAAGGACTGTGTATTAAAAAGTACAAAAATTGCATGTTTGAACAGCTCGGGTGTGCTGCGCCAAGTACCACGTCAGCCATACCCTATTTGCACCTAAAAATTTCTCCAGCCCAGGACCCATTTTACAGAACAACCCATGTGATTCAAGTAGCTTTCAGGAAAAATCTATCCATTCATTCCGAAAGCAAAGTACAAAGAACTCGAATTACAATGTGGACTGTGCTTTCATTCTCTTCCACTATATTTCCGTCCTTCACGATTCTTATCCATTTGACCTCAGACAAATTGGGAAAGGACATGCTTAAGGCTCAAGACTCATTGTCTAATTGACGGATACATTTAGATGTGGCTCTTAGCCCATCTAGTAGTACCCCTCAAAGGGAGGTTTGGAGTTTGGGTTTACGGAGAGACGCCAAACCCTCTTTGATTGTTAACCCACTAATCCCCCTTCAACCCCCCATTGAATGTATATGATGTTGGCAAAAAAAATAAAAAATACTGACGGACACATATTGCATGTTACAATGAGAGAGAATTTTCTCTAAATAACAAGAGAGAATTTTCACACTGAATTAAATAAAAATATTCCCAACCGTATGATAATTCACAGACCACAGACCCAAATATAACAGGTCACTTGGCCTCGAATCACCATTTCAGTCACAAAAACTTTTATTTCCTTGAAATAAACAAACTGAATGCATTGAATTGGAAAATCACTAAATCCACTCCCTAGAAGGCCATGTATTATTCTAGTCCCTTCCTTCTATATAGATTAGGACAAAGCAGAATATGAAATTTGTTTTATCAATTAAGGCAGAGCAGGATACGGGTGAGCCGCAACAGAAAAAACGGGCACGTCCACAAACTACTAGAAACATCCAAAATGCAAGTAAACAAAAATAAAATCGAAAAATGAAACCAGCATTATTGGGAATCAAAGATCTCCAAGGAAGCGAGAACTGGGTTGTTGCTGCATCTAAAACAACCTAAGCCTGAGCTCCAAGTTCCAACAGTAGGGTGTGATTAACTCTATCTGCTACTGGGCCAACAAATTGAATGGGACCTGTAATACAAACATTATCAAAATTAAACCCCTGCTTCCTGTAGTTTCTTGGTTTCTGTTTACATTAACCCCAAAACACAGAAGCTTGTTGGTTGATTGTTCTGGAGACTTGTTTTCAAGATCGTTTTGGGGATGAAAGCCAAACATTGAGAAACAACCAAACAGATGTTATCAACTTCTCGAAAAACTCTTCCAAGGAAAATTCTCTCTCGGCTCTACCTTATGAAAGAGCCTTAAAAAATGGTTTACGATGAAAATAATGTGTTTTTGTTCTCAAGAACAACATTCTGAACTGGAAAACTGATTTTGAAACCATATACCAAATTACCAAGTTTCTCACATTTGACCAAGCTATTAAAAGGAGTCAATAGGACATAGGATAAAATGTTTCTTCACTCTTCATTTTCCCGCTGAATTAAATGGAATCCTACTAAACAAGCGTGTAGGCTCAACAGAGCGAAAGGACAAATGGAAATGAAAGTACAGGCATACCAGGACTGATGTAGCGGTTATTAATGGCCCACTCTCCTCTCATGGATGCAAATTTCTTGAATGGCGCACCTGAATCATTGGAATTGCATGTCAAATTATTGGTTGGTGCAAGACTCAAAGAAGTTAAAGCTAGCGATTGTGCAACAATGTGGTTTCACCTTTCAGCAGGATCAAACAACAATATAAACAATGTAATTCCACTAGGTACAAGGGGGATAAAATGAGGAATAAACAACTAAACCTAGAGCAGGGAAAACACAACAGCAACGGAGCATAAAATAAACACTTACCGTCAAGCTCTACCATTGCCTTCTTTATCACAGGCTTAAATTTACCTGCCAACAGTACAGATTTGTGAAAAGAAGTTGAATACTAGAGAGAATAGCAGAATCGAAGTGTATTCAAGCAACATACAAACTCCAATTAAATTTAAATTTCTACAAAATTCTAAGATTTATCAAGCATGACCCTGTTAATCTATTCATCTTTGCATTGGTGAAGTACAAAGTATATTGTACGTTAAGATAGAAGTCTAACCCAACAATCAACACACTATCTATATGAAGACAAAATGCTAAGAGAAAATGAGGGACAATGTCTTCTGACAGTATCATTCACCAAGACGACCTCCACTCCAAGGAGAGGTAGCAAGAAATACAACACAAATGCAAGAAACATAAGAAACACATTGTGCAGCGAGGTGTGTGCATGAACAAGGGAAAAAGGAGGGCTGATAGATTAGATGCCCACATCTCTCTAAGAAGAGATCCATTTGACAGGCTTTTAGGTCCCATCACCTCAGTGGCAGCAAGAACTACGATTTTGAATTAATGAACATCACTTGGAAAAATTCTTCTATTGGTAATTTTAATTGATATTATACATATGACTCGAAAACATTGGAAAATTATGCCTGAGACCCACTAAAGTTTCAAACTTTGCACTTTAGAATTGCAAATCATAACTCTAGGTATTTGACCCAACTGTCCTGTATTAGGGTTAGTGGTGACTATACCATGCCTCCTCTCCACGTCCATTAACGAAGTCAATGCTGTTCCACCAACAGTCCATTCTTCAACCGGAGCAGCCAAATTCCCTACCTGGAGCCACATTTGAAAAGTAGGTTTACAAACATTTATATAATGGTCGAATTGCCAATCAGGCTTAATACATAACAAGAAAAGATTGAATTCTAAAAAAAATGGAAGAACTAACCGATGATATCAACCCAGTTTTTCCAGAGTGAAGGAGAACTCCAGCAGCATAACCCAATGCATAACAATATGTTGAGTCAAAGTTAGACGGCAAACCACACCTCCCCTCATACCTGTATGGTGAAAACATCATAGAAAACACAAGTATCAAATATAAGATTCTTTTTCCCACACATGATTCCTCAGCAAAAATAAGGTACAACATTGGGTACAACCATAACCCTCAAGCCAAATCCAAATATATATTAAGGTCAAAGGCTTTAGTAGATACGGTAGAGATGATGATAGTACCCGAAAAAGTGGGACTGCCCTTTGAACTGGCATTTATATGCACCTCTCTGCTTCCTATGCTCCAACTCAGTTTCAACCATTTGAATAAGCATTTTTTCTGTTTCTATTTTTGCAACCTGGAACATAATTGTCATAACAAAGAATTAAGCGGGCTGAAATATAGCAACCAGAGAATCTTAGACTCAAATAATGGCGCACATATAAGCACCTGGACATTGCCATGCGGATCTCTCTCAAGCATCAACTGTTCCTGAATTGCTGGAGGTAAAAGTTCAAAAAGTTTCAGAGACTGTTGTTCAAGTTTGTTTTTCCAAAGACCGCCTTCATCTACTGTTTCATGGGCCAAAATTTCATTAAGTTCTGCAATAAGCTGCTGCACCTGCAATTACACAGAAATATTACAAAAGTAATATTTTTGTCACAAATGCCATAAAATGTAAGAACACATTGCAGCACATAATCATATTAGCAAAAGACTAACAAATCTCATGATTTAGGATTTTACCTCCGGAATAAAATCAATGAGGCCTTCAGGTATAAGTATCACACCATAGTTGTACCCAAGTTCTGCACGTTTACATATCACATCAGCAATATAGTCTGTCACATTCTTCAAAGTCTCCTTCTTTGCAGCAACCTGCAGCATAAGAATAACCAAACTCAATGAAGGTTATCTAGGTCAACAAACTACCATCAATGGTTTTTTTTAAACAGCAAATTACCATCGATCGTAGGTATTTCAAATATCCTAAAACAAACCCCGTTCAAATTATATGACACCAACAAATATACATGGAGGTACCTCTTCCCCAATAAGAGTAATGTTTGGATGAGTTTGTAAAGCGCACTCCAATGTGATGTGTGAAGCAGCACGCCCCATCAGCCGTACAACTGGAAAAGGATACGACAGTTAAAAACAATTAAGCTTGGGCTTGTATGCACAAGTTGGTGTAATGAAAGTAAAGAAAAAGTTGAAATCAAAATTATTATGGTTCAAAAGATGAAATCGACTGGTCACAACTATTATTCCTAATTACAGACTTAGCTGGAGATACCATTGCACAGAATAGCAGCGAATTTACCGAAGATAAGTAAGCCTCAATAAAAACAAACATGTTCTTTCATGCAATAAACAGTACTCCATGAGGATTTTAAGATGTAGGAGTAGCAATACAAGAAGCCAAAAGGAGAAAAAGAAAAGAAAAAAACTGAAAAGGAAGAAGTACTCCATTAGGACAAGTATGTCGGTCTCTCCATATTTTTGTGAAGCGCATTTGCGACGCATCTTAAATTGGAAAGGGTCACCTGAAACCAAACTCAGTTCCATCTACTTACAATGATAATATTTTCCAGTTGAGCGGGCATCTGTCATAACATTTCCTATCATTTCTGCATATATCTGCAAAATCAGAGGAACGAAAAAGATTAATCATTTCGCTACAGATAACCATAGCTGCATTGAGGCTCTGCCCGCAATGACATTGATGATAAAAATATAGATCTACTCATAATGTTGAACAAATTAAAAAAACCACCCAAGCATGACCACACCAAATATGGAAAAGCAAAAAAGGAAAATATAAATGCACATAAGCTTGACATCTTATGCTAAATAAGAGAAGTTATACAGGTGCTAAATAATCAACCTTTGAATTACCAAACTAAAGCACCCATTCTCAAAGAAGCAATCCAACAACAGAAACTAAAAGCAGTGAAGGATATTATAATATAAATGCCAGTATTCAGGGCGAAGATTAAAAATGATTTGCTAATAAAAGATGAACCTAGAAGACATTCAAATGAAATCCACAGGATAGCAATTTGTTGTTCGTTTGACAGGGTTCATGACACCACGTTGGCGATAGAACTTAAATACCATAGCAAATCGGAGAACATAATCATGTCATGATGTACAAGAAACTAAAACAAACCCAAAAATCAAGTGCATGAACAAGTTATGACAACCTTGAAATGGATCAGATTGAGGCAACTACAGATAAGAGTAATGCATATTAAACTAGAAACATGATTGCTGTATGGCATTGTTGGATTCACCTTGCATGCAGTATCAAATCCAAAACTAGTAGGAACCTCTTTACATTTTAAGTCACCATCAATTGTCTTTGGACATCCAATTACCCGAGTCTTCAAATTTTTACTCCTGAGTAGCACAATAAAATAAGAAAACATCAAAATATACTTAAATAAAACCAAGAAGCATTGGTAAGGAGACGGGACATGGATACTATTACTGTATGTAGTGGGTCGAATATGAAGGTTCGGTCATGGTCACTACGCTCGGCGGAAGGCCGGGGCAGGTCCCTCAATTCTGCCTGGCCAGGTCAGGTGGGTTACTGGACTTCTAGGTACGGCCCAACCTGGTTCGGCCTTCCCACGCTCAGGTACGCAAAAACTATGAGTCAATCCATGTTGGGGATTGATATACCTCTCGAGGTTCGGCTAATGCAGCCCGGCCATGAGGTTCGGCAATCCATACCAGTTCATCCACATGTGATTAACTGCCTTATCCAGAATACGCCGGATGAGACGTCATCCGAAGTGGTTGTCGCACAAGTCAAGCACATGTGCACATGGGTGATAACCGCCTTATCCGCTACATCAGGAGTGACGTCAGTCGAGGCAGTTACCGAAGCGTGCCTGGCACGTGCATGTACATTGAGAGCAAGTCAAGCCACTCTACAAAAAGGAAAGGATACAGCCCTAGAAAGGTACACATTCTTCTGATCTTCTCAACTCTAAACCCTAGTACTTCATCCTCTTCCTGCACTTTTCTCACTAGACCTTTGAAGGGTCATTCCGGTTGAGGACCGGTGTGGCTCTTAGTCGTGCTCTTGTGCAGGCTAGGACCATAAGGCTAGGATCACCCGGACGATGAACCAGAGGCTCAAGAGAGGTTACTCAATCTTGATCGACAACCCAACACTATATGACACCTACATGAAGCCATGGCATTTTTAAATAAAAAAAAATCGGGCACGACAGGGCTGAAACACATCTCATACATGTATGTCTCCCAAGTGCCTGAAGTGCGCCCAGCTCTAACAAATTAAACGAATAACATGGGGACAAGCTTTGAAAAGTGTCTGACATGTGTCACAAACACAAACACCACATTCATGGAAGTGTCGGTACTTTCCAGAGTATTACAAATCAGCAGAACTCCAGAGAAAACTACAAAATATATGAGCCTCCAATGACACAATAGACGTTTGGTCACCGAAAGCAAAAAAAAGGAAGCTGATTACATTTCCTACACACAAGTGGATAGGAGGTCACCTAAAGTTTTCTGCGAGAAGGCAAGCATTTGTGTTTGAGTCATCTCCACCAATAACAACAAGCCCATCCAAATCAAGCTTCAATGCTGTTTCTTCAGCTTGCTTAAACTGGAATCATGTCCACGCAAAGTGAATCAGTCTAAGCTTTGAAAATCACATACAGAACGTAATCTAAGATTATACATCAGTTTCAATGAAAGCTGTAACTATGGGTATGTGCGATTTCTCGAGATTTTTACTAGTGCGTATTACCTGTTCTGGAGTTTCAATCTTGTCTCTGCCACTACAGATCATATCAAACCCACCCTATATAAAAGGAAACAAAATGACAAAACAAAATCAGACATCAACGGTCTCATTGGTTTGGAGGAGGAGCTCACAGCCTCACTGCTTGTAAACTTACTCATCAATAATTGAACATTGTGCTGTAGCTCAAATATTTTTGCTCAAAAGAAATGTAAACTTGCTTAACCTTGCTAAGATGAAAGAGAGAACAACCTAGAATGGTAGGAGTGCCAAGACATTCCCCCAATATTAGAAGCAAACCATATATCCTATATTTGGCTTCAAATTATCCAAGATGTATTTGACTTGTGTATGATGTGGTATTTGACAGCATTGGAATCCTGCCTTGGATTCAGAATTGGAGGTTATTAAGATTTGAAGTTTTGAACAAATTAAAGTGCAAATCTCGAACTAGTTCTGTCTCCAAATCTTTGCACTGCATAGATGTGAGCCACGTCTAAGTTTACACGGAATGCAAAGATTTTTTTTACCCTTTGTAATTATTGCAACTGACTTAGCTGATACATAAAACCTTCCCATGTAAATTGCATGCCTATAGCCTTCGTAAAGGTCTCTGGGTATTGAGCCTAACACTATACTTGAACACACAAATAGGATACATTATGCTAAGTGAATAATTAATCAAGATAGAAAATTCAAAATTACGACTAAAAAAGTTCTCAACTTAGTAAATAACTGTTGACCTGATTTCTGTATGGGTAAATGTACTCTGGGGTCAGCACCACATATTTGCACTTCATGATCCCAGCTGGTCCACCCTTGAACCCGTACAGTGTGCTTCCTTTGCAAGAATTCTGCAAGTAATCTACCAGACACAAACACACACACACAGAGCCAAAAACAAGTTGATTTCATTGATTCTGACAATAATTCGAACTACTAACAGCTATTTGCAAACTCAAAGCACTAACCGAAGATTCCTGAAATCACATTGTGCCCTCCGGGAGCTTGGCCTCCAGACAAAACCACTCCGATTTTCAAGCTCTGACCTGACGGAAACTCACCCAGTTGGCTTGGCACCAACATTGTCGACGGTTGCCCAAAAACGCAGGGGAATAGCTTCGCAATCTCCTCTGAAACACAACCATAAATCAAAACCACAAGACTCCATTAAAATATATGTGCGTTCCAATTGAAGGGATCTAATGTTCAATCTCAACAAGAAAATACAGGAGGATAAGTAACAATTGACTTGTTAAACTAGAGTGGAAGATGGATTTGAAGTGAAAATAATTGTTTCAAATCCCTCACAATAAAGCTCCCAAACTCAATGTCAAAATCTCCAAATTTTGGCAATTCCCAATATTTCCCATCTAATAATAGTGTCAAATTACTTCCTCTGAAATCCATATACCTCCACAAGGATCCTAAACCTCATTTCTTTCTTATCCTCAAGCTCAATTAAATTAAACAAAGTAGTTGTAATTGTACTTGTACAAGGCTACAATTACGAAAGGCCCAAATTTTTAAACCCCAAAAATAGTTCTTTCAATTTACTACTCCGCCTAGTGGTCAAAAAAATTTTTTTTACTATTCTGCCAGCGGAAATGTCATTAGTGTTTCAGAGATCAGACAATGCACTTGTACAAATCAGTCATTCGATCTATCTACTTATACATGACACAAACAGCGTATATACATAACGGTAGATACGAATAAATATACATGAATCGAAACTGATATATCTCCAAACGTATCCTAATCCTCATTCCTTATCTTATCTTGAAGCTCAATTAAATTAAACAAAGTAGTTGCACGATGCTACAACCAGGGGTGGTCCCAAGGGGGTGCAAGGGGGGACCCCGGCCCTGCACAACTCCAAATTATCTCGCGTATCATACTAATTTTTAGGTTAAAAAGGAAAAATTCTATGGGATTAGCCCCTGCAGCCTGCAAGTCCTTTGAGTGAAACTTTTTCCTTAAAATTTCTATGTGTGGGGTAAAAATCCCCAAAATTTCAAGTTATCAATCACATTTTAGGTTGAATGTATAAAATTAAACGGTGGCTGCGCACATACGCATAATATTGTCTCTTCTTCGGACCCCGCAACTAGCAATATACACTTACAAGATATATTTTTCATTACCAATACAAAAAATACACATGATTTGGGCCCCTGCTAGGCACAAATCCTGCATCCGCCCCTGCCTGCCTGCAACTATAAAAAGATCCAAACTTTATAAACCAAAAATAGTTCTTTCTATTCGCTATTCCGCATACGCGCCAACGGATAAATCATTAAGGTTTCGGAGATCGGACAATGCTTTTAACAATCGTTCATTCGATCTGTCCACTTCCACATGACACAAACAGGGAACATATATACACAGGCATTAGATACGAGTAAATGTGGACGAGTATATATAGAGGCGGTGATGACCTGGATGGCCGGCGGCGGAGCTGGGGGGGCCCTCAACGACCTTGAAGGAGCTTTTGAGGACGGAAGGGAGAGGAAGAGCGTGGTCGAGACGGCTGTTCTGGACCTCGCTGTACACGGCGGCGACGCGGCCGGTTGCCAGCGCGGAGAATTTAACGGCCGAGAGGTCGCCGTTGGCTACCATCGCAGACGCCATTGCTCGAAGCAGAAATCTCAGATCTTTCGGAGGATTGTTTTTTGAAGCCCACGTTTTTGGTTTCTTGTCTCTGTCTCACTCTCACTCTAGACACGACACTTAAAAAAAGAGTTGATTGTTAGGTTGTGTTTGGGATGTGTGAAACTCTTTTTCCTTTTTTTATGTTCTGATTTATGTAATCTTATTACTGGCAGATAAAAAAAAATTCTTAGGATGTGTTTTACTAACTAAAATGTATTTTTTTTGAATTAAAGGTGTTGGATTATAAGAGAATAATCAATCTCGTAAACCGAAAATAAATGCTTACAAAATTAGCCTTATTACAACAGTACTTTCATGTGGGTAGAAAAAAATTACTAAAAGAAAAATGAAATTAAATGTTTATGAATACTCACGGAAAAATTTTGACTTTAAATAAACATGATGAAAATCACTATCCTTTTTAAATAATCAGTCTTTAGAGAGAATTGATTTGTGCAGCGCCCTCTTAGGTTAATGCTGTCTCACTTTAAAATCACAAATGATTGAAATTTTTTGTTTTTATTAAAAATATAGAAAAAAAATTGTTCAATTCATCAGATAGCTACGTGATCAAATCGATTTTGTATTACCAAAAGTAACTTTAAAAGCAAGTTTTTTAATTTATTTCAGACAAATGTCGTTAACTGATAGTCTAGTAATATTCGATCGATTTGAACTTTTTCACAAATAATTGTTCCTGTCGTTGGTTAAAAAAGAATTCAATTCTATTCACACAAATGAAAAGAACTAAACTTTTTAGAAAATAGGGGCTTAAATAAATTAAAAAATGAATTCAATTTATTTTATATTTTGTTTCTAACGGAAGAGATGGATTAAAAAAATTCTTCGGACTTAAAACTCTAAATTGTTTTCCTTACTTTTAGCTGTACAATGCCAATGGAAAGAAGTGGATTTGTTCTATCTTCTTCTTTTTAGGGGGAGAGAAAAAAACCACCTGCTTTAGGCAGCCCAAACACTGCCTTAGGTCAAAATCCTCCACAGCCTCGGGGTCACCGCCCATAAGCGAGTATCTGGCCATGACATACAAGGATATTCTTGGAATTCCATTAGCTGTGTATAATGACATACAAGGATATTCTTGGAATTCCATTAGCTGTGTATAATTGACACATGGGTCTTAGTCATGTGTAATCCTTCAAAACGTACTTACGCTTCAGTTTTCAATTCTTATACTATGCTTTCGTTCTCAGTGATTTCACCCTTCCAAATTTTAAACAAAGCTGATTCAGTATATTGAGAGTACGATTTCCTACTTCGTAGGAGTACTTACCTAACTAGTCACCTTCATTTGGTTGGTGGGGGTGTGACATGGTGAATGGAAAGTTGAGGAAAGTATGTTCCGGATATATGATCTTTTATACCTTTATTATTATATTTGATTTGATCAGTTGGTAGAGTGGGGGTGGGTTGCTTGGTACTTATCCATTAGTGGGCCCTAGGTTTAACCACAGGTCCACAGCCCATAGATTTGGACTGGAGGCCCAAAATCCAATGGAAAAAAACAAAGGAAAGAGAGGTGGTTAGTGTCTTCATGGGCCCCCATTCAACTTAAGGGACAGGAATTTGGGCATTATCATGGAAAGTTTAGTTAGCCACTTTGGAAATTATTACTATATTATAGAAATAATTATGACAGTTTATGGTTTTCAAAGAGTGATAAACCAAAAAATTGAATTTTGTAACGAGATAAGTTTTTCATATGAAGTTTGAACGACGTGTTTTAAAACAATTGAGGTTAAATAACCCACTATTTGGTTAACGGGACTTGATTACAACCAGGGATCGAAGCTATATACCATGGTGCCTTACAACTCTTGGATTAAAGGCGAGCCAATGTGCACCTGAATGGATGTTTAAGCCTCAATTTCTTGTCTTTAGCAAATTTGTTTCCTATAAACTAAAATCAAACTATATCATCCTTTTTTTTTATTAAGTAAAATCAATATCATCTTGTCCATAAAGTTTAGTGGAAACACCACCTTAGCACTGAAAATATTGGCTTAGCTACATACCAAAAGAAAAAAATTATTGAGTTTTAGCCTAGTAAGTATTTCCTTTTTAGAGACCCTGCTCGTGTTCGAATTCCCATTGCTGGGTGCTGGACTTTTTCGTTGCCTATTCTCCTATTAGCTACTGATCACAAAAAAAAAAAATTAACGATTCACAAAAAAATGTTGACAATATAAATAACAAAGTTAATACATCGCTCTAATAACTTAAACTCTTTTAGATGGGAGAGTGATTAATAACTGTCTAATATTATGGTATTAAAGCAGATAATAGATCACGTGTTCGAATCTCACCGCTTATCTAAGTAGCTTAAACTTTTAGATGAGTTGATGGCTAACTATCTATCTAATAAAAACCTATCTCATACCCAACTTCTTTGCCATGTAATTTAGCTGGTAAGTTAGTTGAATTCCATCACTTTCTTGCACTCTCTTGGGAGAATTGAAAAAGGTGGAGAAGAACCTATGCCTTTTTTGTAGCCCTCTACATCAATGTCTTTATCCAAAGGATGCAAAGTTCATTAATACTAGTGATCATTTCAGCCACATTTGGTGAACAACTTGGTGCCAAGAAAAATAACACAATAGTACACATCAAAAGAATGAGAATCATGTTTCCTTTACATATTAACTATTGAGCATAAAAAGGTAAGGCCAGGCCAGTTATATATCCATTCTGAAGTACACTAATGATGAATATGACTCCGCAAGCCAAACACCTCGTTCATCAGTAGTCAGGTTTTTTTCCCTTTTCTTTAGATGCACTTGTTGTATATTTAAAGGAAGAATGCGTCATCTTCAAGAAGAAGAAGAAGAAATAATTCATAAAGCAGGGGATTCTCCCAAGCTGTCAAATCTTGCCCTTGATATATAGTCTCCAAGATCGGCATCTCTGTGAACCATAAAAAAAGGTTGTCACAAGAATAAGCTAACCAACCATAAATCTCCAGTATAGGTACTACTGCAAAAGACTGCATTTGATTCTACCTAGAAAAACAAAGAAGAAATTTCATTAAAACCTTTATTTTAACCACATAAAACGTTTATTTTATACTGTCAACAATATATTTTTTTCATTAAATAGGGAAAGGAAAAGTTACGAGCACAAAGAAGAGAAGCGGTTTAGCTGAAGAACAAATAAAAAAATGAAAAGACAAGAAGCAAAGGTGATGGAGGCTTGATTTCCAGTATCTATATGTTTAAAGCTTTAAAATAGAGGCACCCCTTGCAAGGAAGAAAGAAAGAGGGAAACTCAACCCCAGAAGGACGCGATCGATATTCTCAAATTTGTACTCAAATGATTAAAAAAAAACAAGAAAGAGACAAGTCGCGCGACAACACATTTGCATTATTGTTGCCCAAAACCTCAAAAACTCGACTAAAAGGAATTGAGGAGAGCAAGTGTTCCTACAACACATGATACTCTGATGAGGTAGAAGCCTCAACTTTAATCTGCACAAGTGTTCTCCAAATCCAAATTGTAATCATCGATAATTTTATCAGGAAAGACTTACAAGAGAAGTTCTCGCAAAACTGAAGTGACTGCATCTATTTACCAGAGACGTTGGCCTTGTTCATTTGAGGGTCAATAAATTTTCTCTATCTATCTCTGTTCATTCATTATTCTTAAAAATCTTTCTCAAAATCCAAACGAACAGGGTCGTTATGTTTCAATGGTCAAGAAACCTATAGAAATACTCACGGATGAGATGTGTGACTATGTCCCGGGGAATAAGAAAGAAATTTTCTAATTACTTATTCCGTCTCAATTTGTTTGTTCATTTTTCGCTATTTAGGACATCTAAAAAGTTGTCTAAAATTTGCAATTTATAATGTTTTAAATATGCAATATGGATCTTATTTAATAGATTTCAATTTATTATATTACAAGAAGTTTTTAAAATTATATAAAATATTATAATGACAAGATACACATAATTTTTTGAAGAACACGTATGTCGAAATTAGACAAATAAATCGAGACAGGTTGTATTATCCTAGAGACCAACAACCCATCCATGGATCAAAGTGATTATAATCATTTTGCACCTAGATTTCTGTCTTTAAAGAACCTTATTACCTCAGTCTTTACATACTCACTCATATAGCTTGCCTCCTACTCATAGACTCTTAACATGAATGATGTGAGTGGGTTCCCTCTATTTGAGCCTTTTAACTTCCTTTTCTCGAGAAAATTAGCATAAATACACGCCTATGGTGTCAGAAAATTATCCTATGGGAGATTTTTAAGGACTTACAAGAAGCTGGTTGTCAGAAGTCTTGGGAATTGAAATTATCAAATAATCCTAAGGCCATGTGGGTTAGACTGGAATCTTGAAGGACTAAGCGTGTATTCCATCAACACAAAGAAGTACGGTACTTATTTTTTAAATTATAAGTTATCTATTATTATAAGAGAATAATCTGTCTCGTAAAAACAGAATATAAATACTTAAGCAGAATAAATGAAGCCTAATTCCGTATAAAATTGAATTCAGCATCAACATCTCAAAGCTTTCTTTTACGTCTTCATTCTTGAGCTAGTAAATTATTTTTTTATAACTTAAACGAGATGTGTATAAGCTGGTTCGAACACTTAAATTATGGAAAGGCTTAGTGGTCCCCCATTCCTTCCATATTAGCCATTCTCTCAAGCATATGCCAACTAATCCCACCACTAAAGGGTATGAAAGATGTTCTTCCCTTCTCATCATCATAATCACTAGATTAATAAACAAAAGCACACTTGTTCCCCATTAATCTTCCAATCTCCCTCCTCCAACCCCACTCCTGCCTCATCAAATACTTAAAACCTTCCGACACAATCATGATTATCACTACCCACTTTCCATACTCTGCATATATGATTTTTTTTTTTCTACACATCTCCCTTAAGCAATGCAAGGCTCCAGGGTACTGAAGAAGCAAAGGCTTCAAATCAAAGGGTGCAGGGCCTTGTGTTGCAGTTGCAGACTAAGCGTTTCTTCTTCCTCCGAGGAATCCGAGAGCTCCAGCTCCGAAAGGTTCGCTACGATCTCGAGCCTAGCGCATGCCATGGTTCAGGAGAGACTGGACCAGATGATCAGAGAGAGGCACGAGGCGAGACAAGAGGAGAGGAGGCGAGCGAGAGGGGAGAACAGTGGTACCAAGTTCATCGTGATGCTGGCCATGGAGAAGTCCTCTTACGATCCGAGAGAGGATTTCAGGGAGTCCATCGTGGAGATGATAACGGCAAACAAGATTTACGAGCCAAAGGATTTACGCCGCCTCTTGAATTGTTACGTTTCCATGAATTCAGAGGAATATCGAGGGACCATACTCGAGGTATTCCATGAGGTCTGTACTGATCTGTTTTCATATTGTAAATGACATTCTTTTTCTACTAGCTGATTAGTCCTGTTCAGTGAACATGGGAAAAAACATTTATTCTAAGTGCAAGGCTAAAGTTAGTGTTCCAGAGGTCATAGGTTTTCCTGTGGAAATCTTTTTTTTTTTAAATCCATTTTCACTTGAGAACTTCACTGCCATGCATCCTTTGGTTTGATAAATCTATAATGCATAAGAAGGGAACCAACCGTTACATTCCTCCCATTTAAATGTCATGCCTACATTGAACCACAGTGCTACAACAACAAAACTCCCTAACTTTGGACTGAAGGTTGACAACTTCACTGATCATCCAACAGAGAAGGTAGGAGAGAAAGGTTTCTAATTCTAAAGGAATGAGTTCAGCAGTTCAGCTTTATTTTCATTTTTTTTCTAATTCCTAGGGACCATAAACTCAACGTCCACTAGTGCGAGCCCCACTTAAAGCTGGAGCAAATGCTTCGGATGAACCGGCTCCAAAGGAGTTGATTTTGAGAGGTTTAAAACCTGAGACCAGTTCAGCTTTTAGTTTCAAACTCAGCTCATAGACCTTGCCTGTGAGAAAGACATTTCCATCTATTTGAGGTCATTTGATACATCACAGATTCACGAAAGTTCCCCATGCTGAGGGCAAGACTATTCTCTTGCCTGCTGTAGCCGACGGAATTTCTACCAGTCCAAGACTAAGGGCCTGTTTGATAAAACTGAAACTGAATATTGAAAAATTAAGTATTGAAAGCTGAATGCTAAATTTTTTAAGCTGAAAAGCTGTTTGGTAAACATATTAAGTTCTGAATTAAAAAAAGATAAATTAATTTAGTTCCGATTCTCTCTTAATTTACTAATGGTCACAATGTACTTATAATAATGGTGATTGTGGTGGTGGCGGCAGTGGTGGTGATGGAGTGGTGGCGGTGGTGGTGGTGGTGGTTGTGGTGTTAGAGTGCTGGCCATAGTGGTGTAATGGTGGTGGTGGAGTGATGGTGATGTAACGGTGGCAGTGAGTGGTGGTGGTGGTGAAGTGATGGTGTAATGGTGACAGTGAGTGGCGTCGGTGGAGTAATAGTTGTGCAATGGTGACATTGTGGTGGTGGCGGTGGCGACGGTTTGGTAGTGTGGTAATGGTGGTGGAGGAGGAGTGGTGGTGGTGGTGGAGGAGGAGTGGTGGTGGTGGTAGAGTGGTGGCGAGAGTGATGGTGGTGGTGGTGGTGGTGGAGTGGTAGTGATGGTGGCGAAGTGGTGGTGGTGGTGGTGGTGGTGGAGTGGTTGTAGGGGTGGTGGTGGAGTGGTTGTAGGAGTGGTGGTGGTATGATAATTAAATGCAAGTATACAAGAATTCAGTTAGAATTAAGTAACTCAAAACTACTTTTTTTTTCAACATTTTAGCCTACATTTTAAGTAGCACTTAATTTGTTAAGCAATGTATAATATCGTTATCAAATCTACTGAATCACTTATTACTTAATTGATTCAGTTTTAAGTGCTGAATTTAGGTTATCAAACAAGCCCGAATTGTCTAGTTTAATTAGTACATAGTAAGAGAACCAAAAAAGAAAAGTAAGAACTCCAAGCTCAAAAGTTTTCTTAATCTTACAAGTGGAATAAGTGTACTATGGTATTCATAAGATGCGTAACACTTTGGAAAACAAAAATGCGATGTATGATGCACACTATTCAACAAACATAGGATCATCAAGCTGCAAACAAGACAACACAGAGGGGTTTGGTCGGGTGGGCATAAGATAAAACAATAAGTGTTTGTTTTTTGTGAGATAGCATGTTCGAATTCTACGGAAGTCAACCATTCCAAACATTAGGGCCACCAAAGGGTTTTCCTGAGTCGTTAACTTCAGGGCTCCAAAATTAGTCAAAGTGCACGCAAGCTGGTCCGGACATCTATTTATAAGAAAAAAGAAGAAGTTGCAAACAAGGCAAAATTGAGAATGCAAACACATTAAAAGATCAGGTATCTACTGATTCCTGTACAGTCTTCAGCTCAATGGATGCTTATCACAATCCTCACTGCGGATGGATGCACGAAGCATACAGGTTCTTATCATCCCTTTTCAAAAGAGCGTCTCAAGCTGCTTCTTGTCCTTCACCCTGAAATTTTTTGCTGAATTCACCATGAAGAAACTTAAACATCTTTGATTGTGCCAAAAGCAGGCGCACGAAACAACTAGAGCAATATTGTGAACCGTTTCCTCAGCGGCGCCAAGGCAGGTTCATGGATTTCAGTGATTCCCATGTCGGTCTGACTGGTCGTTGTGTCTGGATGGCTTTTCATTAAGCTCCCTGAGTGTGTGTCAAAAAAAGCTCCCTGAGTTATCAAAAAAAGGAAAAGAAAAGATGTATTTGGGTGCTATGGAAACCTTTTGTTGCATGGCGACCTCGTAACAGTTTTGTAGGATTCACGTGCATCAAATTGTAACTAATATTCGGATCTATGGGTGCACATTCATCGGGCAAAAGACCAGACTTGGCTTGGGCCTGTTCAATATTAATTGATTAGTCAATCCTACTTTACCTGCCATGGACTTTCACTATGTTATTTACAAGACTTTCACCCCTTTTGAAAAGACCATTACACTTATATTGATTAATACATTTTACAATAGTACACAACAGTAAACCCCAATAATATTGCTGCTTGCACTTCATAAGTATCTAAAATTACGTGTACCCAATCCCGTCCAACCAACCGTAAATGAGGCAAGGGTTTTGCAAGGTCCAACCGGCATTAGTAGCATGCATGCCCCAACGTTATGGACCGCCAGAGTCTTAGAACAAATGAAAATTACAAAACCCCTCAGTGCACCTGAGAATTTATAACAGTGGCGGTCCTCGATTTTTAAACTATTCAAAATTCACAGTCCGCGCAAACCAAACGGTTGAATTTGTCGCTCAAATCAATCACAAACGTCACAAACACCCAAGTCGTATGTTCGCTTCTGTAAATTTGTGCTTGGAAATGTCATTACTCATTACCCATAATCATTAAGCTCCATAGATATTACAACACAAATGTGGTTAACTGGAACACAAGAACAAGTTCATAAAATACAAACCTGGATTCAAAAATCTGATGCTATGATATTTTTGAAATTATTGTACTGCGTATAAACGACATTAAGGTTCCTGACACGTACAGGTACATACTGAGAGTCTTGTATTCATTCCCTATATAACATTACAACCACACACAGAGAAAAGCAGCACACATGATTGAGAGGGCTTTTCGGACCTGTTCAAGGAGTCAAGAGGGGGCTACCCTCTTTGATAAGCACAAATATACTGCCGGCATCTCCCCTTGAGATCCGAAGGTCTTCATCGAGGTATGTGGTAAGTAACCATGATTCTGTATTCGTGTTGGAGATTGAGAACTTGAGTGGTGGTTGACTGGAGATCGTCTTTGCAACAGATGAAGCTGTGTCTTGTACAGAGGTGATTAAGCCTTTGAAAGGTGTGAAGTCAATCTTTGTTCCTAGAAATTCAACATTTTCCGGTAACACAATGGAGTCTGTCAACCGGGGAGTTCCAATGATGCCTTCCTCAAACTTGATCTACATTAGACCCAAGAAAAAGTAAGAAGAAAATAACTGAAGTTATTAGAATAATAGTTCTAATAAGGTGATCAACAAACAGAATTCTGATCATCAAGGGCGACCCTAAGAATCATTTCAATGTAGAAACCATCATTTAATTGTCATATTTCTTTGCCAATCAAAAGAAAAAAAAAGCTGTCATCTTTCTTTCTTTGTTTTTCGTATTTTTGCCACAGTTACTCTCTCAATCCCAAACTGCTAGTCCATTTTGAAAGTCAATGTGCCAAAATCTGTAAGTTTGAATATCTTCCCTTTGACTTCTTAATTTGAATTTTAGCTAGCACTTAAATTTATAAATGCTCAAGTTTTGCAAAGTTAACATTTAAAAGTGCAATGATTTATGTTCTCTTACATGTTAAATTTCCAAAATGGACAAACAAATTGAGCCGTATGTGGTAGACAACTGCCTGGAGTCGTCCGGCGACTGAAAGAGATTACCATACGTTGAATATCAGGTTAAGAAAAAAGTTTTAATCTACCTTCTGGGTCTTCAAAAGAGACTGCATAAGCCCGATATACCAGATCCCATACAATATACCTCGTGTGTGTGTGTGAGCATGGGAACACAATGGATGATGCCTTTGGCAAAATCTCAATATCGTTATAGTTCAGAAAGGACACGAGTAAACCATGTGGTGATGTGGCATGAGTTTGTTCGTGATCCATTAGTCCAATCACCCAAATTGTAGGCACAAATCATATTCTACTTTTATAAAAGAACATTAAAGAGGGGACGATAAAAAGAAACCTGAACACGCTTGGGACTTCGAACTTCAAATTTGGCATTGGTACTAAGAGAAGTGGTGGCAAGTGGCCCTGAAAACAGGACAGAATTCTGGACTGTAAAGTTCTTCGAGTCAATGGTCTGTGATATCTCCTCCACCTTCACCAGTGCCAGTGTTCGCGACAACAGAGGGAACAAACCCACAAATGATGTGTACCTGCAACATATCACAATAAAATCCCGCGTCAACAATTTCTAACCAGCTCCAACTCAGTGCGGAGAACGAGTTACGTGTGACCTATAATCCAATGCTACATGGATTAGCGTTTCCCTCTTCAGCTGTTTACGATACCATTTTCTCTTGGTCTTCAATGTACTTTCTAATTCTTACACATTTTGTTGACAGGCACTCTTGGTAACCTTTTTCATTCACATTCCAGTGAGAGCATTCTTAGTTGTACCCTCAATAAACCACTAACAAAATAACTGTGAACCCAAATTTAGAAGTTCCTACTATGTTCCTATATCTAGCCATACTGTTATGTCTCTTTACTCTTTCTCATGTTGAAATCCAACACCACGAGAAGGACATCCAGGACTTAGGTTTGATAACAAAAGTCGGTTGAAGATGAACCAAAGAGAAGTTGGATAAATCAGATACTATGGTGACAGGATTTGATCACATCAGTCATAAGAAATGATGCAACACTAAACATGGCTTTTAGAGACAAGAAGGTGAATTCATTGATGTTCAAAGTACAATTCCCAAGTAGGACACTTGCTCCACTTCAAGTTCCCCTTACCTGGACATGGACCAGTACCCAGTGGTACTCCTTGTCTGGTCTTTTCTCGGTAAATAGTAGGAGTACTATGTACTTTTTGTTTTCAAAACAATAACTGTATCAACCACTGAGGACAACTGGTGGTGACAAATCCTATTTAATGTCACAAGTCCTGTGATACTTGGATAACAAAACTGGCAGCCTATAAAATGGGCTGTACTATACATGGCACATGATAGTCCTAGCGCTCATGTGAGACTGAAGAATTAGCTAAAGTGATCTGTGATTTATAACTTTTGTGAATGATCGGAAGCATATATCATTGGCCAACATGGAGTTTACGGGGTCAAGACAAACGGTCATATGGGCTAAGATTAGAAAGAATTACATTGAAATTAGCCAAAGGTCATATAGTCTTCCTTGTTTAGGCAAAACTTCAATCCATAGAGAAGTAATGAAAGTCTCACTTGAAGATGAACCCCGAGAGAAGTTAGATAAATCAGATAGTCAGGTAACAGGATTCAATCATATCAGTAACAAGGCACGATGCAACACTAAACATGGCTTATAGAAACAAGACGGTGCATCCATTGATGATTCAATTTCGTTCAAAGTCCAATCTCACATGGACCAGTGCCCAGTGTTAACTCCACGTCTGATCTTTTCTCAGGACCAAGTACGTACTTCTTGTCAAAGAACAACTATAGTACCCAACCCTGATACAACTGGTAGTGACAAATACTATTAATGACACAAGTCATGACATGCTGAGATAACAAAACTGGCAGCATATAAAATGGACTATACTGCACATAGCACATGATAGTCCTAGTGCTCATGGTGAGATTGAAGAATTAGCTAATGTGGTTTGTGATCTATAACTACTTCTGTGAATAATTGGAAGCATAAATCATTGGCCAACATCGAGTATAAGGGGTAAAGATAAAACGGTCATATGGGCTAAGACTAAAAAGAACTAGAAGTAACATCTTTAAATTAGCTACTGGCGGTATTGCTTTCCCAGTCTAGGCAAAACTTCAATTCCTAGAATTTTGAGTCTGAGATTCCTGAAGAGGCGTTTGTGGAGGCCCGGAGGAAACGAAAAAGAAAGAATTTTTTTAGGCTATATTTTTCCTCCCTTTGCCTTTTCTTTTCCTTCTCAAGTCCTCCATACATCCAAGATAAACACCTAAAGCAATTCAAAACTGATTATCATTCCGAATTCCAATTTCCCTAGAGAGGTTCTATCGCTACGTATCCTCTGATTGAGTAACCCCAAGTACAACACTAATAGCCGCGGAACCCAAACATAATGCAGTTTATACGAGGTTTGTCAAATACTCTTTTGATCATCCAATGTAAGATAAACATAATGTTCTTATGAGTTCAATGCCGAGACTATCTTAATGGTGGCCTAGGAGGGAGTCTATCAGGAAGTCATCACGGTATTTAGGGCATTTCCAGCCCGTACAAAAATCTTGCCTCAAACCTATCTTTCTCCACCCTTCTATACCATCGCGAGCCCTTTCTGTAATCATTTACCTAATTCGATTAAAAAAGTGAGTCAAAGCTTCATTAGACATAAGAGCATGGCAAGTCATAAATTTTTTGAGTGAAAGATACTACCCAATTCGAAACTTAGAGTGCTAACAAGTTTTAGTGAACATGAAACTTAATTTGAATGAAGAAGTAAGTAAACTAGTCTTCATACTAAATTACTAATGGTAGAGGGCTGGGTTGCTAATGCAGGCCCTTAGGATTGCGAGAGTGCAGGGGTGGCTCTCTTCAAAGGTGACAAAACTATATAAAATAATTTTGCATGTAAAATAAAGATATTTACTTTCGCTATATTATCTACTATTTGCTCACAAATTTAACCGAATATATATCTATCTAGACTTCGTACAAGATCAAGTGCACACGATATTAAAGAAACACCAAAGTACACGTAAAAAATATATAAAACTTAGTGCCTTTTTCGAACCTAAAGATTCACTTAAACCCCTCAAACCCTACTAGAGCCGCCCCCGCGAGAGTGACAGAAACGAAAGAGTTGCAATTTCTCATCAAATGTCACCACAGTGATAAGATTTAATACTCCGTATTTGGCAAGTGAAAAAATGGACCAATTTTCTTTGTTTCTCTTCCTTTCTTCTCTTTTCTCCCCCTTCCTCGTGAGTGCGAATTTGCGGGAACAATACCCTCACTCTGATTGGTCGAAAAGTGTGATTCCCACTACAAACTAACGTTATTATTACCTCACTTTTCCACTAATCAGAGCGAGAGTATCGTTCACCCTTACCAAAAGAGGGTAAACAAATTCGAACTCCATTCCTCACCGTCAAAGAGGCCCTTACTCAAATAAATCATCACTTAGAGTGTCCTAATGCCCATGTAATCACGCAAAATATCAACAAAGGGATTCTAGGTTTAGAACTTACGCGAGAATCCACTTGCCATCGAGCAGAGTCAACGCCTCCGTAGGCGCCGGGGTCGGGTTCTTAGCCTCCAACTTCGTGATCAGCTCCACAATCTCCGCCCTCGTCTCGCTCGTCGCCCTCAGCCCGCGATCGGTCCCGTAGAACGAATCCACCAGCTGCTTCTTCAACAGCTCAATCTCCGTCGGTTCCTTCGCCGGCGGCTCCTCCTCCGCCACCGCCACCCCCGTCGCGGCGCCTTCCTCCTTCTCCGGCCCCCACTCGTTGTCAGGCACCGCACGGACAACCTGGAAACCCGGCCCCGAAATCTTCAGCGATGAAATAAGAGGGGTTTTGTTGAAGTTTATCGAATTCGGAGGAGAAAGCGTGGGCTTTGAGTTGAATTGGGAAGGCGGTGAGATCTTGGAGAGGGTTTTGCAGGAGAACTGATGGAGCGAGAATACACCGGCCATTTCTAGTCACTTGGTTGGTTGAAGTTTTTTTCTGACGAGAGAGAAAAAACTGAGGGTTTTTTGTGGTTTGAGAACAGAGCATGCAAATGAGTCTCTGCGTATACAGGGGGTTAAATATACGGGAAATCGAATGCGGTTGTAACCCGAGTAACATGGTATGCGGGCTGGTTCGAGTGTGCAATTGAATGCGGTTCGAATGCGTTTGGAACCTGAGTCACATGATAGGCGGGCAAGTACTCGTGCGCAATCAAATGCGATTTGAAGTAGGGCTGCTCAAAAAATCTGATAAATCGTGAAATCGGTCTGGATCGAACCGATGCGTACTTTTTGGATTTTGTTCGTGGATTAATGGTCCAGATACGGATTGAAAAACTAAAAAATCGTGACTTGCGGTTCGGTCCACGGATTTTCATTACGAAACTGTGAATTAACCGAACCAGACCGTGAGATATTTATTTTATATAAATAATATATATGTGTGTATTTATATAATAAATTGTTAGTAATGTTAACACTTTTTTCCACAAACTTTAGTATTTTATCTTAATAATGGGATATAGTATAGATGTACATAAAATATAATGAGTAAATCATAGTTTTTTCGTATAAATTACGGGTAACCCTAGTTGAGTTTCAGTAGTTCGTTTCTTTTCCGGTTCTTTTATGTTATGTAATGTACTATAATGATACAATCCTACTAGCGTTTTAGATTCTTTTGAATTTGATTTCTAAAATAAGCCTTTGATAGTTTATGTAACAAGTATTTTCTGGTGGTGTTAAACTTAATTCTGAATGTAACTTTCTTCTCTTTTAATGTGGAATATATGCTTGAGCTTTATTTTTGCTAAAATCCGTAGACAAAATCGTAACTGATCCGCAAGTCACGGGTCGAATTGGAACCGGACCATAGGACTTTTGGTCCGGACACATATTTCATTTTGTAAAAACCGTGACTGCGGTTCGGTCCTCTGATTCCTAGAAATCCGAACCGAACAGGACCGCGAGCAGCCCTAGTTTGAATGCATTTGGAACCTGAGTCACATGACATGCGGGCAGGTACGAGTGCGCAACTAATGCGGTTGAAACATGAGTCACATGATATGCGGGCAGGTATGAGTGCGCGACCGTGAGTCGTAAAGTGATATATCTCTCAAACAGTTAAAATTTGTGAGTGTGAGAATTGAGGGTACAAGTGCAGAACAATGATCGAGAGCGAGAGCGAAAATCATTTTGAAGGATTATGTGACGAAGGTTGAAACTTTGAGGTTTTGGAATGACAGTTTTGCCCCTGAAAGGAACGGTTGTCTTCGATTCACATGGTAGGGAAGATCGGGATTTGCGTATCGATTTGTGAAAGTGTGATGGTTTGACACATGTACATCCTTGTTTTATGGGTTGAGGATATGGCAATCTATATAATAGTAATAAAGTTCAGTTTTTGAATCTTATATATAAATTTAAGGGTTCTCATCCTTCAAGTGTGATCCAATGGTCTCAAATCTTTAATAGAAAGAGTTTCCCTATTTCTATTCTCTCTCCCTTCTATTTTCCAACCACGATTCCCTAATTTTCATCACACTTGTCTCTCCCTCTCTCTAACGATGAATATATCCAACAATCGCCATAATCTCACCCGTCTATCACCGACAACAAACACGCTAGACCCAAGTCTCCCTCAAAGCCGACGGCTCAATCGAACTACACTAGCCCTAACTCCCTCAACGCTGAAGACTCAATCGACCAATAAGATTACTCATCGCTCTCTACGTCTCTTCTTCTCCTTTCCTCTCACTCCTCATTATGCAATTTCAATGGATGTTATTCAGATTTTCTGGTAGATCTTTTGAGTTGCCCTTTATTTCAGTTTCTCTTTGTGACAACATGACTTTCAGTGATGAGTTTAATACGTTAAATGGATTCGTAATATGTGTTTTGTCGTAAGTTTAGGTTTTGTGGTTTGAAAATTTATCTTCCAATAAAAATTGGAATATATTACGAAAGTTCCATTATATATTATTTAAAGTTTTAGTCGGTGAATTTTAAAGTTTTTTTGAGATGTGAATGAGACGATATGTTTACAACTAGTCGCATGCTCAATAAATATCGGATTTATGGGCAAGTGAGATAACTCAAACCATTTATGGGTTATAATAGTCGGGAGGATCCATTCTTGCTTTTTCACCCATTTTGTGTATTCCCTTGATCTCCATGTGAAAGAATATATAATGGAACTTTCGTGCTTGGTATTTATTGTGCAGGTTTAAAATTTTAATTGAACCTATTGGTAAGGTATAAGATTTACAAACTTCCTCCTTAGGCAATAATAGGCTGAAGGTTGGGGTGGAGATGTAATAAAAATACTGTCAAAATCGGATGGTATCGTTACACGAAAAAAAGTTTTTCTTTTGAGGGTTGTATTCTTAGGCCATCCACAGTGGTATAATCAAATGTTAATTGTTTTTAAAGTTAACAATGTTTGTGCAAAATATGGCTCACAATGGTATAATCAAACTTAGCAACATCCTTAAAAATAATCAAATTTTAAGTTTTGGATAACCAAAACTAGCAACATTTTTCAATAATCAAAAGCATTTTTAAGCTTTGGATAACCAATTTTAGGCTGTGAACCCCTTATTTTGGTTATGGACTAGAAGCGACCATTGTGAACCTCAACATTGGTAAGCTTAACAACCTTTTAAATGAATAATCAAAAGCTGATGTGTCAACTTTTGGTTATCCATTTTTGATTATACCATTGTGGATGGCCTTAGTCTTTCGATGGAAAAAACTGGTGGGTCGTTCTTTTTGTCACTTTGGGTTTGTTATCGATACAATTTCCCAAAAATATCAATTAATTGCCCTCTTTGGTTGTACTTATCGAATTGGAGGCCTAGTTAGGTACTTAGAGCATTCATAATGCTATAATAAAAAATTGATAATCAAAAGTTGTCAAATCAGTTTTTGATTATTTATTTAAGAGATTGCTAACGGGATTTCTTATGGCTAAACGACAATATGGTAGGTCAAATTTTCGATAAGTGCCTTCGAGGTAGGGACAAATTTGCTAGACAAAAAAGACATGTAACAGAAAAATAAAGGCAACCTCTATTCTAAGGGAACGAAACCATGTCGGTATGACTTTTTATTATTTATTAAAGCTTTTTTTGTACTTAAAAGGGTAATTTGATGGACTAAAAATGGATTTGTCGGGTAGGATTTGCTAGTTGACGCCAATTGAGACGACGATATATATATATATATATATATATATATATATATATATATATATATATATATACACACTCAGAACGTGATTTTAAGGGTACCCACGAGAAATCAGCAAAAAAAATGACCGGGAAGGGCTTGATCCGAAGAGTTTCAAATAGTTTTGTATTGAACGGTTCAAATAAAACTGCTCAAATCAAGCATTTTCCGATCATTTTTTTTGTTAATTTCTAGCGAGCACCCTTGAAATCACATTCTGCACATATTGAACGGTTCGGATCATAAAAATTTGATCGGGAACTATGAGTTTGAGATTTGGGGTATTTTTTTGGGTGTCCCTTGAACCGTTCCGATATATATAAGTTTCTTTTTCTTTTTCGGTCAATCAGAAATTTAATGATATAAGGCTCGTCCATACTTAAACTCGTGCCTGCAGCCATACACGGGCATTCACTAGTCATTTTTATATTTGTGGTTGGTAAGAGATACGCATGAGTCATGCTAACAAAAAAGTTTTAAATTTCAATGGGATGCTCCATTCGCTCACAAAGCTTGATCATGTGAAGAAGACATAATTTTAAAGGAATATTTAAATATTCATCCTCTTTATCCATGTCATGTAAGAATTCATCCCGCCCTTTTTTCATACTTATGTTTTCATCCTTTTAGTGTGTGAATTACCTTTCTTACCCTTTTCACTATGATATACATATATTATGTTATATTGCTTTTCTAATTTAGTGGGATTGGATTTGATTGTTTTCCCAATTTAGTGAGATTGGATTGGATTATTTTCCTAATTCAATGGGATTTGGTAAATTTCAATATGATTGATTACTTATTTTTAGGAATATAACACGATAAGTTGACCACATATTTGCATTCATTCTTCGAGTTGGCCAACCAGATAACAAAAAGTCATATTTTTCATTGATCTTATTACATGGAACATGGCTAAATTACCGTAAAATAATATATAACATGGCATATTCAAACCGTTACATGGTTAAATTACCATGACATTACATGGTTAAATTACCATGACGATTACTACGTGGACACGATTAATATCCCATGATTCGAACAAATATTTCATGGTAAATGGTTCAAATAAACAAAAAACCATTCAATCTGTGTATCGTCATGGAAACCTTTATTAATAATCATGGTAAGAAAATACCCAAACAAGCCATAAATAAAAAAAAATCAATGAACAAGACGAGAAAAAAAACATGAATATTCAATCGCTGATTCATGGTTAATTAACCATGAATACCCAAACCATATAAACAAAAAAAAAACTTCAAATCACTACATCTTGAAGATTTGCTCCGGCGACAACGATAACGCCCACTTCTCCGTTAAACTTCATTGACGATAGAAGATGATTGATTGGCGAAAGGGAGGAGGGAATCGGTCGACAGCAACGGTACCGAAGGAAGATTTCTGTCGGTTTCATTGATGACGATGGAGGATGATTGATCGACGAGAGGGAGGAGGGAAACGGCGGCGATAGAGCGGAAGATGTCGAACGACGAGTGGATCGCCGCCTACCGGAGGACGTGTGAATGGCGGCGGCTGTTTATGGAGGACGAATGGAGGACTTTGGAGAGAGAGAGAGAGAGAGAGAGAGAGAGAGAGAGAGAGAGAGAGAGAGAGAGAGAGATGCTTACTAACATATAATCCCACCCGAATTTTTGGGATCCATAATTTTAGGGATTGAACGGAAATCATGGGACGGGATGGGAAAGATTATGTTTTGGTCTCATTTTCTGGTATGTATGTATATATATATATATATATATATATATATATATATATATATATATATATATACTTTTGGTATATAAAAAAAACAGGGATGAAATTATAACTGTTCAAAAAATAGAGGATGAATACTTAAGTTGGATGAGATTTGAGGATGGATAATTAAGCCTCCCAATTTTAAATCAACAAAATAAAGTATTTTTTGCATAACACTTAATGGTTTAATAGTGTTGAGATTAATGTATTGACTGTTCGACAGTTTGCGAAATCCTACTATATTTTACGAACGTTTAATATGAATAATTGCAACATGGAGTTTTTACATTTAATATGAATAAGGCAAATTCTAAAGGGTGCCCCTGGGGCACACCCTTGGGCATAAGTTTAGATACATTAATTACACTTTGTTATACCCATCTCAAGATTGATCATAACCACATTGAAAATACAAATCATTCCATCAAAAGAAGTTCAAAAGTATTTTGAATGACAAAAATGACCATGACTCTTTATCTTTCTCTATATTTAAAATAAAATTAAAAAAAAGAGGAAAAATGGGAAAGTGGAACCCTCCACTTTTATTTTCTCTGAGACTCAAACCAAGCACTTCATATGCTTGCTCTCAAACTAGACCAAGTCTACCGTTTCACCAACCAAACTAAGGTTCTACATTTCCATACATTTTTTAGAGTTAAAGATTTTTCTCCGTGCTATTTTCACTAGATGAAGATGTTTTTTTTGTATAACTATTTTTAATAGATAACGGTCTTTCAATACGTAGGAGAATGGATGCTAAATATCTTGAGCTTGAGTTAAACCAAAAAGAATAAATAATTTTGATTTGAATGAGCTTCCTCAAGAAGACAATAGTATTGAGTCCGGAGAAAGTGTCAAAACGAGGAACAATTTAGTGGAAAATGACTTTCAACCTTTTCTAGAACAATATTTTCTCAGTGAAAAAGAGGCCTTCAATTTTCAATTTTGGTATCATGTTTTGTATAGTTGTGCTATTGTATTTATTTTATTTTTTTTTGACTTTGAAAGTTGAGACTCATGAGTTAATTTAATTATTTGTTGCAATACTATCCAATTGTTTGATTTTCCACATATATTATGAAAAATTGTTCTGTTTCTTTTCTTCTATTTCGATACACAGAATGACAGAGTGTTAGTAGAGCTAGTGATTGCCCACTAGAATTGAAATTTTTATGTTTCCATAGTGGAAAATAAATTAAAAAACCTTTAAAGTACTAGAAGTCTACGCAGATAATTGAAATACATTTCATTAGGTCTCATCCAACTAATGAGGGTAAGACATTCAATAGGAAAAAGTATTACAAATATTTATGACTAGTATTGGTGAAACATTATGCTTTGTGAATATTCATAAACAGTTAAACACAACTTGTATATCGAAGTACATTTATTGCACCTAATTTTTTGCTCCAAAGGCACCTATTAGGACCGTATGAATAATTGCATAGTCATACACTGGATGGATTTATTGCAACTTAATCATACAATGGCTTGGAAATCTATTGGCTTGTTACTAATGGGGAGGGTGGGAATTGGACCCTACTCTTATGGAAGGGGAGTGTAGGGGTGGCACTCTAGTTGCTATATACTCTTATGGTATTTTTCGATAACCGAATGTCCGCCGACAAATTTGCGTGCACCTCAATTAATTTCGAAACTCAGAAGTTAATAAACGACTAGATAAATTCACTTCAATAGTACTCCGGCCGTATTCTTCTTACATAGCTAGTCCAATTTAGGGTAAATTACGTTAAACCCCCTTAAACTATCATCAATTTACGAGTTGCCCCCTATTATTTAAACTCAGACACTTAACCCCCTTCATCTACTGTCTTACGACAATAAACCCCTACTGTCATCTACCGGCAAGTGTTTTGGATGGAATATACCAGAATCAACAATAGATGCCCTAGTAAATAAGTTTCTTTGACAAAATTACCCCCATGAATTATGTTTGAATGGGTAATCCAAACAAGGCTATTACTAGGTCATGAGTTAAGGCAAATATACACGAGGAATGGAGGAAAGAGGACATATTTACATATGATTTTTGGCCACCAACTCCACACCGGTGATTGACCTCCCTCGCCACCACTCTATCTTATTGACCCGGTCTCCGTTATTGCCACAACCCCACATAACCGCAACACCTCCAAAACCCTCCATCACCACTGCACCGAGAATCCATAACCTCCATTATTTTCGACGGCCGTAGACCCATTTCCATCAAACAAATCTACTACTAACCAAAATTAAGAAGTACGATTTAGAAGGATGTGCAAATTTGTACAACCATTTATTTTTTGTTGGAACAACATTTTTTTTTAAAATCTGAACAGCGGTATAACCATTTTTTCGAGAACACAAAATGACTCATACCTAAAATCCATAAATAAATCTAGATCTAAACTCGTAAGCCTTTTCATCTCCTGATAATCACCGCCATCGTCGTCGCCGGCGACAACGGCTATGATTTCGACGGTCGTGGCCTCTTGAAACCCTAGCGATTTAGCGACAAGAAAGGCTTGAAATTGGGAGAGGAAAGAGCGGGCCCTACCGAGGCCGACGTAGCAAAGGATTGGTGATAGAAATCGGACTTTGGGCGTGCCTCTAATGATCTAAGGGAAGATCTGGAGGAAGACGGGAGCATGAGGATGATGATAGTGATGGTGGTGATGGTGGTGATAGTAGTTCTTTTTATTTTTATTTTTTGCTCACAGGCTCGCAACTTAAGGGAAAGGATAAATGTAATGCCCATATAATGGTTTTTGTATCCGAAAGACTATGTATTACGCTCATTATTCTAGTGAATGCCAGAGTTTGCTTTATTTATTTTTTGTTGCTTTCGTGGTTTTTTGAAGACAATGTTTGGTTTTCTTTGTTGTTTCAAAACTTTAAACTTGAATGTGCTTGATGATTTTATGACTTTGGCTTTGTGAATGGTCATTAGGACGATAAATGCCCGGTGTGGGCTTGTGCGTAACATGTTGTTGTTGTTGTACTGAACGAGACGCGAGACGTTGGGTTAAGATCAAAAATAGGGGAGGTGCTGCCCAAATTTTACTAGAAACTACCTTGTGTCCCCTTTTGCTAGCTCTAGGCATTATCATGAACTTGGCATTGGCACCAACTTTGTCAATCAGCAAACAACTAGCCTCATAGAAACTACAAGATTTGCATGAAATATTTTGTAGCTACACTATTTTGTAGCTATAGTAATGAGCAACTTATGCTGAAAATGTAACAGCAAGCCAAACTGCTTTGACCTATACTTTCCCGCATATGCTAATTACATTTAGACACCTGCGTTGGTGTGTATGTTGTCGAAAAAGAGGGCCAAGAGGTAACAAAAATACTTAAGTGAGTTTGAAATCCTAACTTTTTTATGACGAGGAGAAAAAGGAGCCGTGTCTGACACGTGTCCGATACGGAAATGGACACGAAAGAAGTACATTCCATAAACTTAATTTCTAGCACTCCAGAAACTAAAAGTGAAACTCAATTTCAAATATGGATACGACACAATACATCTTTCAAGATATGATACGGATATGGATACAATACGGATACGGATAAGACACAATACGTTTGACTAATATAAATTGCATTCATCCAATATCCGTATTGTGTAAATTGTATTTATATTAGTCAAACGTATTGTGTTGTATCCATATCCGTATTGTATCTTGAAAGATGTATTGTGTTGTATTCATATCTGTATTTTCTAAAAAATTCGACAGAGTTTCCCTTGTTTTTTAATCTTGCCCGACGTCATAGCGTCTCAGTCAGTAGCAGTAGTAACAGAAAAAAGGGCAATACAGCAGTTCATGGCAAAACAACATTCCCATTGTTTAAAAAATGATCAAGAAGTTGACACCATAGTGATATTTGAATTTCATAATGTACCACTCATTATCTCAAAATGTACCACTCTAAAACCAATACAGCAACAAAAATGGAGTACAAACTTGTATCTTTTTAAACAAGCCATGAAACATTGTCAAATTAGAGCAAAGGCCATGAGCTGAACATCATCGTCGTCGTCTACCCTAAGCTATATTACAAGTAAAATGAAAAAGATAAATCCTAAGTGTAGCTAGCATCTCTTCTTGGCTGGACGCTCCAAACACCAAGCGGAACTGGATTTTGGAGTTGTGGAACTGCTTTGTGCTCTCCCTCCCTCTTGCATAGCTACAATTGCTTGGCTTGCATGCATAGGTAAGCACTATAAGCAGCAAGCCATGTGTGGAAACCCAAGTCATATGCATGCATGTGAGGATGGAATGAGGATTTAACGAAAGAGAAACAAAAAGATGAGCTTGCCTTCTGTAGGTACTTTTCCTGGATCTTCAATGCGTCTCTCAATGCCCTTTTCACATCCAGACTAGCCGTTATTATTTCCCCCACAATTTGTAAAAGTAGGTTCAAATAAGTTATATTTCAGACACATCTAATCGCAAAGGTGAAGACGAGAAACAAGAGGGAAGCGGAATGTAAACCTTGACAACATCGTCTGGACCTTTAGCTTTTTTCAGAAGTCGTTTTTTCTTGGCCTCAATGACACTTGCAACGAGGAAAACTATGAGGGCGCTCTTTTAGTCCCCGTGTCCAGTCTTTATAAGTTTTCTCTCATATTTCCCATATTGCTTCAGCTGCTTAATATCCATTCTGGATACAGCATTTTCATTTGGTGCCACATCTGATCTAGACCTTGAAACCTCATATAATGAAGAGATGTTTGGATTATATTCCATTGCCCACATCACCTGAAAATATGAACCTATCAATAGAAAGGCACAAAGGCTCCCAACATACAACCACATAGGCAAAAAGGCTCCCAACATACAACCACTGAAAATCGTTGGCTTTGATCTCTTGTCAAGGCTCTCAGAACAATGGATCTTCTGTAAATAGATAGAAAAATTGTATTTACTGGACTAATCAAACAAGGAAAGAGATTTTCCTTACCTACCAAAGGTACAGCGCATCTACAATTGACAACTCTCTCCGAAAAAGTATGATCAGCATACGGAGTGCAAACAGATACTGCCCACCATTTAGTTCCTCTGCAAAATCGAAATATCAGAAGTTCGAAAATACAAAGCCATGTTTTTAATGGTCAGGGCACTAGAGCCAAAGCCATAGAATAAATGTATTTCAGAGTACTTATGTTGAGCTAATATTGGCTAATAGTGTATCATTCAATGCCAATAAAAAATTAAAAAAAGAGTGTATCTGATATGAGCTTACTCAAACCCATCCTCTTTTTCCTCTATTTTGGAGAATAAATTTGGTACTTCGAATATAAAGAGTATGGGAAAATCTGATATGAGCTTTCTTAAAGTAATCCTCCTCAGACTGTGGAGGTACAAGTAAAAATAACCATGACAAAATTCAGAGACTTGATTGCATATCACACCCAATAAAAACGAGAGAATAACATCTAACAGGATCAACCCATACGAAGGTGTTCATGAAGCTTTGGATCAATAGCTCTAATTATTCTAGCAAGAGTAGTCAACTGAGATTGCACCCCTAAGGGGTTGCGCTGGACCTGAAATTTTCTCTCTTTTAAACAAAAGCAGGGAAATGAGTTATGAACTAAAGAAAAGTTCAAAAAATGATAAGCATTAGAGATGAGAGGCAAAATAGATATATAGAAGTTAAAGCAACGGAATCAGGTAGCACTGTCTTGGGAAAAAGGTTAGGAGACCAGGGCATACTTCTGTAATCATGCATAATCAAGCTCCATAGGCTTCTTTCTCAAAGAACAGCACGAATCTTCCACATCTGGTAGTTAACGCCCATGTATAAACTACAAACAAGGCATTTTGACTAGACAAGTAAAGAAAAAGGTCGCAGTCAAGTTGTTGGAGAATTTTACTCAAGGAAACCTTACTCCTACAAATTAAACAAAGCAGGTAATCATGCCGCATTATCAGTGAGAAGTATGCGCATCCAATTAAAATCACTGAATGCTCAAACCTAACAAACTCACGAATTGTTGATTGTGAGGTGAGAATGTAGGTGGGTTGCGGTATTTTGCTCCATTTAACCTCAGTCTTTCAGTAAAATTGGAACCCTATTTTTTTGTGCAAAAATCCCCAATATTTACGAATTGAAATTGGAACCCTAGTTCAATTGATACTAGTGTTCGAGAGAGAGAGAGAGAGATACCTTCGTTGGCGTATGGCAGCGGCGGTAGTGGTTGAGACCTTCTTGAGCGTTCGAAATCGATATCAGTGATTGTGGTTCGAAGCTCGTAGGCGTACGTTGGTGGTGGTGGTCGGCGATCGTGGAGGCGTCTTCTTCATTGGTTTCTTCAGCGGTGGTGGTCGGCGGTGGTTTGGGGTAGCTGTGGTGTCCCCCTCCTCCTCTTTCTCTTCCTCTTCTTCTTCTATTCTCTCTCTCATAGTCGTAGGCCGACTGGTTTGAGGAAAATTTGGGTTTTTTTTTTTTTTGTTTGAAACGCTCAAAACGACGTCGTTTTGAGATGATGTCATCTATCCTGGGTTGGGACATGGGCTGGTTTCCTGGTGTGTAGACTTATTGTTGCCCAAAATATCTGTCTGCCCAATTTGTGGTGGGAAAATTAATATCGTCCTTCATATGTTGCCAAAAAACATTTAATGCCACTAAACATTGATTATCTTTTGTCTGTACCTGAAAATAGTTAAACATAATTTAAATCTCACAATCAATTTTATTCTTTTTTTTGGGTCCTCTTTTTAAGATCAAAAATATCCGTACAGTTTGATTGTAACACCATTCATATGAGTTAACGCACATTTGAATCAATAAATCTAAACCACTGATCATCTTCGAGCTACTGAATTGTAACTTGAATATTCTTAACGAACTTTTCTCTCAAAATTCCTCAGAGACATCAGCATTTTTTGTCACAAACCAGAACAAAAAAACCAATAATCGGTCATTAGATTTCAAATGCCTAATGTTAGAGGCCCTGGTTATAGGTATGAAGGGATTGGTAATAAGGTGAGATTAGAACTGGAATTGATAATAATAAGAGATTGGTAATTAGCTGTGATTACTAACTTGCATGTTTGTTTTGCATCTGATTATAGAAGATAAGATAGTCATCGAACAAGTTTGCTTTACATGATAAAAAATAGGATTTAATTGAAAATATTCATTTCCATTTTTACCCTCACAAAATTGATATAAAACTGGTACATGAAAATGACGCATATATAACAGCAATAATACTACTTTTTCAAACCATGGCTCGTTCGGTGCATAACTGATACAGCCATAATTACTATTCTATGTTTTTTTGTTTTTTTGTTTTGGTTTTGGAAAACGGAAGGAAATGAATTTGAGTTGTTTTGGCAAAAATAAACCAGGTGGCTTATACTTTATTCAAAATTTTCCACATCGTTAGTTTTGTGTCTATTTTTTGTGAATTTTTGATTCATCTCATTGAGAGAAATTGAAAAAGTAAAAAATTATTATCAAAGCTCATAATTTTTTAATGAATACAAAAAAAAAGAGAAAAAAGACGAGACATTTTTTGGCTTATTTTTGTCTTCATTCAATAAAATTTGAGTTCGGATCATCTTCTTACTTTTTCGATTCTTGACATTGAGTCTAATCAATAATTCACCCAAATTTGACACAAAACTAACAAATGTGATTTTTTTTTATTATAAACAAAACATCTTATATAGACAAAACACGTCGTGTTCAGAAAACAATCAGTCCAATCCGAGACTCAAACCTATGATTGGCAATAAACCAATCCAAAACATCCAAATGAAACAAAGTCCAAACATTCTACATATGGGTCTTAAAAACCCAGATCAATACAGATTTAGCACAAGAAGGTCTTAAACCAAGTGTCTAAATCATACAATAACACTCAACAGTGGGCTAAGCCCACTCTAAATGGAACCAAACTTGGCCCAAACTCCAAACCTAACCCTAACCAAAACACAGCCACTTAGAATCAATTATACATCATTAATTATTAACTCTTCTACCTGTTGGGCTTTTGCACTATACCAATCTGATCACATGTACGTACCAATCTTTTGGTGAGTCAAGAAACTTGGTATTCTACCATGGGTCACTCTAGAAATTCCGTTCAATGGTGACAAAAACGTACTATAATTACAATAATATAAAAAATTAATGAAAAGTACTCGAACTCGATGACATCCTTTTTTCTTTTCTAATAAAACTCTAACTTTGCTACATACATTAGGTTGTAAGACCTTTTGTTTTGATTTTTTTGGTTTCTCGGTTTTATTCAGCTATATGATTAGTTACAGCTAGCCAAATTAATTGGACTTTGATTTACATTATCTCCGTACGAGTAACTCAATACTGGCAATACTAGAAAAATAAAATTATTGCTCGTTAATTTATATTTTGTAGTATTTTGTAAACTCAAGGAATTCGTTTGAGCCCCGGCCTCAATTACTACGAGCCACACCTATATTCTTTCATTTCCCTTTCCTTTTTTTTAGATTGTCGCTTTAGACCTTCAAATATCTTGAGCCGGCCGTGGTTTTTGTCTACTAATTTTAGCTTTCACATTGTTTGAAATTAAAATTGGTGCTAGAATTAGATGGACAGGTTTGACTTATGCGTTTTTAAGGATTTCATATCATCATCTCATCATATAAATTTCAATACTTAATGTTGAAACGATGTGATAATTGTTAATCTAGATTTGAACTATTCTACTTGCATGATTAAAGGAGATATTCTTAATTTCATTCTGAAAAGGTAACCTATATGTTCATACATAACTACAGATCTAGGCCGGATTAGCAAGTCCACCGGATTAATTTGCAAAACTGTTCATAGACGACTTTCCGACTTGTTTTTCCCTCCACCCTTAAAGTAATCTGGAGTTATCTGTTATCGATTCTGTTACTTTTTATTTCTCGGTAAAGTAAAATATTGGTAGGCTGAATTGAATTAGCGTAGCGACCTCTTGATCATCTAGAGAACCCATCTGACTTAGAATGTATGGACTTAAGCCCTAACTGACTCGATCGGGAAGAAAATATTGATCTGTCACTATGTCGTGGGCTTCGTCATGAGACCCCACTAAAATGCAAGTTAATTTTGAAACTCATCTCCCAACCATATGATCTTAAGTATCAACTCGATACCGGTGGGAAAAGAGTTAACCTTATGTTCGCCGCTCCAACCACTTGAGCTACAACTTTGGCAGGGCCAGTCCTGAGCTAAGGTCCAAGAGGTCCTCGCCTTAAGCCCCCAAAATGCGTAAATACTAGGAACCCTTGTTGTTTTTAGGGTAAATTTCATTGATCTTTCCGGAGGTTTCTAACAAATGTAAGAATCTTCCCTGAGATTCTGATAATTACACTAACCTCCCTTACTTTACAAATTATTATTTAGATTCCTCTATTCCGTTAAATCCACACTAAACACCGTTAGTTTTGTTACTAATTGACTGAAATGCCCTTGAATATTATACTAAACAAAACAATCAAGACCTTTTTTTTATTTTACTTTAATTGAAGTTTCAAATATTAAAAGTAAAATTAGACTGGTTATAGTAGATAAATTTTATATAGTTACCGGAATTTTTCATATTTTCATTACATCCTTTTATTGCCGTGCTAATATAATCAAAATCTCTACACCTCACACTCTTCATATCAATAAGAGCAATTTGAAAATTTTAAAAATTATAGATTGCAATTAAGAAAAATTCATATAGGACGACCAAAAAGATTCGGAAAGACTGTCTTTTTGGTATATATTTTTAAATTTTATTGATTCCTCTTATTTAGAGGAACAATGTTATGCAAAAATTTGATCAAAAAATGTAATAAAAGTTTGAAAAAATCAAGTTAGGCATCCTACAAAGCTAAGTCACATAATGATTGTGCGGGATAGCGCAAGTGCGAGCGTGAAAATGTTTTTAAAAAGTCTTTCAAACAACTAAAATTCATGAGTGCGAGCAATGCCAAGCATTGAGAGCGCAAACGCAAAGCAAGAATTGAAAACGAAGGCGAAGACTATCTTGAAGGAGTACTTTATGACTAAGAAGCCGTTCCACTTTTCAAAAAAAAGAATTTTAAGAAAAAGAAGGCAATTTTTAAGGTCAAAAATCATGTGTTTACGCAAATAATTTTCCTATCAATATAGATCTTGTTTGATAGATCTCATTAAGATAATTAATACGGTGCAAAAAAAATTACAAAAATATTTTTCATTTTCGTTATATTTGAATTTGAAATTACCTTCTTTTTGAAAAAGAAAGTTTTAGAATAAAGCGGAACAGGGCCTAAGCCACAAAATACTACTCCATCTCCCTCTATCTCTAAATAAATGTTCGGCGAGCAAACCTATATCCTTAAAAAGTGCATTTTTCGGTAAAAAGAATCAAATTTTTTTCACAAATTAATAGATATGCACGAGTTCTTTGAAGCTGTAAAAAAAAATTCCATTTTTAATAAAATAATGCATATTTTTAAAGTCTTAAATTTGCGCTTTCTTTATGGACGAAAAGGTTACTAGATTTTTTTTGAAAAAAAGGAGTATACTAGATAACGAATCCTGAAATTACACTCGCCTTATTCGTTTAGCACATTTGGGTATTTTAATTTTGATAGTGGGTAGAAAGAAAAATAGGACAATAATTGAAAAGAAATAAAGAGAGAAATAAAATTAATAATTAAAAAAATAAGATAATAATTAAAAATATATATAAAATAATAATTAAAAAACAAAATTAAAACAAAATAACTACGCTAAACGAACAAGGCCACTACTACTGTCATCAGCTTGTAATGGTAGCAAGTACCACATGGTCATTAGGATAACATAGATTCCAGCGCCTGCTTCAATGGCTTTTGACCAAGGGATATGAAAAAAACACTGTTCTATTTTTTTTTATTGGCTTTTCATTTTTTTTTATTCACAAAAAAATACTCATTTGCCCTTCAAGTAGAAATGGTGAAACAAAAATTAAGGATAATTTTAATAATTTTACACAAGTAGAGACAAAACAGAAAGTATCAATAAATAAAAGAGGAGTGTTAAAATCACTTCCCTTTGAGTTATATACTACTATTAGTAGTTATTGCGGCCACAACATTCATAGCAAAACCAAGGAAAAACATATGACAGTGCAAATTTTTTTGAAAACGTAATGGAAATCAATAGTACTCCGCATAAGGTGCCGTTCCGTTTTTTTTAATCTTGTTTTTAAAAAAAAAGGTAATTTCAAGCTCAATATAATGAAAATGAAAAATATTTTTTAATTTTTTGTGTACCATTTAAAAGATCTCAATGAGATCTATCAAACAAGATTCATATTGGTAAAAAAATTATTTGCATAATCACATAATTTTTGAGCTTAAATTTTATTTTATTTTTTCTAAAAATTTTGTTTTTTTAAAAACCGGAACGGGCCCTGATACTACTGTTCCACTTACATAAGCAACCCGATTATTAAACTCTGTTTGTTCGATGCAACAAGAATGCCCAAAAACGATTTTCAAGAATACTCTCTCTATAAAAGACTCGTAAATCTCTTTTCCTCTCGTTCTCATTCTCTTGTTCTCTTGTTGTTTATTATTCTTCCATTTTGTCTTTGTTCGTTTCTTCGAAACCCCTCCACTCCACATTCATCATTTCTTCAATGCACCTCTCTTGTTCGAGACGGACCTCTCGATAAAACCATTCACAAACCCCCTCAAAAACCCACTTGTTATTGACTTCCAAATTGTCCCCATTCTCTCTCTCTCTCTCTCTCTCTCTCTCTCTCTCTCTCTCTCTCTCATTTATTCTCTGTTTCCCCCTGATCTGTCCAGTTACTTTGATTTTCACTGAATTAAATCACCTGGTGGTGGTTTTGGACGGTGTTTTATTTCTCATTCTTGAAGAAAATCACGTGATTTCAATGGTTTAACATTTCATCAACCCACAATTGTAAGAACCCACATGGCCCACATCTCTTCCACCTCTTTTACTTACCAATTAGGAAGTAGTATTTACATATATATTTACTACCATGTATATGGGTTGAACGCAAATTAGATTTGTTTTCTTTGGTTTTTGCTTTCGTGGGTGTATTTGTGAACATGAGTCAAATTGGTGAAATCTTGGGTTTTGTCATGCAGGGAGGAAGAAGTGTAGAGAGAGAGACCAGAGGATCGAGCAGGGCCCTCGTGGAATTCTTGAGGGAGAAGATGAACGGTCTCGATCGAGCGGGGAGGAGGCGGAAGAGTCTAAAAGAACGGCTGGGATTGAAAGGGTTGGGCTGCTGTGGGTCCACCTGGGGGTTTTTTAGGCCATCCACTATTACCGTCCAAGACGACCAGGCCGAAGAAGTGGGCCCACGAGAGGACCCACCAGCGTTGACAGAAACCCAGCTTTCCAGTAATCGGAATTGTGTGGGCCGTGCTCCGGCGACGCCGTCGATGAACTTGGCAGCGGCGCTGGCGGCCGAGCGGCACTACAGGGCGGCCCAAGATACGGATGGCGGGGGCGGAGGCCCGCCCAGCAGCGTGACTGGAGGAATCGCACCGGGGACACCGTTGAGGGTGTCGTTGATGAGACTGCTGGAGGAGGAAACAAGGGACGGCGGGGATGTAGAGAGAGAGACGAATGAGGAGAGAGGGGGAGGACGGGTAGGGGGGAGTGATTCGGTGTGCTGCGTGTGCATGGGGAGGAAAAAGGGCGCGGCGTTCGTGCCATGTGGGCACACCTTTTGCAGGGTGTGCTCCAGGGAGTTGTGGTTGAACCGAGGGTCTTGTCCCCTCTGCAACGCCCCGATCAGCCAGATTTTAGACATATTTTAAACGGAGATTGAAATGGTCCAGGATTTGCTTGGGATGCGCATTGCGTCGTTCATCAGTCCGGATCAAATCTGTACACGTAATTCTGTATCTCAAAACAAATATATGTTGAATCGTGCGATGCGTATGAATCTTATGAAATAATGAGAATCTACATATATCAGACGATTGCATACACAAATGTCTAAGAATTGCACTTTTTTCACCCTTTGAATTCATTTTTCTCATTTTGGCATTAATTTGTTGTATTCATTTTCATTCTTACCTTTACGGTGATATAAAGAGAGAATACTGGTTTGCTGATTTTTAATTTTCTTATTTCAAAAGAAATCTTGCTTGCACGTATGTTCTCATTTTTCTCTTAATCTTTTGTTGTGACAGTAAATGAAGAAGATAGGTAGAAACTTTTGTTGTATTTGAATTTTGGCAACACCCAAAACAAGAATTCAAACGTAGACATGGCACCGTGAAATTTCAACCACCATTTTGGGTTGATGGTTTCAGAGTTGGTAATCCACAGTAAGGCAAAACAAAAATGAAACAATACTTAACCACATCCAGGGCTCATTGAAGTTCTTAGGCTTAAATACTTCAATGGTCCTTATAAAATAGAGTCGGTTTCATTTTTTTCTTTGTAAAATTTTTTGTGTTAATTTCATCATTCCAGTTTGTGACTCAGTTCAATGTTACCCTTCCCGTCAACCAGTGGATGGAATTCGCCTACGTGGATAACGGAAGCCTTATTTGGGACCTGACCCACGTCTCTTCCCCCCAATATTACCCACATCGCTTTCTCCCAAAAACAATACGCACAAGATCTTCGCTAGGGTTTCCCCCAAACCCTTAACAATACGTTTCTCATCAAAAGAGGGATTGGGCGAGGTCTCATTAAGATCTTCGATAGGGTTTGCTGGCGTGGTCTTTACAATATCGGAGAAGATCATCAACGCGAGGATGTCGTTGGTGGATGCTAAGGTAAGTCAATTGTTACCCACGTTTTTAATGCAAATAGTTTAGGGTTTTCCGCCCAAAAGATGTTGTTTACTACAGGAACATCATTAGTTTATACTAATTTGAATAATTAGTTTATACACTAATTTTTTTTAGCAGGGGACAAATTTAAAGTGTGCGTGGTTTTCTATACCTTTCACCTAACTTGGGCAAGGAAAATCCGAATTAAGTCATTCTTTTGGGAGAAGTCTTAGAATTTTCTCTGTTTCTAGTTTTGCTATTATTCCAAATTTTTTCATTTTTGGTAATTTCCGTTATTAATTGATTCATGTCCGTTTTGAGGCGAATCAATTAGAGTTAGGGTTTTTCTACCTATTTAACAAGTTGTAAGCCTTCGGGGCAAGATAGTGATTGATTATTATTGAATGAAAAGAGTCTAGAGAGCATTTTCTCTAAACCTATATCGTTTGTGATTTTTTTGTCGCACGTTCTTAATGTAATTAAATGGCAGATTGATCTTGTGTGCCTTTTTTTGGTAGAAAACGATGTGGGTAATATTGAGGGGAAGAGACGTGGGCCAGGTAGCTTTCGTTATCCAATTAGGCGAATTCTGTCCACTGATTGACAGCAAGGGTGACATTGAACTAAGTCACAAACTGGAAGGACGAAATTGACACAAAATTTTTTACAAGGACGAAAATGAAACCGACTCTATTTTGTAAGGACCATTTAAGTATTTAAGCCAAGTTCTTAGATTGGTCGAAAGAGAGAAAATTGAGGATAATCAAAAAATAAAATAAAATGAGGCAGAAATAACACGAAAAATCTATCTTGGGCCAGCCTAAAACAAGAATGGGTCAGACAATTAGCCACAGAAAAAGGGCCCATTTGGTTTGGGCTTTACCGACAACACTACAGAAATAGAGTAAAGCCCATTTAAAATACGAAAATGGTAAGGGTACCGAATGTAGGGGTAGGACCCAAGTATTGGTACCGAAAAATGTATATACAGCATCTACTATTTGGTTTTACAAAAAAAATTCGAATCGTTCATTAATTTAAAAATATTTTTCTGAGTGAAATTGCTCAATTGAATATGTGGAAGTCTTTGATATAATTTTGAAACTTTTCATTCATAATTCAGGATCTTAAATTCTGAATAAAACTTGAAAGATCGAGTTATTTACTTTCACGTGAATAATCCAAACCGTTTCTGAGTCTCTGACTTGTGTGCCAGTACCGAAACTGTTTAGGCTGGCTAAAATCACAGAAAACTAAACTCAAATTGCATGAGAGAGGAGCTGGGTTGGGTTTCTAATATCCTATGTTTCACTCCCACACTTCCTAATACGGAGTAGGCAAACAGTACGTTGAATGAGACCCATCTAGGGCTCATTTTGGTTAAAGCTGTCGAAAAAATCCGGTGAGCCGTGAAGTTGGTTTGAACATAATTAATTCGTACATTTTGGATTGGATCCATGGATTAATGGTTTGGATATGGATTCAAAATTTAAAAAATCATGAGGTATGGTTCGGTCCATGAATTTTCATTATGAAGCCGTCAATTATCCGAATCAAACCGTAAAATATTTAAAAATAATAAATTAACATTATATATATTATGTGTGTGTGTGTTTACTATTTAGTAAATAACCATAATTTTACCTATTGTTATAAAACACAAATTAACAAATTTACCTTAATGTGATATATTGTAATAACAGTTGAATTGGTAAATTATAGTTAACCACCTCTAACTACTACCCGGGGACACTTAACCCCTCTAACTATAAAATTGGACATGTTACCCCTCCAACTATTGGAAATCCATTCCCAGCTTATTTTCGTAACGGAGATGACATAGTGGCCATTTTAACATCTCGAAACACTTAATCCCCTCTAACTATTGGAAATCTATTCTCAGCTCATTTCCGTTAGCATTATGTTAGGATTTGAATAGAAATGAGCACATGCAAGTCACATGCTCACTTATGTTAAGAATAGAGACATTATTGCCCTTTTCCCTTCTCTCACCCACTTTTCCCTTCTCTCTTTCCTCGATTAAAAAAAACAAAACCTACAAAGTAGTACCACCGTGTTCATAACGCGGGCTATCTCCTCCAATACCACATCCTCACTCTTCAGGCTCTATTTGGAACTCAAAGAAAAGAAGGGAAAATTAATTTTTTTTTCTCTTCTATTGTTTGGTTTAAGGGAAAATTTTTAAAAAGCCCCATTAACTTTCAGGGACTTTACAAAAAAAACACCTGAACTTTAACTAATGATAAAAAGATATCTGGACTTACTATCCTATTAACAATAAAGCCCACACCATCCAATATCGTCTATTTATAACTGATGGAGTTAACGGAAGGCGTTAACCTTCTTCTTTTTCTAACTTTTTATTTCAAAATATTATTTTTAACTCTTTGTTAAGTAATAAATAACTATGCAATAAAGTTTTTTTAAATTAAAATTTATTAAAAATTACTTTAATCCCATTTTTTTACTTTCAAAATTTACCTCCCCTAGCCCCCCTTTGTCTCTCTTTTATTTTTTTTAAAATTTGACCTCACACCACTAATCAACACGACAACCAACCTTCAAAACTCCAGCCCCAATTTTAAAATTACTTTTAACCTTTTTTTTTTTTATACTTTTTACTTTCAAAAATTACTTTAAACTCTTTTTAGTAGTAAATAAATATGTAATAAATTTTTTTACTTACTATTTATTAAAAATTACTTTAACCCCCTGTTTTTACTATTTAGAAATATAACTTTAACCCCCATTTTTCCATTAATATTGTCTAATTCTCTCTCTCTCTCTCTCTCTCTCTCTCTCCCTCTCCCTCTCTCTCTCTCTCTCACACACACGCACGCACAACTGAAACTCTCTCTTTGTCTACATAATTTTGGGAAAATCTGAAATTTCCTTTTCGGTTGGTTGTGGGGTTGATTGGTAGTGTGTAGTCAAATTTAAAAGAAAAGAGGGAGAGAGAGGAAAAGGTAAATTTGAAAGTGTAAAAAAAATAGGGGGTGTGTGTGTGTTATAGTAGTTTTCGTAAATAGTTTAAAAAATGGGGGTGAAAGTTGGTTTTGAAAAATAGTAAGAAAAAAAGAACTTTATTGCATATTCAGTTATTACTAAAATAAAGAGTTAAAAGTAATTTTTGGAAGTAAAAAGTAAAAAATAAATTGAAGGTTAAAAAAAGGGAGGTTAAAAGTAATTTTGAAATTTTGAAGTTGGGGGTAGGGCTTTAGCGGTTGGTTGTGGGGTTGATTGGTGTGAGGTTGAATTTTAAAAAGAAAAGGGAGAAAGAGGGGGAAAGATAATATTTGAAAGTAAATAGTAAAAAATGAGGTTAAAGTAATTTTGATAAATAGTAATAAAAAAGAACTTTATTTTCTATTTATTTACTACTAAAAAAAGAGTTAAAAATAATTTTTAATATTAATTAAAGTCCAAGTATTTTTTTTGTAAAATTCCCGAAAATTCAGGGGATTTTTAGTTCCTTAAATTCCAAGTAATTTTGTTAATTTGTTATTTTCCTTTTTTTTTTCCCCCCCTTTTCCTTGAGTTCCAAAGGAGCCTTCAATATTTTCGAATACACAGTCACACACCATGACACCAACGTCTCTCTCTCTCTCTCTCTCTCTCTCTCTCTCTCTCATATGGAGGACGAACAGAGCAACACATCACCATCCCTAAAAAACAAGCTGAAACAAACCCTAGGCGTGTTACGGCGTTCCCGCCGCTGAAGACGGTGGCCAAGGCCGAAATCACGTGTGTGTACGTTACTGATTTCAATTTGGGGGTGGGTTTGTTCGAGCTTGAGGAAAAGGTAGGCGTTTTCGTCAACGAAGACGGTGCGGCCCTGATGGTTGAGGGCGTTCCAGAGGAGTTCGTGGGTTGGCCCAAGAGGAGGAAGTTACAGTTGGGGCAGCGGCGGAGGACGGCGGCGATGGATTTGAGCTCGGCGGCGAATGGGCAGTTGTCGTTCGTGGAGTTTGATATTGAGGCGTAGCGGAGGAGGGCGTCGAAGATGGGTTTGGGTAAGGGGGTGTCGTCGGCGACGGCGGTCGTGGTGGCGGTGGCGGTTTTTGTTTATTGGAACTCTGATTTGGTTTCTGTTTCTGGGTTGTGTTAATGGCGCGGATTTGTAAAGAGCAATAACGAGTTAATAAGGGTTCTTTTTCCATTCCATCACTCTCATCTTGTTGAATTTTTGATCTGAGAGAAAATCAGAGATGGGTTTTGTGAGTACTGTGATGGGTTTTTCGGATTTGGAGTGGGTATCTCAATTGGACTTGAAAATTGGGTATTATCTATTCATCTTCTTCCAACCGAGTGACGACAATGGTGTCCGAGAAGGTGGTTTGGGTTGTGTGGATTGAAAAGAAGATTGAACGCTCCATTCCTGTTTCTTGGGCAAGCTTGGGGATTCTCACTCGGTATCTCTTTCTATTTCTACTTGGTGTTTTGCAGTTTCGTAGGGTTTTGAATTTAGTTTCTAGTTTGGTTTCATATATACAATTTTAACGCTGGTAATTTAGTTTCTAGTCTGGTTCTTGGGAATTTAGTTTCTAGTTTATTTCTTGTTTGAATTCTGTTGCCTTTGCGTTATGGCTGGCGATTCTTTATCGGTAGAAGTTTTGGGTTCAATCGATCTTCTTGTTTGCGACGGTCCGAATACGAATAGTCGAATACTAATTCGGGTTCCTTTATCATTCGAATTTTTTGATTTTTTGGGGGTTTCCCTTGCTATTACCTGACAACTTGTGCTTCGTTTGATGGATATGTAGCATATGCTGATGGAGTACTTTCAGATTCTTTCTTTCAAATTGCTTGTTTATTGGCTTGAAAAATTTGTGTACTTCCTATGATTCCTAGTTAGGGGTGATTACTAGAACCCAATTTTTTTGAACTTAAAATGAGGCTATTACGTGAGGATATAATTAACCCTACTATTCTTTTGGAATGAGAGATTATTGCACGGCTCAATAATCTCGCGGGATTGTTTGTCTCAATGATGTGCAATTGTTTGTCTCAATGATGTGCTATTGTTCTTACAATTCTATGCTTGCTCGTTCGAGTCATGTATTAGTATTGGTTCTAGCTGGGAGTGATACTGGCTTGTCATGGTTTGCTTTATGGTTTTTCCCCGTTGCATTTGGTTTGCCTGATATGAAGTCTCATCTATTTTTTTTTTCAAGTTTCAAGTATATGATTGTTAAGCTCATTGCTATTGTGTTGTCGGGTATGGTGCTGTGCTTCTTCCTTTTTTGTCACATCTCCTATTGTAATCTATTTATACAGTATTATCTGTAGATTGTCGTGCGGTGTCAAATCTTTTTATTGTTCTTCTTCCTTTTTTTTTTTTGTAACACTACTGTTTGTTGTATCCAAGGATGATACCATTTTCGTTGGGTGTTCATGTATCAGATTATGTTACCTAACAATGATCCGCTTTTAATTTATTCCGTCTTACTTCCCATTGCTTAGGATTCTATTGGAGTCCACCTGTTCTTTGCTCAGTTTTCATAAGTCCAAGATTTGGTGTTTTCAGGGTATTCTTATTTCATATCTATGATTTTGAAAATACCTGGAAGACTTTGCAGAGATGTTTTGCGGTGATCTTCATTCCCAGTTTTTTTAGTTGGTTCTAGATTCTTTCTTTTGTTTGATTGTGTGGCGGTGTCAGATTTGAAAAGAGCTTGTATGAGTATCTTGTTAATTGTAGTTTTCCTAACTTGTGAATCATGTGCTTTCTTGGTTTCTTTCGCATTGATTGATATGCTCTCTTATTGCTTTAAATTCCCCTTGTGGTAACTGATTTAACCTTATATGGACGAAACACTAATTATAATCGGCGAAACAGAGCACAACTTGAGGCTTTAAAATGTTGAGGCTTGACTTTTTTAATTTTTTTGATGTCCTTTTATTTGTTCATTGAGGGGATTTAAATTCTTTGTTTCGCTAGTTATGGATGCTAACTATGTACTTACAATGGCCTAAGGGGAACAGATTACATGTGTTGCTTAGCAGAGGGCAGCAATCGATGCCTATTGGCACGGCTGAGATTCTGGTGGGGGGAATCCATGTGGACTCTATTCTCACTGAGTCAGCTTAACTTTGAAGTACGTAGCTTACTCCCATTGCTTTCGTACGGAAGCTGGTGCTGCTGGCACAGCAACAAGGTAAATCACCTACAAGTAATTCTCAAGGAAGCTAATTCAAACTCATCAGTCCAGTTTATGTGGTTTCCTATATGATCTGGGCACTGTAAACAATATCAAAGTATCATTTTTTAGGCTAATGTTAAAGCCACAACAGTGTTTTTTAATGCCACGACATTGTACCATTAGTGACCACACCCTTGCCTCAGTCAAATGGATTTGGTACAACCTCTCACCTCTGCATTGTTTACACTCATATATGTCAATATCTATATGGCTGGTGGAAGTTTTGAATAAGTGAAAAACTCAATCTTCAACTATTTAAATGGAGAATACGCTGCTCTGGATTCCGCCCTGCAACTAAAAAAAGAAAAAAAAAAGATTCTTAACTATATATTAGGCGTGACCTGGTCATGGTTGTGCAGGTCAGCAGGTCAAAGTTCTACTGCCTGACGAATGAAGCAGTTTTACTAGAGATGGCCCTTATAAATTGGACAATCACGGAAGTCATGAGGAGGGGCTTTACACCTCTTATAACCCTGGAAATAGTGAGATCTTCTGTTGTTGAAAAATGTGGATTCCAACCTCGCGGGGAAATTACACAGGTTTGTAGATATGTTCCTGAGAGCAATAACTGCATCTTCCTATATACTCATGTAGCATTGGTGATCACAACCAGATAATAACTTGCCATTTGAACCTTAGTCACCATAAATTATGCAATTCACCGAGTCAGTCTCAGCTCTATCCTGTATTAGGCTTCAAAATTTTAAGAAATAGTTAGGTACTTGGGTTCTTAATTGAACTACTGTGATCAGTAGATGAACTGACTTATTTTTGTTTTCGATATTTTTGAATATCCGTTCGTTGTTAAGGAGTTTGCTGGTAAAAACACCTTTTTTTGATTGGCTTGCTGGTAAAAACACTTGCACTCCACTTGTTCCCTTTGCTGGTCTAGCCTTCCATTTGAGTCTTAGCATGGATATATCTAGTTATGAACCCAGAAGAATGAAGAATGACCTCGATCCTTTGTTGATTTTACATTCATTATTTTTCCCGCTTTTTCAATCCTGAATGCTTGTTTTTGGTGAATGTCTGCTATTGAGGATATTCTCTCCATTTTATCGAGTTTTTGTTCCTATGAAAGACCCAACAATTAAACTCTCTTGTGAGGCTTCCTTTGTTTTATTGGTTGAGGTGGGGGATTGGCTGTCATTAATGGTTTATCTCAAGACATTTGACATGTAAGAGCTGTGGTCACTTTAGTTGATTGCATATGACTTAGCTGTTTTGTTGATATTTTTGCCCACTAATGCAGGTTTATTCTAACGAATTGTATCCATTTGGTAATTCAAATGCTTTTATAGATTTAGCTTTTACCATGGGAGACTTTTATTTGCGACCAAGATCCAATTCCAAAGCACGTAAGAAAGACATAAACCTCTCACAACCATGGAACTAGAATAGTGTCTTCAGTCACATCAATCGGGAAACTTCGGGAAACGAAAGAGGATCAATTTATGTTTCTTTGTTTGTATACATTTTCTTGGTGGAAATACGTGAAGATGTTGGTTAGAAGATTTAGGCTTCTGGATTCGGTGATGGTTTTAGGCCTTGGGTTTTGTTTCGAATTTATTTTCCATTGATGTTTTGGGCAATTTTATCTTATAAGCAAAGATGGAATTGTTTAGGTATGGGCACCATTGTGATGGCTTCCGCAAAACTTGATGTGTTGTGGAAATGAGAAAAAATATATTTTTTGTATTGCTTTGCTATTCTATTTTCTTTTTCTTTCATTGCAAGTGTTAGTTATTTTTTATGATTATTTAATATTTATGAACTAATGACTTGAAAATTACAAAGAGAATCTTTTGCAGAATGAGTTTAGAATTTATAGGGTTGCGTGATATGCATGAATTTAACAATGACATCTCATTGTTCTACTCCATTGATTACGGGTGCTGCAATATATTCCTTTGTAAGTACTTTAACTTTTTACTTGAGCAAAATGAATTGAAATCGCTCTATTTTGCTTAAGCGCAATTCAAGTGGGGTCACACAGTTCATTTTAGTATTTTAACTTTTCCAGCACTCTTTTTAGGATCTCTGGCACCAAAAACTTCCTTTGGATATTGAACATTTGAATCTATTTTCTTCTGATATTTGAGGTTTTAGATCCTTGAAAATTACGATAATGTACTTATATTCGAATTGACTTGTTGCTTTAGTGGTATTCAAATTGACTCTTGCTTTTGATTGTCTTGTAGGATTTCAGTAAACAAATTCATGCAGATGCGTATAAATATAGTTGTATGTTTGTGTGATTCCCTTTTAAGCTTGGCAGAGATGTATCGTACTAAAGTATTTACCAACAAAGGTAGAAATTAGTCAAGCCCTCAAGTTTTGAAAAATATTTTAGTTTGTCTTGATTAAGCTTTCAAGGGTTACTCCCTCTGTCCCATAGTCTTGGTCCAGTATTCCATTAGAACGAAAGGGCGAGATTGGTTGTCCACAGGTTTAAATTTGTAGAGCCACGTGTATGTGCTTTTTTGAGTACATTAAAGGTGTCTTTTGAGTTCTATGCCATTTGTCCTATCTGAAGTTGAGATATTCTTAATTGTATGATTTCCACAGAATGATCTTATGAAGTATTTCAGAGAGGATTTGCATCGAAGGCTTCTGAGCACAGACTTCAAGATGTAGGTTGATGGAATCGAGATGCTACATAAGGTGATTTTTCAGCTACCACTTAGGGTTACTTGGATTTACTCTCAAGTCTGATTATGCAATTGGCATGTTTAACGTAAACTTATGTTGACTTTCCGGGCACTCCCATAAATTGGAAAGGAAATGATTGAAGTTCTTGATATACTTCTGAGGTGGTTTGTTCTACGTTTCTGTGAATCTAACACGTCATGCCTACTCAAGGTATAGAATTGATTAGTTTTTTTTTTTGTTTTACTTGTCCATTCGTATTCTATTCTAGTGATGCATTTGGTATAAAGTTCGGTTATTGTGTTTCCGGGAAAAATGATCAGGTACTCGAATTTCTTCCCAAACTTTTTGACATGTTGCAGATTGAGGGGTACACTTTGACTGAGTCAGAAACTGCCATTTTTCTTCCTTGTTTGGTTGAGAAGGTAATTGCAACTTTACCTGCGGCTAACTTGCTTCCAGTTTTGCTTGTTGATGCTAAGTTGGTAATATAAAGTATTGTTCTTATTGCTGTGTTTTAGTTTTCATTGAGCTTGGCATTTTTCTGAGCTTTTAGTTTTTCTTTTGCTACAGTCTGGACACAATATTGAGAAAGTATGAGAAAAAATGTGAGGATTAGCAAAATAAGTAATTTATATAACCTTCTAAGGGAGGAATCTAAAAGATGCCAAAAGAATATTCGTGTTCTTTCAATCTCAACCCTCCAATTCTACCCATCCAAGGGTCCAAAAATGTCTCTCACACAAACAAATTTTAATGGCAGTTTTGGTAAATAAATGGGGATTTTTAATGGAAAAAATAAAGGATGGCAAGAATTCAGCATACGGTCATATGGTCTTCAGTACACAAAGCAAGAATTCAAAATCAAATACAAATTCAAAAACATCTCCTCTCTCTCCTCTTCTCTTCTGCATCAATTCTCCTCTCCACTCTCTCCAATGCCCACCACAAACAAAAATGCCATGGCCGCTATGGCCACACCTACTAGCAAAACCCCTTCCACCAAAACCAAATCGATACTGACTTGATTCGACACCTTTTACTTCCTCCAGGCGGTTGCCTTTGCATTCGGCGAGAACCTCCCCATACTGGAGATGATTCGCAAGAGCTCGCTCCTCGAAGCCCTCCTCGGGTTTTGGTTCAACGTCCGAGAAGTTGATATGAGCACCCGACGGCCTCTCATCCTCCAAATGGTCCACGACACCATCGCATTAGAGTTCAGATTATTCTTATCTACACTATTGGTTTTAGGGTTGTTCAAATGTTTATGGGTTTTTCAATTCCTGTGCTTTTGCTAATCATGGGTTTGAATTCTCACTGAATTTGGGGTTTGGTTTGTCAATCTAGGGTTTCAACTCTCAGTGAACCACCGGAGGTGGTTGCCAAGATGGCAACTGGTGTGGGCATCCAACCGTTGTATCCAATCGTAAGCGTGCACACTCTCTCTCTCTTTCTCTCTCTCTCGATTTTAGGTATTGATTTTCTTGCCAATTTGTCAATCTATGCGTTTGTGTTTTTATTTTCTATGTGATTGCAGTCGATGAGCCACTCAAGATTACCTTCAAGGTACCCAACTCCTCTCTCTTTCTATAGTTTGCTGACTGAACAACAAAATCTTTGGTGAATTCACACTTGATTTTGGGTCTGATCTGTTCTATCAATCTTTGATTATGTTTTGAACCGGGTCTCTCAATTTTGTTAAGAACACCCAAAAATTTGCATGGGGCTTCCTGCTTTTTTTCATTTGAGATGTGGGTCTCTTGATTTTTTTTCTTGATCATGATTCGTCAATAACTTTGGCGCCTTGTTCTTTGCTTGGCTTGGTTTGCAACAAATTAGGGATGTGCTGTATGCGAAAATCTACTCCACGGTCAAGTTTTGTAGACGTAAGATCTCTAATTTTCCCCTTTTATTGTTTTTTGGTTATTTATTTCGAGTTCATATGGTTTAATTTGGTGATATATCGACTGCTGTAATAACAGTATATTTGAATTTGCTAGAAGCAAAAGTAAAATCAACACGGACACATAGTTGGCCATTTTTCAAGATTGGGAGGACACGACACAACACTTTGGCACAAGTTAAGTAGTATTGCCCTATCAAATACGACATGATTTTGTGGGCTACAAATTGGATGTTTCATCTATTATTTGCATAGCATTCAGTTTATAGTTTGAATCTTTTAGATGATTTAGCTCTGATTGGAAATTACAAACAATGACTTAGGTTCTCTTTTCTTTCCTTTTCCTTTTCCCCTTCTCTGATGAGTGGTACTAAACTAATGAGGCTTCTAATAGGCCATTTGTTTCCATGTTCACAATATGAAATTGGTTGAGTTTCATGGGCCATATTGCAGTTTCACAAAGCAAATTTTTACTAAGCAAATTTTAGTTTCAGCTTGTATTTTGGTGAGCAAATTTTCATGAGCCATATCTAATTTTTATGAAGAATATTTTATCTTTTGTTCATCGGTGAACTGTTGCTTGTTTGTAGATTCCTGGTTTCATAAATCCTAATTTGTCCATCAATGAACTGTTACTTTAGACTCTCAATCCTAATTTTCATGAATCTTTTCTTTTTGGCTGAAACAAGTTTGTTTTTTGTTTTGGGTTTGTAGAGGGGTTTATGTAGAAAAGAATGGAAATTTAATTTTTAGATCTAGAAGGCCATAATAGCCTCAATTAGTTTTCAATTAATAGTTTCTGTTTCATAGTTAATTGGGAAAGACTTAGCTGTGGTTTGTCGTAATTTGAACCTGTGGTGCCCTTTTTTCTGAAAAACACAATCAATTGGGGTCGGCTGCATTTTTTTCAAGATGTATTGTAGTAACAGCTCTACAAAAAAACAAAAAAAAAAAGTTCCGTGAGAGGGCAACAAAATGACTGAATTTCATTCATCTTTCTCTGCCAATCTCAACCCCCCCATCAGCTATCAGGTATACAAATTGTTCTTTTTCCATTATGTTTCCTTGCACTCAAGTAGTGTGAAATTGGAAAGTAGTGTAGGGATTTTCTGTGTGTAGCTGATTTTTGTTTCGTTGCTCAGTAACAAACACTCTGGTTGATCAGGTAAGACTATGGTAGCTCAAATCCTTGAAAGATTACTCTTTATGGTGAGAATTTTACAAAGAACTGATTTGGTTGGGGAATTTGTTGGACATACAGGACCAAAGATGCCCTTTTGTGATTCTCAAACTGTATCTGATGGTGGAACACCACTTCAATGTGCTGCTGCTCATGGAAGGAAAGAGGCCCTGCAAATGCTGTTAGATAGGAAAGCTAATGTAAGTAGTGAAAATTACTTTGTTTAGTTGATTGTTGGAGTGTTGGTGCTTCCTTTCTTTAGTAATTGTTGGATCTTAAAATTAATTTTTGTTTATTGTTTCTTTGTTTAGTTGATACAGTGTTTTATTTAATAGCTCACATTAGCACTCCTAATGATGATTATCAACGAAGGATATTTTTTAGACTGAAATCAAAATATATTGCGCCGTCCGTTCAGGCACTGACAATTATTCCCTAGGGGTCAATAGGAGCAATGTGTAGTTCATCCAGATTTATTTTACGTTATCTTGTGTGCCATGCCTTTTTTTTTTTGCACAGTTTATATATCAACGGGAGTAGGGGAGTTAGTGAGTTAGTAGGTTAGTCCACAGGGGGTCCTCTGGGTCTAGAGGCTGTCTGTAATTCTGAACCCCAAATCCGTCCATCGCGCGGCTCAAACCGCTGCCCCCATTAAGAGAGGGGGTGAACTTTACCACCTCATTCGGCAGTCCATATAATAATCTAAGGGTTTTTTTTTTCCTTCAAATTGTCTACTCACAAACTAACTTTTAGTGGCATTTTAGTAAATATTCAGGATTTTAAATGGCAAAAATCGAGATTGTTTCCTTTTGAAATCGTAAGGGGCCATGTTTGGTAAACTGAATTCAAAAGCCCTAAATTTTAGATTCAAAATTCAAATCTATCTCTCTCTCTCTTTCTAATCTGGTAGGTTCACGACACACCCCAACACCCACCCACCAATGTCACCCTTTGTTTCTCCTATCTAACCCACCGAAGTTGGACCCCACGAACCAATCGCCGCGACTGACCTCGGCAGGTAATTGGGTTCTTGATTTCCAACCCATCTAATCTTCGATTTTCTTACCCTGTGTATGATTTCGAACACATCTAATTTGTGTATGATTGTATTTTGTATGCTCTTCAGGTGTATCATAACAGAAGACTAGAAGGTATTTATTTCCTTTGGTATTTTGTGCAGTCGATTTTAGTTATACATCAATTTTTCTTGAGTAAATAATTTTGTTCATTGTTTGGCAACCCTTAACCAGTATAACGAAAGGCCAAACGACCACTATAGCTTACAAAAGGGCAACAAAACAACAAAAGAAAAGGGCAGAAACATATTATCCTAGCTAAGAATCATTGAGTCCCATTGCCATACAACAAGTTTGGTTCTCAGTAGGCAAAGGCATATTCCTCCAAGAACTCACATAGCTACCCACAAAATGAAAGACCCCAATCTGTTTTTTCGTTTGTTCATTATTGGGCAAACCATGTAGATTGCTTGATCGCTTTGCGAGAAAATCGTCGGCGCGAGCCACCTATTGCAGCAAACACCTCTCTTTCAATTGTATTCTTCCCCCAAAGCCTCGATTATTCTTGGTTTGGGCTTATTGGTATTTTTACTTCTTTATGTATATGCCAACTTGAATTGTGGTTTTAATCCAAAGGTCAGATTGGGTCCCGTTCGATCAAAGAATTTTAGTGAATCTCATCAGACTCATTGATATGAGAGTTACCCAATCTGAAGTGTCTTATTCAATTGATTTGAGTTCGTATCCTTTTGACTTGACTTATTGTGACCAATAGCTTCATAGTTTTCTTTTTCTTTTTCTCGGAGTAATAAGGTTTCCAATTTTGTAATTTGCGGGTAGATTTACTTGTCTATGCACAGCCAAATCTATGTAGTCCCCCTATGGCAATATTTATGTGCTTTGACAGGTCAACAATGCAAATACCAGCTGCATGGAGTTGCAATGCGACTGCATATTTAATGCTAAGGTCAATTCAATTATGAGAAGTGTTTGAGCAAATTTGCGATCTTTGAATGTTAGTCACTCTTCAAGTGGTGTTTTTTTCCATTGTTTGTTTTTCAAACATTGGGATGCTGAATTTAGCTTTTGTTAAGAATATATGCATAATTGCTTGCTACTTGGTGGTCTTATGTTGTGCTGAAACTTCTTTGGTCATAGATGATTTTCCTCCAACTCTCCAAACAAATGGTTTATGATACTGGCTCTAACGCTATTCTTATAAGAAACTGGGACTATTAAGGTAGTTCGTGTTATGTGAAAAAGGGTTTTTGTGGCCAAGCGGTATGACGGATTCAATCGCCTACAATTGGTCTCGACCCGCCATGAAAACCAGCGTCAAACGCATCCATGCTAGGTATCGCTCTTAACTTTTTTGTCAGTTGTACAAAATGATGGGTTTTGCATATAATTCCTTTTGGTATTCAATTAGTGTTGTTTCATTGATGTTTTGGTGTCAATTTTCAGTTTTTATTTTTACTTTCTCAAGGAAACTGAATTGGGTAAACTACCTGTTTTTTTCAAAGCATTCCAAGTGTTTGATTAAATGCATGTACCAATTTGTAGCCAATTTCTGAAAACCGTTTTCACCGTGACTAATTTGGAAGACCGTTTCCGAAAAAAACTGTCATTCAAAGGCTTTCAATTGAGAGTTTGAAAAGCCTAATTCTACACTGAAGTCTTCACCAAATTGTGGGTCCCCTGCTGAAGTCTTTACCAATTAGGCTTCATCCAATGATAAAAGTGTTTTTAAATGGTCTAATGGCATATGGATTTGTAGAGACAAATTCAACAAATCAACTGAAATGTGTCACATATGTGTTCATCAATTATTTTACAGTCATCAATTTGGATCCACTAGCTGCTCAAAGATGTTCATTTAGGAGAGCCGTGAATTTTGATAAACTCAAGTTCTTACTCATTTTTTGGGGAATTAATGAGGCCTTGTGTCTTTCCTTCTGTTCCTCATTGCCGGTGGATATCACCTGCTATAACAGCCCCAACATGGTTGTTACATTCAGCTTATTTATGAGTCTTCTAAGTGTCTGAATTCGTTTTGCAGCTGTAAGAATTTGGAAATTGCAAGAGAGTTGGATCTCAAATCTCTCTCCCGGCCCCATAATGCTATGTGAGACTCTCCGTTCCACAACCAATATGTATGTTTTTTACTCTTGCATTGAGAAAAAAAACTGAATGACTGAATGTATATTTTTTATCCAAAGGTTTGTTAGAGAGTATCTGGATGTGGAATTATCCACAAGAGGGCTGTGATGTAGCTTTCCATTTGCTCAATCTGAATTGATTTTTTTATTAAACCAAAAGGATTATGAATTAGTTGGATATCAGTCACATGCTTCTTTGCTAAATTACTGCCATTTGGTAAAGGATGTCTCCTGATTAGTTCAATAAGATTACTAGGTTGTCGTGCATTCTCCTCAATGGAGGTACTCCATTCCTATTGATACATGGACATTTGAAAAAGTAATGAGGAACAAGTTTGAAGGGGGTAAAGAATGGTGGTGGTATTGAACAAATTAAGGTATTGGAAGCCATGGCAATATAGCATTGGGGCCGTTAGATTTGTTATTTCCTGACCGTTGGATCTTAGAAGAATAGGAGGAAGAAGCTTCCTTTGCACACCCCAAACCAAACGTTAGATCCCTCTCTCTCTCTCCCCTGCAATCTCCTCCTCCTCCTCTCTTTTCGTGCTAAAAAATTTGAAATGTTGAGTAAGCACTGCTCTCTCTCTCTCTTTCCCTCCTTCGTCTTCTCTATCAGAAACCCATTGTCCATCGACAGAATGGAGAAACCCATCGTCCATCGACAGAACGGACTCATACAAACACGAATGTAGATCTATCCGTGGGGTAAAAAGTCTCTTCTTCTTTGGCTCCGGCTGATGTGGATTTCTATTTCTTCTTCACAAACGATCCTGTGATTTCTATTTCTTCTTCAGGTGCATTTGGTGAAGGAAAGGTCTAGGCGACTGTATGGTTTGGACTGCAATTTTTGCCATTGTTATATATATTTTGATTTCTCCATCTCTCTATCTCTCTCTGCCCCACTACCATGATTTCTATTTCTTCTTGTCCAGATTTTATTGCATTCCATGTGTTTGTAAAAATATCTCATACAAATGGAATTGAATGATTAAGGCTCTTTAGGTCGGTTTTATACTCTATCTTTTGTGGGCTACTTCAAATACATGCCTTTCATTTTTATTTGGTTATGCTTCATGATTGTTGATGTGTTAATGCGCTCCAACTCATGCTTATTCTTGGATGCTCAATTAGGTGACTGCTGTTCATTCTGGTATATGGGCTCTGTCATTTTTTGAAATGTGTTCAGATTGTTAATTACTTAGCTGGTTGAGTGATTGAGGGGAAAAAAAAACTTATTTTTGTATTTGGTTATTTGATCCATTGCAATATGTTGGTGCTAGCAAGTGTATTGATTTTGTTGCATCGCTATTCTGAGTCTCAGTGTATTCATCTGTTGCCTTCATCGGGTTGAAAGTGGAAACCCAATGAAAATATATACGTGCATGTATTTCCGGATTGGTGACCCATTTAAATAGGGAACATTACGGTCATTATGCTTTATTAGATGAAAATAAGATAGAGAACCTTAAGCTTTCATGATCTTTTAATTGTGCTTCTCACAAAGATGAGGCTTACTTCTTTAGGTTTTAGTTTTCCATTCTAGTCAATTGACTGTGTTTCTCACAAAGATGAGGCTTACTTCTTTAGTTTTCACCTCCAAAATTTGTTGGGGCTCTGTTGGAGAAGGTGAACTTTTCTTTTTGAGGGCTTATCACAAGTTTCAATTTATTGATATGTATATGTCACAAGTCACTGATGGAACAATATTTTAGTAGAAATTTTATTTGAAGTGGTATCAAAGATTGAAGATTTTGTTCCTTTGTTTTGTTTTCTCAATCTCCTTTCCTACGTTGTTAGGCCTGAGAGATGGACAAAAGAATTGAGGGAAAGCCTAGAGAAGCAAGGGCTATATTAAGGCGTTCTGTTAGGGAAAGTGGGTGTGTCTCTCAGCTTTTCTTCTAAGCACCTTGCTTACTATTTTCCCCATTGTGTCTCAATCAATTGCTGCTTTCTTGTCTAGCCTTATTTATTGTGCTTTGACACTTAATGTTTTTAGTGTATTGTTTGGTTGCCCAGATGGAGGGGATATAGAGAAATACAAGAAGTTTCTGCTACAGAAACTCTTTGGCTATGCATTGTGGATGCCTATTTTAAGACATGAGAAGCACATAAGAAGTTGGCGTCTTTGTGTCAGATAGATCACACATGGATACTCTTCCGACACTTATCCAAACTCATTTATTATTTTATTATTTCTGTTATAACCGGAGAAGTATCAGAAACTTATGGGACAAGTGTGACTCCCATCTCTTAGACATACACCACATTACATGTTTGGAAAAGCCGTCAGACCCAATGATAAAATGAAACTGATAAATACTCACTATGGTTAATCTCTTCTTTTGTTGTGGAATTTTGAAAATCTTAGGTCTCAAAACATTATTGTGAAAGAAATGTGTATAATAGGTGTCAAGCTTGGAGGGGATGGTATGAAATGTTTGGCTAATTTGATATACTTGAACATTACCTAGCTGAAAGAGATGAAAAACTAGACTGTTTATATTTTCTGATATTAAAACTTTAAGCGCTCATAATCTTGACTATTATTTCTCTTGGGGTCAAAACAAATTATGTATTTGAGCAAGAAAGCTGTTTTTAGCTGTGAAGAATCACAAAAGTTAGGTTAGTTATTTCAGGTTTCATTAGGAGCTTGGCTCAATGCTATCACAGTATTTTTCTCTTGAGAAAACCAACTATTATTTTATTTTTACTTCTAAAAGTGAAGCACCTTCATTTTTATTTTTTTGTTTTATCTAATTGGACTGTTTGTTTTGAGTTTTGGCAATGGAACCACTCCTGTGGATGTGCTACGTATGCTCTTGCATCATGCTTTTCTTCACCTCAACTGTATACATCGTGGCTTAGAAAACTCACCATTTGGTGTCATGAGTTGTGTGAGGTTTTAATGAATTGAACTAGGAGTAATATCTTTGATTTACAGTCATTGCACGACCCCTAGTAGTAGGCTTATGGCAAATGAGAATCAGACCATTGCGCTTATCAAAAAAAGAAAGAAGCATAAAAGTAGTACAATTCCTCGAGTTTTAGTTTCTTTTTGGTGCTGTCATGTTTCTTTTCCAGTTATTATGGGTACTCTTGACTTGGTGTGGCTCTCTTTTCTTCTTCTCTTTTTTGATCTTTTTTCCTCTGCTTCATCAACTATTTTATTTATTTATCTAGATATTTATTTTTTTGTGTCTATATTTTAATGTCTTCCAATCAATTTCTATTTGTGTCCCATAAGAAAACTGATTCTTGCTCCTCTATCTTTTTCGAGTAATAATCTGGGAATCTCTATTGCTTTGTTTGAAGAGTGATGTGTGGTTGCTTTTAACCTCATTCATGTATGTGTCTCTCTCTTATTATTGCTTTCTTACTTTCTTCGCATGCTACAGATATTATAGACTAAATTGTCCTAAGTTAGTTATGCTCAAACAATGATTTGCTTTCTTGGATTTTGATCTACAATTTTTTGTCTTGTTGTATACTCATAATCAATTTTAGTGTTGACGTTTCAACATATTTGTTGCATCATTTTTAGGTCTATGGTAGCAGAACAAAGTGGTGATATGTCTCAGTCTGTATCTGGATCAATTTTTACTAGGTACTGCGGGTTTCCTGCATTTTGGTTGTTCAATTGTTGTGCTCTTTGTTTTGGTTGTTTCCATAGCTGTTATTCATCTTGATCTGTTATCCATTTTGGATGCCAACATGTATGTCTATCTAATGTGGGGACCATAATTTTGAGCTTCAGATGGGGAGGCCTTCCATTCCCCGAGCAATTGCGACGGCAGATGGCCCCATGGACTAGAATAAAACTTTTTGATATCATTCAACATGGCTCCCAGAGCAGGTCTATATTTTAGCTCACCCCTCACATCTATGTTGCTTTATTGGATGACTTTATTGAGCTTCACTTTTCATATCATTGATGTTTTCCTGATTCCTTTTGTTAGGAATATGTGGATCTTAAGAGGGTGGCGTTGTTGCTTTATTAGATGTCTTTACTGAGCTCTGGTTTTCATTCCCTGAGCAATTTCTTTTTCTAATCCTTTAATTACGGTATTCTTTGGTCTGAACACACACCATTATACAAAACTCTATGATGAATTCTTGGAGGATCTCCTTATCGTTTATGTTATCAATCATGCATTGACTGTGCCCTTGATCGGATATTGAGTTCTTGGCAGTTGTTTGTTTGACTCGGATTTCATTGTGACTCATCTTTCAAAGCATTTTTTTCTCTTAAAGTTTTGTTTCTTGTTTTCTCTCAACCCCAAGTTTTTTTGTGTTGGATTATTATGCAGCCTATTGAAGTTATGAAATTTATCTGCAATGTGCTGGTTGCAATGTTGAAGACTGTACGATGGATGACATTGTGAAAAATGCTGATAGATTGGTTTCATGCTTAGCTAATAAGGTGATAATTGTTCAATGTTCCTAGTTATGCCATTTCTTATTTGATATCAACTCGGTTGGCTTCTTTATGTTGCATCTTTCAAAGTCAAAATTGCATTATACTACATGATATCTTCTGCAGGTTGCCAAGACATTTGACTTTAGTATCGGAGGAGCCTCTTCAAGGTCTTGTAAATATGTTCTGAACACATTAATGCATGTAATTTATCGTCGTATATCTGCATATTCTTCTATTTAGTTCATTTGATTGCGGATAAGATGGAGAGAAATTAGGATTAAAGAGTTGTCATGGGTGCTGTATTTTGTCGGAGTTCATGACTCCTGTACTGTTATGCACTTGTTGCAGACATTTCAAAGTAAATGCAAATGCTGTGAAGGAGAGTTCCCTTAATAGTCTCGTCATTGAGCTTTTGCTTTGGCTTTTGGATGAAAGGGTTCTCCGCATGGATGATGGTGGCCAACTTCTCAAAGCATTGAATGTTTTGATGTTGAAAATCCTGGTAAATATTGCTTCGTGAATCTTCTTTGTGGCATAATGTTCATTGCGGTCTGTTCAATCATAAGATTGATCACACTTTTCCAATGCAGGACAATGCAGAACGGACACCATTTGTTGTCCTGATTAATCTGTTACGCCGTTGGACCCCTCGAGGTGGCCATCATCGGAGACAAAAGAGTCCTTGGCTTATAGAAATACCAAGTTCTTGGATTTGGTTGTCAAATGTCTTATTAAACTCATGAAAGTAAGTTTCTTGTTTGATTATTATTTTTGGCCTTCCGTCATTATATTAATTTAAGCATTTGTATCTAAGCACTTTATCAGTTTCTTATGGCGGAGCTTTAGTTATGTAGATGGTCCGCAGACTTTAGTACGAGTGTGTGTCGAAGTGTTAGATTTTTTACTAATTCCTATGTGTAAGGACATGGGGACAGAATCTGATACATTTATGGATGCCCTCAGGAGTGCTGCTAGTTATTAGAATATAGGGTCAGCTGAACACATCAAATTGGATTATATTCGATTCACTATTGAAAATAATGGGTTGAATTTCATGCGTGACCCCGTCAAGACGAACAAAAAGTACGTAAAATAGTCCTAGATTCAATCTTGTCCTTTCTTATCATTTGAGGTAAATCTAACCTTATGGTTTAGTGCTTTATTTTAGTAAGCAAACAAAAATTATGGAGGTTCAAGGTTTAGTTTAGTTTAGTTTTTTTATTTTTATAGATTTGGGAGAAGTTGAATTGAGTGGTGTTAAGTTATGGGTTTATATGTAATTAGTTGTAATTTACATTTAGTCTCTTATGTAAGTAGATTAGGAGATAAGGGTCTAATGTGTAATTAATGTTTATATTTGTATAAGTATAACGTAATGAGAAATAAACCCTAACTTTTTGGGTCTCAATTTCGGTGTCCACGTTTTACATGGTATCAGAGCTTTTCGATCCAACCCATCCGGTCGCTTCATCATCCAGCTTCGTTGGTGAACCTAGATGACTGGTTGAACCACCGACTGGTCATCATCCAGCCTCATTTTCTCTTCCGACGAAGTTGACCCACCTTTCGTAACCTCTGACAGGTCCTGGACGAGGTTAACCCAAACTGTTTTGCACTTGTGGATCTCTTGTCGGACTTGCCGGACACCTACTGTCCTCTGACAGCCCTCTTCTGCTCTCGCTGGACACTGATTGTCCTCCGACAGCACTTTTCCGACACCGACAACTTGAGTTTTTTACGTCGTTGTTGCTGACCCATACTTTTTCAATTATTTCGGCACTAGATAGTGCTTGATTTGCTATTTTCTACTCGTTTCAGACAAGACCCGGTTTGTTCCAGCCCTGTTGGAGCTCTTGGTTGCTGTTTCGGCACCATCTCGGCAGTCACAAATAGTTTGTAAGAGCTTCAATCTGTTTTTGGGTACTCCGTTTTTTTTAGGGCTGATATCAGCTGGGTTACATTTGTTTGACTGGGTATTGTGCATTTGGAGTTTCTGTTCTACTGTTGAAATGTCGGAGGATAAACAACAAAATTTCGCTAGTGTCAAGGATGAGTTGAGTCATGTAGGGACTTTGGATAACTCTCCTCTAGATATTTATCATATTAAATTGGATGGTACCAATTATTTGGTTTGGTCTTGCACTTTTACTTTAGCCATCGAGGCCAAAGGGATGTCAGAGTTCATCGAAGGCCCAGTTACTCCACCTGTTGAGACTGTTGAACTTAAGAAGTTTAAATCTCAGAAATCGTTGGTCATGACCTGGTTGTTTAACTCCACGAGAGCTGATATTTGCCATACTTTCTTGCTTCTTGATACCCCGCATCAGATTTGGACTATTGCAGCCAACCTATTCGCAACAAGGTAATGATGCACAGTGTTTTGAGTTGAGGAAAAGACTCCGTACATTGGAACAAAACCATCGCTCCGTTGCTGTATACTTTGCTGACCTGAGTGGAGCTTGGGGGAAATTTGATTATTATCAGGGCTTTCAGGCTGTGTATGCTGTGGATGCTGCTAATTGGCTAAAAATGATGGAGAAAGAGCGTGTTTATGATTTTCTTGCTGGTCTTGATCTGGAACTTGATCCAATTAGAGTGCAGGTGTTGGGTCGTGTTCCGTTTCCATCCTTGGGAGAGGCCTATTCTATTGTTCAGCAAGAGGAGAGTAGGAGGGGTGCTATGTTGCACACTCCTATTTCTGATCGTTCTGCCATGGTTGCTACTCCTCAGGGTCATTTTGGTTCTGATAGTGGGCCTATTTTCTAGGGTGGCAAGTCTCAGTCTGGTACTAGCAGCGGGCCTCTTGATCGTGCGTCACTCCAGTGTGATTATTGCCACAGCATTGGTCATACCAGAGATTTTTGTTGGAAGCTTCAGCGCAAGCCCTCTCGTGGACGCGGTGGCCATGGTCGTGGTTCGGTGCGTTCTCGGTCCCGGGCCCATGTTTCGGAGTCTACAGTTGGCACCTTGCCTGATTTTGGGTTCAGTTCTGGGATTCAGGCATCATCTGATCAAGTCGGTGGTTTCTCTCCGGGGGAGATACAAACTCTCAGGTGCCTTATGGCTCGGGCTAATTCTCCTTCTACTATAGCTTCCTCTTTCACAACAGCTCTTACTTCATCCTATTTTGCTCACACAAGTATCCCGGCTAGTGCATTTACTGTCTGCCTCTTCTGCTATTCCTTGGATTATAGATTCTGGTGCCTCAGATCATATGACTGGGTGTTCCTCTGTGTTTGATTCTTACTTTACTTGTTCTGGTAAGAACAAGGTCCGAATAGCAAATGGGTCATTCTCTGCTATCTCAGGGAAGGGTTCTGTTCGCTATTCTCCCTCTATTTCTCTCTCTTCAGTTTTACATATTCCCAACTTTGCTACTAATCTTATGTCTGTTAGTAGTCTTACTCGTTCTGCAAATTGTTCCATGACCTTTTTTCCTACTCATTGTGTCTTTCAGGAACTGAATACAGGGAAGATGATTGTCAGTGGTCTATGAAGCACGGATACTCTGAAACTAGTCACGTACATGTATCGGATACTTCTCGGATACGGATACGCGCCCGATACGCCCCCCGATACGCCCCGATACGTATCGGATAAGGCAAATAAGTATCCTGTAATTAAATTAAATGTTTTTATTTTCGGATATGTTTCGGATACGCGAGCGATACGTTTCGGGATACGGCCAGATACGTTTCGGGATACGGCGGGGTCAAAAATGAATTTTTTTAAAGATTTAAGTAGAAAAAAATAGAACTATAAGGAGAAAAGTGTAATAAAATTATAAATTAGAAGGGGAAAGTGTAATAGAACTATAAGGAGTATAAAATACTTACGTCTGTTGGCAGACATACGTCACATACTCGACAATCGACATCCAAGCCCTAGAACTCGATCGATTCCTTCTCTCCCTTGATCGATTGAAGGCAGGTACACACACTCTCTCTCTCTCGTTCTCTCTCTCTCTCCTGATTGTATCATACTTACCCGATGGTCATATATATATATATATATATTGTTAAGGTTGGTTTTTCTTTTATTGCCAGGTTAACTTTGCTTTTTATACAGAAAATACAACAGGTCAAACTAGTTACTAGTTGTAACCTGCTCTTGCAAAAGACAAAATACGGCAAACTAGTGACTTTTGGCATGTATTGGATGTTGGATGCTTCGTATTAGTTTTTGTTAGGTTCTCTTTTGTTTGGACATGTGCTTAATGCTTGATATTGGCAATTTAACTACTTTTTGACTTCTTGTGCCTAGTATGAGACTAATAATTATAAAAATATATAATTTGCACAGCCGTATCCCCGACGTATCCGTATCCTAGTTTTTTAGGTTTTGCCGTATTGCCGTATCCGTATCGTGTCGTATCCGTATCCCTATCCCGTATCTGTATCCGTGCTTCATAGGCAGTGGTAAATCACATGGTGGCATCTATTTTTTGGAGTTTGCACCTCGTTCACCCATGTCATGTGGTCTTGCTTTGCAAGCAGATACAAGTTCAACTCTTACTATGTTACATCAGTGGCACCGTAAATTGGGTCATCCCTCCTTTGGAATTTTAGACAAACTTTTTCCTACTTTAATAAAGCATTATCCTAGGAGTCAGTTTTTTTGTGAAGCTTGTGAGCTTGAAAAACATAAACATTCATCTTATGCACCTATTAATAAACGGAGTGCGTCTCCTTTTACAGTTATCCATTTTGATGTTTGGGGTCTTTCCCCTGTTACTTCTCTTAAAGGTTTTCGGTGGTTTGTCACTTTTATTGACTGTTATTCTCGTGTTACTTGGGTATATCTGCTTAAGTCAAAGAGTGACGTCTTTTCTTGTTTTAAATCTTTTTATGCCATGGTACACACTTAATTTGATACGAATATTAAAATTCTCCGTAGTGACAATGGGACTGAGTATATAGATAGGAATTTTAGGGCATTCCTAGAAGAAAATGGCATTCTTTATCAAACGACTTGTGTTGACACTCCACACAACAAAATGGAGTTGCTAAACGCAAGAATCGTCATCTTGTTGAGGTAGCTCGTTCTCTTTTATTCACCATGAATGTTTCCAATTTTTTTTGGGGGATGGCGATTTTGACTGCTACTTATTTTATCAACTGTCTGCCATCTAGTGTTCTCCAGTTTAAAACTCCTATTGAGTGTCTTCCTCACAGTTCTCGTGTCACTACTCTCCCACCGCGGGTGTTTGGTTGTGTGTGTTTTGTTCATGCCCCTCATCCCTCTGGGGGCAAGTTAGGTCCTAAAGCCCATAAGTGTGTCTTTATTGGGTATTCTCCTGTCCAGAAGGGCTATAAATGTTATGATCCTCACTCTAGAAAGTTTTATGTCTTTATAGATGTTACTTTTTGGGAAACAGTATCCTTTTACTCTCCTTCCACTCCATCTCTTCAGGGGGAGTATCGGCAGGAAGAGATGAGGGAGGAAGAGATGTTTGCCTCTTTCTATAATCATGGTGAAGGGGAGAGGAAACAATTTAGAGAAGAACCAATATCTGCTGAAAGAGCAACTCATGACATTGGTGACAATATTGAGGAACTACCACAAGTGCTGAAAGGGTCTAACTTAAAGACCTACATTAGACAGAAGAAAGGAAAGTCCTCATGTGTAATACCACCTTGTCAATTTCAATTCCCTGCTCCAGTTCCTGATTCCTCAGCTGACTTATCTGGTAATGAATCTTCTTTTATTGAACCTCCCTTTATTGAGTCTGATAATCTTTCTATTGCTCTTCGGAAAGGTGTTAGGTCATGTACTCAACATCCTATCTCTCAATTTGTCTCTTATGATCGTTTATCTCCTTCGTACCATGCCTTTGTTTCGTCTCTTTCTTCTATATATATTCCACAGAATTGGCAGGATGCATTCATAATACCTAAGTGGAAATGAGCTATGGTAGAAGAGATGACAACTTTGAAAAAGAATGGCACTTGGGAGCTAGTATCACTTCCAGGAGGAACAAAATCAGTAGGATGCAAGTGGGTTTTCACTGTTACGCAGAATGCTGATGGTACCATTGAGAGATACAAAGCGAGACTTGTTGCCAAGGGTTTTACTCAAACCTATGGTATTGACTATGAAGAGACGTTTGCACCAGTAGCAAAGATGAACACTGTGCGGGCTCTGCTTTCTTGTGCTGCCAATTTGAATTGGCCCCTTCATCAGTTTGATGTGAAAAATGCATTCCTCCTCGGTGAGTTAGAAGAGGAGGTGTATATGGATATACCACCAGGTTTCTCTTCCTCTGAGGCTGAAGGGAAGCTGTGTAGATTGAAGAAGGCCTTATATGGGCTGAAGCAATCACCTAAAGCGTGGTTTGACAGATTTTCCAAGGTTATGTTGGGGTTTTGATACAAACAGAGCCATGCAGATCATACTATGTTCATCAAGGGAGGCGCTGGTAAGATTGCTGTCCTTATTGTGTATGTTGATGATATAATAATGACAGGCAATGATGTGAATGAAATTCTTAATCTCAAATCTAGTCTGGCTCAAGAATTCGAGATTAAGGTTTTGGGATCACTAAGATATTTTCTTGGCATGGAAGTGGCAAGGTCTGATAGAGGTATTTTTATCTTCCAACGGAAGTATATACTTGATCTTTTGGAAGAAACAGGTATGTTGGGCTGTAGACCTACAAATTCTCCTATTGAGGCAAATCATCATCTTAGTGGCAATGTGGGGGAGTGCACTGACAAGGAGAGATATCAGCGACTTGTGGGTTGACTGATATACTTAGCTCACACTCGACCAGATGTTACTTATGCAGTGAGCGTTGTTAGTCAGTTTATGCATGATCCTCGTGCTTCGCATCTGGATGCAGTTTATCGTATCTTGAGGTACCTCAAATCAGCTTTAGGGAAGGGAATTTTGTTCTCTAATCATGGTCACCTGCGATTGGCGACACTTACTGATGCTGATTGGGTTGGTTCTGTGGATGATAGACGCTCTACTTCTGGCTATTGTACTTTTCATTGGGGGAAATTTGGTTACTTGGCAAAGTAAGTGGTCGCCAGGTCTAGTGCAGAAGCTGAGTACAGAGCTATGGCTCATGGCGTTTGTGAGCTCTTGTGGCTCCAAGCCGTGTTACGTGATTTGGGAATTTCTGATAATGGTCCTATGAAACTCTACTATGACAATAAAGCTGCCATCAACATTGCTCATAATCCTGTTCAACATGACAGAACAAAGCATATAGAGATTGACAGGCACTTCATCAAGGAGAAACTGAGTGCGGGTTTGATATGTATGCCTTTTGTGAGATCTCAAAATCAACTGGCTGACATATTCACAAAAGGGCTTGGTAGCAAGAGTTTCCACCCCATCATGTTCAAGTTGGGCTTGATTGATATCTTCGCACCAACTTGAGGGGGAGTGTTAAGTTATAGGTTTATATGTAATTAGTTGTAATTTACATTTAATCTCTTATGTAAGTAGATTAGGAGATAAGGGTCTAATGTGTAATTAATGCTTATATTTGTATAAGTATAACATAATGAGAAATAAACCCTAACTTTTTGGGTCTCAATTTCGGTGTCCACGTTTTACAGGTGGAAAGTTACTAGTTTTGATTTATAAGAAGTTTACAAGAAGGGGTTGGTGTAGTGCAATTCAACATGATTGAAAAGTGAACATTTAAAAAAAAAGTAATTTACAAGAAGGGGTTCGTGTAATGCAATTCAACTTGGTCTACTGTAAAAATGAGATGAACCCATTGGACAAAAGTCTTGGAGCAGCCACGGGGTGCCTCGGGGCATTTAATGCATAATTATATTATGGTTTCTTGTTTCATAAATTATTATAGAGCAAACAAGAATTACCAGATGATGAATGGCGAGATAAGAAAAATGAAGGATAAAAGCGGAACATAAAATACAAGCGAAAGCCAACCTGAGGATTTCCTTTTTGTATAGAGTAGTTATGAAATAATCGAAGGGAAAAGAGGGTCTTTTAGGGCTTATGATGCTGTGTATAGATGTAATAAGGCCATGCTGCCATTGTCCTATTTGTATACTCATTCATCCTCTGCACTGTTACATCTACACACAGCATCACAAGCCCTGAAGAACCCTCTTTCCCTTCGATTATTTCATAACTACCCTGTATGAAAAGAAAATCCTCTGGTTGTTTTCATATGTATTTTATGTTCCAAGTTGTGTATAACTTTGTACTACAGTAGTTATATGTCATGTTTTGTGATTGTATAATAATAATTGGGTAAAGAACACTTGTGTTAGGCGAGATGGAGAATTCTCAACCATAATAGCTGTAATTTGGAGGATCTGATTCTCAAAGAAGGACCAGAGACGGTAATAAAAAGTAATCTTACCTTGCATATAAAGGGTCTCTGGCTTGCTATCTAGAGCCACATTCTCAATGTGTTCTTGTCTTCATCTCCTTCTTTTTGCATGTTATGGTTCTGATTATCATCATTTGCAATTTATTGGATATACGTGTATTGGTGAGATTCCTACAGTGCCTGGTTCGCTTCAACCAGGATTCTTGGAAACTGATTAAGGCCCATTGGTGTGGGTGGTAACTACAACTGTTGTTTGCAGCTTGGTTTTTGGAAATGATATGGTCAATTTTTGACAAGTAATCTCTTTATTTTCTCATCATCCTTGTCCTCCCATGAGTAGAGAAGCTTGTATTGTTGTATAGTGTGATAGGGATCACGATATACTTGGTGTGGAAAGTCATAATATTATTTGCGAGAAATATGTTGAGATGAAGCAGAGGTTGTGAAAATCCTTTGATTACTGATGGAGCCTAATGCAGCCTATTTCGTGTGAAGAAAGGGATGCCTTTGTAATGTTTTTGGTTTTGGCCTTGTCGAAGATTGTTATTAACTCCGTAGTTTAGCTGTTTGAGACTATTAGTGCAAGACATATAGCTATCATCAGTACAAATACACACACTCAAACACACACACACACACACACACACAGACGTGCAGTTCTAAAACTGTTGGAGCCTAATTTTGCCATATATCAGTCTATTGTGTGTCAAGAAAGGGATGCCCTTGTAAAGTTTTTGGTTTGGCCTTGTTGAAGATTGTTATTAACTCTGTAGTTTAGCTATTTAAGAGTATTGGTGCAAGACATGTAGCTGTGATCCGGTAACAACGCCGCCCGCCCCCCCCCCCCCCCCCCCCCCCCCCCACACACACACGCGCGCGCAGTTCTGCCTATAAATTGGGAGTCAGCTACATAATCAGAAAGTATTTTTTTTTTCTATTGGATTACGGACATAATCAGAGCATCTTTAGAGGTAGCTTTAGAACTAGGATGTTTTAGCAAGACTAAATATTGCTTATGGCAACTATAGATGGCTGGAACGTTACCTTGCCATTGGTGTGATTTTGTGGTCTTTAGTGAACCACGATGGACTTCTCTGGCCTTTAGTCATGCATGTTGCTTGTTTGAAATTCTTTTGCCCTTTTTTTTTTTCTTTTTCTGTGTAAGTTTTAAAAGTTAAACAATTCTACCCTGAATATGTTAAGAAAGGAAGTCTTCTTGGCTAGATTCTTTTTGTTGGAATTTGAGTTAAAAAATTTCCTTTAATTTGTCTCTGATATACAAGTTGTGTATTACTTTTTCTTTCTTGGTGGTGGCACTAGGGACTCCTCTAGTACCTGGGCCTGATGTAAGAGTCAACAATGTATTGGAAGTGGTTCACACCAGGTTATGAATAGATTATGCCATGGCTTGTTACTATAGTTTAGTTTTGCTTTTGCTTCCTTTAAATTTTTCTCAGTTGCTCTGCGCATGATAAATATTTTCTAGATCATTCTCCTATTATCCAGTTGATCAGTTGTTTTCTTTAAATTTTGCTTGCTTTTATCTGAGACAGTATGGACAATGCTTTCTCAGTACGTTGTTGCTCTTGTTACCTGTGTTGGCTATTTTCTTTTCACGGTATATTAATGTTAAAAATATTTAAGTTGCTGTAGATTTTATAGGGACTCTTCTTATATTTTACTACATTTCATATGCCATTCGATAGAAAACAAACTTATGCTTAACACTATCATGATGACTTACATTACAAGTGCATTTGAAAGAGATATGGTGCCCCTTGTATGAATTTATTGTGGCATTGTGTGTGTGGTAGGCTGATAGCAATTAGTAAGGCTGAATTACGTTTGAACATAATGATAAGATAAGGATGTGTAGTTTTAATGAGTTGGCACAACTTATCCTTATAAACAAAGGACTACAAGAGTTGTCTGTGTTACATGGATAGTCTTTAACTACGTGTGTCCTTTTTGCAAGAATTTCAGTATTTTCTGTTGGCCCTTTACAGTCCTACCAGATGACCAACATATAGTAACTTGCTGAATGGTCAATCCACGTGGGCCCTAATAGATGGCAATACACCCACACCCACCTACTTTGAGTTGTGGACTGAGATAAACTACTGCTAGAAAGCATCTCATTTGGACAGTCTTTCAATGAAAGCACAACAATACATCAATACCCGGAGATAATAAATAATCCAAGTGATACCACCCCTAGGATAGGTAAAATAATAGCTAGAATATGAATAGAACTTCAACAAAAACTCTTTTGCATTTTGGTGCTCACATCACAACTCCCTTGAAAGACTCACACCTCCCTCTCAAGTTTTCACTCAGAAGCAAAAGAGCTGGGTTCCTCGACTCCCTCCGCTTTATCTCACATGATTCCCCCACTAAATATTACCTCCACTCCAAAAGAAAATCTGGGGATCAAACACGCTACTCACAGGAAGCACACAATATGTGGGGCGCACACACACACTTGATGATCAACCTGCATACAGAGATAAATTTGGATTGTCCCTTTACCTACACACTCAAGTAGATTAAGGTAGTTACCACCATACATAGGAGTAATTAGAGGGACACACCCAGTAAGCAATTGAGGTCTGCAGCACCTTCCTTTCTATTGTACAAACCAACAAACAACTACAATCAAAATGTTAATCCCACCACCACTGTGAAATAGAATGAGGTCCTTTTGGGGCTTTAGAAAATGAGAAGAGTCTATTTCTTACCCCGTCGATTATTTTATTAGCAACCACATGTGGTGGATTTTTAATGCTCACATTTTCCCTTCATATGGATGTGAAAGTTGAAAAACGCCTACGAGTTTGGAGTGTAGTCATCTGTGTACTGCTTGTGGTTCTGTTAAGTTTGTCCTTTTTGATGCATTATATGTTATGTTGGTGCAAGGTTTTTCACCAAATAAAGTGGGCTGGAAATCTTCCACCTATTTTCCCAACAAAAATTTGGATTTCTTTTTCTAGGCATGATTTGAAGTTGTAGAGTCTTGACATCTTTTGTGATGATTATCTTGCTCTCTCTTTCTCTTGTTCTTTTTTGAATATGATGTTGGGCCAAGTGCCAAACATAAAGTGGATAGGTGTGGAGACAACTGATTGGGTGGTGGTGTGATATTTGAAAAGATATTCTTTTTATCACGAAATTTGATTTGACTAGTAATTGCTTATATGACTTGTATAATTTTTCTAGAAACTTTGTTTTCTTTCTGACCATTGCATATTAGCAGAGCCTTTTCATATTTATTTTTGTGTACAGGTTGTTTATTTTGGGTATGCCATGACATGGAGTGAGAGCTGGGATGTAGTTAAATGTATTTGAGAGCTCCCCCTTTTCCAAATTGACGTTTATTACAATACACTCATTGCCACTTGTCAAACCATCCTCTTTCCTTGTTACAGGTCTATCAAGTAGATCCAAATTGTGTTTCTTTTTTAGTTTTTTCCATCTGTCTTACTCTTAACAATGTGCACAAGATATGGGCATGACTTATGGTGCGAAGCACCTGAAATAGCACTTGTAAACGTTATGACATTATCCTATTTGTCTCAAATTTTCTAGTCAAAATTTCCTCCCATTCTCATAATTAGTATCTTCTCCCTCTGTGCTCTTCCTATCTTCCTCCTCTCTCAGTTTCTAATTTCACTTCGAGCCTCAGAGTCTCGTTAGTATATTCTTTAGCGGATGATCCCCCTGTCTCTCTCTAAGTGTACTTATCTAGATCTACTTGTCGATGTGTATGTTCTATATATGCATGTATTTCCATTATCCTAGTCTTTTGATGTGTCGGTTGCATAAATTCTGTCCGATTGACTTCCATTAATTTCAAATTCTTGGCAAACAGAGATAGGCTATATCTAGAAAGATGAAAGCGACAACGCTTGAAAGTTTTCTTTCTATGAAGTGAACGTTTAATTTTTGCTTAATTTTCCTTTACAGAACTCCCAATTAATTCTCCAGTTTTTTGACTTTATGTGTTTACGTTTGCTCGTGGTCTGTTTGGTTGCATAGAAACCAAGGCAAGAGAAAAATAGAATTCCCAAAAGAAAAGGAAAAGCAATGTGGCATACTGTTCTTTGCTTCTGCAATCGAGTTTGATTTGAGTTTAGTTCCATAATCAAGTAGTTTATTCGTTTAATATTTGTAGCTTCTTTTAGTAGCCAAACAGATCCTTCTTAACTAATCCTTGATCCTTACGTTTGAACTGATTCAAAATTTTCTAACCAAGCACAATGTTATCAACTTTGGTTCTTGTTGCATGATAACCAAGAAAATAAAGCCGACCATATGAATTTTGCTCGATTTCAAAACAAACCTAGATGTTCAGGATCCTTATTTTTTCTTTCCTTGAATTGACTTTTGGTTGGTGAGCAACTCGCTATAAAGGGAATCCAATGTAATTCAAATGTCACTCTACCTACTCGGATTGAAATGTACCCGGGAAGAAGAGGATTCACAAAAGTTTATCATTCCAATAATTCCAAACTTTTTGTGGTGATTGTTGATAGTCACATTTTGTGGTGATTTTGTATATTATAAATTGCATACTTTTTTGTGATATCTTTCAGGTGATCCTCGGCAATGAAAGTCAGGTAATGAGATTGCTAAACCGGATATCAGAGATTGGAACAACTGGAGTAATGGAAACAGTTACCTTAAGGTTCCTCCATATCTTACACACAAACTTGTGGATATTTGTTGAATCTTGTCCAAAACTTACCTACCTTTATTTCTTAGATTGTCAACGAGAGTATAATTATTTACTCTCAAAGTGGGAGCCTTTAACTTCAGAGGAACTTCAGGTATAATTTATCCTATTGTCGTCTTTCGTCAATGCTGTATCAGAGCAACTCTTCTGTCCATTCACTTTTTTTTCTTTAGGAGTAGTCCTCCTTTTGTCTGAATGAGGCGAGAAATGCTCTTCCGCCCCTTGTTGTACCAAACTTGGACTTAGATGATTGTAGGGTTTGGACTCGTTCATCTAATGGAGAGTTCACCATCTCTTCGCTCTGGAACAAGCTGCGTCCTTGTTGCCCTAAGGTCAACTGGAGCCATCTTGTATGGTTTCCGGCTCATATCCCACACTGCAGTATGATTTCCTGGCTGGCTATTCTTGGTAGGCTTTCTACTGAAGATCGGCTTGTTCTCTTTGGTATTAAGCCTACTTCCTGTTGTAGTTTATGCAATGGTAGTGAAAGCCATGATCACTTGTTCTTTAATTGTCCCTTCTCTTGTCAAGTATGGAATTCCATATCTGCTACCCTGAATGTCTCTCGGGCTCCTCAGTCTTGGTCCAACTGGATTCTTATTTTTTCTTCTTTTAGAGGCAATTCACTTTGGGTAACTACCATTAAGTTGGCATTCACAGTCACAATTTACCAATTATTGAAGGAGAGGAACTTGAGGAAGTTCCAGAAACACTTGTTGCTCTCCCTCTGTTATTATTACTCACAAAATTTGCGTAGAGGTTAGGCTTAGACTTTTGTCTTTAGCAAACTCCCTCAAGGAGCCCAGGCTAGCTGGTTTGTTGACAAATGGAGTCTGAATACTACTTAGATGCAGCTAGCTGTGGTCCAGCTGTGGTTTTGATTGTATCCTAACTAAATATCATATCCAATTGCAGATCATTCTCTTGCATTCTGTGTTGTAGTGCTCAAGTGGTGCAAATGCCGATTATGGAGTAGATTAGTTGTGTCCCAATTGGAGGCTCAGTGCTTGGATCTACTAATACTTCTAAAATGGATGGTAGTTATCTTATTCTTTGACTCAAGTACTTAGTTGGATTGACTGGATACTTTTGTTGGTTACTATGTACGTGATCTGTGTGTGCCAGTAGATGTGTGTTCCCATGTGAGTTGTGTGTGATTGAACCTCATACTTTTTTGTGAGAGGAGGTAATATGTAGTGGGGGGCATCATGTGAGCATTAGCAGAGGGAGAGGGGTGGAGCCATTTCCCCTATTGCCATCTATTGAAAAGAAGAGTGGGAGTTGAGGTTTTCAAGGGAGACTGGTGTAAGCACCATAAGCAAAGGGGTTTCTTGTTTCTTGTTCTTGTTTCACTTAGCTAATCAACTTGAAAATCGGAGTTCATTGCCATTTGGTACAGTTTTTAAGGCTGAAAATCTGCATTCATGGTTGTTTGTCCCTCAGTTTGTATTTTGATGTGCTGAAAATGCAGGTTTTTATGCTCTGAACCATAATTGGCTTAATGTTTCGGAGGCTGTGTTGTAAATTTTTGGAAACAATTAATGTTGGAAGTCGTGTTTTCTAGGTGTAATTCAGTGGCTGTTGTTGTTGATCCACTTCATTTGCTTCATTTGGGTTCCACTGATATACATTTTGTGCCCATAATGGTTGTGCTCCATTGCTTCATTTGTTTGCTTCTTTTAAGTACCACTGCTTCATTCGGGCACTGATTTTGTTACGAGTTTGTGCTCTATTTGGCATGCGTGTCTGTCTTCACCTGGTGTGTCCTATTGTTTGGGTTTTGACTTATCCATATGGGGTTGTCCAATGGAAATGTCAGAATTTCTGTATTAGTCCTATCCATAGGGGTCCATGGAATTTATTGTTTTTTTGTCGGCGATGTGGTGGCTCCTTGTTTGCTTTCAGTCTTAGTTTTGCTTTCACCGTTGTTGGGAAACTGATTATGTGCGCACAAGTTCGAGTTTATCTTCAGCCTCAAGTACTCTGCATAATACCAGTCTCCCACAGTCCCAAGTTATCCTCTTCCAAGATGGATTTGAAACTCTTGTTTACGTCCCTTTAGCTCTATGTAGCCACTTGGCTTGGGCCTTATTTATTTTTTATTTGTTTTCTTTTCTTTTGTTCCTTTTGGGTTATGCCCCTTGTAGGTTGTATATTCGGTTAGTCTTTTTTTTTCTTTTTTTCTTTCTATTTCAAACTAATTTACCCCCCAAAAGAAAATTCTTTTTGTTCACAAAATTTTCTTTAAATTTTTTTTTTTTTGGCTCTTAACAGGTTACCCAGTATTTTTCTTTGGTAAATAGGTTACCCCAACGTTGGATTCCCATATATCAACCTTCACAAGTGAGCCATAGGCCATTCTTATAAACTAGAGCAATGCTGATTTCGAAGTTATATTTTTTGCACACGATATATAATCAGTTTTGAGAGATTTTGATTTCCCGAACTTTATTTTAGAGTGTCAAAGTCATGTGTTATTGTCGTCAAAGATGTTGATGGTGCTAATAGTTGGACTACATTGCAAAAATAGTTTCTATGGGGACCAAATTGGAATAATGTTTCCTTAAGGAGGAGAGTGAAATTGGATCATACGTTAGGGGCATTGCATAATCTAACATATATGAACTTAGAGTTATTATTCCCCCTTCTTAATTTAGCGTATGTATCCTTGACCTTGTCAATAACCATTGTACATACGCATAAGCCACGTCTAGAAATTGTTCGTATGCATCAGATTCACCTAATTTCTTACATGAACAATTTAAGGAGACAACTTGATATTCACAATTAAGCTATTCTCTTTGTTTTCTAGGATAAATTGACTTGTTTTATGCAACGCAAGCACTAAACACTTCACTCATGTTAGTACATTTGTAGTTACTCTGGATAAATGTGCATGTTGTGTATATCAACGAATTTGTTGATATATTTACGAGATTTGTTGATATATTTACGAGATTTGTTGACTTTGCATTTTTACTGCAAAGCCATGCATGCAACTTGCAATTTAGTTGATGTGTGTGCACCTGAAGTAATGTATTCGGGAAAACTTATCAGCCATTCTTTTGTAATTATACCACGATAAGCATGATTGTAACTGGATTTTAGTTTTCTTTTGGCAAGAAGAAGCTCTTTTCTCAATGGCACACAGACTGCCTTTCAAAGGGGATGAAGATGGAAAATACTACAAGCATGGATGCCGTAATTTGCTGAACAAGCATCCGCCTTGAAGCACAGACGATGACCTTTGAAAAAGGGATGAGAATAGAAAAGCCACGTGTTGAGATGATTTGCTTAATAAAGCATTGAACGCCATAATTTGCTGAACAAGCGTCCGCTTTGGAAGACAAGCGATAATCTCTGGAAAGGGGATGATGAGACAGCTGCGGACACGATAACTTCGCTGAACAAGCATCTGCTCCCGAAATAGCAAGGAGCGATATCAATCCTTCGAGCGAGGAAGGTGAAGAACGACCCCTTGGGTACGGAATCGAGGTACCCACACTAGTACTAGATAATTCAAATGATATTGTGAGAGCCGAGAGAGTTCTAGAGCTTAAGAGAGAGTTTAGGTGTTAAGCCCCCCATCCTCCCCCCCCACCCTTTAATTTCTAGTGATTCTCTTCCTTCTTCGTCCTCCTTCAATTTTCCCTACTTTTCTAGACTCTCTCTCTTCTCCCACCTCCATAATGTTATAGGTGGGACCCGATGGCTCGAGTTTTATGTAAGAGCTAACCATTGTGGTTAATCGATCTCATTCTTTTTCCATGTCATATAGATGAATGATTGTGATGACGATATCACCCGACGCATGAGCATTAGGATGATAACAGTGTCTCCGAATCCAGTCCTTGGCAGCAAAGACAAGGCATTGGCATGGTTTAGAAGCTAGCATGTGTCCCGAAAAGCCCAGTAAATAGGACTAGCCGATGTTAGGGTTTGTGTGAGGACATAGAGTGTTGCAATCAAGTATACTAGCTTGAACTTATGTGGCTTCCACATTGCATGCATTATCTCCCTGTATCCAAAAATTCCACTCACGAACAAAGTTATTTCTCCATGTAAAAGTTATAAACACACATATAGGCGTGAAAGTATTGACTTGGTTTTTCACTACGTTCATCGTGGTGGAGTGTGGCCCACCCTTGTACCTTGAATGCAGTGTTGTCAACATAACATTCGAAGGGCACATTTGATAACTGTTACTTCCTCCGTCCCTTTTTAAGTGTCCTGCTTCGTAACTCCAACTTATTAAAAAGACATTATCATTATACCTTTCACATCAATTTTTTCCTTCACTTTCCCTACTTATCCATCATTATTACACTTTTACTCACTAACTTTTTAAAATAAAATCTACTTTTAGGGACAAAATAGACAATACACTAACTTTTACCCCCCTAACTTTACAAAATGGACACTTATTAAAGGACAGCCAAAATGAAATACTGGACACAAAAAAAGGGATGGAGGGAGTAGTTTTAAGGGAATTGATAATGAGAATTAGTAATTAAGGGACATTGAACTCCAAGATGCAGATTTATTTTCCTCCAACTTCCTCCTAGCCACATCCATGAGCGGATACATTTTTTTTGTTGCTAAAAAAATATGAATGATTGTACATACGCATTATACGAAATCAAAGGAGCAAATCTGATTTTATGTCTAGTTGACTAGCTCAATCCTTTTGATACATCTCCATCACTCTATGGCCAAACCCACAAGAGAACTTTGTACCTATTATTAAAGTAAGACAAGAACTGGCGCGCCATGAGCTTGAATTGGAAGGAATTATCAAGAATCTATGGACACTGTTGATTTAGGAATGTGCTCTTTTCCACTTGTGAGAAAGGACAATGCCTTTGCTTTGTTGCATCTATTAGTAGCATTTTTGGCCAAGTTATATCCGAAGGGACGAGAAAGGCCAATATAGAAGGCTCTAAATAATTGGTACCATCCAAGAACCTATCAAGAGACAACACCTACCAACAACTAATAATGCTAGATCCACGATATTTGGATACATATATTTACTAGAACATGTGACAACTTGCAATGCTTGAAATGTATTTTATTGGAGTGCTTCTGATAAGACGGTGACGTTAGCTAAAAATTTAAGCATGGGTGTGCAAATATAATCACCATAATCTTACCAACGAGGTACCTATGTATAATGCACTCTCAAATGCATGCACTAAATAGTCGTGAGTGCACATCATTTTCTTCCACCCATGGTCCATCATGATGATCTAAAATGCTCTTTTTACAAGATCCGTTGAGCATATCATACGGCAAATTTTAGTAGATTTCGTGGAGCATGATTGACGGCCTTATGATTGAAATATTTATCTTACGCTTCATTCTTTGATGCGTACACTTTTAAAATTTTTTTTTTTTAACCGTATGTGGTGCTACTGAAATGTTAACTCAACAAGATTTTCTTGCATTCATGATCAGTAAAAAGATCCCAGAAAAATAAGAAGCCAAAATTGGAATTACAGTGATGGGCTCTGGGTGAATTGAATCCCCACCAAGGTGCACTGCACTAAAACCTGCATTGTAGGGGCCATTGCACAAGATTCTACTTATTAAGTGGATATGTTAACTCCAAGTCACTTGCCGTGCTAGAATTAGATAGAGATACACACGAATCAATTATTCTTTCACTTTCAAACATATGTATATACATAGATGCACATTAAAAAATCTAGAGCTATTCAACACAACAACTATATACTACTACAAATACTGGGTTTACAAGTCACGTGCTGGGTTCTATGGAGAAGGATTTGGTAGATGAGATATGGGAATTCATGTACCTGTCAACTTTTTGACCTGCCAGAAGACAAGGCATGTGCACTGTGTACCATTACCATTTGTTGGTGGGGTACAGTATTTTCCAAGAAATTGGGTCTTTCCCTTTTTTATCGGCAACCCAAACACCATAGCCTTCTGTCAGACTACTCAAGCAATCCAGCTATTCACTCACCAGTCACCAGTTTGTCTCATCCAAAAGATTCTCCTATTCATACCTTAAATGTACGCTCGAGGAAAGAAACAAAAACATGTCCAAAATAAATAATAATAATAAAAATAAAAATAAAAACCTACATATCAATGCCTATGCCTAAGTGAGTTTGGTAGGTGAAATTAATCTCTTGCTCTCCCTCAAAAAAAAAAAAATGAAGATCACATAGGGCGTTTCCACTAATGTTTTGGTGAACAATTGTGCCAAAATTGCATAACAAGTTTTGGCATTTTAGCATGTTCATGTTTTTTTTTTTTTGATAGGCAACAAGATTTTATTAAAGCTCGACAAAGGATATATCGAGGTGACCTGACTCTATATTCAAGTTAGAAAATTGAAACATAGAGCAGGTCAAAAGAAATAGAAAAAGGAAAATGATACATCCAACAAGAGATTGAATGAATCCACAAGCAGAGGTGAATTCATCCAATCGCTGAGAAAAAACAAAATGCTAGCCCAATGGCTGGCTCTAGAATATAACTATCACAAGAAACATTGATCACTAAGGCCCGGGATATTAGATAGAACACAAAACAGCATCAGGTTGCACCCAAGATCTTCCAGAAAAGATAACCTATAAGAGGCATCAAAATGCAACCAGCAACTTCAGCACCAGAGTGTAGGTAATGACCGCAGCATGGACTCGAACATGGTTCCAGTAGATAATCAGCATTGAAGAACCCTCTCGGAACAATTTAAACAACACAGCATCATCCACAGCTAAACTCAGTTTGGAAATAGCAGTTTCAATATAAATAGAACTCCGCAGCATGCTGAATCAATCAATTCTAATAGCATGTTGTTCACACTAATCAACAAGTTTTGGCATTTTAGCAACTTGTTCCCATTAATCAACAACTTATTCACACTATGTCAATAACAATCAACAACCAAAATTTGCATCTTATTCACACTAATCAACAAGTTGTTGATTAGTGTGAACAACTAACAACTTGTAATCAACAATTTATTCACACGAACTTATTCATTAGAAGAAACACTTCCTATAGATTGTGAAGAACCAATAAAACTATGGGTACTTCATTTGATTTATACCAAATGTAAACCACGTTGTGGAGGACCCATCTCGGAATCCCACACAAATAATCGGAGCCACTCAATATGTTTAAAATATCTTTTTAAGAATTTTGATCCGTCAAAAAATCAGCTCAACCGAATATTGGTTACAAGAATACTTTGAAAAATATTTTAAGCATATTGAGTGGCTCCGATCATTTGTGTGAAATCATGAGATGTGTCCCTCACAACGCGGTATGCAAATCGTGTACACCAAGTGGTGTATCCATAGCAGGGACCACAAAAAAGAAAATTCAGAGAATCTACCAAGACTGAACGCAGTGACACGTGTAGGATCCGTATTGGCAGAAAGAGGTTCAGACCCATTTATTCTTCCTTTTTATCATAATTCGGACCCATGTTCTGAGTTGTGGGGATCTTCCAGCAAAGAGGACCCATTTTGGCATTAATTAGGTCTCCTTTTAGACAAAACATATACTGTAGTTCGCATTTAAATAAAGAAGCCCACATAAAGTAGCAAGAAACAAAACTAAAAGGTTACAGTTCGCATTTAAATAAAGAAACCCACATAAAGTAGCAAGAAACAAAACTAAAAGGCACAATCATACTTGTTATAGCAAATCAAATTTTTTTTTTTTGGCAAATTTTTTTTATTACTCTTTGCCCAACCTTCGGAAACATTTAACATGGGTAAAGAGTTTGAGCAAAACACGCCTAGGCCTAGGGTTTTTTTTTTTAATTTATTTTTTTATGGAACTTTCTTAGGCGCAAGTTTAGAATAGAACAAAGTAGTTCGTAAATAGCCAAGAATCCTTTGGTCAAGCAGCATTAGGGGTGCACTTAGGCACAATCATACTTATATTTTTGTACTCTTTAATTAATAGCTTATGTTTGTTAAATCTACATCATTGTGTGATTAAACTTCTCAATACTGTGAACATTTGTTAATATCCATAATCTTCCATTCCATCCTCAAGATCTAATCTGTGTTTGAATTTTTATTATCTATGCTCCATTCCATCTTGAATTCATGATATCGAGCTACTAAAATAATATTCGAGCTTGATTTCGTCTAATAGTTAGCAAGACGAGCTAGAACACTTAAAGGCCTCGTTTGATGCGTGCTATATGTTAAAGGGGATTGGTATTGAGATTGATAGTGAAGCTGGTTGTTTGGTTAGAGGTAGAGAGAGCTAGTTCAACGGATTGGACTATGAAGCCTCCCCTGCCTTTTCTAATTTCCCCATTTTTGGGATTCAGAGTCTGGTTGTACCAATAAATCTAGGAACACTTCTACCAATTACTCTCCAACCACCTCTCTCACATATGTGTGGGGTTCAGCTCACAATTAAATGTGTGGGGCGCACACATATGTGAGAGAGGTTTAGACCATTTGGTTAGAGAGTAGTTGGTAGGAGGGAAATCCAAAACCTGCCTACTAATACAAACGCATCCCCATTATATATATAGAGGATCCTGAAATGCAAATGAAAATGAAATTCAAATTACAAAATACACTCAAATTTATCTGGAATTAGCCGCCAATGGGTCCTTTCTCCTTTTTAGAGGACAATTGTTCGGCAATAATTTGGGTCATACTATCCCAATAATCACCTAAAGTAGGGTCATTCCTGTCATCTTCGTAGGGGTCTTGAGATTTCCCTACTAAGCATGAAAAAGGATTATTGTCGGTGTCGGTATCTTCTGCGCTCCTCGCTGAAGTCATTGATTCGTCATCTGGAGCCTTAACGATGGTGGTGGCCGTTGAAAGTGTGGCGCATTGGCAGTGATGGTTGCAGCAAAGGTGGTGGGTAATACACAAGTTGGTTTTCAAATGAACTACAAGTTGCAAGCTACAACAAAATGTTCCACCTTTTTGCAACTGGTAAAACTCCTATTTCTAACGGTCTTGTTGAGATTTTATCTTCTTCTTTTTTAAACGGTGAAATATTTTTGTTAATCGTAAAAGGTCAAGAGATGAAAACAATACAATAGAAGAAGATACACATTGGGAGAGTCTCAAATAGTACATATTCTTCTACAACCGCTACTCGCATAAACTAAACCTACGTCCAATCCACCCGATTAATGAATATATCAACATATGACCAAATAAATACAAGAACGAACGTTCTATCTTTTTGCAAACTAGTCAAACACCTATTTCATAGGATTAATTCTCAAGTCCTTTCTAGATCGAACACGCAGACCAATCCCAAATGGACAATGAATCAACATATGACCGAATAAATAAAAGCCTAGGGCAGCTTAGGCAGTTTGAAGTTTACATCAAAAAGAAAGAAAACCATTAATGTCTCTCAAAGATCCCACCGGCTACTAAAGTCTACTACTCAAGATTGTGTTTGATACAATTGTTTTATTCCTGTAATGTTATGCAACGTATCCCGGGTCAGCCTGTGCGCACCTCGATTAATCCCTACAACCCATCCTACAGCCTTTTTGCATACTTACGCGTGGGGTTGAGGTGGTCTCAAGAATTACTGGTTGGCAATAAGAATCGAACCTAAGACCTTATAAGGAAAACAAACTCTTAAATCTCCCCTTTAGTGTTCGATAACCTTTTTTTTTCTTTTTCTCAAACCTATTCAAGTAGGCATTCTTTTTCAACCAGAGTTTTATGAATTAGGACAATGGAAGGATCCATTCAAAGCTTGCAAAACAGTAGTATATTGAGAGAGTAGTCGACGACTAATACTTTCGTTAAGTGCACGTTAGTGAAACCTAATTTACACAAGGTTTGGTTATAAGGTCATTTTATAATTGGTTGAGATCACATGCCCCTTCAAAATCAATCTTTCCCCTAAAGAGTAGGTTAGTAAATGAAGAGTGTAACCATAAGCCTACAGGCTACAGAACCCATTGTCATGAGTAAAAAGCAAGTCTCCAGTGTTTTTTTGATAGGTAAAAAATTTTCATTAATCTTAAAATTGTCACAAGATCAAGGGAAATACTACAATACACACCCCCTTAATAGGACTCAAGATACTTTTGACTATTTAAAAAAACTATTTTTTAGACATATTTCAAAACCCTTTTCATAGATGCTCAAGTACTTTAATTCCTCACATCTATCAAGACTAATGGCGATGACTTGAACTGTTATTAGCATTCGTATAGTAAACATCAAAAGAAGAAAAAAAAAACAACCGGGTTGGCTTGGTTGTCTTTCTGGAACTTTTTGTTTTGCTCCCTCCTAATGTCTCAAATCCGATTCTTCTTTTTTTTTTTTTGGCGAAAAAAAATAATTAATCTTTGAAATTCGATTCTTCTTGTCAGCAAGTCTTGGGGTCACCCCACGCGTAAGCTAAAATGGTTGTAGGGATTAGTCCGTGGTGTGCACAAGTTCGTCTAACACACCCTATATTACCAAAAAAAATAGAGGACAATCTTACTAGCATTACCCTTCATTAGTCCAGCTTAGCAAAAAAAAAAAACCCTGCATTAGTCCAATATGACATCGATCCCCTTTTGGCCCTTTAAAACCAGCACTATGGGTGCCTCATGAAATTTCTTTAAGCTCACTTGATCGAGATTTTTGCGAACTTCTTTCTTTGTTTGGATCTCCAATTTGTTATGCGACCTTGAAACTCATGATCTGTTTTCTTGCTTTTCCTTTATAAATCTTCGCATAAATCTACAATTCAAACACAATCTCGCTAGCGTTCTATCGAATGTGTTCTATAAGACTTATTAGCACCGTTCCTTTTTGTTTTAGTTGCCGGATGCTCCTTTGATGTGCCCAGCTTGCTTTGGTGCACCAACGTAATTTAACTACCTTAAAGTAGGTCTGTCAATGGATCGGATTCAATCCAATCTAAAAAAAAAATCCGAATTTGATAACTCCAATCCAATGATCCGATTAAAAGATGAGCTACTTAGCGATCATTTTAGGCTTCTAGCTAATAATGTTGTTCTCCTTTGTTTTCCAAATGCTTTATAACCAATAACACACGGTGCAAAAACAGATGACATCTTACCCAAAAATAACAAAGTCCCTAAGATTTTACATTTCCAAAAAGGGACAAAAAGGGACATTAATTTATGTCATCGCTAATCTAACGAGGGATACTCTTATATCCCCGAATTTGCTCTACCTTCTTGCGTAACGTATCATTTGTCTTGATTGTTATGCATATAATTTTCTCCGACTATGGAACTAATGATAAGTACCCAATTAAGCATTAGGCAGCGACATATAACAGCGACAAAGCATTTCCCGTCCCCTTATTAATACACTTGTAATAAAAGAACCTAGCATGGTAAGCCAAGGCATTGTGTGAAATTACATTATTGCCTTGCAAACTTTTCCTTTTCATTTTGCCCTTGCAAGTGTTGGTGTTTGGGTAGTTTTGGTATTTGATGTTATCAATCCATCGACTAGCTCACGCCAAGGATCTAATTCCTTCCCTTGACTCTAGTTATAGGTTTTTTTCTCAGGTATTCATCCTTTTGTCGCTCCTCTCTTTCCCTCGAAAGTAGGACTCTTCTTCCGTATCTGCTTTCAAATCCCTGAGTCAAGAGCATCCGCAAGTGGTTTCTGCTCAAAGGATCGTTGTAAGCCGGGTACGTATAACGTGGTTGCCCTTTCCCTCGCCTTTTCTTCATCTGCCTGCGGTTCTAGATCAAGTAAGGAGAGCGGAAGATAACGAAAGGGAGACAAAATCCTAACTAAATCATAAGACAAGAACCTCCGTCTATATCATAACACAAGCTACCCATTCCATCGTCGAGTCGATCCGCTTCGTTCTTATCTATGGATAAGGCAAGAGAGAACTTATGACCTCGCGGATGGAGAGGGATTCGAACCCCCGGTATTCCTATCAATACTTCGGTTTTCAAGACCAACTCTTTCAACCGCTCAGACATCCATCCCCTTCGCGTATACACTTGTAATAAAAGAATGTTGGATGGCAAACCAAGCCACTTGGTGAAATGACCGATTTGCCCTTGTAGTTTGTTAGGAGAGTGGTTACACCAAACATAGCCATAATGTGATTTGACATAAATGCTCTCCTTTATTTATGATATAAAAGAGGTATTTTTGTAGTTTGGTATTTTGTTGGAGGGCAAAAGAGGGAATTGTGTTTGGCATAGCCACATCATAAAAAGGCGAATTTGCCCTTGTAGTTTTTAAAGGGGATCATATTGGAATTTTCAGAGTACTTTGGACTTATCCTGTTAGAAAATTTGAGTGACTATCCTTATTTTATATTTTCCCCCTTTTATAGCTTACTTTTGACTTTTAAAGTACTTCCTTCACTTTTTTTCCTTAATTTAGGGCTTACTTTTAACTTTTGAAGTACTTTCATCACTTTTTATTCCCTTAATTTATGACAAATGTTGTTTTGTCAAGAAGAAAATGAGGTACATTGTGAAAAGATGAATTTGCCCTTTTAATTTGGCAAGGATGAATTCAAGAGGTTGAGGTATTTTATGTAGTTTGGTATTGGGTTTAAGGGCAAAAGGGAGAAGAGTGGCAAGTATAGCCATTTCATGAATATACGAAATTACCTTTGTAGTTTGGCAATAGTAGATTTAATATGTGGGGTATTTTAGGTATTTTTGTTTTCCTTTGCTTAGTCAAGAAAAAAATGCTTTTCGGTGGTATTTTAGATATTTTAAGTCCTCCTTTTCTTCGTCAAGAAGAAAAGACTTTTCGAGGGTATTTTAGGTATTTTAAGTTCTCCTTTTCATAGTCAAGAAGAAAAGGCTTTTCCATAATTTAAGGGTTTTGAATCTATATAAAAACCTCTCTCCTTCTCCCCCCCCCCCTCGCTCTCTCTCTCTCTCTCTCTCTCTCTCTCTCTCTCTCTCTCTCTCTCTCTCACATCTTGCTCACTCACATTGTTCTCAGTTGCAGATTCGTCTCCATCGTTGTTTAGAAGGTCCCAATCTCTTTTTTAGTTCATATGTTGTTTAATTTAGTATTGCATAAATTTGTTGGCATTAAATTGCCGTATTCATATTTTTGAATGTTCACATGCGGTTGGAGCTGCACGAGGATTGGAAGCTATTACAACCATAAAAGCAATCAACACTAGCTGGTTGCATCCAACCATTAACCAATGTGTACTACATCGATCGAGAGCCCATTCCTCTAATTATGCTAAAATTTTCTCAGTTATTCAATTTTATGATGCATTTCATATTCTTATGGTTCTCTAATTTTGCAAAACTTGGAGTCTGATGTCACAGTCGAATTGTTCCAAACGTGAAGAGCATGAAGTCCATGTTGGTAAGTATTTTGTCCATCTTTTCGGAAATTATGAAACTGCAGAAGCATAATGCTTAATCCATACATGCGGTTTATTGGTTAACAACCAAGGGCCTTTAAGTACATTTGTTACATGTTTTTGCTTTGTTGGCAATGAAGATAATATATCTTTCGCAACCTTTATAATAATTAAACATTTGAACATTTTGTTATCCAAATTCCTCATATTCCAACATTGCTTAGCAAATAAATAATATTTCAACATTCACTAATCAAATTTGCCTATTTTGTGCAGGTATCTCCAACTCATTTGGCTTTGGTGGGCATAATGTGGTGGTTGTTTTCGCTCCATTCAAGCCCTAGATGAAGGTTAATCGAAGTAGCCTCTCTCTTCGCCTTTTTCCTTTTGGAAAGATTTGATTTTGTATCATTTTAATTGTCCAAAGCATAACTACAAAATATTCTAGTATCTCACGGTTTCGTCATTTTATGATATTTGAGCGATGGCTGTTGAAGTTGAACCGCTGAACGTACTCGAAAAGTATATAGTTGGTGGTATGAACAAAAATATCATATGTATATTAACTTTCCGACTATCAATTAAATCAATGAGCACGCAGAAACTAGAATACACATTTCAGCCGTAAATCGTATCGGTTTTCTATTGGAAGCCGTCTTCTTCTGCCGCAACTTAAAAAAGTTATGTCGGCCGGGATTAGCAACTAATTCAGTTCATTATTTAGTAATAACTGGATACGGCCGACTTGTGATCCTTCAAATCCAATGTGCAACATATAAAAACACATGTACCAAAAAAGTATCTAAAATCTCTTTAAAAGAGAAACCCTTCCTAGTGAAGTTGGTTTTCTCACCTTCCCTCTTCAATGGAGGCAGAGGTTTGAGTTCCATGGGAGGCGAATTTGGGGTTTAGGGCTATGGACAGTCTTTGGACCCTCTGTTGATTAACATATTAACACCCCGCTAACTCCCGCTAATATGCAGTCTCTGAACCCCTGTTGACTAACATACTAATACCCTGTTAACTTCTGCCGATGTATACAATATTGGAAAAAAAAAAAATCTCTTTTGAAAAAGCTACATGAGCCATGTCTAAAAAGAAATCTTCAACAAATGGTTCCCAGGCCACAATTCCATAGAATGTCAAATCAGGAAACCAAAGCAAATGCACAAAGAAAAATAACGCGTGCGTACTGCGTATATATGTTAGGAGAAAGTAGCAAACAAACTAAGGTAAAAAAGCCCCAAAGAAAGGAAAGGAAAAGGGCAAACCATTAACCCAGGTCCCCCCACCCCCACTAGCCAAAGAGATGGCGACAGACCCCATGGCTGTTCAGGCACAGCAAGTGATGATGGGTGGGGGTCCATAAGGATATGTAGTCACATGCATGGTCCACAAGTGCTTGTTTCTTTCTTTGGATTTGGTGCTTTTAACTAGGCCTTTTTCTTCTTATAACTAGGCCTCTCACGGATATACCGATTAATCTTGAAAATCAATCCCACTATCCACTATCAAGTTCAATTAAAGAAAGGCATACTCTTGTATAAACTAATCCAACTAATGACGAAACCACTTGTGGGCTATGGAGGACCAAGGCCCCCACGTAATTTCATTTTTTTTTTTTTTAAATTTTAATATGAATATTTCAAGTTCACATGATCAATTGGGAAGTATTTTCAGGGATTGGGAAGTTCAAACAACATTTTCAAGAATAGAGCTTAATCATTTTGAGCGTAATGTCGTTCGACATCCTGAATTCAATTGGAAAGTATTTCCGGGTTATGTCAATGGTTGATTGAGACTAGAAGACCAGCAACCTACTTACTTGTCTACAAAGTGGTGGTACATGTGCTTGCTCTTCATTGTTCACCCCCGTTTACAAAATCCAAATTTAAATCCTGATTTCATCCCTAAACCCAACGTAGAAATCGGTAGTTTGTTGGTGAGACTCGAACCCTGTCTAAAGAGTTTTCAGTAGTGCCAACTTCGAAGAGTATTCACACGTAGGCTTGTTTGGCTATAGCTTTGAAAATCAATTTTCGAGAATGCTTTTCAAAAAACTCGTTGAGTTGGCAGACTTCGATAACTTGTGTTTGAGCCTTTGAGGAATTTCTTGAAAGAAAAGAATCATATTTAAGGAAAATAAACCAAAAAAATGTTTTCGCATTTCGGAAAACGTTTTGCTATAAAAGTAACACAATATCGAAATGATATATGAGCCATCAGTGTCTCTTTTCTCAAAAAAACAAAAAACCAAAAAAAAAAAAAAGAAATCTTTTTAAGTGTTTAGGATTCCAAATTGACCACTCACTCTTGTCTTTTCCTTCAGTCTTATCTTTTTCCTACTTTCCGACTTCTAAGAGCATCTTCAACCTCGATCCATTTTAGGACTCAAATTTAAAATTTGGCCAAAACCCACAAAAAATCCTCTCCAATTTTTTACCCAAACCTTTTCCCATTCAGGATTTTACCCATTTCTTTTCCCAAATTTGAGACAACCCAAGTCTCTTCCCATTTTTTTCCCAATATTCTAATAGCTCTTTTATCTTTTCAACGGCTCCTTCCATGCCATTTTGGGAGCATGGCGTCGGTTTTCTCAAGTTTGGATGCCTGCAACTCTCCCTCTCTCACATGGCCACTGCCGCCAGAACGAGTTCCTATGGATGGAAAAGAAAGGAGGATATATAGATAAGGGTAATTTTGGGTCAAGGCTAGAGATGCTTTAAGAGGCCTATAAATTGCACCCCAAAGCCCTCCCTCAAACATAGGAATTAAGATTTCACACCACACAGAGAGAGAGAGAGAGAGAGAGAGAGAGAGAGAGAGAGAGAGAGAGATGGAGGCATTCCCAGTCATTGACATGGAGAAACTGAATGGTGAAGAAAGAGCAACAACAATGGATATGATCAAGGATGCCTGTGAGAACTGGGGCTTCTTTGAGGTAGTAATCACTCCCTATGCAATTGTATAATACTATATTTGAAGCTGTAGTAATCCAACAAGGATTTTCCTGATTTTCGTTCTTTTTTGTTGGGTGAATTTTGAAGTTGATGAATCATGGTATATCCGTTGAGCTGATGGACACTGTGGAGAGACTAACAAAGGAGCATTACAAGAAGTGCATGGAAGAAAGGTTCAAGGAAATGGTTGCAAGCAAGGGTCTTGAGGCTGTTCAGTCCGAAATCGACGACCTGGACTGGGAATCCACCTTCCACTTGCGTCACCTTCCCGTTTCGAACATGTCCGAAATCCCCGATCTCGAAGAAGATTACAGGTTCATAATGTCGTAATTCATAAGTTTGGTCTCAAATGCTATGCTATATGATCGGTCGCGAAAGAGGTCTGTCCTGGATTACCATTATGCTTACATACTCTTATTTTGTGAGCGCCAACAGGAAGGCAATGAAGGAATTTGCTGGAAAACTAGAAAAGCTAGCTGAGCAGCTCCTGGACTTACTATGTGAGAATCTTGGGATAGAGAAAGGGTACCTCAAGAAGGCTTTCTATGGCTCCACGGGTCCCACCTTTGGCACCAAGGTCAGCAACTACCCTCCATGTCCCCGGCCGGAGCTGATCAAGGGCCTCCGGGCCCACACTGACGCCGGTGGCCTCATCCTGCTCTTCCAAGACGACAAGGTCAGCGGACTCCAGCTGCTCAAGGACGGCGAATGGGTCGATGTCCCGCCACTCAAACACTCCATTGTGATCAACATAGGTGACCAACTTGAGGTACAATTTCAAAAATTCGAAACAATTTATCGGTCATTTCCTCGGTACTAAGAAGCATGGACATGGAAACGCAGATACGCAAATTGTAAAAGATTCCAGGACACGGCAAGCTGAGACATGCAAATAGTATATGTTAGCAAATGTTTTTTTTTATGTCACGTGAGTACATATTCATAGGTAATCAAAAAAATGCTGCACAATACAACTTTCAAAAATAGCATAATATACTGCATATCTTAAACGTATACGCTTTCATGCAGTAATTACAATTTACCAAAACCAATAGAGCAAGTTATAGACATTTGGGGCCGATCAAAAAATAATAATTATAGACATGCATTTGGGGAGAAAAGCCCCTCAATAAATACACCATAGATGAGAAATCATTGATCTTGACATTCCAAAAGTTGCTAGAAATCCAAAAAACAAGATCAATAGATACAAATGTACACTATTCTCATTGTACATTCTTTTCCAACTTTTGTATTTGTTTTCATCTAACTGATGTTCCCCAAGTGTCGTGAGAGTCTCCTGAGTGCTGGTGTTTGACACCGCACCTGAGCTTCATAGCCTCGGTAAAACTGTGATTCTAACAGAGTAATTGTTTCCGGATCAAAAAAAGAAACGAAAAAAAAGAAGTAATTGTTTCTCATGGTGTTTATGTAGGTAATCACAAATGGAAAGTACAAGAGTGTGATGCACCGTGTCATTGCTCAGCCGGATGGCAACAGAATGTCAGTAGCCTCATTCTACAATCCGGGCGGTGATGCCGTCATCTATCCATCACCTGCACTAGTGGAGAAAGAAGAAGAGAAAAAGCAAGTGTATCCGAAATTCGTGTTTGAGGACTACATGAAGCTATATGCTGGTCTCAAGTTCCAGGCCAAGGAGCCAAGGTTTGAAGCCATGAAGGCCGTGGAAGGTACCGTTAACTTGGATCCGATTGTAACAGTTTGAGTTCGTTTAAAAGAAGTCAACCGTGTTTGTCTGTGTTTATGTGTTCGTAAGGCTAATAAGGTAATTACTCAAACCTAAATTGTTAGTTTAGCCTAGTTCTTTCGGTTATCGGATGCGTTGATCAGAGGGTTGGGTTGGCTTGTCTTGGAGTTTATAAATAAGTATAGAGCTTGTCTTGGATTTGAAGGTGTTGATGTCTGGCTGTGGGGGTATATGTATTGTGTTATATACAGTAACAAGATTTGCCTTTTTAATGTGAAATGTTTGGTGAAAACTGAAAAGCATCTTTATTTGTCTTGGAGTAGTTCTATAGTTTAAAAATAAAAAGTGAAAGACATTAAGGAGTATGATTCATGTAGAGAGTTCAGTATTGAGTTCCAAATTGCTCTAAATTTGTGCCAAGGGAAACAACAATAAGTATTATTATACCTCCACCAGAATCACCTCCGGCTCCTTCGGTAGAAGGATATAGAAGCCGGATATGGGCAATGACCAGATATAAATATCCGGGTGGTGTATATCCTTTGTTTGTTTTCATCTCAACACCCGAATAAGTTTTGGCCTGGATATTTATATCCCTTTGGAGGGGGATTAAGGGGTGTCCAATTCTTAACCGGCTTCCATTTTTACTAAAACACCCCTCTGGCCCCATTAGTTGTTTAACAACCAAGGGCAAAATAAGAAATTCACTCAATTATATGTTATCCACCCCCTCGTATCTCCCTTCTAAAAGAACTAAACAAAACAACTTTTTTTTTTTTTGGGTAAGTTAAACCAAGTAACTTTTAAACCCTGCTTCTACAATAATCCCTCCACCAATCATATCCACCTCTTTATCCCATCTTATTTATCCCCCTTCTCCCCTCCAAAACATATCCCGCTAAGGTGGAAGTTTTCAATCGAAGCAACAGCTCAAATATTTGGTCCTTGGGTTTCAACTAAGAGAGAGATTTTCATCAAAGCTTAAAGAAGTTATAGCCACACAAATGCAAAATGCACATCAGAAAACCCAGGAAGAGAAATGGGATAGCCAGTCTAATTATGAAACAACCCTCACAGCAGAAGAGGTTCACATTTACTTATTTACACTAATGTATTTCTCTTTTCAAGTTGTTTTTCTACACATGTTTAGTGTTGCTCCGTATATAAACACCTGAAAGAGTGATACTCAGACAAGAGTTTGGAACAAGGGTGGGTCCAATGTGGCCCTGCCATGGGGTGGTTCCTACGTCACTAAAAAAAAAAAGAGTTAGGAACAAAAACAAAAGCATTTCAGAAAAAGAAAAAGAAAAAAAAAACTGCTCAGCGTATGAAGGAAATTCCACATAAATTAGCCTATTGATTCCATGTTAAAGGCATGCTAACTTAGGTCTAATATGCTTTTAGTGGGCATACTCCACGAGGAAGGACATTGTAGAAGTGGAGCACATATAAAGCTGGGCAAGGACCTTTTATAGATATGACCCAAGGACCATTACCAAGTGACGTTAAATCTAGACATATTGGAAACACATGTATGGTATAGGACTTCCACACCTATATGGAAAATAAGTGACTCGTAAACAAATGCATGACGGTAAATTCGATAATATATAGTTGTGCAGAAAAAAATGACTATAAAGTACTACCATATAAAAGAATCGGGTGCATGGTAAGGACTAAGGAAACAACAAAAACCAAATGTCCTGTAAGAACAATTCTTCAACTCAAATTTTGTCAACAGAAGAGAAATCACATAAAAGCACAAGTTTCCTACCAAATTTACAAAACAACTTGTGTTATTGAGAAGTCGTGATCCGAGTTTTCATGTCGACGGATAAATAAACACTTCCAAAACACAACTAGTACCTCGAACTAAGTCCAAGACGAACGGATTTCCATCTAGAAAAGCTAAATCTAGCTGGTTATTTTGACGATTCACAATCTTCTGGATAGAAAACCCAACAAATAAACACAACAATTGAGTACAAAATATGCAAGCAAGATAACTGAGTCCATTTTATTATTACGCATAGGGTTTCTTACCTCATGATTGATGTAAGATGGTGAAAGCAGGGTAACACTGCTGTTCAAGCCAGTAAGCCTTCCATACATGAAAGTTCTCCAGGATCGTGTAATAAATAGACACATAAGCCTTAAAACACATCATTGAGGTGAAACCGCATCAGATTGAGATTTACAATGCAGATGAGGAATATTCATAAAAATCCAACTTCAACAGAAAGAAAGACAATATGTTGAGTTCCATCACAAATCTGCATCCGGTAGTATGAGTAGCGTCCAAGTGGCCTTGTAAGTTGTAGTAGAGGATGGGAAGTTCAAGGCCGGCGCGAAAGAGTTACCTTTTCTTTCAGAAATAATTCGTGCTTACTGAAGTTCTTAAAAAGTTAACAACAAACGGATAAAGATACCATTAATGTCCTCAGTTTCTCCACATCAGACCACCATCAAGGCTTGTTTACGAAAATGTAGAGAATACCATAGCAGTCAAATCGTGAATTGAATGGAGAACCGAAAAGGCCCAGTTGCAAATCGTGGATATTGAAATGCATAAAAAATGTAGATTTCAAGTCCCAATCAATAAAAGGATTGTTTCAATAGATGAATACATTGTCATGTGGTCTAAATAGGCAAGACATGCTTTTATTGCAAGAGATGTGGGTCTGAATCCCACCGTAATCTATAGTTCTACATAAAATGGCAATAAAAATTCAAGTACCAAAAGAGAAAATTCACACCCTCTTCCATTTTTTTTACCAGCAGAGAATATTTCATTTCTACAACTACCATTTAACAAAATAACACCAAACAATACGCTAAATCATTTTCATCTGAAAAAGAATTAAGAGATGTACTTTACTTCATAAATACCAGTTCAACACAAGATGAAAGACAACTCAATGAATAGCAGTCCTTTTCTTCCTCAATGAATAATTTCAGACCCTAGGAAACTATCTATATATACCTTACCTATGTTAATGCTTATCACTTACTTGGCAAAAGTAATCTGTATCCTGAAAGAATACCATCCCAAAAGGTAACTAAATTAACCTCGCACTTCTGCTGCGAAGGTAGTTTAATGAGGTGGTGGAGATTGGACCTTTTTAATGACATTACTGACCTTTACTATGGTAATTGCAGCACTAAATAAAAAAGGACTCCTTGGCTAAATGAAATGAAAGTATTTATCGTCTTTTTTTGGTCAAACGGAAAAGTGAAAGTATTTATCATCTGGCCATGCCATAACAGCAATTCCTAACGACAAACACTACCTTAACTGATTTATGGTTTTAAAACCGCAATTTCTAACGACAACACTACCTTTAACTGATTTATAACTGGAACATCGCCGTGTTTCAAGGACCTCTAATTTCTTTAATAGGTCGTAATGTACTCTTTGGGGGAAGATATATGCCTGGCATCTTTGAGTCAACAACACTTAATCTACTGCAAACCCAGCCACAAAAAAATGCAGCAGAACTAGCACAGGAAAAGTCATGAGAATGTTCTGTTGCTCTGATATGACGCTGACTGGCAGTATATGAGTACATTTGTCAAAGGAATCCATCACCAAATCTACTTCAGAGGAGTAAAATACAGACATGGTTTGACCAATGTTGAGAGTCAGTTTCCACAGATTCGAATCCTGCGTAATAATTTAATGACTTGTCACTCCAAGAAAAAAGACGGACCAAACACAAAAATTATCAACGAAGTCAAGAATGCAAAAGCCAACCCTCAATTAGAATAGAAAGTTAAGCCAAAATGCTTGTCCCAACACCCAAGCACTTAATATTTCTCTTAAAAAACTCATAAATACTGCAAAACTAATGTTCTTTGACCAGGTAAAATTCAAGCTCGTACTTTCTGGGTGAGTACACAGTTTCTGGGTGAGTACACAGCAGGGTGGCGCTGCCACCTGGCTTTCTATTTTTAAAGGGGAAAAAAATCCAATAGCCTGGCCTTACGTTGAAAGAAAAAGCACCGCCTCTCTCCAATCAAAACTCAAAAATCAGGAGAAAATGCACAGCCAACTAACTGAAGGCGCCAAGCACATTAACGAACTTCACTCTACCACTACTTCACTTGCGTCAGCATTTTTATCTGCCTTATCAGCCACGTCATCACTTAGTTTCACAACTTTCTTGTCATCCCCTTGAACTGCATCATCATTACAGCAATGGTTTTTCAAAACGGTTGCAATGTCGACATCAGAAGCCCCAGCAAGCTTGAATCGCTCAACAGCATCATCCATGTTCTTTTTCCAAACATCCAACCCCAGTTTAAATTCAACTTGAGAACGCTCAAAAAGCATGTTACCCCAAAACAGATGTATCTGTGATCTCATCATCGCTGCCTGTTCTGCTGCTTCAACAGCTGAAATCTCTCCTCGACCACTGTTCCCAGAGGACTCACCTTCGTTACCACTTCCTTGTTTCTTTCTTTTCACTTCTTCCCTCTTGTTTGCACTTGGATCTTTTAGCTCAATAGCTCTCTGCTCCTCCACCTTCTCCCACATCTCAGTAGCAGCTTTCATTTTCTCCTCTGCACTGTCATAAAGTCCAATAGTTTCACTAGGATCCCATTTTGAGAGATCATCTTTCTTAGCCACTACATAGGACCAATGAAGTTTTGCCATTTCAAATTGTTGCTGGCCCAAAGCAAGTAACCCCTCATAAAAATCAGGTTTAATCTTCATTGCTTCCTCGTACTTCTCTTTGGCCAGAGAGTATTTTTCTCTCACCCATTCATAAGCTGCCTGAAGCTGTGTTGCCACCAACTCTTTTTCAGCGGAGTCATCAATGGGAATCCGTTTCCTTGCGGCACACATATGTACATTGCCCCAATTGAAGAAAGCCAATGCCCCCACCTCCTGGAATTTTGAGGCAGCCTTATCAAAAAGGCTTTGGGCCTCTTCACTGGTTATTGTATCTTCAAGGGCTTCTGAACACAGCTCCATCCCAAGTTCATGCAAATCAATATGGGCGTCTGGGTCAATACCCACATGGCTCCGGAATAACTGAGCAAATTCAACCAACCAGTCGTCCATCTCCACTTCTTTGCACTCAGGGTCCTCTAAAGCTCCAGACTTTTCCTTGGGAGGTTCCTTTGCTGGCTTATCTATTTCGGTATCCACACTTTCCATGGTAGAATCACCCAGAGAAGAATGTGAACCACTCTCATCTCCTTTTATCTCCTCAGTAGTTAGAGACTTCTCCTCCTCCTCCTCTTCCAGTATAGGTGGCTCCTGCTCCGGACCCACATCAACAATGTGCAATCTCAACATCCCAACTGAGTCGACTTTGTCTGTCTCAGGATCTTCTACAATAACACCATCAACAGACGACTCTGCCAACTTGAGTTCTTTAGTACATGTTATAGTTACTAAATCACCATCACTATCCTTGTACTTGATCAAAACTGACTTTGAAGGTGGGAAGCGCTTGCTTACAATCTCCCTTAACCCTCTAAAGCTGCAATTCACAGGCATTTCGGCTAGCCTTATGTCATGATCATAAACAAGCTTCAGTGGCCTCAACTTAACTGCAGTCTCCAATGCCAGGGACACGGATGAAGTTGCCTGTTCCTTTTGGTTACCCTTAGTCGCATTGGATTTTGTAGAACCATTTGAAGGCTTCAAAGCAAGCTTTGGTAAGTGGTTGTTGACCTTAGGGCCACTTTCAGCAAGCGGAACCAGTTGTGGCTTATCCGGCTTATTATCACTTGGCAATACAACTGGCCCAAGTGCCGAAGCTGCTGCCTTCTTTGGCATGGGCCTTGCTGGTAAACATGGTCCAATACCAGAAACCGGTGCTCCACGTACCACAGAAGCCCCTAGAGCCGCCGGAGAAGGGCGGCTTTGGAGGTCCAGCTGGGCCTCGTGATGGGGCCCGAGAGCTGTCCTCAATCGCCGTCCAATCTCCAAAGCATCCCTGTGGTTTGGTTCAGCACCCAATAGAGCCTGCACATCTAGCATCGCCATTTCATATTTTCCAATAGCCTCAAATGCCTTAGCCCTACGAAGTAAGGCCCGGGCAAATTTGGGCTCAACCTGAAGCGCCATAGAACACTCAGAAATCACAGTTTCATAGTCTACGGGCTTCATTTGCATCAAACAAGCCGCTCTGTTGCTATGAAACACAGCTCGGTCCTGGTGTGTCTTGGGGGTAAGTTTAAGGGCATTATCATATTGTTCAAGAGCACCCACATAATCTTTGGCTTGAAATCTCCTGTTTCCTTCCTCTTTGAGCTCATGGGCTCTTTTCAATAAAATTGAAGAGTTCAAATCAACACCACCATTAGCATATGGTATAGGGTTATTAGCTCCTGAAACCTGGTTTTGGTTAACACCACCTTTCTTTTTCCTACCCCCAGATTTCCCCATGAAACTCTCCCACCCCAAACAAATACTATATGTTCTTCAATTCAATCAAGATTTTAAAAAAATAGCAATCTCGAATTGGGTAACGACACTTTTTGTTGTATGAAGAGAATCTGATGACAAAATCAATGGAAAACAAGAAGGAAATAGAAAAAGAAAGAGCTTACTACTTACAAATGAAAAATTAACACCTTTTTTGTGCAGATGTTTAAGTTTTGTAATTGGAATGTGAAGACCCGAAAGCTGTATTGCAGAGAAGATGCATGGGTTGAGGTGGTTTTGCTTCAGGTGCTGGGGAACAGAGTCTAGAGAGGGAGATTGAAGCGAAAAACTCTCCCTTTTCTCTCTCTACATTTTGAAGCCCTAGAAGGTAGGTTCTGAATATCCGTGATGGACCCTACACTTAATTATATTTACACCATCAGCCTCTGCAATTTACAAAGTTTCAGTAGCCACCCGTAACAAACTTATCCCATTATTTATTTATTTATGTTGAACAGAAAAAGAAAAAATGGTTCCTATTCATCTTAGATAAGTGTAAATTTTTTTTTTTTTTGGTCAAAGTTTAGAGGTGCTTTCATTGATAAGAAAACAATACATCAAGAAAAGCAACCACAAATAAGGCCTAAACTCACAAACAAATATTCAGGACCTCACTCAGATAAGACTCGTCTCCGATCACAAAAAGTCATCAAGACGATTTCTAATATTAGGTAGGTGAAATGCTTGCATTACATTATTGCAAAATATACATAAATAATTTTTTCTTGCATTAGGTCCTACGGTTTCTTATATTACAAGAAGGCTTGTTCTCATTTGAAAAAGGTTCCAATTTTTGAAAATCTTTACTTTTTATTTGTAAAGGTTTCTTTTTGAAATGTTTTTCTTTAGAATTCTGAAGGTACTATGACCCTACCATATTATCATAGTCTTACGTTATTTGAGAAATATCACAAAAACAATCTAAACATAAACCATCAAGTTAAGTTTACATATTAATAAATAAATAAATAAATTCAGTTAAGCTCACTATCAAAAACTCATGCGCCATTCGCACTTTAAGTACTTCTTTTCACGTGTTATAATGGGTCTTGGCATCTTTTTTAATTTTAGATGTATGTGTAGCGCTTACTATGGAATTACATGAGAAATGTAAAAAGATAATAATGAAATATATGAAGTCACCAATAACAATTTATCTATTAAATTAGACGAGAAATATAAAAGATAACAATGAAATACATGAAGTCACAAAGAGAAATTTAAATAAAAAATCACAAATAGCATTTTTTTTTTTAGGATTCTAATTAAACTGATATGCATGTAACTGTCAAATCTTTCCTCTTTTGTTCAATAATCTTGTACTTTTTGAGAGATTTTAATTTCTTAAAAAGATATGCAGTAATTGCATTCGAACTACAACACAGTTTCACCCCCAAAAAATACAACACATAATTTCTAATATTGTTCCTCAATTTTTAGAACCTAAAAGATGAAAAGATAGACCAATATTTAGGGAAAGAGTATAAAATAAAGTTTTATCAAACATTTCATGACGAGGGTAATGTGGTAACTCTACATCATGTAAGCAAAGGTATCTAGGGTTTGGATATGGAGGCATAAGGGAAGTCAAGGAAAAAAGGTCAGCCACCCTATAAATAAACTCTAGCCTGCATTTCCAAACATACCTCTAAGCCGATGGACGCTTCATCTTCATCCCCTCTTTAGCCAGGGTTTCTTCCTGGTTTCCAAAAAGCTGCTGCTGTAAACCGGAAGATCTACATCTTTGTATACGTGTGTGTGTGTGTAAATATATATATATGCTTGTGTAATCGCTACTCTTTCTTCTCGTTCGTTAATTTCCGACAATTCAATTTTTTTTTTGTGGTAAATAACAATCCTCTGTTTGTAATTGAGAAATTGAAGAACAGAACACACCCTCTGTTTCTTCAAACACAGCAGGAGGTACAGAAATGATTACGGCGAGATATCGTTTCAGTCGTCACTCTCGGAATTGACGATTCGATTGTTGCTCGTCCACATTCCCCTCATAATTTCCCCTCTTTTTTTTCTTTTAAAAAATTTCCTTCTCATATTTAACGTATTTCGAGAGTGCAAGTGATGATAGTACCGAATTATTTCTTCACTTTGAACTAATTGGATAACTTGTTTTATCCATGAGGATTCGTACGCAAACTGATGCACTCGTTTTGATTCATGTCAACCAGACCCTGCAGTGTACCAGGAAGTGCGGCATCCGACTGCCTGTTTCCGTAATCAATGGTTCAAATTTATTAAAACACTCACCTGAGTTAACAACAAACGTATCTGCACAATTGATTGTCGAAATGGACAGTTCCGATGCCGCACTATTGGCTGCATTGAAGAGGGTCTGAACCCCTGTTTCCCCAATTTTTGTCAAGCGTGATGCTAAATTTTTGTACCTGCAATACTACATGATTTATAAAGAGAATAGTGAAACTGCAATACTGTGAAATTTTTGTAACTGCAATACTGAAACTGTGAAAGGAAATTCGGTTTTGCCGATTCAGGTTTTCTGGTGAAAGTTGTGACCTGGGTTAATTTAGTTTTAAAGGGAATTCATTTGTCCACCGTCTCTCAGTTTTACTATGTCTTTTGTTCCTCGGCTGAAACCCAATGGAAATTGTACACGAGATTCTGAGTTACCCAGCTTTCCTGCTAGTTTTTGGATGTTCTGCTTTGGGGCTGGGTGGTTTAATAACCTCAAAGGAAATAGTTACTAAGAGCATCCGCATCAGCCTTTCTACATTTTGGACCAATTTACATTTTAAAAAGTCACTTTATTACTTTAGCTATTCATTTTTAAAATATCTACTGTATCAAACTCTCTATTATAACTAGGTCTTACAAATATAATATTTTCTTTGCCTATTTGTACATTCTTTATTAGTATTGCAAATTCTTTATTAGTATTGCAACCAAGAAGTCGTTTGTTTGGATTAGCAGTGCTACTCTTACCGCATATTTTTACCATGCGTGTAGAGCTCACTCTGTGTTTCACAAAAATACAAAAAAAATATTCACAATTTTTAAAATAATTTTTTATGGAGCTCTGTAATAAATCAGCTCTAATGAATATCGGTAAGTATTTTTTCTGGATTAATAGGGGCGAAACTAAGCAGTTTGACAATTTTCACCCAACGAATTTAGAAAAATACTTATCGATATCCGTTGGAGCTGATTTTTTATTGGGGTCCAATAAAAAATTATTTTAAGATTTATGAACATTTTTATGTATTTTTATAAGATCCGGAGTTGGCCCAACACGCGTGCCGTTGAAATCAACGATTAGTTTAGACTTTCTGTTGTTTGGATTGGGACGTGGAACAAGATATGGGGTGGAACAAGATATGGGATGAAGACAAAATTCAATCTGAGGCGAAAATATTAAAATACTGCTAATGGAGTGAATAGTGACTCGCTTGAAGAAGCAAGCATCTGTAGCAAATGTTAATTTGCTGGATTCCCAAACGAGACTGATGCAGTCCTCTTTTCACATATTTCCTCGCTATTTTAGTTTTCAAAGGGGAGTAGAGAGTGAGATGTGGATGCCCTAAACAACATGGAAGAAAAAGGATCCTTTGTAAGCTAGGGGCTTATCATCCTCGTACTGTTTTTGTACGAACGAGAAAATGCAATTAATATATAAGAAAATATTACAACAAAAGCGGACACTATCGGTTCGAAAATATAGAGAAAACGAAAACAAAATACAACCAAAAAACAAACTAAAAGCTGTCTAGAGCCAAGACGACGGAGTCGGATCCGTCAATCACACTCATAAAGAGGGTTGGAGTGGTCAAGACTGGAGTGGACAGGTATGGACATAGAGCAGACTTTCCTGGATGGACCACTGCACCAACTTAAGCTCACCAACTTAAAGCTCATTCCTATTGCAGTAGACTGAAAGCTGAAGCCGGCCGCTGCAGATGCCGTTGCCATCACCGTTGAACTAATTCCAAAAAACTAAATCTAGAACTTTAGATCTGGCTAAAGAGAGTGGGATGTCTCATCTTCTTAAGGAGAGAGTCTCAACCACCTCACAATCATGGACCTAGAAAGAAAATAGGAGAGGAGAAGGCTAGAGATGGGGAATTGAGAGGAGAAGAGGAAGGAAGATAGCGGGGGAGGGGAAAAAAAGGAGGGGGCAGCGGGGCGGAGGGGGTGGTGGGGAACCCACCCAGAGCTTCTCTCTCTAGCTGAACAGTGCAAAAAAAGAATTAGGGTTGGAAGTCCGGTGTATCCGGTTGTTGAGGTTTGTCTCGTACATATAAAAACTTGATATTTATCAAAAATTACGATCCAAATGAACAAAGTATTTCTTTTCAGAAATTTATTCTTACAACCGTAATCGTTAGTGTTGATATCGATGTGTGATCAATTTCATTTTTTCAAAGACCAGCAAATTCGATAAAACATACGTATGGATTATATTTATGGGACACAGATAGGCTTTCCCAGAAAAGCATAGTACTACCATATTATGTTCGTTGCTCGCAGCAGTGACAAGGTCCTCATTGTAAATGAAATTTATGTCCGATGTGTGTACCACCAAGATTAATGGGACAGAGCAATTTTTGGCCTAATTTTGAAATGGTTGTACTCCCTCCGTCCCTTTTTAAGTGTCCTGCTTCGTAACTCCAACTTATTAAAAAGACATCATCATTATACCTTTCACATCAATTTTTTCCTCCACTTTCCCTACTTACCCATCATCATTACTCTTTTACCCACTAACTTTTCAAAATGAAATTTACTTTTAGGGACAAAATAGACAATGCACCAACTTTTACCCACTAACTTTACAAAATGGACACTTATTAAGGGACAGCTCAAAATGAAATACTGGACAATAAATAAGGGACGGAGGGAGTAACATTTTTGGGGTGGGGGCCCACCTTTTAATCCAACTCAGCTATTACTTCAGCTCGTGCGTTTGGTGTGCAATTGTGGAGTACCCATAGCATTTTTTGATTCTGTATTGAGTTAGATTTATTTGTTAGTCCTAAACTTAAAAGTTTGGATGGAAAAAGTAGTCTTGTACTTCTTTTTTTGTTTTTTTGGGTGAATTGGATTTATGGGTTGGATTATGCAACCAAATGGATCTGTTCGATTTCGGAAATGGCACCGGTGGTGTTTGTTAAGTAATTTTGCATTGAGAGTTTTAAAATATGAACAATATAGCTACACAAATTTATGTGCACAGATTCGGATACTGTGTATGAAATCATTTGATACACGTGAGATTTCCTTAATTATTTTAATATTCACATGCATCGGATAGTTTCATGTATACCTGTATCCAATGTGTGTACATATTTATGCACAGATAATTTCCTTTGAACGTATCAACATGTGGATGGTCAGTACAATAAGTGGACGTTTTATGTACTTTTCACTAGCTATAGTTCATATGGATTGAGAGCACATAATGTGCGTGCGTGACCATGTGCATGATTTCAAGAGTGAAAATATATTTTGAAACATGTCGAGTTACAAAGCTTCAGGAGAGCAAGAATTGAGGGTTAAAAAAGATCTACTAGAGGAATATATGACTGACACTAAGCATATGTTTTAAAGAGTCTATAGTTGCTCTAAAAAGTTTGCCCTAAAATCAGATCTTCTGAGATTTTCTCTGTTCTAAGATGTTTAGCAATGGAAGTTATGAATACTTTTGCACATAGGTTTCAAATTGTTTTCACTTTCTATGAAAAACTAACAGAAACGTGTTTTTTTTTGGGGGGGTTTTTTTCATGAACAAGATTAAAATCACAATGTTCATAGCTCTGTCGGTTCGAGTTGGTCGACAATAGACATCAAATGGTATATATATTGTCCTCATTCTTGAGAAGTTTCAAATTAGGTCATCTCTCCACACAGTACCAATGGCTAAGGGAAAAAATACGTGAATTTTTCGCAGAAAAACCTATTATACACTCCTGAGCCACTTTCACGTGATGTATCATCCTCCTCCATAAGTGGAAATTTATGTGGAGTTCAAACTGTCTCTGAAACCCGAGCTGTTTTGAATAAAGTAAGCACAAAATTAATTACCAAAGAGACATCAGACTTAAAAAAATACTGCCGGATATAACTCTTACTGTTCTTTAATAATAATAATAAAAAAAACTTCTCAAAGCAATGTTAAATACTTTCCATTCCAAGTTTAAGCATTCAAGCAGCAAGTACAAGCACTTTAATTGTTCCTCGGCTATTTGCAGTTAACATCGTTGGGCTATCACTTTTCCAACAAACAGCACTAATGAAATACGATCCAGCATCGTCTTCAGCTTCCTCCGAGTCCGAAGAAGCAAACCTATGCCAAGCTGCTGGTTTAGAGATGGCCTGCAAGTGGACGGCGAAATTGAATTACGATATGATTTAATGCGAAGATATATACCAGCTCTATCTAGTATATAGTAAATATTTACCTTCTGATAGACAAAAACTTCATTTGTTTCACTGCCACAAGCGATGTATTCACTGTTTACCGTGAGACCGACAAAATTCTTCTCATTCGAATGGCCTCTAAATGTGCGAAGCTGAGAGGTGGAAAAACAAGAAAAGGGGGACAGATTAGTTGGATTCTAGAACTTTGGGATTTTTCAATAAAAGAAGTGTTCTAATCAAGGTCAGTCCACAGTAGAGATCAGACAATCTCACAAGGTAAGTTGGTTTTCTTGAAAAAATATCGGTAGGTTCATGACCTAACCACACTCGTCATGGAGTAAATTAATGGTTTCACCTCCCTGTTTTCAAAGACAAGTGTGATTCAGTCAAACTGGCTCCTCCATTTAAGTGATATTTTCCTGTGGCTGATCAACACGTCTGAAGTCTGGACAGAGAGAAGGAACAGCTTGGATCATTCAAATGGAATCCATGATGGGCCTCACAGACACAATTCAGTCCAGAATTGGACTGCAGAGGAGCTCCATTCCTCCAAAAATTACGTTCTTTTCTTCACAATGCATACATTCCAGTGTAGCACATCCTGCCCTCCCCTCCAGAGACACTCATCACACCAACACCGACTAAATATGTTAACATTACTATTTCCTGAATAATCACCCTCAAATATATATTAATCGGTGAACTATTGTAGAAAGACGGCTTTTTATATAACTAAAGGAGCTGAATACTAGGAATTGCTCAACTACCAAGCTGTAACTTACTGGAAGATTTTCTTTGACATCCCATAATCGCAATGTGCTGTCAGTAGACGCTGAAGCAAGTTCATTGTTGGACAGAAATTTTACATATGAAACAGCTTTCCTGTGTCCACTGAAAACATGCAGTGGTTGGCTGACATTTCTCAAGTCATAATAATGAATGTTGTGATCCGCAGAACCTACCTGCAAAAACATAAGTCGTTAACTTGTCACTACCCATCTAAAAAAAAAAAAAAAACTCTCACACTAGATACCGCTCCCTCTGTCCCACTTTATTAGTCCATTTCTCACAATTCAGGACAAAATTGTATATATTTTTCATTTTCTTCTTTTCTAGACGATTTTAAAAACTGTAACAACTACGTGGATCTTTTAGATGATGGAAACAATGATTTTTTTCACTCTACTGTTGACCCGATTAAAGGGCACATTTGCTGAAATTGACAAACAAATGGTAAAGAGGGAGCAGATGGTAAATCATACCCATATTCACTGACCGGAGAAGACAGGATTTGAGAGGGACATACCGCGACGTGAATGCTAGATCCCGGATTATACTTGACAGAACATATATTGGCTTTCATGTCAATATTCAGAACACTAGCCTCCTGTTTTATGCACCAAATTTTTACCTGTTGCAAACAAAGAGCAGACATTCAGTGCAACTGATACGGGACCAAGTGAAAATCACCCAATTCCTTTCCAAGAGATGATCACTACATATCCATTAAACTTCCTCCAAATTGGATCGACCTTAGTTCTAAATAGAGCGCTAAAATAGCAACTCTAAATAAGGAGCGAAGGAAATGCTGGCATATGGAGAAAATAAATAACCTCTGACCTAAACGACCTCAGCTGAATTTTTACCTATTACTACCTCTATCACACAAACCAAAAATGCTCATTGAACTATTTGGGTAAAAGCTTTACAGCTAAATATTCTCAAAAAAAGATCGAATATCTTCCTCCAATACTTGAGTCAACAACAACAAATGTTATCATCTGACTTCCTTCCAAAAGCTATCATCTGATTTCACATACTTACTGTAATAAATACTTCCAGAAGGACCAAATGTTACACGGAGATAAGTCTCTTCTACCTCATTTTTTAGAAGCTATGCCTGTCAATATGAATTCGTTGTTGTGAACTAAGATGCAGTTTTCAGGGGGAGGAAAACTAGGCTTTCATGTGTAACAAGTACCTTGCAGTCATCACTGCCGGATACCAGCATTGAAGGTTCAGTGCGCGAAAAATCTACGCTCCATGCTCGTTTTTCATGTTCTTCGTACTCCATCACACTCTGAAAATAAAAGATTGGGTTAATAAAGGTCAAGAGTGTTTGCATATCTCTTCAAATTCATCTCCTATTTACTACTCGTTTGGTATATCAACAAAAGCCAACTCTTTTTAATATTTTCTTGGCTTTCTGCTATCAAAGATGCGCGAAAAAAGCTGAAGTTGTTTGGAATGCTGTCTGGCTATTTTCATGTTGGGGATGCAAGTGCGGGAGCTAAAAAACTGCCAACTTATTTAGAGATGTCAAATGACGCAAAACAAAGCCAACTTATATAGAGATGCCAGAGGAGCCAAAGCTTTAAAGGAACAAGGAAAATAGAGAACTCAGTGGAAGCCAAATTACCTGACGAGTAGTTACATCCCACACAGTTACTATCCCCTCATAATCGCTACTGGCAATATGGTTCTTTGTATACTTATTCCAGCTTAGGCAACTAAGTTTAGACCGCGTGGACATTTCCACAACTGGACATTGCACATCTGCTGACTCATTTACCACCTAGAAAGCAAGAAATGGACAATAATTACCTAGTGAGAAAACAAAAGTATTTGCCTTGTATGAAAAAATTTATTTCAAAGATTGAACACAATGAGTTTCATATTAATAGGTCTCTTTTATGTTGAAAAAGAGTATTCCTGTGATTAAAATTGAAGTATGAAACTGGCGTGGTCATTCAGCTATGTTGGCCAAAGCTCTAGAAGTACCTTAAACAGGACATGTAAAATGCCATATGAAATATTGGATTTTGGAGGAATTAACAAAATCGTCATTACCAAGAAACCATACAATGTTCTTTTATTGTAAGATATACCACAAATAGATTTTTCACTAATTGTTGCTGAATGTATGCCCATGTTTTCCATTAGAACATCTACACAGTGTAGGCTGACATGTAGTCCCTTGGCAGAAACACTAAAAATTCTTTCACAGAAACCATATTCGTCAGCTGAGGTCCCAGTATCTGCCCTAACCAGTATAGAAATCAATATCAAGCCTACAGAGAAAGATAATGCTGCTCAGACCAGAACAAGTGTCCAACACATACCGAAGCAAATTCAAAGACCTTGATGCGCCTCGAAACTCCGGCAGTAGCAAACAATTCATCATCTCGATCAAATTCTATGCTGGAACAAACAAGAAGGAAATAAAGCCATGGTTGACCTGAATAATACAGAGAACAAAGACACACACAGAGAGAGAGAGAGAGAGAGAGAGAGAGAGAGAGAGAGAGAGAGAGAGAGAGAGAGCAATGAAGAATGGATTTCAATTCAGATACAAATATAATGCGTCTATTGTAACACCCCGTCCCACATCGGAAGTCTACATGGATGATCTTGGATATATAACAAACAATGTAGGCTACTACTAGTAGTACCTTGGGCTTAAGCATTTTGGGCCATGTGGTATGGCTTGTGGATCAAGATCAAGGTACTGGGCAGTGGTCTGCTTAGGAAGTTATAGGTGGTATCAGAACAATCCGTGTACACAACTATGTGGGCCCTAGACTTTGGAATTGGTTGGCTTGATTTGGTTTGGTTTTGTTTGGTGATTTTAGTGCTTAACCCCTCGCGAGGGGGGAGGTATCAAGGTGGGGAGATTATAACACCCCGTCCCACATCGGAAGTCTACATGGATGATCTTGGGTATATAACAAAGTAACAAACCATGTGAGCTACCACTAGTACCTTGGGCTTAAGCATTTTGAGCCATGTGGTGTGGCTTGTGAATCAAAATCAAGGTACTGGGCCAGTGGTCTACTTGGGGAGTTACATCTACCATTGATATCAGCTTAGGAGAAAGGTTTGCATTTTTTGTAGCTTACTTATGCATAACCAGGCATACAACGCCTGTTCGCCTAATCAAATACACCATTGTATGTCCTAATTCAGTAGTCAAATAATAATAGGTATTATTTGTCCAAGAACAACAAAAAGGTTGAGAACAAAATTTGACCCATGTGTAATTGAACTGACTTATGTAAGTGCAAGTAGTCGTTTATATTTTGAGTGCATATGTAAGCGGAACAACTCAACTCACCTTGATACAATGTTGGCCGAGTGGAAAAGATCTCCATGCCTAACCTCAGCAATGACTCTCAATCGGCTACCAATAGAAAAGATGCAAATAGGCTTACATCAACACAAAAAACTTAAGCAAAGCATAAGGAGGCAAGTGGCTACTTCAAGTGAAACCAATATTCCTAACGAAGTAAAGGAACCTGTATCGTGTAAAGGTCGAAAGGACAGACTGGAAATCTTCAAGTCCTGCATGATAACCTTCTCGATTCATGGCATTCACATCCCTTGCTTCTGGTTTGTAAGACTGTCTAGCCCCATGTCGTCGCTTTTGCAAGTAACACTCTTGAAGGTCATTGAACTGTTGGGATATAACTTATTAAAGAACAAAGGTCACAAAATTTTAAGTAAATGACACAAAGCTAGGTCAATTGACAGTCTGTGAGACTGGGCAGACATCCTTAAGGGTTAAGGCCCTTACCCTATTCAGTAAAATAGGGGTTAAGGCCCTTACCCTATTCAGTAAAATAGGGGTAGTCTTCTATAAATTGGAAAGTTAGAATGACAATTTACCAAGCAATGTATGTTCAACAAAACATAGTTTTTGTTTTCCAAGTTAAGGATGTAAAAAACATTTCTACGCAATTTATCTTGCTTAAGGTCTCTGTATCTAGAGTTTGGTATACTACATTCATTTTTTCTTCTACGGAAACTGTCAAGAAAAAGTACTGACCTGTGCAAGGACCCTCTTTTTTCTTGCTAGTGCAAGGCCCGATTGAGTAACATGTTGTGAATTGGACCCACCATGCGCATCCTTTCTTTGGTTCGTATGAGAGCTTACAAGAGTATTTACATCAGCTTTCCTACTCTGTGAATTGCCAGGATTCATTTGGCATTGGTCCTGTACACTGGGTAGACCAGAGATTGTGCCACAGCTGCGTCTATCAATCAAAGAAGGACATGCGTTCGTTGCAGAAGGGTCATTCATAAGCATCCTCAATTTCACTGTATATCTCTCTTTTGCTCGATATAAGTCCATTCTATGCCTCTCTACTGAATTTATATCTTCCTTAATATATTGCAGATCATTTTGTATCTAGAAAACAAGAAAGAGACCATTAAATTCTGTTTTAAATCTTTTGCCATAAGAACCCTGAGGTTGAGGGCATGATGTTGCCATCTAACATCTAAGAATATGAATCCAAAAAATGCATGGAACAAGACAGGAGTCATGAGACACTAAATGGGTCTCATTCTTGAGATGTCTACTAAAAGATAATAGTTCAGCAATCAAAATTTTGCAATACAGTTCTGGAGATATTTATGGATGTATTTGTAGGTTCCATATGGGAACTTATTCATGTTCATATAATTATGTTCGTTATCAACTGCTGTATTCCATAAGGGTAGTTTACACGGTGTTGTCAATCCTATACCGTACCTGTAGGTAGACAGTAGGTAGACAGAACAAGTTGCTTGGTGATCTGCACCGGCCAAAATACCGGGCATTTGAGGCATGTTCCGGAATCTCGGCCAGTACAATAATATTAGTGTGGCTTTTCCCTTGAAAAAAGAGACGCTTGGATGTTAAGATAATTAGACAAAACGAGGAGTCCAAAATAAGTTGATCGTGTTAACCTTTCATTAGAACTTATTTTAAGGTATATCGAAGTATTACAATTAGTTTTATTTCTCTACTTCAAGTTCTACAAGGAGACATAAATATAATGAATATATGTAATATATGTTGTGGTAAATCTGAAGTGGTACCAAGATACACGCCGGTACCGGCACACTCCATACCAAGAGAGAAAACGTTACGTGGCCGGTACAGGATTGACAACTTTGGTTTACACTCCATGTAACCAAGCTAGTAGTTAGTGATGTATTGTTTTCTTTATCCTTCTCCATAAACTAATCACAAGATCCATTCTTGACTTCTCTCTTTGATATCATGGTATCAAAGCTTTGGTTGATAAAGGTCTCAGTTCAAGTCTTCTCCATATGCATTTATCACACGTTTGCATTTTGTTTCATTCTACATGTGGTTGTTTGCATCTCTACATGCAAGACAAGGTTGCGTTGGATGTTGGATAGCTTAATATGTCATGCCCATTTCTTAATTTTACATGGTATCCGAGCTCAGGTTGGGAGAGGTATTGAGTTCAAGTTCTCTCCGTAAGCATCTATCCCCTGTTTGCATTATGTTTCACTGTGTGCGATTGTATGTAAGATGGGGTAGCACGTGGGGGATGACATTGGACAGAATGATATCCATTGGTGGCCCACTTCCCTACAACTGAAGCTTGTGGACAATAGGTAACTTAGCAATCTACTCCACTCCCTGTTAACTACCAAAAAATTTATACAAGTACTCTGAAAAGTGTGACTCAATTGCAGAGTAACAGAAGTCTGACATCTAGTAACAGAATTCCTACACTAAGGCAGGAATTCCTACACAAGGACTGCAATGGTTGTGTCCATAGCTTCTTGGAAACTTGTTCGTTGAGTAAGGTTAAGAAAAGAATGAAGCTCATAGTAAGCTCTTGTTTGCAGGCTTATCTAATCAACTCTTTCAACTAGTCAGTGACCTCGAACTTCACCACAGCCTTTAAGACTATCCGACCCACTACACAGTTAGCAATGTACCAAATGGCCTTTTTGTTGCTCATTAATAATCTGTTACAGGGAACTGCATTACAATGGATGAGCAGACACAGCAAACTAAGTCTAATATTTGGCGTGTCATTTTTTATCCAAAGGCAACAATCAAATTACTCTACCAGCAAAAGTTAACCCTTCTAGCCCGTGTGGCTGTACCTTCCCTACCTTTTATCTTACATATACCTTCCACAATAATACAGTTAAAGTAAAAGATATGATGCGCGGTGGAGAAAAAATAGAGCAAGTAGGGTAAATTAACCCACAAGCACTTGCGTAATGTCACTTGGTTCAATAGTTTAGCAAATAATTCTACAACAGTTCCCACCCAAATTACCAAATTTCACAAACAGATGACCGAAAACTTCAGTTTTACCCACATGATATTTAAGGTCCCCTTTTGGCTAAATTTACGGTTATTTACAGCATGATTTACAACATGTTTACAGCATGATTAACGCATTTGAATTTCCTACTCTCTATCACAAAACATGAAAAGTGCTGTTCTTTTGTAAATCAGCTGTATATCTCATGATTAACTACATACGATTTTGTGTTTATTACCATTTGTAAACATATCTTACTGACTGTTGCAAAAGAGGAATCTATCTAGATAAGATTTTCACCCTGTTAAACAAGAATCTAGACCCCAATGCTGATAATATGTATGTAGTATTGTACCTGACTAAGCTCTTCAAGCTTTTGCTTCCTTAGGCAATGCAAAAAATCGTGTAGAATCTGCATATTTGTCTCAGCTTCTTCTTGCTCCATTTTTCTCTTCTTCTCTATAAGCACAGACAAGAGGCTATCTAGCTCCTTAACTGACACCTCACAACCCTGTCTAACGATCATACAAGAGTCACATTCTCATGAAAGAAAGCAATCAAGTGGGGACAGTATAACATTAGCTGTATCTATCCACCATTAGAATTTGTTGTATTCTTAATAACTGGAGAAGTAACTAAAGTTGACCAATGTAGGACCCAGCTCGCAAAGAGATTTCCACAGGGAACATCTATTGATAGCGTGGTCGTGCATAACGATCAGTGAGAGTTACTTAAGCAAAAAGGCTACAATCCATGCTTTACACTTAACAGTGATTGTATTACTTTCTTAGCCAGACAAGGATAGATTGAGGCACCATACGAAGGCTTCTGCATTCTGGCCAAGCAACAAATGCCATATGTCATCCTTAAACAACAACAGTCAACTATGAACAGGAGACGCCTGATTAAACCAAAAGGAAAGAAATTGCAAACCTTTTTCCATTAGATTATTACAGTTTAATCCCTAGAGGGAGAAGGTAAGACTAGGGGTGTTATTCGGTCGGTTTAGTTCGGTTCGGGGTGGATTTGCCGGAAACCGATCGGGTTCGGGGTATATAATTCCGGGACCGATCCCGACCGGTATTAATTTCGGTTCGGTTCGGTTCGGTTCAGGGTGGATTCGGTCTAGTCTGAGAATTCGGTCTGACCGAATTGGGCCTAGTTGGGCCAAAGATAAAAAATTAAAAATGGGCCAATTTAAAAAAAACCCATTCCACCTGTTTTTTTATAAAAGTGTTTCTTGATAGTGGGCCAATTTCACCTATTTTATTTATTATATATAGATTTATAATAAATATATATAATATATATGGTTCGGTCCTACATCGGTTCGGTCGGTTCGGTCCGCATTCGGTTCGGTTCGGTCCGTATAGATTTCCAGAAAACCGAGACCAAACCGACCTAGGTCGGTTCGGTTCGGTTCGGTCCACCCCGAACCACCAAAAAATGCCCCTGGACCGACCGAACCGATCAGTCGGTTTTTTCGGTCTTTTTCGGTCCGGTCAAGTTTGTAACAGCCCTAGGTAAGACTAGTAACTTCCTATTAAGCCAAGAGAGTCCCTCCATCTAGCCTCTAAATATGAACAACTTGAGATGCTAGAATGAGAAGGATTCATTGCAATCTTGCCTAGAGTATCTTAAGAAGTCTACAGAAATATTTCAACCAGAAAATCACCAAATCTTATATCGAAGATTCGAAATACAATGAAACAAAAACAAGCAACACAAGAAAAGGGTGCAAGATATTCGCATCTTGTTCATAGTGCAATGCACTTCATATTACTCGTATTCGGTTATGTTGATGAATTTTAAATGGACTAAGGGACAAAATAATGTTTGAACAAAGGACTATTGGAGAATGAACCTAAGCTATATGCCGGGTCAAAAAGAAAAAGACAATTCTGTTTTAACAGCAGGAATACTCACTTATGGACTTTATTGAGCTGTGCCAATCAAATCTCAACAGAACCAAAGAGAACAAGGGCACTCTAAATAGCATGATAAAGCTCAGAATTTAATGTTCAAAATATTCCAAAGTGCAAACAACTGACCTCTCGCAATGCCTGACGAAGCTGTTCAAAAGGAGTTCCATGTCTTGCTATTTGACGAGCAGAAGTCTTCTTCAATAGCTACAGAATTAGATGTAGATGTTAGTATAACAAATTAGCAACGAAGATATAATATCCACTGGACAATCTACAGGTTTAGTAAGGCAAGCGGCTGAGTCAGACTAGGGCATTTGTCTCATTGTGCATAAGTGTAGTGAGTCTTTGAGGAGATATCATTCATTTTAGGTGAAGCTAAGAGAGAGAGAGACAGAGAGTAAAAAAAAGTTTGTTCTAAGCCTAGAGGCTTGGACTCAGGGTGAACAAGGGCTCAATTATGTATCCATTCGTCTTATGTTTTAAGCTCTTTTATAGCAGCGGATTATAGCTCTTTCCCTTGAACATAAGCCGTGTCGCCCAATAGGGATACATATCATGTATTGTTTTTTCATTTATCCATGAAATGTATCAGGAATTCAGGACACATACGTTAAACAAGGTCTGATTATTCTTTAACAAGTAATCGTAGGACTACGTATCGAATTGGGATACACAAGCACCACAGGATGCCTCATCATATCATGGTATTGCTATACAAAAAATATAAGGGGTGGAATATGTTACGATCCTAATGTCCCACATCGGCTGCTAAGTATGGGCTTGGCCATGTACATAAAAGCTCTCAGGCACCCTCCCCTTGTAAGCCAGTTTTCAAGGGTGAGTTTTACCCAAGGGTTTGTATCAGGATACCTATATGAACACACATTATTAACAAAATTATTGCGAGCATGCGGTGCGTAGAATGAGTTTGGTTGCTTCCCCTACCATTCCATATTTGCATTAGATGGTGTGGAAATCTCAAATTTACTATTGACTCATTCCCTACCCGAGCAAACCATCCTTCTTTATAGCGCTCTTCCTTCAGTCACTTAAGTGCGCTATTGCTTAGCTTGCTTCGAAAGCTTTGTTATCCCATATACCTTGAACTGAACTTCCCTTCCGTCCTTCCCCACCTTTAGTTGGGATCTATGTCAAAATTGCCGGAGACTTGTAATTGAATTCAATCAGAATTTCGGTCCAAATCAGAGTCATAGTCATAGACAAACTCAATAAACAAATAAATTACAAACGAGTCCAACAAACAAGGGAAACAAGGCATTAAAAAACAAAATATCTCACCTTATTGAGAAGGAAATTGGGGAAAATGTGCTTGGGGGTGAGATAATGGGCGCAACAAGGGCAATCGCGCTTGTTCTGAAGATGAGTCGCGATGCACATGTAGCAAAAGCTGTGTCCACAAGCCGTCAGAAACGCGTCCTTAATGACCTGCATGCAGATAGGGCACAGGAAATCCCTGTCCAGCTCACTCTCCTCCGCTGCCGCCTCCTCGTGCGGCGGAGAGGGCAGCGCCGCCGCGACGGCATCGGACGGCGTCGGTTCGGACTTCACCGAGGGCACCAGGGGCCCCACCGAGCTCTCTCCTCCTCCCATACACGAGTGCACGGACTTTCTCTACATGGAATATAGTGATGAGTTGTGTGTTGCGTTGTGAGGAGGATGTTGGGGTTCGGACGCGAGTGGAGAAGGGTGAGGGAGGGGGGAGGGAGTGAATTTTGTAGGCACAGTGGATCCATGTGGTTTGATTTTAGAGAGAGAGAGGGAGGGGGTTTGTTGTGAGGGTGGAAACTGACCACGTTAGGCGGGCGTTTCTCATTCGATTCGTTTTTTTGTAATCTGTGGAGAGAGAGAGAGAGAGAGAGAGAGAGAGAGAGAGGGGAAAAGCGGTTTTGAATTCATTGTCGTTTTATCGATCGAGCCCATCGCGGGAATTCAACGCAGTCGTTGCATGTAAATAATGTCAGTTAGTGTAATAACCAGGCGACGTCCGTGCACTCGTGTTTTACACATTACCCCCTCATGTTTGGGAAATACAAAATATTCCTGTCTCATAACAAATTAATGCACTATCGTGATGTAACTGCTAGGAAATTCGATTGAATTTGTTTAATGTCATCAAATTCTAATTACAATGGATCAATTTCTCTTTTTCTAGCTCGTGAAATGCTACTTTCACATTTGCAACCTTTCACAAGCTATAAAAATGTAATACTCCTCCTGTCCCAAATTGTTACTCTTATTTCACTATTTAGGATCTCTCCAAAAATTGTTTATATCTTTTAAATTATAATATTTTTTACATTTAATATGGATCTTGTTTAATAAATTTTGTTAAACAAAAATTTCGGAATCATAAAAAATATTAGTATGGATTGTGAAATATAGATAATTGTTTGAGTGGCGTGACTACCCAAAAAAGAACAATAATTTGGGACAGAGGGAGTATGATTTAATATAATTAGGATTTGATGATGTCAGATGGATTCCGTTGAATTTTCTAACAGCTACATCATGACAAGAGAGTAAGTTGTCATGAGATGGGGGGGTATTTTGTAATTTCTCACACATGAGGGGACAGTCAAAATTTTCAGAAACTTTGGGGGTAATTATGGTAATTTGGCCTTAATTTTTCAATGGGTCTCCCACCTTTACCGTTACACATTCAAAAAAAAAAAAGTACTTACAAAATAAGTCCTGCTACTGGTACCGATGGGTACCAAACCGAAAATGTACCGATAGTCGCGTCGAGCCTTCTGGTGGCCGGATGATCCAAGCCATCCAAAAATTCTATAAAAAAAGGAAGGAGTGGGCCTAGGCGGAAATCAACGGCATCCGACGTGTGTAGGTGCTCAATCCAGACACCCAATTTTTTCGTATATACATGTATATACATATATACACGAAAAATAGGGTATTTAGATCAAGTACCTACACACATCGGATGCCGATGATTCCCGCGAAGGCCCCCTCATTTTTATTTTTTTTTGAAAAATTTTGGACGGCTAGGATCGGCCGTCTAGTGGCCAAAGACGGAGCGGCGCAGCCGTCGGTACAGTTTCCCTATGGAAACCGTTGGTACCTATAGGATTTCTAATGATCGATTTTCAAGCTTAAAAATAACGAATTTACAAAAATAATTTTTTTTTCCAGGATTTGATAGATGTCGATGAAATCTATCAAATAAGATCTATATTATATATTTTTTTATTTCAGTAAACTTGTTATTTTTAAACTTAAAAATTACAAATAAATACTTATTTTTTAAGGGAGTAAACCGGAACACTACCTAATCTTAGAACACGTTTGGTTTGATTTGTTTATTTTTGCATTGATGAGGAATAAGCAAGGCAAGAGTTTATGCATTTCGTACATTGCTCTGTTTATAAAAATGCAATTAAACAACTCAGACTCGCTTAACAAGCTTATTTGATTGTTGCTTATTTATACCATATACTAAACGAATGTAATTACCTAAAATAAAATAAAGCTCTCTCCTTAACTCTCTCTCTCTCTCTCTCCTTTGTGAAATTTTCTCAAATTTTCATCCTTTCATTCATGATTTTTGCACTTTTTACGAAATAAAAATGTTTGCTTAAAAATGAAACTAATTTCAATAGCAAATATCTTTACCAAAAACATTAACATAACAAGTATATATTTTATTTTTCAAGAAACCTATCTTATTCCTTTCTGTCTTTGTTTTTTTTTTTTGTTGTGGAAATTTTCTTATTTTGTGTGAGAAAATGGAGTACATTAAGAGTCAATACATATAGGCCAATTGATGCACAGGAAAAAAGTTTTCATTCATTTTTTTCCCGACCCCATGTATCGAACAAGACGCTAGTGGGTAGTTGTGCAAATGAAACCAACTCTTTTTTTACCAACCAGCAAATGTAGATATTATATATGAGGAAATAGTACAATAAAAGTGGACACTACCGGTTCGAAAATACAGAAACAACAAATCAAAAAAGAAAAGCTGCCTAGAAGCACGACGTTGGAGCCGAACCCGTCAAACACACTCATGAAGAGGGATTAGAGAGATCGAAGTTGAGAGGCCAGATATTAAACAATATTTGGCCTCTTAGTTTAATTAAAGTTGATGACTGCTATCCACAACCACTCCACTGCGCAGTGGTTAAGTTCAAAACCGAGTTTGGAAATTTTAAACAATATATGTGTGGTAAGAAATTGTTTGGGGAAATTTTTTTACTAATTATTTGAACCTTTTCCATTGACTGGTGGGGAATCTTAATCATGACCTAAGTTTCGTGTGGAATTGCAATAGGTTTCCAAATGTGTCCGAGATAATTCTGTTTTATTTCTGAATAACATACTATGATCTAATTTTAATTAGATTAATCTATTCCACCTTGTGTGGTGCTAATAGCATATTTTTAAGTTTATGACTTTCTCTTATCAAAATGTATTTTTTTTCCTCGGTTACAAAATGAAAGTGCATGTATGGTACCCGTCATCTCCGCTAGAGAGTATTACCCCAACACACTCTATACTATTATCTGTAGAAGACTCCACAGTAGCTACGTCAAGACCGAAACTAAAGTTCCATTAGTCATTTTTCACATTACTAAACAAAATTAGCGGGGAATATGGTTGGAGGGTTGCATTCAGTGACTGTATTTGTTTGATATGAGCCGTGCTACAAATCCCAACCTTCGGGATCCCGACGGCACGTCGGGCCCACTCCGGCCACCGGATGGCTGATCGGAGCCAACCAAAAATTTTATAAAAAAAAAACCGAGTGGGTTTTGCTAGAATTAACAGCATCCGATGTGTGTAGGAGGCCGATACAAACACTCCATTTTTTTGTATGCAATAGATCAGCCGTCCGGTGGCCGGAGTGGGCCCGGCGTGCCGTCGGTATCCTTAGACTTTCGGGTTTGATATATGGCATACAGAGCAAAAGGTGTAGGTGGCATTAATGTGAAATTAGGTTGACAAAACTCTAGAGTTTCGTAATGCCAACCTTATCATGATTGTTTTGTTTCATTCTTGATATGTTACTGGTTTTTTGATATTTCATGTTACCATCAAATAGACTTGGAACTAGCCCACAGCCAGCTCAGATTATTACTTTCTTCTTTTTTTTGATGAGAGGAAATGATTCTCATTGCCTAGCAGCACTTGTGAAGGATTTCATTTGAAATACAAATACAATGATAAAATCTAGAAAAAAAAACCTAACAAGCCCATGATAAACAACAAATCACTATAAATAAGAGAAATATCTCTTCTATAGAGACATAAGCTTCATGCTCTCTAACACATATTGTAAAGCAGACCTAAACCAAATGGCAATAGTGTGGGTCAAAAATAAGAGACAATAAGCTCTCTTTAGGATCAAATGGTGGGGCCATACATGGGAAAACTGTTACTACGTGGTTTAGAACTATTGATTTCGAAATCCTTCGAAACATTAAGTGTATGAGTCTCACGTATTGACAAGAATTGTTTGTTTAAACACATGATTTTTGAGCTTGAAATTGCCTTCTTAAAAAATAAGTATTTATTTGGGTTTTTGGAACGGGTAAACACATGATTTTTAAGTTTGAAATTGTCTTATTAAAAAACAAGTACTTATTTGTGTTTCTGAAACGGAAAATCATGTGTTTACGCAAATAATTTTCTACAAATAATTTTCCTGTCAATATGAATCTTGTAAATATTTTAAGGGTCTTGCTACATAATGCCCAAAGGGCATCACTATCTTTTATATTTTAGGGAGAATTTTCAATAAGTCCATTATAGCACTTTCTAAACCCATCTAGCCTACTTCTAAGTTTTATAACCCACTAAGTTCACTAATAATTTTAATGACAAAAATACCCCACCTAAGAAACAAGGGTATTGTTTGACTAACATGAAAATATATATATTTCATTTTTTTTTTGTTTTTGTTGCAATCAAGCCGCCGCCGCCACCATCACCACTACTGCCGCTGCCGCCGCGGCCACCACCACCGTCGCCGCTGCATCACGCAACATATAACGTTATATGTGTAATAAAAAACGTATTTTTTTTCATTTTTCTCGATTTTTTTATTGAACCGGCTACACTTAACATTTAACCTTATATATGTGACAAATTTCTCTTTTTTTTTTTCCCTATTTTTCTTGTATTGATTTTTTAACGTTATATGAGTGATAAAAATTTCCTAACATACAACATTATATGTGTGGCAAAAATTTTCTAACATGCAACATTTCTTTTTGATTTTTCTTGTTTTTAGTCTTTAACGTTATATGTTGATCCATACAAAATATATAATATTATATATGAGTTTTTGAATATCTAAATATAGCAACAAAAAAAAAACCCAGAACATATAACATTATATTTGAACTTCTGCAACTCTGAATCTCACAAAAAAATAGAACAAAACATATAACATTATATGTGAGCTTTTGTAATTCTAAATCTTTCAAAAAAATAGAATATATAACATTATATCTGAGCTTCTGTAGCTCTAAGTCTCACAAAACATACATATAAAATTATATGTTCTCAAAACAACATCATATCTTTCTATCAATATTATATATCTCAAAAAATAACATTATATGTTCACATATCATGCCACCATTATCCTTGTTTTCAGTCGCGCCTTGAATCTCAAGTTGAATATTGATGAGGCCACAGGGGGTCGAGCTTCATTTTTTCACCGTTTCTTCATCAAAACCTTCAAAATTTGTGATTTTCTGCCTTCGAATAGCATTCCCATAACCTCTATATCTACATATATACATATTCAAAACAACATAAACAACATTAATATATCTCAAAAATGAGATATAATATTATATGTCTAACCCTAGGAAAAACTCATATTACACATGACAGAAGTTCACATATAACGTTATATGCTCCGTTGTCCATCACTTATTGAATTGGTCCGCGCAAAGGCCTCTTCGACTTGCTTCTGATAATATATGGATATATCCATATGTGCTTTTGAGAGGCCATTGCGTGGACCTATTCAATAAGAGAACATATAACGTTATTAGTTCTTCTATTTTTTTTTTTTTTTGAATTTTACAGGACAAAATCTCATATACAACGTTATATGTTCTCTATGCAAATTGAAATATTTTTTTTATGTTAATACAAGCTCATATATATATATATATATATATATATATATATATATGTATGTACATATGGTCACAAATATTTTTATATAACCATATATAATCATATATGGACATATTCATATGTACTTTTGAGAGGCCATTGCGCGGACCTATTCAATAAGAGAACATATAACGTTATTAGTTCCTCTCTTCTTCTTTTTTGAGTTTTACAGGACAAAATATCATATACAACGTTATATGTTCTCTATGCAAATTAAAATATTTTTTTATGTCAAAACAAGCTCATATATAACGTTACACGGTACAAAAGGTCATATATAATGTTATATATTCTCTTTATTAAATAACATAGAATATTTCTATTCTAGAATGTTATAATATAAGGTTATATATTATTATATCTCTCTCTAACAAGAATGTTTTAAAAAAAAGACATTAAATAACAACAAAAACACAACATGTTCCAACTTTGTATGTCTAGCCCTAGAAAAAACACACATATAACGTTATATATTTATTCAAAAAACTCCAAATATATCATAAGTAAGTCGGGGAGGCCGCTGCGCGGACCAAATCAGTAAGTGATTGATGAAAAGCACAAATATAACCTTATATATTTATTCAGGGCAGGGCGGCGCTTTTGGACGGAAAATAGATAGAAACAGATCTTTACGGTGGTTGTCGCCTTCGACCTTGCAGATTGTGGCAGAGATCTCAACCTTGCCATGGCCTCCACCTTCACCGTCCTCTTGTGGACCTCATGCACCTGGGCACCATGAATCGATAGAAAAAAAAATTAAAAAAAACAACTAAGACTTTCCAACGGATCTACAAAGACAAGAACTTACATGGATCAAAGTAGGGCTCTAAAAGTCGTCATAAACAATCAGCTTGGTGGCTTGTTTCCTGATTGCTTCCATTCACGAACAGATGGTTCTTTAGAGAGAGAAAGAGAGAGATTTGTTGGGAAGGATTTGATTAGGGTACTTCAGGGGATGGAAAAAATAGAAATACTGTTAGTATTGCAAAACCAAATTAACTAACGAACGTTTTTATCTTGATTTTGAATGATTCAGGGGCATGGCAATACCGGACAAAGCTCCTAGAATCTCACTTTTCTTTGTTTAATTGAAACTGTGACCCATTTCTCGTGGCGGCAGTCGGCATGGCCCACGTTGATGGACTCGGCATACCAAGCTTGGAGCTCTCGATCTCAGACCAGATCATGAGCCCGTCCATCGTCGGCGGCGGAGGCGTGACCGGTGACGGTGGTCATCGTGGGCACGGAAAGGGATATCAGGTCGGCGACTAGGGAGAGAAGCTTGGAGGTCATGAGTTTGAGTGAGAGAGAGAGGAGGTTGTGCTCTAGATTTGTTTGTGGTCTAGGGTTTCTTTCTATATGACAGCTTATATACGAGGACATTTTTGTCTTGGTTTAATTTCTTTTTTAAAAGAAGTGGACTTAAAGCCTTATTAAACTATATTAGTGGACTAGAGGGGTTACAAACATTAGAAGTGGACTAATTGGGTTATAAGTTCTCTATAGTGGACCATAAACTAATTTTTTATATATTTTATTATATATTTCAATCAACTTTAAGGCCTGCACTTGCTTCTGTCACGTGTACTACCTAACGACCAAAATTGATACCATTGACTATCATTTTTTTTTCAACTGGACACTTTTGCCCTTCTATCACTTGCTTTATTTGCACCTTTTTTTTCTTGGAACGGGCACCTTAAAGCAACACATTTCTGATTCCTCCACGAAAAGTCTGTCCCCACAGACTTTCACCGATTGTGATGTAGAGTCCACTACGGATCTCACATAAATTGATTTGAGTAGTTTATTAAATTTAAAATATTTTTTTAAAGCACTCGCAAAACATTAGTTTAATCCGATACCTATAAATGTTTGATTCAATCATTTCACTTTTCATTCAAATTATAAAATCCTAAAACATGAATGAAAAATTAGATGATTGGATCGAGTATCTATAGGTATCGTATTGAGGTGATTTTTGGTGTGAATTCTCAAAAAAATATTAAAATTTCAATGAATTGCTCGAATTATTTGTGTGCAACCTGTAATAGACCCAATATTGCGATCTGTGCACATAAAATTTGTGCCAATAGCAGCTCCGTACGGAAGAACCATTTCCAGTAAGTTTGGGTTCTTATTTATTTTTTCTCGTTTTCATCGTAGTATCTACTTTATTCATTTTTGCTTGATAAATAAAAAATTAACAGAAATAGAACAACACTGAATAATTTTTTCTTTTATCAACACTGAATGCATGTGAGGCCCCGTTCCAGAACACGAATAAGTTCTTATTTTTTGTTTAATAATAAGGCTTGTTCCACAACTCCTAGCACAACTCCTTATTTTTTAAGAAGACAATTTCAAGCTCAAAAATCATGTGTTTACGCAAATAATTTCCTTATCAATATGGATCTTATTTGATAGATTTCATTGAGATCTTTAATACAGTGAAAAAAATTGAATTTTTTTTTCATTTACATTATTTTTGAGTTTGAAAATGTAAAAAAAAACTTTTTATTTAGATTCTATGGAATGACCCTTCTTATTTTTGTTTGAGAAGTTTCAAAATAAGTACTTATTTTTTAAGAAGATTTCTAGAACGGAGCCTGAGGCACTTTGTCCTCTCTCTTTCTTCTCCTCCACTTTATAATCTTTTCTTCTGTTTTTTTTTTCAGTCGACACTTCTCTCCTCTTTTTTCCCTTCCCTGATGAAGTATTTTACTTTCTTTTTCAATTTCACCACAAACTCCAATTACTTTAAAATAATTTTTCAAGTGACCTTGTAAAAAATCAGCCCATCCAGACAATTGTAAGTACTTATTAGGCCTATTTTGGCCATAATCCAAATGGATTGTTTTTTATCCTTATTTAATTTTTTTTGCATTTGTTAATTTTGTGTCGATTTTTTGTGAATTATTGCTTCATCATGACGTGAGGAATCTAAAAGTAGTAAAAATTAACATTCATACTCAATTTTTTTTGAAAGAAGACGAAATAAGCCGCTTATTGGCTTATATATTTTGGTCTTTATTAAAAAAAAAACTTGGGTTTGATCTGGTCTTTATTAAAAAAAAATTTGGGTTTCAATTGTAATCTTTTACTTTTTAGATTTCTCTCGTCATGACGAATCAATAATTCGAAAAAATAGACAAAAAACTAACAAATGTGAAAAAAATTTGAATAAGGACAAAAAAATTAATCCATTTGGATTATTTGGCCAAAATAAGCCTAAGGTGGCATTCCCCTAAGAGATTATTGGGCTTTTTTTGTTTTTGTCCTTATTCAATTTTTTTCATATTTGTTAATTTTGCAACAAACTTTCTTGGATTATTGATTCATCTCGACAAAAGGAACCAAAAAAGTTAAAAAATATGATTTTTACCCAAATATTTTTTGAATATCCAAGATAAAGCCCAAAAAATGCAAAAAGCCTGCTTTATCTTAGATATTTCAAAAATAATAATTTGAAGAAATTTAAAAAATTGTGCACAGAAGGACTTCATGTTTTATCCAAAAATTTAGGAATTTTTCGTAGTATACCTTACTAGCTGTCTCATTTCAGGAGTAAAAAATACAAGGCATAAGAAATTGATCCAAAAAGACATAGGAGTAAAGAAAAATTAAAGAGTAGCTGGGCCTGATGAGGTGTTTGCTAAAAGAGAAAAAAGGTTGAAGTTCGAAGGTTAAAACAGACATTTAATGAAGTTATAAAGCCTACCCTGCAGATGTTTCAAAAGGCCTACGGGATGAAAGTAAAGTCCCTACACGTGTACCATTGTTATGAAAACAGCTGTCAATTGTCTTCCCTATGTAGACGCCCATTGGGCTGTTTCTAGCAAAACCCATATTTTAATGATACACTTCGTCAACTCTAGTCTTTTTGTGTATTGGCTAAGGGGCTCTCCTCTTATTTTGGGAAAGCTGGTGGCAGCATGTGAATTCTCAAAATACTTTAGACAGTTGGTAGGAAAAATCGTGGCTTGGAAAATGCCCCATAGTTCATATGGGGGAGGGAGGTGGTTGGAACTGAAATTGCGGCTGCCTCTTGTTAGCATAGATATGCTGGATGCATTTTAAAAAAATGTAAAGTGGTAAATACAAAACCACGGTATTGGTTCATCGTATCTGCACTCTGAAGCCATATTGCTTTACATATGTGGTATAGATCTGGACACTTCCTCACTCATCCAATATCAAATTAACTCCCCACTTAGCAGTACTCTGCCGTAAGCACCAACTAACAACTTATAAAAAAAGCCTTCAAATCTGTCAAAAGACTCTTTTTTTTGGGATACTTCTGACTGTTCGGGATAGCTTAGGCGCATCTCGACTAATTCCTGTAAGACTTCCTCACCATACATGAACAAATGGACTTGAGACTAGACAAGATCACAGGGTTTGTTGGGAAAACAAGTGACATGCAAATGGCTGCAAGGAGTTGAGAAATCCATACATCCAACATGGGCACATTATAGTTTCATTTTAATCGCGTAGGACGTAATTAAGGGCAAACAAAAGAGCAGACAACCGTGTATTGAAACTATGCTATTATCATTACTTCTTCCTCTGTATTGTTCTCGTAAACAACAATTATTCTCGTGTGTTTCTTTCAAATGTATCTCTCTATTCCTTTGCTTGTGGAGATGTTAAAGATTTTTTCATACAATCTACAATACCTTCACAATCTGCTCAGGGAGGGATACAACCCGAATCGTCCTCAATGGTGTCCTCTTGAAAAGAATGAGGCGACCGAAGGCTGCCATGAATTTGGCAGGCCTTCATTGTCTTGCAATGTTCTCCTTCATCCTCTCTGATGTTAACAAACACATCGTACAAATTCTCTGAAAGAATGACAAATACAGGGAGCTGAGTACAACATAGACTTAGAGTATGCATTTTTTTTTTGGCCGAAAGCATGTCACGAAACAAAAAGTTAGATTTCAAGTAAACAAGACTTTTGCTATTGTGTAGTAAACTATGCAAGGAACTTATCCGAAAACAAAGTGATACAATGGCTCAGATAGAATTTGCAGCTAGGCCTGTCAAAGGACCGGATCCGATCCGAAAAATCCGAATCCGAATCCGATAACGTCGATCCGATAATCTGATAATCCGAATCCGGTAATCCAAATATGGATTCAGATCGGTATTTGGATTAATCCGAATCCGTTATCAATCTGAATCCGAACATTATTTTTTTTAATTTTTTTTAAAAAAACAGTAAATTTTTTATTTTGAAAAAAAAATGTTTAAGAAGTTGTATTTTTATTTTTTATTTTTTTAGGAAAATATTTTTTTTTGAAAAATATAATTTTTTTGGCTAAAATTTTTGAAGTAAAAGAGTTTTCGGGTCGGATTCGAATTTTCGGATTGGATCCGGATTTTTCGGATTATCACTATCGGATTCGAATCGGATCTATCGGATCCGGCCCATTGACAGGCCTATTTGCAGCATTCCCTCAGGGAAGTGTTGCGCCTGCAGACCTCTCGGTTAAAATCTATGTACAATAAGTTGGGTCTACTGTCCAAATGCAAAAAGGCTACCCGCTCAAACGGCAGTGAGCTTACCACTTACCAATACACGCACATAAAGTAGGCATAACTAAACAAAGGAAAAGAAAAAAAACAAGGACAAAGACTACAGCGAAAAAGTGACACTTTGCCAAGTAATAGCCATGATAATGGAAAGACGAGATCAAATAAAAAGAAAGAGTTGAATCAAGTCACAGCTCTTAGACTCAAGCGACTAAATTCAAGTCCCATTGCATAAGACATGGTGCGATGCCTATCCTACCTTTGTAGGATGTTTGATCATGACGATCATAATTGTAGCACACAACACAGTGAGCACTGCAGATCCCAAATGCCCAAGGTATCCACTAGTTATGATTGGTATGGACACGATGTACAAATATAAATCACCAAAAAATATCCATCACATGCAAGACCACCTCACTTTCACCATTTCCAATCTAAAAAAACGTCATAGACTTTATGACAACCTGAGATGTGAAATTGCAATAATCTTTTTCCAAACTATCAAAAGCACATGAATCGGGCACCTATTTGACTAGATCCTACCAGATAACTGTCGTGAATTGGTAACTCCAAGGTACACCTAGCCACCTAGGTATCATCCTACTCTCATTAACGCAACAGTGACACGAGGCTGTCAATTTTGTGGGAGTCATGCTATGTGTACCGAAAGGGGGGGGGGGGAATCGTACCGACCGACCGCGCAGGGCTGTCTCCGGCCACCGGAAAAGGGTGTTTAAATCAAACACCTTACACACATCGGATGCTGTTGATTCTTGCGTGGGCCCCATCGGTTTTTTTTTTTTAGAATTCTTGGATGGCCCGGCGCGGTCGGTCGGTACGATTTCCCTCCCCCCCCCCCTCCCTTTCGGTACCTATATCTTTACTGATTTTGTGGATTGGGTACTGAGTATAACACAGAAACTTGTAGCTTGCAACAAAAATTGCGAAAACAATACTTTTTCACATGTTAGTTTTCCATAAAGCATGTAGCAATCTGAACAATACTCAACCAATCAAATCAGACTACGGCTTTACCTATTTTTGGCCTTCGAGAATTTGGAACTCTTGAAGTTTGAAATTCATCTGGACAAAAAATGATTGAAAATTGTAAATATCCGATCTGGAAGACAGAGAACCAGAGATAAAAAGACCAAAAAAAAAAAAAAAAAACTCTAAATCTCATGTGTTTTCCTTTTCCTTCAAAGGCAGTGGAAGTAGAAACTCACCAAACAGGTACAAGTCACCCCCAGTGTAGTATTTCACAGCAACCTCAGGTGCAGGCATTTTTTTCAGTTCCTCTGTAACAGATAAGACAGATGATATATCAGTACCAAGCCAAACCAAACTGAGCCTTAAAGTCGGAATCAATTGGGGTCGCTATATTATTCCGTTTTCTCCATTGAGCTCTATCGAGGGTAAACGATTCATGTCATAAGAATCTAACGGAGGAGATGAAAATATAGGGCAAAGTAAACCATTCAGGAGCTAAGCAGATATATAGATTCCAGGCATACTGCAAGATCTTTACATGAGCTACGTATAGAAGCATAATCTCTTTGAATTTGGGCGTGCCTATTAAAAACCTAAGGTCACAATGGTTATAAAACTGGTTTATTTCAAATTTTGTGGTCATCCACAACACAAGCAGCTGCAACTAAATGTAGATTTCCAACACTTGAATACTTGAAAATACCTCCTTGTGCCTTGATGAATTTGTCATAAGTTTCAAATGCATGGCTCTCTACACATTCAGAGAAATGATCTGCACCAAAGACCAAAATGCTTAAAACAACAGTACAATAGAAGAATGCTTTACACTAATCTCTCTGATCGACTGCTTAACTTAGATTGCTCAAAGGTTTCTTTCTCTTTTCTTATTTTTTATCCTCTTGTGAGTTGACAAAACAGGACTCCCTATGGAAGCATTTTAAAAAATCATGCTGTGGTTTTAAATCTAGACAGATGCCTCTATTTGCTTCTTCATAGAGATATGAGCAGTTCCAAAGAGAACATATGTGTCATGAATGCCATCACATTCATGAAAAATAAGTAGCTGGGGAAAATCAGATATACTTACACGCCATTCTTGGACTTAAAGCATACATGAAGACAATCATGAAATAATAGAAGACTGCAATATGTTGAGCAAGAAAGCGATCAAACCACCAGGCATCTCCCCCCAATTCCTACAATAACAAATAACCAGCGTCAATAATAGTCGGATAAACTAAGGAAGCGTGATATAAAGAAATCCAGAGTCCAGAGTAGTTTGGAGCTAGTGTCATGAGGTATTGTAGGCTATTAGGAATCATATGAAGCCATCAAGCTTTTACAAGTAAGAAACTACTAATTTGTGTGATTGTCCTGTTGGCATCATCAGTTGTCCTCCTAAGATTACTACTACATTTTCATGCCTATCTCTACCTCCTAAAAGCGTGTCATGACATCCGCTTGTTACTGTTGGTTATTAACTGTAAAAATGAAGTGGATGGAAAAGACACAGAAACTGAGAAGCCAACACTAATCACGCATATACTTTATTGGGACCATGTTTGCTTTCTCATTAAACATCGGAAAAGGAAATAAAAAGAAAAGGACTGGTCAGATATTATGTAAGGAAGATTGAAAGCGAGAGCATTACTTCCATAATAAGCAGATGGTGCATCTCATTCCAGCTCTCAGCAAAGTGCACTTTCAGATAGTCTGCTTTTCTCCACCATCCAAAACTCTCATACAAGTGTAGAACAGAGATAAATGCTGCCATAGGGTTTTAATGATACCATAAGTATACACTTCAAATGGCAGGATATAAAGTAATGTACAAAGTACTTTGAAAGCAAAAAGCTTCTTCAGGAACCTGATATGTTTTAAAGCACTTCTCTAAGGGGATAGTACAAACCAGTAAAAGTTTGTAGCAACTGATGAATATCCTAACCATGGATCATGTTCATTGGATTTGCTTTACTTAGAAAAGAAAAATGGTTAGCACTTAAAATGGCCTCTAGCAGTCAAGTTTCCCTTTCTTCTCATGAATTGAGAAGATCAGTTCTCCAATATGAATCATAGAAAACCATTTCTTTGGGGACAAAAATATGTACTCTTCTATAAAGAAACTGCTAATGTAGCCTTAGATTCCTCTTGAAGGGAATTAAGCAAAAAATGGAAGGTAAAGAAACATTGGCACTCACCAAAATAAGGAACTCTCGCAATAGTTTCTAGTACATAAAACCTTGCATAGTCTCGGCCTTGGTACAGAGTATCAAGAATCTTTATGACTGAATCCTGGAATGAATATAAAGTCAAATACAATTGATAAACAAATAGGACCCACCATAAACAGAAGTCACGGCACATACACTGACAAAGGAAGCAAATTAAGAGTAAGTGAGTGAGTGAAGATCCGTATGTTGTTAGCTAAATATTGCTATCGTATTGTGTACAGTTTCTATACTTGCCAATAATTTTTTTGGTAACTCATAGTCTTATTAAAGCACCATGCAACAAAAGAACTCAAGTGACAAGCCCTTCGTACAGACACATCCAATCTTCAAAACATATGAAAAAACAATCCACAGTACAATTAGGGATCAAAAATACTCTTGTGAACTCTCCAAGAGGAAGCAATGCCTAAATTTCGACTAGAAAGTTTAACCCTTTTCCAGGAACTAATACATCCGCGAATGTCATTTATAATAAGCTTTCGTAACAATGAAAAATCTCTACAATGATGTTGAAAAATTCTGCTGTTCCTCTCCCTCCTCAACCAATAGATGGTAGCTGCCAAAGACAGCTTGAAAACAGAATGCAACAATGATCTACCACCCCAACATTGGTTAGTCCAAGCCATTACACTTGCAAGATCAGTTGGACCACATTACTAACCCCATTAAATAAAAGAACTGCACTCCAAACTTGCTGTGAAAAAGCGCAAGTAAAGAAGAGATGGAAATGGGATTCATCTTCTCTAGAACAGAGACAACACTGAGAATCCATCTGCATTCCCCAAGAAGCAAGTCTGTCTTTAGTAGACAGCCTCTCCAAAACAGCTAGCCATTGAATAAGTGCCCATCGTGGTGTGTGATGTTTAAACCAAATAGCTTTGTACCAAGGAAAAGGAGGTTTAGGGTCCCTAAAAGCATGCCAAGCAGACCTTACAGAGTATGTTTTTGTGGCTGTGACTGTGAGGTTCCAGTGAACTTGATCTGGGACATTAGGATCAGGAAAGAAATTAGCACCTCGCATAATTTCCATGATTATAGGATTCCTTTGTCTAGGCCAAGCCCAGGTGTGCCCTTGAATAATGGAGCTGACCTTGGTGAACAAAGACCTGCTCAAATTATGTACCACCTGCTTCCCATACTTCTGGTACAGAGGCCCAGAAGGGTGTCAATTATCGAGCCATAGAAAAGTATCATTTCCATTCCCAACCTTGTATGTGATCCAAGGCTGAACCTTGTCTCCGAGCTTCAAGATTTTCCTCATTGTCCATGAAACATTAGGAGGGATATTCATAGTCCAAACACATTTGTCTTTACTTATATATGTATTCACCCACTTTACCCATAGAGTATCACTCTTCTTGCAGACTGCCCAAAGATGTCTGATCATAGAAGCCCTGTTCCAATCCTTCATGAGCCTAAAGCCAAGCCCTCCTTCCTCTTTAGGCACACAAATGTCTTTCCAAGATACTTTAGCCCCTGAGTGGTTGAGATCGGAACCAGACCAGAGAAAGGCTCTAAGAAGTTCTAAATCCTGAATGACTTTCTGAGGTAGCATGAAAATAGAAGCCCAGTAAACTTGGATGCTAAATAGTACAGAATTAACAAGTTCAACTCTTCCTCCATATGTCAAAGACTTATTGGACCATGATTGAATTCTGGATAAAATTTTACTCCTTAATTGAGAACAATAACTAGCCTTTAATCTAGTTGAAATCAAAGGAACCCCCAAATACTTCACAGGCAAAGAACCCTCTGGAATAGGAAGAATGGAATGCAACCTAGTTTTAGTAGGAATATCCACATCAGCATAGAAAATAGAACTTTTAAGCACGTTTGGTTGTAATTCAGAAAACAAGTGGAAGTCCCTCAAAACCTCAACCACAACAGAAACGAAATCCTCTTTAGCACCACACACAACAAAGAGGTCATCAGCAAATATAAGGTGAGTTATTGGAAAGTGCTGGCATTTGGGATGAAAGCTAAAGGGCTGATGGTGCACTTTATACTTGAAAAGAGCTGAGAGAGCCTCCATCACTAATAAGAACAGGTAAGGGGATAAAGGATCCCCTTGCCTAAGTCCTCTCTTACCCACAAAAAACCCTTCAGGAACACCTTTAATCATAATTGAAAACATTGGAGTGGAGACACAGTTTTTGACCCATAGAATAAACTGATAAGGAAATTGCATGCCTCTCATAATGCCAATATTATACACACATAGGTAAAATATGAGAATTAATCAATTAAAATATTACATTACTATGCAATTCAACAATGAATTGTAGATATCAGTAGCACAGAGCAAATATCAAATGATTGTTTGAAATCTAAAAACCTTCTAATGTTAGGAGTCCAGCAGTAATTCGAGTACATCCACCATCCATATTGGCTATGCAAAATAATCCATGTTTCAAGTTTCGTATCAAACATGGCAATCCCCATCGAACTTCTCATTGTTTGCAATGCAACTTCATAAAATTACATTCCAACACCTTCAAGGTTCAGAAACGTCTAAGGCGATCTAATTGCAAACATCCTTATTACCATATTGCTAATGGAATTTCAGAGGAATAAAAATAAGAAAACTTACCGTGAGAAAAACATTGACTGACTGTTCAAGCTTAATAACCCAACTCTCCAACCCACTGGAGGATGAACTCTCAGATGACTCCCCGGGAGTTCCTATCCCATCATCGTCACAAATACTCTTTGGTTGGAAGGATTCTTCAACAGCCACTTTCTTATCATCCTCTTGCAAGACTGTTGCTTGGACTCTAAATAACTTCCTGCACATATTGCAGCGAAGTTGCAAAATCAGAGTAGCAGCAGCTAGAAGAAAACAAAACCCAGAATTTTTATAAACAAGAAATCACTTGTCAAAAATATCCCAGTTTTCCAAGTACACAAACTTGAAATTTTTTTACCATAGCACATCGACAAGGGAAAATCCTAATTTCCATACACTCCTAAAATGTTCTAAAAAGTTCCCCACAAAGAAACACATACATTCTTTGTTCTTGTATAAACCTAAGTTGGAAAAATGTACAAGATTCAATTTGTTGTGTCTTTTCAAGTGCAAATACATTTACGCTAACCGTTAGTCGGGTTGGTTGGTGGGTTTTCTCCTCACACAATTGATGACGGTCAATTGATGAGGGTTTCATTCTTGGGGTCATGCCACAAGAAAGTATGTTTTGGTGAATTCCCTAATCCCAGCGTGGATGGCCTTCCTTTGACCAGACAGGGAGGGGATTAGTCGAATTGCGCATAAGCCGGCCTAGACAACCCTGACTGTCGAACCCTCAAAAAAATTTACCTTCAAATTACCAATTTCACTTCATTTTCTCGTTAACTAAATAAAGTACTGACAATGAAAAATTAACCATTTCACTGGAAATCCTAAGTTCTGAAAAGTCAAATATTGCTATTTTCTAGATAATATTAGAAAAATCCAAGAGATCAAAAGTGGAAGCTTCGATTACCTGGGTCGGGAGGAGAGAGGAGTGAAACTGAAGGGAATTTGTTTGGTAAGCGAACACGACTTCCTGTGAGATCCCTCTTTGATGGAGGAAGCCGATGCTGACACCGTTGTTGTATAAACCGTAGAAGAGAGAGAAACGGCCATATTCTCTTTCTCTCTCTCTCTCCGATCGACGAGGTTGCAGAGAAATAGAAGTGAAATTCCAACTTGAATGCAAGAGAACGAAACAGAATGTACTCCTATATGTTTCCAGAGAAACAAACAGAGGGGAAGTAGAGGGTTTCTGGTTAGCAAGTCGAAAATATATTGACCGACTGTATGTATCTGTATGTCACACCACGGTCCGGATGGATTGGAATGAATACTTGTGAATCCAATAATTTGCCTAGGATTGGATTGGATTGGAATGGACACTTGTGAATCCAATTATTTGCGTAAATATTTGTGCTTTTTGAATGAAACAAGGAGGGGGCTTGGTTATCTCTAACTTAAATTTTTTTTTTATTTTGTCTGTTTTGTTCGTCTTTTTTGATTTTTTGTTAGATTCACGTGATATTTTTGAAATTAATCATCCGTCTAGACGAGAGAAGTCTAAAAAGTACAAAATTATAACCAAAAAAATCAATAAAGACAAAAAAAAAGTATCAAACAACTATCTTTTAGAGCATAAGTGTCATTTTATTTGAAAATTTTCATCGGTCCATATTTTTATACTCTACCGATTCATCTCATCAAAATTAACGATTAACCCTAAAAATTACGACAAAAAGCTTAACGGAAAGTTGCGAAATGTAAAAAATACCGAAATAAGTTTCGAACAAATACTCTCTCCGTTCCATATTAAGTGTCTATTTTACTATTCAGAACATTTTAAGAAATATTTTATATCTTTCAATTTATATTGCTAAAAATACCCTATATATGGATTGAAAGATATAAAAATGAAAAATACCCAATCTATAAAAATATGGACCGATGAAAAAATTCAAATAAAACGACACTTAAGCTCTAAAAAACAGTTGTTTGATACTTTTTTTCGTTTTTAGTGATTTTGTTTTTGTTTTTAGTTATAATTTTGTACTTTTTAGATGTCTTTCGTGTAGAAGGATGATTATAATCTAAAAAATATCACGCGAATCTACCAAAAATTCAGAAAAGACGAACAAAACATGTAAAACGAAAAAAATAATTAAAGAGAACCAAACCTTTGTACGGGAAGAGGAATAGCTTGTGCAAAAATTACAGTTGAAGTCCTCAGATTTTGTTTGCCACGTGTCAATTTTGTTGTGAAGGGGATACCATGTGAGTTATATACCTGTTATACCAAAAAGTTTCTCCAATAAAAAACACACCCATCAATCTCACAATTAAACGTGTAGGCCCATTACATATGAGAAAGAGGTGTTGTTAATAAAAATGATAATCATAGAACAATTCAAATATAACACTAAACACAACATCTAACATACATATAGGCTCCACACATACTACTATGTGTGGACCCCATATGTATGTGAGAGGTTGTAAAAGTTATTGTGTTTGGATTGTTATGTGAGTAGCATTGTTGGTTGTTAATATAGAAATACAAAAAAGTGACACTTAATTCCCATTAAATGTTATTGAAGACAGTTGCAATTACCCGTATCTTTTTCTGACCCCTCGTCGACGTTATTTCGATTGCAGTTAGTGAGTTATATTTTTATTTGGTTGTGTCTTCTCTCTTCTTCTTTACAGGTCATAGTAGCTTCATTCAAAGTGGACCTTCATCTGCTTTCGTCATAGGAGTTCTTGGGGAGGTGCTTGCTTTTTTTTCTTCTGATTGTCTACAAATTGTGGTTGGGGTTTGTAACACCCCAACTTTTATAAACAAATAAAATGCTAAAAAGAATTAGAAAAAAATAACAAATAAGGAGCTAATTTTCAATGGGCCGCTTACCGTTAGGATTTGAGGAGTATATCGATCATGATTAAGGGTTTATTAAAGACTAGGGGTTTTTTTTTTCTAGGTGGCAATTTTTATTAAACTCTACAAATATTTTCCAACCTTGTTAACAACAACGCGATATGTGCTCTCGCAAGGCGTAAGGAATAATCCGGAAAGAATCGGATAAAATACTCAATAGATATAGTTGGATTTTTTAAGATTTAGTCTAGATATTATTGGATATTCCTGGATAATAAAAGATTTTTTTAGATTTTTTTAGATATTACTAGATAATGAAAATTTTGTTTGGATAAGATTAGATAAGACTTGCTAGATTATATAAAATACTCTAGGATAATTCTAGACTCTTGCCATCCTACTATAAATAGGCATGCCTAGTCCTTTCCATCTCATTCCACACACACCACAACACACCAAAGGCACAAGCACACACTTGCATGCACGGCTACACCACCAAAATAAACACCCCATTTCCGACACAACCCCGGCAAGAACACGCCACTTAGGCAACACTCTCTAGGTCTCCTCGGTTCCGATAATTAAGCAGTTGTGTGCACGATAAATCGTGTGCCTCACTGTCGAGGTGAGTTACGAATATACACTGAGTACATATTGTTTTTCTAAAACTCGTTTTTTGATTGTTTTATTAAAACTTGTGTTGAATAAAAATAAATTATATAAGAATAATTGTGAAAAGAAAAAGATTTTTATAAAAAGACATGAGATTATTTTTCTTAAAAAGAAGTTTAATGGATATTGGTGTAACATCTCGGCGAAGAGCTCTGACGAGCTATGTTTGAATTTGGCGCCTATGGATTGTGGAAAGGATACGGTCAGGTATCTATTGGATTGATATCAATTCCATTGTTTTGCTGGGGTCGCTCCCTGGGCTACCGGATTACCGCCCAAGATGATGGTCAGGGTGAAACTATGATGGTTAAGATGATAATATGATGACTATGATGATGATTGTTATATCTCTCTTTGTCTCACTTGTGGTTATTGCAACTGAAATATGATTGTTCTATCTCTTATGATTTTGCAAGCTGATGAATTATTATACTATGTTTTTTTTATCCTATATAATCTCATGTTTATTATGTGGCCTTAGTATATCGTAACTTACTGAATTGATTTTGTGATTTCATAAAATCTTTTCAGGTATTCAAGGTTAAGGTTTTCATTATATGTAGAAGATTCCAGTAGTTATGCCTAAATAATAAAAGGATGTGATGATAAGTGGCATGTGTGTTTTGGCCACAGTGATGTATTTTACTTGTTGAAGTTTAAAGTTTGTACTAAGTTCGGACGCTAATAAGCTCTGTTGTAATATCTTTTAAATTATAGACCTGAGAGTTTTTAGAATAAAATTTTATGGTTGTTGATATCAAGGCCTGTGGTGATTTTTAAATCACTGGCCATGTCACGGATTTTACCCTTCAAATTTGGGTCGTGACAGGGTTCTAATGCAATCTTGTTGGGTCATGGGGTAGTTTGGTCATCTTTTTATTTGCTTTGGTTTGTAATCTTAATGTTGAAGCTTTGTTGAACTCATGTTTTTCATTCTGTTTCTATATATATGATGTTCTTATTTTGCCCAAAAAAAAAAAAATTCCCCTTAAGAAGAGATGGAATACTTATTTACAATTAGGTTCACTTTTACAAAAATACATTTACTATCATTAATGGAAGTGTTACTCTTGGGTTTTAGGGTATGCTAGGGTTCTAAGATACCCACTAGGGTACTCTAGTACCCTTGGATATCCTAAAATCTTAGGGTACCCTAGGGTTTTAGGATACTTTAGGGTTTTAAGATGTAGGATACTCTAGGATTTAGGTTTAGGCGCTTTCATAGATCTTTAGGGTTTAGACTTAGGCACTTTCATATGGGTTTTAATGTGCACTTTTCTGTTATGGGGTCTTAGCGATTCAGACACTTTCATAGGGCACCCCAAGAGTTTAGGCATTTTTATAGGTACCCTAGGGTTTAGGCATTTTCATAGAGTGCCCTAAGAGTTAGACACTTTCAGGGTTTTAGGCACTTTCATAGGGTTTCAGCGTTTCATTAATTAGAGAAGATCTAATGGGGATTACTTTTTATTTTCTGAATCTAGAGGTAAAAAGCCCTTGTTAATAGGTGTGTATGTAGCATTCTGAATTGTGCCTTTAACATGTGGGCCGATGGTTGCTTAGGTACAAGCTCTTTTTTTGAACGGCAGCTTAGGACAATTTTTTTTTCTGCAACAGAGCTTGGGTACAAACATAGTCATAATCCTTCAAAATTTCAAAATATTCTCCACTCTCATTTTCCATTTTTGTTTTGCACTCGCTTTTTTTTTTTATCCTTGCTCTCACAAATTTTTGTAGTTTAGAATGTTTTTAAAAACGCTTTCAAGCTCTTATGCACCCTCCTGCACGCATTGCGGGCGAGTTTATGTGACTTAAGGTACATGTGCATTAACAAAATCCTCCAGCATTACTTTGGAAAAAGGCCATTTAAAAAACAAACATTTGCCGCCGTTCTCAATTTGGATTGCATTTTTGTTATGGAGAAAGTGGCAATCGAGCTCGATATGCTTCGAACACTCGTGAAATACGAAATTCTCAACTGCTTGATTAATTGTCACAATAAAGATTGACAGGCGAGGTGAGAGGAATCAGGGATCCCAAGATTATTCATGAGCTAGGTTAACCATTGAAGTTCTGAGGTGAGTGTCTCCATGGCACTATATTTAGCTTCACCAAAGAAGCGCGAAATGGCAGTTTGCTTCTTGGTTTTTCGTGAGATTGGACTAGAGCCAAAAATGCAAATGTCTGTGGTAAAGCAACGTGTTGTCAGATAACCCACACAATCAGAGTCACAAAAAGCCGCGGACAGTAAGCGAGCTAGTCAAAGATAGTAGAATACCTTTTCTCAGAGAACCTTTGAGATACTGAAGAACACAAGCAGCAACCTCCACATGGGAGGTACGAGGGTCCTACATAAATGACTTACAATGGCGGAGCTAGAATTTAGTTCTGAGAGGGGCCAATTTACGAGAAGTTTATTTCATCTGAATATGTACTCAATATATTGTGTAATTTTTGTAATACAAAAATATATTCTAGATAATATTTTTTGTATTTTGTCGACAGTCGCAATGCCCAAATGTGCTTATGTTCATTCATGAAAGAAATAGAGAAACTTTTACATGATAATATAAAATAACTTTAATTTCTAAGAAGATTAAATCAAACATTTTTGGGATTTTTAGTAATTTCTGTACTGATTCTATAATTTATACTCATATTACACATAATATTAGTTAAAAATTTTACTTTCGCATAGCTTTGCCATTGATGACTTAGAATGTGGATTGAATAGGCAACGTTTGGCCTAGTTAGTGACTATAAGATAGATGAGACGTCCAACAAGTTGACATTTTGTGAACGGATCAGATTTCTTAGGAAAATCAAAAGGTTTGGCACCTAGCAAACTTGCATCATGGAGAATATCCAGCGTGTATTTGTGCTGATTTAAGAATAATCCTTTTTGGAATTGGGCTTAATGTCAAGGAAGTATTTGAGTCGTCAAAGGTCTTTGATGATAAATTCTTCACTAGATATTCTTTGAGGTTCTAAATTTATGTGGATCATTGCCTGTAGCAATAATATCATCAATATATATAGAGCTAAACAAAGGTGGAAGTTCGTCCAATGACACGAGTAGACAAAGAATAATATGTTAGTTTTTGGGCAAAACCTACTTGTTTAATAACCTGAGAGAGCTTGGCAAACCAATGGAGAGAAGATTGTTTCCAACCATGGAGGGACTTGTGTAATTTGCAAGCTCGAGTCTCCCACTGTCGAGCCAACCCAGGTGCACGAGTCATATACAACTCTTCATCAAAATTACCATGAAGGAATGCATTGTTGACGTCAAATTGATGAAAACAATTTTTTTTAGATGCAATTGATAAGAGAGCACGAATATATAGTAACGAGTTTCACTACAGGTGCCATGGTATCAAGGTAATCAAGTCCCTGTACTTGTGTAAATCCCTTCACCACCAGGCGAGTTTTTGTAACGGTCAATTATGCCGTATCAATAATTGACCTTATAAACCCACTTGCACCTAATAGGCTTTTTGTTGGGTGCTAAACAAGTAAGACTCCAGGCGTGGTTGTTCTTTTAGTGCAGCTACTTATGCAGCCATAACATCACACCATTGTGGAAGTCTAACTTCTTGGGGAAATAACTGGCTCTTCTGTGGAGGAAATCACAGATAGAAAGCCTCTAAAGGTAGCCGAAAAATCGATGTAGAAAATGTAGTGCTCAAGAGGAAAGAGAATACCTATCCATTCAGAAGGTGTAGGCTGTGGTAGTGTAACATTAGCAACCTCCAACCGCTAAGCAATGAAAAACTTGAAGATAAGATGGTTTCCCTCACTCACGGGTAGAGAGACTAGTATGAGGGTTGTCACAGGAATTGTCAACCCTCAAGGAATTATCGGTAGCATTACACCACAAGTTTGCTCAGAACCAGACAACTTACTAATCAAAATTCGTTGTATCAAGTTCAGGACACCCCATTGGGACTAGTTTTATTCACGTCCTCTGTACTTTCAATAGAGCATGCTTTTTCTTTATGATGATTGGGAGCAAGTGAAACACGCTCTCAACTTGCTTCCTTATTTGTCTCCTCTACCCCGCCAGGTTCGGGTGTTGAGCAAGTAGCACTTTTTCACTTACTCCTCGCAGCCCATTTTTTGGATGTTGGGAAGGTGGTAAATAAATATCAAACGAACCTGACTAAGGCGGATCCTTTCTTCTTTCCCTTTACTTTAGCAGCGTCCGGGTTCTTTCTTTTTTGAGGCAGATTTGACATTTGAATCCCATGTTAGCCTTTCTTTTGGTTCTGGATGATGGAGGAATGTGGACCACAACAAGTTCATTGTGGACAATTTTGCAACGAAGTTGGTAGGTTTGGGCAATGGGCGGTGGGTTCTTGGGAACTAGTTAGTAAAGATATTGGTTGAGTTGGTGCATAATCAAAGTGGCGATGATCCTCGATGGGTAATGGAATGATTGGTGAATTTCCGTTTGACCAAAAAAGAAAATATTGGTGGCTCCGTTTAGTCTGACAAAATTTATTTAAAGCAAATTTTTTTTTCCATGAAATGCAACATTTCTTTGACATATATAAGCCTTTTCTTTTGATATCCTAAATCCAGTACTCTTTTCGTGCACAAAAATTCTGGGCTTTCCACGTTGGTCAACTTTGTACTTTATTTGAGCATTTTGTCGCAAAAACTAGGCAACCAACAATAGGAAGATGTGAATAGGAAGCTGGGGTAAAAACAAGGGGTTTTTACATGTCGGTCCAAATAAAAAAGAAATGCACAGTTGAATATTTTTTCAAAATTGCCCTTATAAAAGTGTCTAGACCACTAAAATGTGCCAAAACCTAAATCCTAGGATACCCTATGAAAATGCTTAAAATTTTAAACCTTATGAAATTTGCTAAACCTAAACCCTAGAGTACCTTATGAAAGTGTCTCACACACTCTGATTTTCCTTTTTGGATTGCCAGATAGCAGGTAGTTTAGAGTGGGTCTACTACTGGTCAACGTTTGAGGAATTTGGCCAGTGTCAAGTGGGGTTTGATCACGTTATTGTGATGTGCCTTAGCTAGTTTATAATTTGTTTGTAAAGAATTATAGTGAAGGGTATTTAGAGCATTTAAATTGTATGAATTGTAATTGCGATTGTTGCATTATTGATTCTTAAACCTTTCATTAGTCTTTGGTGGTAGTAGAAGCACAAAATTACAGGTGATCATCACGAGTGCTTGCTTGTTTGTTTCTTGGGGAACCTTTAAGAGAAAATTACCTCAAAGGATAGGGGTAATTATCCTTTAGGTTTAGGCATTTTCATAGAGTTTTAGAATTCACTTTTCTATTATAGGGTTTTAATAGTTTAGGCATTTTTATAGAATTTAAGATTTTGGACATTTTCATAAGGTACCCTAGGGTTTAGATTTAGCCATTTTCATAAGGTTTAGGATTTTAAGCACTTTCATAGGGTATCCTAGGGTTTAGGTTTTGACACATTTTAGTGGTTTAGACACTTTTATAAAGACAATTTTAAAAAAATATTCCAAAAATATTTAGCGGAGCATTTCTTTTTTATTTGAACCCACACGTAAAAACCCCTTGTTTTTACCCCAGCTTCCTATTCACATCTTCCTATTGTTGGTTGCGTAGTTCTTGCGACAAAATGGTCAAATAAAGTAGAAAGTTGACCAACGTGGAAAGCTCAGAATTTTTGTTGCATTCCACAACAAACAGAATAAAACTCAGCCAAAGACTTATTACCTAGAACTTAAAAGCGTCAACGTTCAACCTCAATTATAACATCAAACACCAACAAACTTAATTACAACTCATACAATTTAAATGCTCTAAATACCCTTCACTATAATTCTATACAAACAAATTATAAACTAGCCAAGGCACATCACAACAATGTGATCAAACCCCCCTTGACACTCGCCAAATTCCTTCAACGTTGACCGGTAGCGGACCCACTCTAAGCCACCTGCTATCTGACAATTCAAAAAGGAAAACCATAGTGTATGAGATATAGAAATATTCAACAACATATCACAATACCCGAAGGAATATCAACAAAAGTACGAACCACCAACGTAATTGAAATACTCAATTGAATACAACTGTTATAACCACCACATCCTCTAAACATAACTGTAATATCCAACCAACATCCAAACATATATAATCAATGGAATATAAGCATAAATGTAAATCACGCAAGCATGCACTGACACGTGTGCCACATTCCCAAGTACCCAAGGCATTGTGTCCCGCACACTATACTTCCAACCACCGTTAATTTGACGACATGGCTTACGACATGGTGTGACGTCTCACTCCACAATCCTTTCGCGGGTACAATCAACACACAACAAGCATGCATATTCATTAAACATGCATATTAACAGCCAAACCTAGTGTCCCACAACCATCGTTAAATAAGCGGTATGGCTAATGACATGGTGTGCCTCACACGTAAACATTCCCAACATATCAATAGCTAAATAACGATAGTATGATACAAAATACCACAGTAATATCTTATTGAGAAAGACAATATAAGACACACTCACCTTTGACTCGACTAGAGTATGCCAAACTTATGGTTTTGGCACCTCCTAATTACCTGGCTCGCTGCCTAGCCACAAGCTAAACCATATTAATATATGAACATCTTGGAACATTTAAAAAAAATGTATGATAACATCCCATGACATTTCTACTATGTTAACACTTGTCAAGATGCTAATAAATCCACTAAACATCTCCTACAAGCTTTAAACGAATGTTTGATATCAAGTTTTTAAGCTAACAAGGAATTAGACGATGTCTAGCAAGTCCATAGGTAAAACCACCGGCCACAAACCCATTAAATCTAGCAGGATCATATACACTAGTAAAATTCGCCAAAGTAAGAATATGCATCAAAATGATCTAACATTTGGTAGACAACATAACCACACCCCCAAGTTTATCCTTGATTTTTCCTAGTGGTTACAAAATACTACCTCTGTTCCAATTTGAGAGTCCCGCTCCGGGATTCCAACTTTTTAAGAGAGCTCAATTATTACATGCACAGAATTTGAATTTTCCATTGTTGCCCCCCAAATTTTTTGAAGTAACTTTTTTACCAATCTACAAGTGGTACCAGATGTTTCCTTAATATTACCAAATCTCGAGATGTCAACGGCAAAATTGGCTCAAATTCGCAGGTAATATATGGGGAGCAAACCTGGCGGCATCCAAAAGTCTCAAAGAAGGAATTCAAATCAAAAGCTACAAAACCAATAAATGAATTTGGAGGGGGGCGAAAAGGGAAAATAAGATACTTTTTGTTGTTGATTTTGGAAAGTGGACAATCAATTTGGAACATCTAAAAAAGAAAAGTTGGACCTTCAAATTGGAATGGAGGGAGTAAGTTTTTTTGTTGTCCGAGTACTAAATTATAACATAGGTGGTGAAAAGAAAATGAAGAGTTTAGTGTGGGTAGTGATAATACTGGAAAAGCATAATAAGAGCATCTCCAACCATTGACTTCAAATTGTAGATGTCAATTCTTGTTTTATTTTTTAAGGCTTACGGGGTATTTTGACATCTCCAATTTGACATCAAAGCCTCCTCCCAATCCGTTATGCCAAATTCTATTTTTTTGAAACGTCTAGAATTATTCCCATCAGTCAAAATTTGGAACAAAAGCAAATTTGGCATTGGGTGAATTTTGGCTTCAAAATTGGCAGGGGCTTGCTTTCCTCCAAATCCACATGGATTTGAGTCCATGTAAAAGCCTACCCATACAGTATTATTATTTAAGCCATTTAGCGAACCGCATTCATGTTCCTGTTATCGAACAACCACTGTTCCAGCTCTTAGGGTTACAACAAGCATTTCCTCAAACTTCACCCGGTGCCTACACAAATTGTTGACGTCTCATACACTCGACCTAAATACATAATTCAAATTAGACGACCTGGCCAAAATAGAGTAAAGATTAATAAAAGGAGGTCTAAGATAACTTCCACAAGTTGCAATAACAAGACTTGAAGGAGTGATACATAAAACATAAATTAGATTTGGAAATATAACTCCCGTTACCTACATAAAATCTGGAAAGAGAGAAGTAAACAAGGATAGTGCTTGGGCATAGCAACCTTAACGCAAACTTAAAATCTCTCTTGTGCTTCTTCTCCTTACCTATACTCGAATTGATTTGCTTCTTCCTCATGCAAGTAAGTCAGCAAAAAAGCATCGGAAAAGGTCAAGCCTACATGTTTTCATCAAATGCTTAACCGGAGAAGCTAAAAAAAGGGTAGCTTAATAGTAGCAGTTGTGTCAGTCAAACAGGAAGCAAGCAATTTTATTAAAGAAAACATGTACCTTACCTAGTTTTCAACCTCAAAATAATGTGCAACACCAAAGGCCTTGCTTAGACATGTCACAAGCTACGAGCAACAAAAATAAAAAAAAATAAGCCAGTTATACGTTAGTTAAGCCAAAGTTCAATATAACAAACAAAAAAACAAAAGAAAAGAAAAGACAACAAAGTGCACAGTACCATTAGGTGAGTAGCCAGTTGAGGACCACTCATTAATCTATGTGATTTAGGATCGAAGGGCGTGGATTTGAACTATGCTCTACTGGTATACTATGTGTAGATATCATTTGCTAACAAAGTACAATGATAAACAGACCTAAAATTCAATTATTGCATATGTTCTTCTACCGACTAATTACATGATACGAGCGACTCAAGTGCCTGCCCTGCGACCTAGTGGTTACAAAATAACTTTTTTTGTTGTCCGAGTATAAAACTATAACATAGGAGGTCAGACATGTCACAAGCTACAAGCAACAAAATAAAAAATATAAGCCAGTTATACGTTAGTTAAGTCAAAGTTCAATATAACAAACAAAAAAAAAGAATAGACAACGGAGTGCACAGTACCATTAGGTGAGTAGCCGGCTGAGGACCACTCGTTAATCTGTGTAATTCAGGAACGAAGGACGTGGTTTTGAACTATGCTCTAGTAGCATACTATGTGTAGATATCATCTCCTGACAAGGTACAATGATAAACAGACCTAAAACTCAATTCTTCCTTATGTTCTTCAACCAACTAATTACATGATATGAGCGAATCAAGTGACTGCCCTGCGACCTAGTAGTTACAAAATAACTTTTTTTTGTTGTCCGAGTATTAAACTATAACATAGGTGGTGAAAAGAAGACGAAGAGTTTAGTATGGGTGATAATAATGCTGGAAAAGCATACTAAGAGCATCTCCAACTCATGATTTCACATTGGAGATGTCAAAAATTTTTTACTTTGAAAGCTTATGTGCCATTTTGGCATCTCTAGTTTGACATCAAAGCCTCCTCCCAAACCCTTATGCCAAATTCAATTTATTTGAAACGTCTAGAATTATTCCCATCAGTCAAAATTTGGAAAGAAATCAAATTTGGCATTTGGTGGATTTTGGCTTCAAAATAGGCAGGAGTTTACTTTCCTCCAAATTCATGTGGATTTGAGTCCATGTACAGGCCTACCCATATGGTACAATCATTTAGGCAATTTATCATACCATGTTCATGTTCCCGTTATCAGAACAACCACTGTTCCAGCTATTAGGGTTACAACAAGAATTTTCCTTAAGCTTCACCCGGTGCCTCCACAAATTGTTCAGCGTCTCATACACTCGACCTAAATGTATAATTCAAATTAGATGACCTAGCCAAAGTAAAGAGTAAGCTTAATGAAAGAAGGTCTAAGATAACTTCCACAAGTTGCAATAACAAGATTTGAAGGAGTGATACATAAAACATAGATTAGATTTGGAAATATAACACCCGTTTAACTACAAAAAATCTGGAGAGAGAGAGAGAGAGAGAGAGAGAGAGAGAGAGAGAAGTAAACAAGGATAGTGCATAGGCACGATTACCATAATGCAAGCTTAATATCTCCATTGTGCTTCTCCTCCTTGGCTATACTCGGATTGAATTGCTTCTTCCTCACGCAAGTGAGTCTACAAAAAAGAAGCATCAAAAAAGGTCAAGCCTGCATGTTTTTGTGAAACGCTTAACCTGAGGTGCTAAAAAAAGGGTGGCTTAATAGTAGCAGTTGTGTCAATCAAACAGGAAACAAGCAATTTTATTAAAGAAAACATGTATCTTACCTGGTCTTCAACCTCATAATAATATGCAACACCAAAGGCCTTGCTTAGACATGTCACAAGCTACAAGCAACAAAAATAAAAAATACAAGCAAGCTATACGATAGTTAAGTAAAAGTTCAATATAACATACAAAAAAAAAAAGAAAAGACACCAGAGTGCATAGTACCACTAGATGCAGTAGCCGGCTGAGGACCACTCGTTAATCAATGTGATTCAGGATCGAAGGGTGTGGATTTGAACTTTGCTCAAACAACTAGCATACTATGTGTAGATATCTTCTGCTGACAAGGTACTATGATAAACATACCTAAAATTCAATGTTTACTTACGTTATTCAACTAACTAATTATATGGTATGAGCAAATCAAGTGCATGGCCTGCAACCTAGTGGTTATAAAATAACTTTTTTAGCTGTCCGAGTATTAAACTATAACATAGGTAGTGAAAAGTAGATGAAAAATTTAGTGTGGGTGGTAATAATGCTAGAAAAGCATAAACAGAGCATCTCCAACCCTTGATTTAAAATTGGGGATGTAATTTTTTTTTTTGAAGGCTTATGTAGCATTTTAGCATCTCTAATTTGACATTAAAGCCTCCCCCCCAACCCTTATGCCAAATTCTCTTTTTCTTTGAGACGTCAAGAATTATTCCCCTCAGTCAAAATTTGGAACAAAAGCAAATTTGGCATTGGGGGGTTTCTTCAAAATTGGCAGGAGCTTTCTTTCCTCCAAATCCACGTGGATTTGAGTCCATGCACAGGCCTATTCATACAGTACCATTATTTAAGCCATTTAGCGTACCACGTTCATGTTTCCGTTATCAGAATAACCACTGTTCCAGCTCTTAGGGTTACAACAAGCATTTTCCTCAAGTTTCACCTGGTGCTTCCACAAATTGTTGAGCGTCTCGTACACTCGACCTAAACGCATAATTCAAATTAGACGACCTGGCCAAAGTAAAGAGTAAAGCTTAATGAAAGGAGGTCTTGAATAACTTCCACAAGTTGCAATAACAAGATTTGAAGAAGTGGTACATAAAACATAGATTAGATTTGGAAATATAACTCCTGTTTAAATACATAAAATCTGGAGAGAAAGAAGTAAACAAGGATAGTGCTTGGGCATGGTTTCCATAAGGCAAGCACAAAATCTCTCTTGTGCTTCTCCTCCTTGGCTATATTCGGATTGATTTGCTTCTTCCTCAAGCAAGTGAGTCAGCAAAAAAAATCATTAAAAAAGGTCAAACTTACTTGTTTTCATGAAACGCTTAACCGGAGGTGCAAAAAAATGGGTGGCTTAATAGTAGCAGTTGTGTCAGTCGAACAAGAAGCAAACAATTTTATTAGATAAAACATGTATCTTACCTGGTGTTCAAATTTACAATAATGTGCAACTCCAAAGGCCTTACTTAGACATGTCACAAGCTACAAGCAACACAAATAAAAATTACAAGTCAGCTATACGTTATTTAAATCAAAGTCCAATATAGCAAACAAAAAAAGAAAAGACAACAGAGTGCATAGTACCATTAGGAGCAGTAGCCGCCTGAGGACAACTCGTTAATCTATGTGATTGGGGATCGAAGGGCGTGGATTTGATCTCCCCTCAAACAACAAGCATACTATGTGTAGACATCTTCTGCTGACACCGTACTATGATAAACAGACCTAAAATTCAATGTTTGCTTACGTTTTTCAACTAACTAATTATATGGTATGAGCAAATCAAGTGCATGGCCTGCAACCTAGTGGTTACAAAATAACTTTTTTTTGTTGTTTGAGTATTAAACTATAACATATGTGGTTAAAAGAAGATTAAGAGTTTAATGTGGGTGGTAATAATGCTGGAAAAGCATAATAAGAGCATCTTGAACCCCTTACTTCAAATTGGAGATGTGATTTTTTTTTTCCCGAAGGCTTATGTGGCATTTTTGCATCACTAATTTGACATCAAAACCTCCTCCTTAACCGTTATGCATAATTCTATTTATTTGAAATATCTAGAATTATTCCTGTCAGTCAAATTTTGGAAAAAAATAAAAATTTTGCATTGGGGGGATTTTGGCTTCATAATTAGCAGGAGCTTGATTTCCTCCAAATCTAAGAGGATTTGAGTCCATGTACAGGCCTACCCATATAGTACGATCATTTAGGCCATTTAGTGTACCATGCTCATGTTCCCATTATCAGAACAACCACTGTTCTAACTCTTAGGGTTACAACAAACATTTTCCTCAAGCTTCATTCGATGCCTCCACAAATTGTTCAGCATCTCATACACTTGACCTAAATGCATAATTCAAATTAGATGACCTAGCCAAAGTAGAGAGTAAAGTTTAATGAAAGGAGGTCTAAGATAACCTCCAGAAGAAGCAACAACAAGATTTGAAGGAGTGATACATAAGACATAGATTAGATTTGGAAATATAACTCTCCCTTTTGCTTCTCCTCCTTGGCTATACTCGGATTGATTTGCTTCTTCCTCATGCAAGTGAGTCAACAAAAAAGAAGCATCAAAAGCGGTCAAGCCTACATGTTTCCACGAAACGATTAAACAGAGGTGTGAAAAAAAAGGGTGGTTTAATAGAAGCAGTTGTGTCAGTCAAACATGTATCTTACCTGCTTTTCAATATGCATCACCAAAGGCCTGGCTTAGACATGTATCTTACCTGGTCTTCAACTTCATAATAATATGAAACACCAAAGGCCTGTCTTAGATATGTCACAACCTACAAGCAACAAAAATAAAAAATACAAGCGAGCAATTCGTTAGATAAGTCAAAGTTCAATATAACAAACAAAAAGAAAGAAAGAAAAGACAACTGAATGTACAGCACTATTAGATGCAGTAGCCGGCTGAGTACCACTCGTTAATCGATTTGATTCAAGATCGAAAGGCGTGGATTTGAACTCCGCTCAAGCAACAAGCATACAATGTGTAGATATCTTCTGCATACAAGGTATTATGATAATCAGACCTAAAATTCTATGTTTGCTTGCCTTCTTCAAAAAACAAATTACATGGTACGAGCGAATCAAGTGCATGGCCTGCAACTTAGTGGTTACAAAATAACTTTTTTTGCTTCAAAATTGGAAGGGACTTGCTTTCCTCCAAATCCATGTACAAGCCTACCCATACAATACCATTATTTAAGTGATTTAGCGTACCATGTTCATTTTTCCGTTATCAGAACAACCACTGTTCCAGCTCTAAGGGTCACAGCAAGCATTTTTCTAAAGTTTTACCCGGTGCCTCCACAAATTGTTGACCGTCTCATAAACTCGACCCAAATGCATAATTAAAATTAGACAACCTGGCCAAAGTGAAGAGTAAAGCTTAATGAAAGGAGGTCGAAGATAACTTCCACCAGTTGCAATAACAAGATTAGAATGAGTGATACATAAAACAAAGATTAGATTTGAAAATATAACTCCCATCTAACTACAAAAAATCTGGAGAGAGAGAAGTAAACAAGGAAAGTATTTGGGCACGGTTACCTTAAAGCAAGGATAAAATCTCTCTTGTACTTCTCCTTGTTGCCTATACTCGGATTGATTTGCTTCTTCCTCATGCGAGTCAGCAAAAAATGTGAAGCTTACATGTTTACATGAAACACTTAACCGGAGATGCTAAAAAAAAGGGTGGCTTAATAGTAGCAGTTGTGTCAGTCAAACAAGAAGCAAGCAATTTTATTAAAGAAAACATGTATTTTACCTAATGTTCAAATCTAGAATAATGTGCAACACCAAAGTTCTTACTCAGACATGTCACAAGCTACAAGCAACAAAAATAAAAATTACAAGCCAACTATACGTTATTTAAGTCAAAATTCAATATAGCATACAAAACAAAACAAAAGACAACGGAGTGCCTTGTACCATTTGGTGCAGTAGCCGGCTGAGGACCACTCATTAATCTACGTGATTTAGGATCGAAGGGCATGGATTTGAACTCCGCTCAAGCAACATACATACTATGTGTAGATATCTTCTGCGGACAAGGTACTACGATAAACAGACCTAAAATTCAATGTTTGCTAATGTTTTTCAAACAACTAACCACATTGTGCAAGAGAAACAAGTGCATGGCTTGCAACCTAGTGGATATAAAATAACTTTTTTTACTGTTTGAGTATTAAACTATAACATAGGTGGTGAAAAGAACATGAAGAGTTTAGTGTGGGTGGTAATAATGCTGGAAAAGCACAATAAGGGCATCTCCAACCCTTGACTTAAAATTGAAGATGTCCATTTTTTTTTTGAAGGCTTATGTGGCATTTTTGCATATCTAATATGACATCAAAGCCTCCTCTACAACCCCTATGCCAACCCTTATGCCAAATTCTATTTATTTAAAATGTCTAGAATTATTTCAATTAATCAAAATTTGGAACAAAAGCAAATTTGGAATTTGGTGAATTTTCGCTTCAAAATTGGCATGGGCTTGCTTTCCTACAAATCCACATGGATTTGAGTCCATGTACAAGTCTACCCAAACAGTATTGTTATTTAAGCCATTTAGCGAACCGCATTCATGTTCCCGTTATCAGAACAACCACTGTTCCAGCTCTTAGGGTAGCTCTTAGGGTTACAATAAAAATTTTCCTCAAACTTCACCCGGTGCCTTCACAAATTGTTGAGCGTCTCATACACTCGACCTAAATGCATAATTCAAATTAGACAACCTGGCCAAAGTAGAGAGTAAAGCTTAATAAAAGCTGCTCTAAGATAACTTCCACAAGTTGGAATAACAAGATTTGAAGGAGTGATACATAAAACACAGATTAGATTTGAAAATATAACTCATGTTTAATTACATAAAATCAGGAGAGAGAGAAGTAAACAAGGATAGTGCTAGGGCACGGTTACTTTAAAACAAGCTTAAAATCTCTCATTGCTTCTCCTCCTCACCTATACTCGAATTGATTTGCTTCTTCTTCATGCAAGTCAGTCAGCAAAAAAGAAGCATAAAAAAAGGTCAATCCAACATGTTTTCATGAAACACTTAAACGAAAGTGCTAAATAAAAGGTGGCCTAATAGTAGTAGTATTGTGAGTCAAACGGGGAAACAAGCAATTTTATTAAAGAAATTAAGTATCTTACTTGGTGTTCAACCTTAGAATAATATGCAACACCAAAGGTCGTGCTTAGACGTGTCACAAGCAACAAGAAAAAAGAATAAAACATACAAGCCAGCTATACGTTAGTTAAGTCAAAGTTCAACATAACATACAAAAATAAAATAAAATAAAAGACAACAGAGTGCACAGTAGTATTAGATGATGTAGCCGGCTGAGTACCACTCGTTAATCTATGTGGTTCGGGATCATAGGGCGTGGATGTGAACTCAACTCAAACAACTAGCATACTATGTGTAGATATCTTCTCCTGACAAGATACTATGATAAACAGACCAAAAATTCAATGCTTGCTTACGTTCTTCAACCGACTAATTACATGGTACAAGCGAATCAAGTGCATGGCTTGCGACTGAGTGGTTACAAAATAACTTTTTTAGTTGTCCGAGTATTAAACTACAACATAGGTGGTGAAAAGAAGATGAAGAATTTAGTGTGGGTGGTAATAATGCTGCAAAAGCATAATAAGATCATTTTCAACCCTTGACTTCAAATTCGAGATGTAAAATATTTTTTTTGAAGGCTTATGTGGCATTTTAGCATCTCGAATTTGACATCAAAGCCTCCTCCCCAACCCTTATGCCAAATTCTATTTATTTGAAACGTCTAGAATTATTCCCATCAGTCAAAATCTGAAAAAAAAGCAAATTTGGCATTGGGGGGATTTTGGCTTCATAATTGGAAGGGGCTTGCTTTCCTCCAAATCCATGTACAATCACACCCATACAATACCATTATTTAAGTAATTTAGCATACCACGTTCATTTTTCCGATATCAGAACAACCACTGTTCTAGCCCTTAGGGTTATAACATGCATTTTCCTAAAGTTTCACCCGGTGCCCCAAAAATTGTTTAGCGTCTTATAAACACGACCTAAATGCATAATTCAAATTAAACAACCTGGCCAAAGTAAAGAGTAGAGCTTAATGAAAGGAGGTCGAAGAAAACTCCCACAAGTTGCAATAACAAGATTTGAAGGAATGATACATAAAACATAAATTAGATTTCGAAATACAACTCTCATTTAACTACAAAAAATCTAGAGAGAGAAGTAAACAAAGAAAGTCCTTGGGCACGGTTACCTTAAATCAAGCATAAAATCTCTCTTGTGCTTCTCCTCGTTGCCTATACTCGGACTGATTTGCTTCTTTCTCATGCAAGTGAGTCATCAAAAAAGGTCAAGCCTACATGTTTTCAAGAAACGCTTAACCGGAGGTGCTAAAAAAAGGGTGGCTTAATTGTAGCAGTTATGTAAGTCAAAAAGAAGCAAGCAATTTTATTAAAGAAAACATATATCTTACTTGATGTTCAAATTTAGAATAGTGTGCAACACCGAAGGCCTTGCTTAGACATGTCACAAGCTACAAGCAACAAAAATAAAAATTACATGGCAGCTATACGTTATTTAAGTCAAAATTCAAAATAGCATACAAAAAAAGAAAAAGAGAAGACAACAGAGTGCACAGTGCAGTAGCCGGCTGAGGACCACTCGTTAATCTATGTAATTCAGGATCGAAGGGTGTGGATTTCAACTCCGCTCAAACAACAAGCATATTATGCGTAGATGTCTTCTGCTGACAAGGTATTATGATAAAAAGACCTAAAATTCAATGCTTGCATACGTTCTCCAAACAACTAATTACATGGTACGAGCGAATCAAGTGCATGGCCTGCAACCTAGTGGTTACAAAATGAAGATGAATAGTTTAGTGTGGGTGGTAATAATGTTGGAAAGGCATAATAAGAGCATCTCCAACACTTGACTTCAAATTGTAGATGTCATTTTTTTTCTGAAGGCTTATGTGGCATTTTTGCATTTTTAATTTGACATCAAAGCCTCCTCCCCAACCCTTCTGCCAAATTATGTATATTTAAAACATCTAGAAATATTCCAATTAATCAAAAATTGGATCAAAAGCAAATTTGGCATTGGGTGGATTTTGGCTTCAAAATTGGCAGGGGCTTGCTTTCCTCCAAATCCACGGGGATTTGAGTCCAATTACAAGCCTACCCATACAGTACCATTATTTAAGCCATTTTGCGTACCACATTCATGTTCCCGTTATCAGAACAACAACTATTCCAACTCTTAGGGTTAGAACAAGTATTTTACTCAAGCTTCACCCTGTGCCCCCAAAAATTGTTGAGCGTCTTATACACTTGACCTAATTGCATAATTCAAATAAGACAACTTGGACAAAGTAGAGAGTAAAGCTTAATAAAAGCAACTCTAAGATAAACTTTCACAAGTTGCAATAACAAGATTTGAAGGAGTGATACATATAACATATATAAGATTTGAAAATATAACTCACATTTAACTACATAAAATAAGGGGGGAGAGAGAGAGAGAGAAGTAAACAAGGATAGTTCTTGGGCACGGTTACCTTAATGCAAGCTTAAAATCTCTCTTGTGCTTCTCCACCTTGCCTATACTCGGATGGATTTTGTCACGTCCTCGATTTTAAACATAATTATAAATGATTTACATAATAAAAATACTCACAAGTATCCGTACGGTACCCAAAAGACCACTGTGTTCTCATTCCCTTAATTACGCTTCCAAGTTCACACGGTTCCAAAATATTACAATATCAGCTCGACGGCCCCAAATTATCATAAGTAGCGAAGTTCGAAAGAGAATTAGTGGTTACAATATTCCGAGTCAAAAGAATTACAATTTAAGTTACAAATACATCTTTCAAAATAAATTTACAAAGATGAATAGATAACTCCTTCGGTTAGCTTTCAAAAATAATGTCCACACTCCAAGCACGCCAAGCAATGCAAGCTATGGTCCCGGGTTAGCACCTGAAAATAATATTAGGCTTGAGCTACACTAGCCCAGTAGAAAAGTCTACGCAAACTCTATATACAAATGAGCGAGACGAATGAACGCATGATGGGAAATCAAATGACAACGAAGGAAACAAAACTATGATAATCAAGTGTTCCAATATCTCCAAACCGTCATCTCGACATACTCTTATATCCTGTTTGATTCATTTGTGTCTCAATAACTCGAATCGTCAATGTGTCTGAGCCGAAGCTCCTGCCGGGCTAATTTTGGGACCCCGATATCCCCTGCCAAGCACCCACCTTGAAGGTTGGGCCTTGAGTGATCATTTTGAGCATTAGCTCCTTCTAGGCTAATTATGGGACCCTGATATCCCCTGCCAAGCACCCACCCGTCGATGGGCCTTGTATGTTCGCGCGTCGTTCACAAGTTCAAGTGTATCGTTCGTACGTACATGAAATTCATGTTTATCCTTCCATATTTCCACTAATTTAAATAATTCCCACATCCATACTTATCACATGGCATATAAAGGCAATCATGGTTGCATGACTCCTTGTTATCAATACACTTGTAATAAAAGAAACAAGGATGGTAAGCCAAGGCGTACTCTGAAAATACGAAATTGCCCTTGTAAGGTTTGCCCTCCAATTGGTTCTTGCATGTGTTGAGCTGATGGTAGTTCAGGCATTCTATGTTTTACTTCCTTCACTCAATAACCTGTGCTTTTTCTACAGTTCTAAGCCATAACTACAGTAACTCAAGGACAAACTCTTTCCCCTTGTTTCCAGGGAAAGGACTAATCAATCCCTTAAAAGAAGGAGAACATGTAAGAACTTTCCTCCAGATTTTCCTCACTTTATTGTCTTGCTTCCCTACCAAGAAAAATCAAAGCCAAGATGATCTCACATACTCTCTCTCTCTCTTTTAGTTCAACCAAATATTGCTCCGACCGTCGACCTCCTCGGTAAGTTTCAAAGATTGTGGTTAGTTCAGATAAGTGTGAAAAAAGTGTTCTGAAAGTGTTTGCAGTGATTTTAACAGTATAGGGATATCCTCAGGCTCAGGCACAAAGAAGATTATGCAAAAGTGTTTCGAGTTTCTAGACTTTGATTTCAAGCCCCTTTTAGCCTTCCAAACTTCGGATTTGGGAAATAGTATTTAAACAAAGTTATAGATAACCGAATTAACTATTCAACACACTTTGAATCGAGTGAAACGGACATCCATAACATATCAAAGGTCCAGATATTAACTAGATTATCATTTTCTTCATTCGGTGAAGGGGATAATTAGGTTACTGGAAACAAGCACACTGGGTGCTTCTTTCACATATTCCATAATGTTGTATATTTTTATCCTAATTACATCATGTCAATTATTATTCATGATTTGCTCTCTTGTGGAATGTATAGGTGACAACAGCTAGATTCTTGGATGTTTTGGCCCTCTGCTTCAGTCAGAATTCAGCATTTGCTGGTTCTCTGGACAAACTTATTTCAGCAAGGCCACCCTCAGCGGGATACCTACTGAGATGAACTGAGATGAGAGCTAGCATCTTTACCAATGAGAATAAGGCTGGCACAGATGCTACTCCCTCAGAAGTCTCAAAGTTCCCTTGTACCCAGAGCAAAAAAGCATTATGCCCGCTGGAAAACGTTCACAAGGAATACGAGCTTCCGCGCATGCCACCTTGGTTTGTTAATGTGGGCAGTCAAAAACTATACCTCGCTCTCGCTGGAATTCTTAGACTCGTAGGTTTATTTCTAATGGCAGGTTGGCTCTTCGATTTATATTTTTTGCTTGAGTTATTAATTATCTCTGCTTAGAATTTGCTGGTTCGTCTGTTTTTGCTTGTGACTAGATTGTAGAAGTGAACGGTCTTTGTCAATTGTCACTGATGTTCCACTGAGCTACATACGGAAATTGGTTTCTGAGGTCAGGTTGAAAGAGAAGTAAAGAAAAATGGCAATCTTGGTACCATAGAACCGGCTCAGGACAGTTACTGCGGCAGGCTTGTACTGCTGTATGTCTTCTAAATGAGATACTTTTTGGTGTATCAGATAAATTAGTTGATTCTTTTGCATTGATGTTTGACGAGTTTGGGTTAAGATGGGAGGACACAGAGGGATGTGGGGGAGGATCTGATAATGTTGAGCCTCCCCATTCAGTGCCTTCTGCATCCATTTGGATGATTTCTGAGGAGAAGCGTGCAAAGAGTCACTTGATTGATCGCATTTGTAGTATTTTACACGAATACCTATCTCCTGAACTTTGGAGTCTCCCTTTAGATCATAAATCTTCTTTTGAGCAGCCTGACGGTGAAGAAGATATAACTTTGCACTTCTTCCATGATGCTGCTCTGCTCTACCAGGAAAGATACATTTTCCTACATCAATACTGCACCTAATGATAAAAATTATGATGTGTCCGTTGGGTTTTAAGTACATTCTTTTGACATTTGTCATGTTTCTTCAAGCAGGTTATCATCGAGGGGATTGGCATATTTAGTATGTGCCTCGGGGAAACTTTAGCTTCTTGTGGATTTCTTCTTTCATCTCTTTATGTGTTGCTTGAGAATCTAATTTGCTCAAACTTCCAAATAAGAAGTTCATCTGATGCTGTCTTACATGTCGTTTCTTCTACATGTGGTTATCCAACGGTGAGTAGAAGACATGGTTTGATATTCTCTCTTTATCTTCCAGCTTTCGTGGTTATGATGTCCTTTTTGCAGGTTGGGCACTTAGTTTTGGCAAATTTAGACTATGTCATTGATTCTTATTGATGTGTGAAATTCATGGAAAATCACAGACCTGAGGCACTTTTCCGGAATTTTGCTGCATTTTTCAGTTACATGGAATGTTGAAATGGATTGCTTTAAAAAATTAAATACCTTTCACTTGGGAGTTTCATATTCATACGGCATATAGCGTAAGAGTGAACTATAGTAGGTAAGCCAAATTGTTTGGGCGAGTGTCGATCAATTCCTGAAACACTTACGTAGCCAGCACATTTGGATTTATGGTAGTAGGATCAATGCCAAGCGAAAGCAAAGCTCTATCCCTCTAAACGAATGAAAGATTTAGGCTACCCTGGATTTTGGGCAGAAACAAACAGCAACAGCAAGGAAATGGCATATGAACACTTTCTGCCGAGCACTTAATCCAACGAGCACGCGGAAACGTGCGAAGCACGCGCATTAGACTAGTATGTATAAACAATGATGTATGCCCATGGAAAAGGTCAAGGCATTAGGATGAAAGAATCTGCACCGACACAGGAGATTTCAACGTTTGACTGGTGACCTACCGGTAGGGATTTGGATTCTACCGGTAGAAACCCAGAACAGAAGGAACAAAATTTTGGTTCATAAGAATTCTACCGGTAGAAAAAGGAATAGTACCGGTAGGTAAGAAAAATTAACAATCCTACCGGTAGGGAATAATTCCTACCGGTACAAACACAAGGTAGTGAGTACACATTTTTAAGGCCACAAAGTTCTACCGGTAGAGGAAAATATCCTACCGGTAGGAATTCGGAATTTTGGCGATTTTTTTATCAGATAACAGATTTTGATCTAGACCAAACAACAACCAATACAAGCTCAAACAAAGCATGGAAATACTCAAATAAGACATAGGAGAACCCAAATAACATATAAAGAGATGTAGAATTTCCTACCTCAAGTATCCAAACCGAAATCAAGGAGATTGTGCAAACCCTAGCTTCCGGAGTCCAAATCAAGCAACAATACACCGAACCAAGCTTTGTCCAACGCGATACAAGCTCGAATATACTAGTAGACGATGGAGTTAAGCTTGATTGTTGTGAGTTTTGAGTGATTAGGTGAGAGAGATCGAGAGAGAGCTGGGAGAGAGATGAAAAGAAAAAGTGAAAAGGGAAAAAAATTTCCCCAGGTAATTCACGGCACACACATGCATCATATTATCCCAACACCCACAACTTTCAAACCTTGCACATAAGACCCCCACATTCATAATTAAACCATTTTCGTCCTTTTCTTTTCTTTTATTTTCTTTTACTACAAATATTAAAATTAAATAGGAAATTTACGGGTCTCTACACCTTTCAAATCCCATCTTCTACAGCTACATGTGTGGTCCACCAAATTCAAATTATACTGCTCTGGTAGAGGGCAATGTATTTGGATATGTCCCTCACCACACCATATTGGGTTACAACCACTGTAATACCCGCCCCGGATATTTCGGTATTTCAATTACTTTTAATTGAACTTTGTGTTTTGGGGGTTTAAATCGTAAACAATAGAATTTGCCATGGTCCTGTGTGTGATTTGTGATTGGAGCATAAGTTAGGACGTGATTTCGCTTGCATGTGATAGATTCCCTTGTGCCCTTATATAGCAAAATATCCTGGAGATATTTATCTTTCTCTATACGTATTTTGTTTCTATGTAAAGAGAGAGAGAGAGAAACAGTTGAGAAGAGGAGAAGAGAAAGAAGAGGATGGTCTGTTCTTCACGAAATTATTCAAGGTATCTAAAAAATTTGTTAATTTCTTGTATTTTTACTAAGGGTTCATTGTATGTCTATTGTATTGTGTTAAATTTTCATAATTTTCCAAGAGGTATAGAAAAAGATAAAAATTATAAACCTAACTGTGGTCATGATCCTATTTTTTACCAGACAGCTTACAGGGCTACATCTTTTATCAATTTTTTTTATAGTTAAGCGATTTTTCTGATTATGGGTTCTTATGAGTCTGAAAGATTGATAAGTTGGTGATGTTTTGGCGTTACAATTACTAAAAAGTTTTAAGTATTATCCGACGAGTTAACGACAGCATAGTCCTTGGTCTTTCTTCCTATAGATGAATGCCCTGCAGAACTTATGGATAGGCATACGGCTCAGGTCCAGCAGCAAGATAAGGCCCTTATGTAACGGAACAAGAAAAGTAGCCAGTTGGTCTTTCTTTCCAAGTGAGACTTATTACTCGCCCCGATAGTTCTTCTCTTTCTTTCCCTACTTTCCTTCCTTGGAGAGCGTAAGAGAATAACAATAGAAATCTGTGATCACTAGACTAACTCCGTGCCAGCAGCCTATTACGTTTTTAAGCATTTTAATGAATTTTTGAACAGCGACTGTTCTGCTGGAAATTGTTCTTCGCTGCACAGAATTTTTGAGTTTGGAGGTAATTTTGACTAGGTTCCTTTATTATGAAAAATCTAGAAAAAAATCAGGGATGGACGTTGGTGTGTGGTAATAATGTGTACCAAATTTAGAATTTATTAGACGCATATTCTAAGTTTGGTGGATTTTACAAATTGGTGTGTCCTTGTTGAGTTTTGTATTTGCTGCACTGACACATTTTGAGAAAATGGTCATATCTTTTAGTTCGGGTATCGGGTTAGCGTACGGGTTGTTGATTCTGAAACTAGACTCATATGTTTTTCAGAATATGTGAAGGTTGTGGCTTAGTTTGTACCAAGTTAAATCAGTTTTTGATTTGAAATTGATAGACGTGCAAAATCTGTGATTTTGGACAGATTTTTTGGTAAATTTGGACAAGCATAACTTTGTCGTTCGGACTCCGTTTTTAACAAATTTTATATCAAAATTTATGTACCAGATGTGTACTTTCTTATGGTGGTGGTTTCATGATCTGGTTTTAACCCTATAAGAAGTTATAGGTAGAATATGACAGGCTGGTCGTAGATTTCAAACCAAATGTAAGGGTTATGTGGTGTTTGAGTGTTACGCTTGTTTAGGGACACTTCTAAACCTTTGAGATGGACATGCTAGTATGTGTTAAGCATCTTTAATCTATTGTTGGTGTTATAGATTGTTGTTAGGAGTTAGTTTTGACGTTTAAGCGTTCAATAAACTGATATGGATAACTTGTGGTTAGGTGTCAAGCTAGTCAATTGGGAGAGGTCGAAACCATAAGTTTGGCGTACCTCGGTCAATACAAAAGTGAGTGTGTTTGATATAGTTTTTCTCCATATAATATTGCTCTGGTGATGAGTGTATATCTTGTTATTCGTGATTAGTTTTCGATATGATTATTTTTAATGAGATGTTGTAGTGAGGGGTGTATATCATGCTATTGTTGTTTAGCTTTTGATATGTTGTGAATGTTTGCGTGTAAGGCACACCATGTCGTAAGCCATATCGTTCAATGGACGATGGTTGGGAGCATGGTGTGTGGGACACGAGATTTGGTTGTGATATGCGTGTTTGATGAAAATACATGCTGATGGGTGTTGATTGAACCGTCGAAAGTTAACGTGTGAGGCATACCATGTCGTATGTCATGTCGGCTAATTGTTGGTGGATGGGAGCATGGTATGTGGGACACCTTATCTTGGGTTCATGGGATATGGCAGACGTGTCACTGCATATGATGTGATTACATTCATATTGTTGTGCAATGATTATTATTGCTCAGTTGGGTGGATATGTTGGTTATAACTGTTGTATACATTCTAGTATTTTCAGTTACATTGGTGATGTGTATTCATGTTGATATTCCTTCGGGTATTGTGGTATTATGTTGAGTATTTCTATGTCTCACACACTCTGGCTTTCCTTTTTGGTCTGCCAGGTAGCAGGTTGCTTAGAGTGGGTCCACTACCGGTCGTCGTGTTGAGGTGTTTTGCTAGCGTCAGGTGGGATTTTGGTTACGTTGTTGTCGAGTGCCTTAACTGGTACAGAATTTAATTTGTAAGAAGTTGTAACTAAGGATAGTTAAAGTTTTTTTAAATTGTATAGGTTGTAATTAAGTTTGGTCGATGGTTGACGTTCTATTTGAGGTTAGCCTTGGCCGTTGTGGATGGTTGAGTTTGTTGTAGGTGGTTGATGATGAAGTTAGTTTATTCAAGTTGTAAGTAAGTCGTTGGTGGATGTGTTGAAGTATAGAATTTTTAAAGTGCTATAATGCAGATGTTTTTTGGTTGTGCGATGTCATGGTTGGTTGGTCAATACGTTGACTCATTTTTATGTTAAGGTGATAAGTCTTCTGCTCGGTGTTTATTTCTGACAGGTTGTGATGTGTGGTTTGGTCTTCTGTGTGGAATGCCACGTGGTCGTGTTGACTCGGGTCCATTTTAGGTGCCGTTTGCGGGGCGGGGCGTGACAACCACCGACTCTTTTCTTATACTTCTCTATTTTTTTTATGACATCGGAGCTTATGCTGTGTTCCCACTTGGTTATTTTGTCTCTCCTTTTGGTCATTCTTTTCATTAAGTAGCACCTGATCCCTTCCAACATAATTATAATTGGTTTATCTCCGGCATTCTTTATGTCTTTGTTGAAACCCTCACATAGGTTGTTAACAAGAATGTCACAATTATTAAAAGTGGAAAAGTGAGACCTGAACCATTGACTGGCTAGTTTTTTTGCTAGCCACTTGTATGCCTCCACATCAGTAGTCCTCATCAAATCCATTGCTTTATGAAATTCTGTGACTGTTGTAGCTCTAGCTGCTGCCCATAATTGTTTCCTTGACTCCATCTCCTTGTGTGAATCTCTGAAATTTGTATACAAGTGCCTGGTGCAGAATCTCATTTCTGCATTTGGCACCACTTCTTGTGTTCAGTTTTAGGGTAATCGTAATAGAAAGAAAACCCATTAGGGTTAATTTCATTCAACGTAAAATATATATGTACAAGCAGTATAATAATTACACTACGGTCCTAGATACTTAAACTAATTACATGATAAGACACATAATTACACTAGATACAAATAGATCCATCATCTAACACTCCCCCTCAAGTTGGTGCGAAGATATCAATCAAGCCCAACTTGAACACAATAGGATGAAAACTCTTGCTACCCAGCCCTTTTATGAATATATCAGCTAACTGATCTCCAGATCTCACAAACGGCATACATATCAAACCCTCATTCAACTTTTCTTTGATGAAGTGTCGATCAATCTCTATGTGCTTCGTTCTGTCATGCTGAACGGGATTATGAGCAATGTTAATGGCAGCTTTATTGTCGCAATAGAGTTTCATTGGAACACTGTCAGCAAACTCCAAATCAAGTAACAAAGTTTAGAGCCACAAGAGCTCGCAAACACCATGAGCCATAGCTCTATATTCAGCTTCTACGACCTAGCGACTACCGATTGCTTCTTACTTTGCCAGGTAATCAGATTACCCCCAAGGAAAGTGCAATAGCCAAAAGTAGAGCGCCTATCATCCACAGAACCAGCCCAGTCAGCATCAGTGAATGCCTCCAATCGCAAATGGCCATGATTAGAGAATAGAATTCCTTTTCCTAGAGCTGATTTCAGATACCTCAAAATACGATAAACTGCATCTAGATGTGATGTACGAGGATCATGCATAAACTGACTAACAACACCTACTGCATAAGTAATATCGGGTCGAGTGTGGGCCAAGTATATTAGTCGACCCACAAGTCGCTGATACCTTTCCTTATCAGTATGCTCCCCCACATCTCTACTAAGATGATGATTCGCCTCAATAGGAGAATCTGCAGGTCTAAAGCCCAACATACCTGTTTCTTCCAAAAAATCAAGTATATACTTGCGTTGGGAAATAAAAATACCTCTATCAGACCTCGCTACTTCCATTCCAAGAAAGTATCTCAATGATCCCAAGTCCTTAATCTCGAACTCCTGAGCTAGACGAGACTTAAGGTTATGAATCTCACTCACATCATTGCCTGTCATTATTATGTCATCAACATAAACAATAAGGACATCAATCTTACCATTACTTCGCCGGATGAACATCGTATGATCTGCATGGCTTTACTTGTAACCAAAACTTAACATAGCCTTAGAAAACCTGCCAAACCAAGCTCTAGGTGACTGTTTCAGCCCATAAAGTGCCTTCTTCAATCTACACACCTTTTCTTCACTTGCAGGAGAAGAGAAACCTGGTGGAATATCCATATAAACTTCCTCCTCTAAATCACCATGGAGGAATGCATTTTTCACATCAAACTGTTGAAGATGCCAATTCAAGTGGGCAACACACGAGAGGAAAGCTCGCACAGAATTCATCTTCGCTACCGGAGCAAACGTCTCCTCATAGTCAATACCATAAGTTTGAGTAAAACCTCTGGCAACCAGCCTTGCCTTGTATCTCTCAACTGTACCGTCAGCCTTTTGTTTAATAGTGAACACCCACTTGTAGCCCACTGATTTCTTCCCTCCTGGAAGTGACACTAGATCCCAGGTGCCATTCTTTTTCAAAGCTGTCATCTCTTCTACCATAGCTCCTTTCCACTTAGGTATCTTGAATGCATCTTGCCAATTCTGTGGAATAGATATAGAGGAAAGAGAAGAGACAAAGGCATGGTACAAAGGAGACAAACGGTCATAAGAAACAAACTGTGAGATAGGATGTTGAGTACAAGATCTAACACCTTTTCGAATAGCAATAGGAACATTGTGAGGATCCATAGGAGGAGGTTCAATAAGAGAAGAATCATTACCAGAAGAGTCAACTGAGGAATCTGGAACTGGAGTGGGTGATTGTGATTGACAAGGTGGTAACGTACATGAAGACTTTATATTTTTCCGTCTAGCATACCTCTGTAAGCCAGCTCCCTGTAGTCATCGTCGTGCAGGTAATTGTTCCTCAATGTCACCACCAATATCATGTGTTTCCCATTCAACAGATACTGGTTCCTCTCCAGTGTTTTCTTTTTCCCCCTCACTATGATCATAGAAAAATTTCTCCCCCTCACTATGATTATAAAAGGTAAACATCTCTTCCTCCTGCTAATGCTCCCCCTGAAGAAATGGTTTGGAGGGAGAATAAAAAATCTTTGTTTCCCAAAAGGTAACATCCATAGAGACAAACATCTTTCTCGAATAAGGATCGTAACACTTATAGCCTTTTTTGGTAGGAGAGTACCCAACAAAAATAGACTTTTGGGCTTTATGTCCTAGCTTGCCCCCAGAAGGTTTTGGGGCATGAACAAAACACACACAACCAAACACCCTAGGTGGAAGAGTCGTAACTCGACAACTGCTTGGCAGGCACTTAATGGGTGTTTTAAAATTAAGGACACTGGATGGCATACGGTTGATAAGATATGTGGCAGTTAAAATAGCTTCTCCCCATAAGTATTTGGGAACATTCATAGTGAACAAAAGGGATCGAGCCACCTCAGCAAGATGACGATTTTTACGCTCAGCGACTCCATTTTGTTATGGAGTGTCAACGCAAGTCGTTTGAAAAATAATACCATTATCATCTAGATATGTCCGAAAAATCTTATCAATATACTCAGTCCCATTATCACTCCGAAGAATTTTTATATTTGTATCAAACTGAGTGCACACCATCTTATGAAAAGATTTGAAACAGAAAAATACTTCATTTTTTGAATGGAGTAAGTACACCCATGTGGCACGAGAATAATAATCAATAAAAGTAACAAACCATCGATAGCCCTTTAAAGAAGTAACAAGAGAAGGACCCCAAACATCAGAGTGGATAACTATAAATGGAGAATCACTTCGTTTATTAATAGGTGCATAAAAAGAGCGTTTATGTTTTCCAAACTCACAGGCTTCACAAAAAAACTGATCCCTAGGACAATGTTTAACTAAAATAGGAAAGAGTTTCTCTAATATCCCAAACGAGGGATGACCCAATCTACGGTGCCACCGATGTAACAAAGAAAGAGTGAAACTCATATCTGCCCGTAGAGCTTGTCCACATGATAAAGATGGCTGAGATGGATGAGGTCCATGCTCCAGATAATAGATACCACCATGTGCTTTACCACTGCCAATCACCTTCCCCGTTTCCAGTTCCTGAAAGATACAGTGAGTACGAAAAAATGTCACGGAACAGTTTGCAGAATGGGTAAAACTACTAACTGAAAGAAGGTTAGTGGCAAAGTTTGGAATATGGAGGACTGAAGAGAGAGAGATAGAGGGAGAATAGCGAACAGAACCTTTCCCTGAAATAGCAAAGAACGATCCATCGGCAATTCGAACCTTATCCTTACCAGAACAAGTAGAATAGGAATCAAAAACAGAGGAACAACCTGTCATATGATCTGAAGCACCAGAATCGATAATCCAAGGAATACCGGAGGAGGCAGTAAATGCACTAGCTGGAATACCTGAATGAGCAAAATAGGATGCAGTAGAAGCTGCTGTGGAAGTAGGAGCTATAGTAGAGGAAGAATCAGCCCGAGCCATAAGACGCCTGAGAGTTTGCATCTCCCCCTGAGAGAAACCGCCAACAAATTCAGAAGGTGACTGAACTCCTGTACTGAACCCAGAATCAGACAAGGTAGTAAACTCTGAAACATGTGCCTGAGCCTGAGAACGCCCGGGACCACGACCTCGACCTCCACGTCCACTGCCTCGCCCACGAGAAGGACGACCACGTAACTTCCAACAGAAATCCTTGGTGTGTCCAGTATTGTGGCAATAATCACATTGGAGTGACATACGGTTTATGGTCCCATTAGTAGTACCATACTGAGACTTTCCACTGCCAGACCCAAACTGTCCCTGCGGAATAGCAACTAATGCAGAACGATCAGAAGTGGGAGCTTGTAACATAGCACCCCTTCCGCTCTCTTCCTATTGAACAATGGCATAGGCCTCTCCTAAAGATGGAAATGGAACACGACCCAACACCTACACTCTAATTGGATCATACTCCACATCAAGACCAGCAAGAAAGTCATACACACGTTCTTTCTCTATTCTTTTTAACCAAGCACCAGCATCAACGAAACAGAATGCCTGAAACCCCTGATAATAATCAAATTCTTGCCAAGCCCCACTGAGATCAGCAAAGTAAACAGCAACAGATCGATTGTGTTGATCCATAGTACGAAGTCGCTTTCGCAACTCAAAACACTGAGCATCATTGCCCTGCTGAGAATAAGTCTGTTTGGCAATAGTCCAAATCTGATATGGAGTGTTAAGAAGCAAGAAAGGACTACGAATATCAGCCTTCATAGAATTAAACAATCAGGTCATGGCAAAGATCGACGAGACTTAAACATCTTGAGTTCAACATCAGTAGTAGGCTCAGTAACAAGGTCTTCAATGAACTCAGACATCCCTTTAGCTTCAATAGCTAATGTAAAAGTACGAGACCAAAGTAAATAATTTGTGCCATCCAGTTTGATGGGACAAATATCCAGTGAAGAGTTATCCAGAGTCCCTACACGACTCAACTCATCCTTGCCACTAGCGGAAGCCTGTTTTTTCTCTTCTGACATCTTCGAATCAGACTGAAACAATGTTGAAACTTCGTGAGAGAAGAAAAAATAGATCCGATCGGCGAGAAAAAAAAACGGCGACAGTAGCAGATCTGATCGAAGCACTATTCACACGAGCACTATTCACGCGAGTATTGTTCACGAACACTGTTCACGCGAGTACTGTTCACGCGAAGTACTGTTCACGCAGCAACAAGAACGTCGTAGGTCGCCCAGGTTCTATCGCTCTGATACCATGTTCAGTTTTAGGGTAATCGTAATAGAGAGAAAACCCATTAGGGTTAATTTCATTCAACGTAAAATATATATGTACAAGCTGTATAATAATTACACTACGGTCCTAGATACTTAAACTAATTACATGATAAGACACATAATTACACTAGATACAAATAGATCCATCATCTAACATCTTGTAATGCTGGAACCAGACCCTACAAAGTGAAGCACAAGAAGATGAAATTAAATATACTCTTGCAGCATTAAATAAACAAAATGAAATGAAAACAAACAAGTGAAGCTTTACCTTTTGTTTGTCTGTCATGAATGTCCATGCACTTGTGTTCTGAATTTCTAAGTCTTCAACCACCAACTCCAAAAATCAGGTCCATGTGTCCTTGGTTTCACTCTCAGCAACAACATATGCAAATGGGAATGACTGATTATTAGCATCTATCCCTACATCAACTAACAACTGACCCCCATGTGCTCCTTTCAAGTGGCATGCATCCATACATACCAACCTTCTGTAACCAGCTAGCATTTCTTGCTTTAATGCCCCCCAAACATACATAAATTCTCTCAAATATTGGCTGACCATCTGGAGTTGGAGAAGGTATAGTTTTCATGATGATTGTGGTGTTAGGGTTTATTCTCCTTATCTCTTCACATTAATCCCTCAACCTGGCAAATTGTTTCAAATTTGTTCCCTCAATGAGGTCAAGTGCTTTCCTCTTAGCCCTATATGCCTGAGCGTGGGAAATGTCAACCATAAGATCCTCCCTCACTCTTTGTTGCAAGTGATCCAAAGGCATGTCAGGATTGGATCTTATGCTGTCCACATACTTCTCAGCAAGGTACTTTGAGGTTACATGCCTTACTTTGAATGATCTGAGACAATCATGTTCACTTTTGTGGGTTTTGACTTGAAATGATTCACCTTTTTGAGAAAGTGAAGCCATAATACTCCAACCACATCCCTCTGTAGCACATTTAGCTTTTACTCTTGTGGTCTCATTCTTTACAAACTTAATGTCTTTTCCTTCTTTTATTGAATACTCTCTCACTGCTTCCCTAAACTCTTTTGCTGAGGGAAACTTCATCCCTTCAGTAAACTGGACCTTTCCCAAATCAGTTTCTCTTCTATACTCATGAAACTTGTCTTTCTTCCTATCATCATCAGAGTTTGAACAAGCACTATGGAGATCATCTGATGAATCATCTCCGTAATCTTTGCCATCATCATCATCTATGTCATCATTCAAGTTTGGTTTTTTCCCTTTACTGTTGTCAAACCCTGCCCATTCAGCCTTTTCATCAACATTAGCCTCATATAACCCATCATCATCAGACTGCTCATAGTCACTATCTACCTCAAATGACACATCAGACTCACTAGTTCTATTACCTAAATCTTGAACATCTACCCCATCATAGGTTGTACCATCACAAAAACCATCTTAAAAAAAAGCATTATCAACAAGAAAATCTTCATAGTTGATTTCATGACATGGCCCTCCCTTATCAGTTGGACCCCCTTATCACTTCTAGAATCCTTATCAGTTTGACTTGGACCCCCCTTATCATTTCTAGACCCTTTATCAGTTTCAGTTGGACAGTCCTTTTCAGTTCTAGACCCCTTATCAGTTTGAGTTTGAGTTGGACAACCCTCATCAGTTCTACACCCATTCTGAGTTTGAGTTGGATTCCCTTTATCAGTTGGAGTTGGACCACCCTCATCAGTTTGACTTTCCATCATTCCAATGGGAATAATTGGTTCTACATACATGTCCACTATCCTACTTGGGGAAGTAGCTTAATCATCTCTATTACATCACTGTCAGTCAATAACATTCTCAACCCATTGTTAATGTTTTTCCTAGTCATCACATAGTAATAATTTATCATACTCGTGTACCCCATTGCCCCGACAATATCACCAACAGTAATTAAAGACATTACACCTGGGTCACATTTTTCACAGGAATCAACACAACCACCTTCATACCTGATTGTGGGCCTATTAAAGAACTTTCCCCCATGATGAATCTGTATAGTGAAATGGCCTCCTACACATGATTAAACAATGTTTATGGGACCACAATCAGAAAAGAGCACTACAACAGACAAAAAAAAAACCCAGCGTTTTTCAAAAAACAAAAGGCAACCGACACATGCAAACAACCTACTCCAGAACCCAATAAAGCATATCTGTTCAGAAAAATATTTTTCTTTACTGAAAAAGACAACGTGTATCAATTTCTTCCCAAATATTATGCTGTTTATTCTACACATAACCGAATGAATAACTCACTTAGGGTTTTTTCTCTGTTCCTTGGCATGCTTCAAGATCGTCTGGGAAATCGACCATGATTCCCCCGTCGTAGTCTCTCTCTTACTCGACCTCAAATCCCCCCTCGTCCCTTCGTCATCTCAGCTTTTTGGGTTAGGAGGAGAAATTTGGTCGTCTGAAGGTAGAGTGAGAAAGAGTGGAAATCGATTAGGGCTAGGGGAGGGGGGAATGGGCAAATATGCCCCTGGGGGGAAGCTCACGTGATGGGCACATGACCCTTTTCCGTCCAATTTAATGACGGGAGGCAACAGAAGGATGACATTCAAATAATTTTGGAAATCGAAGGTTTATTTGGGTGAAATTGAAACTGGAAGGACTAAGTTGAACTTTTCAAATAAGTTGAAGGGATATAAAGGCAAATCACTCTAAATTATTTCTAAAGTTAACAATATTGGTGCAAAAAATGACTCAGAGTGTCCACAATGCTATAATCAAAAATGGATAACCAAAAGTTGCCATGTCAGCTTTTGGTTATCAATTTAAGAGATTGTTAAGTTTAACAATATTGAGGTCCACAATGGTTACTTCTGGTCTACCAAATTAAGGAGCCAAATGCAATTTCACTTTCGCTTTTTCCCTCTCTGCTCTCGCCTTTGGTTTTCCTCCAATTTGAAACTCTCACTATGAAGCCATGGATAAAATTCGAAGCTTTTCACTTCATATACTTAACTATTTCCTTTATTAACGGAAAACCAATCGCTATATAATTATAGTTACTGAAGCCATGGATAGAATGAATGTGTTTATGTTGTTTGTTGCTAGACACTGAATGGCTCCGCCTCTCTTTACCGCCAAGTTTGGATGATGCATTTTCATACCATTCCAACTACAGCTATCACCATCCTTACTACCACATGTAGATTCAGATCGTCCTTTCCGAAGAATATTAATTCTAGTACCAAAACAAGGATCGTTTTCATGTGGCCAAGCATTTGGAAGGACACAGCTGAGTCGGGGATGACTAATTCATGCATTTTTTTGGTTTACGCATTTTATCAAACATATGGTGTTCTTTCTAGTGTTCTCTGTCAAATGGACACTAATTTTTTTTCCCGTATTCCTGGAACCTATCTTACCAAAGTATCACAAATCCACCACTCTCTTAATCTTCCAAGAAAAATCAGATGAGTTCTTGAATTTGGGAAAAAGTGCAACATTCTTCATGTACTCAACCACATGGAGAGGAACGCAAAAAGAATAAAACAGAAATGGAAAAAAAGAGTGAATTACCTTAATCTGGTGACGATGGGTTGAACTGTTGTTGATTGAGAGGTATGAGTTTCATGGTTGGAGGAAAAGAAACAGAGGAAGTAGAAGCTGATTGTGTTAACGTCTGATTGAAGAGAAGAAGATTGAAAAGGTGCATGAGATACAATAAATTGATGTGGCGTGGGATCCACACATTTTGGTTATTGAAAAAATATTTCTAATTTTGATTATTCAAACCTCAAAATTTGATTATTTTTAAGCTAGTTATTAAATTTGATTATAGCATTGTAAGCCTTATTTTGCACAACATTGTTAACTTTAAAAATTTTATACTTTTAATTATAGCATTGTGGACACTCTCACAATGGTATAATTAAACTTAGCAATCTCTTTAGAAATAATTAAATTTTGAGTTTTGGATAACCAAAACTAGAAATGACCAAATTTAGTGGATCCCACATATTTTCAATCAAATACACCCATCATTATACACAAATATTATCTCTACTCCAGTTTTTTCCCCCAAAATTGTTCTTTTTTTGAAAAACTGTTTTATCTTTAAAACTATTCTTTCAAAATATTTTCTTATATAATAATTTTATTTTCAGCAACTATAGTTACAAAAAAACTTCATAAACTATTTTCTATTTCTAATAAATAGTTTTTATTAGTTTCTAATTTTTTTTAAGAAAAACTATTTCTTATGTTCACAGTTTTTAGTTTTTGTAGTTTGAAAATGTGATGTGGCAAACTTTGGCTATTTAATTTTGATTATGTCATTGTGGACCTCTTTATTGCTAACATTAGCAATCTCTTAAATAGATAATCAAAAATTGATTTTACAACTTTTGGTTATCCATTTGTAATTATGTCGTTATGGATGGCCTAATGAGAGATTTGTTAAATAGTTGAAATGAATGGATAAAAGTGAGTGGGTAAGAAACAATGTGAGAGTTTACTTGTTGCCCCCTTGAAACGAGAATACAAAAAAGTTTGAAAAGATTTGAGGGGCACGTTCGTAATAACGTCCAGCCGAACAAGCTTATCTCATTAAAAGTGAGGTGGATTTCTCTATACGCCAGATAAACAGGCAGATGCAAAGGGGGAACCTAACACCGGTTAGCTTATCCCTCCAAGACTCTTATCTTCTTCCCTTCTCCACTTGCCAAACGAGCAGTACACATAGAGATTCGTGATTTTCACTCATTTTTATTTGTATTTCGTCTTCATTTATCTGAAAATTATCGTATCACTCTTTTTATTGAGTTTTTATATTATAAATAGGAAAATGCTACAATAAACACCCTATTTTGGTGTGTACATGCATTAGAATCATGTAAAAAGTAGAGCTACTTGTCAAATTTGGTGGACTGTGAAACCGGTCTGAATCGATCCAATCCGTACGTTTTGGATTGGAACTGTGGATTAATGATCCGGACATGAATTCAAAATTTAAAAAACCGTGACTCGCTATCCGGACACAGATTTTATTTTGAAATCGTGGATTAACTGAACCGGACCGTGAGATATTTATTATATAGGAGTATAAGTTATTATATATATATATATATATATATATATATATATATATATATATATATATATGTTTGGGTGTGCATGCGCATATATAAATAATTTTACCATTATAATATATATTTTTATCTGTTTTAGTATTTTACCTTAATGTGATATATTGGATATATTCATATAAAACGTAGGGGTAAATTGTTATTCTCACCCAGTTACATGTATACTACTATACTGTTGTGTGCTCCTAAATCGTTAAGGCTAAAATTTAAGAGCCCTGCTAATGGTACAGATGAAAAATCTGTACCAGCCATAGCAAATCTATTTTGGATCTCAAAAAATAATCAAAACTGCTCATTTTGTTTAGAATATATATTTCAATGTCTCTGCAAAAATTTAGCTAAATTCGACACCAACAAAGGTGTTTACAAAACATCCTAATTTGCTTCTGTATTCTGGAACATGTTGGATGTTTTGTAAATCTCCTTAACGATGTCGGATTTAGCTAAATTTTTGCAGATGACTTTAAAATATATATTCTAAACAAAATGTGCGATTTCGATCATTTTTTCGAGACCCAAACGAGCCCAAAATGGATCTGTTCCGACTGGTACAGATTTTTCATCTATACCAATATCCTTTTCGAAAATTTAAACCATAATTCCTTACCTGCATCTCTTAGTATTACACTTTAACCTTGAATCGTTCGTTTTGTAGAGCTCATCTAGTAGAACAACTATGCAAAAAAATCAGCTTAATTGGATATCATTAAAAATCAACTTAGTTGACTTAAAAATGGTTATTTCTCAAAATATGGATAGAAGTAAAAAAAAAATTACTTTTCCAATTTTTCTAATTGAGACGAATCAATAACTCATAAAAATTTTGCACAAAACTAACAAATTCAAAAAAATTCAAATAAACGACAAAAATCTGAGATTTGAGTTAAGTTGATAATATAAGAACGCATCTTAATAATGAGATTATTAGATTTACGTCAACGTCCATCGATTTAATACGTGTAAATAAATCCTAAACTCTCCGCGGGCCGTCACCCACCACACCTATTAAGGGGTAACACGTTGTATGTTTTGACTAGCCCAACAGTTTGCTTCACGCGTCAGAAATAGATGCCTTGTTTGAATCAAAATTTGGAAAAAAAAAATTAACTCAAAAAATACTCATTACTCTTGTTTTCAATCATTACTCTTCACTCATTACTCCTATCTTCAATTATCATTCTCATTTTTCTATCTATCTCTCCATTTATTACTTCTACTTTCAATCATTACTTCTACTTCCAATCATTATTCTCATAAAAACTTTTTCAAAAACTCATCAAAACATAGCAGTGTTGGACATCTCCCCCACATGGAATGGCTTTGTCATGTATAGTAATTGTTCTTTTCAAACAAGAATGCTTGGGACACTCCTCTCCACCACTTCGCCCAACCACTCCCTCTCACATACGTATAGTTAGATGTAGGCCCCATACGTATGTGAGAGGGGGTGATTGAGATGTAGGCCCCATACGTATTTGAGAGAGATTGGTAAAAAACATCACACGCTCTTGCTTTCGATTTTCGCAATCGCAGATTTAGGCATAATGAGATGTAATTCAAAAACATTTCATGCTAGTCTCATTCATGCTCCCACTCATGCATGAGCATAAGTAGGTGACTTAGTGTTAAGAAAATTGAGTCCCACATTGCTTGAGAGTAGAATGGGTGATCACTTAATAACATTTGGGACTTCTTTATTCATTGCCAATTGGTTTTGAGATGGACATAAAGTTCTACACTTGGGCCATGTTGAAGTCGCTTTACATATGAATTAGGGGTTGTGATACATACGTGTGCTAAATCGAATTTTGGCAAAATTCGATCAAATGATAAACTAGAAGTTATTGTGCATATTTTGACAAAATTTGACTTGAACACGCAATGCGTGCTAACGTATTTTAACAGATAAACAATAACCATCACACCAACGTGACTCACGCACTTGGAGACGAGCGGGGTAAAAGTATGTCCAATGTGCTGTTGGTTTTACCTCTCAAAGCACAAGCAGTCCGTGGCAAACTTGCTTACTTTTCGTGACGGTGCGAGCCGGAGGAGTTTATAGGCCTCCCCATAAATTATGGGTTAGGATCTCACGTCTTCATGCGCTAAATTACTGATCTAAACAAAAAGTAAAAGTTGATTGATTGGGCACTAGTACTAGTCTAGTTCTAAGCTAATCAATCGTTTAATTTAATTTGACATTTCATTTCTCTTGAGATGAGTGTGATTCGATTAATCAAGTATTCATTAAAATTTGAGTAATTGCATTTAGGGACCTTCTGTGCCCATGAAACGGCAACCAATCCGAGCCATAATACATTCATTAAAATTTGAGGAATTGCATTTAGGGACCTTCTGTGCCCATGAAACGGCAATCAACCCGAGCCATAATACTTGATTCAAATCGTTAACTTTTTAGAACTCTGACACATTATAGGGTTAATGAAAAAACAAGTCAAACAGAGTTTGGTAGCTCAATGATTTGCAAAACACATTTTATGCAGAGTTGTTTATTGATGTCAGAAAAATCAAGCTAAAAAATGTGTTTCATTCATTTGGTTACGACTGGCCAATTTGAGATTTTACGGCATCATTCTACGCATCGATATCTATGAAATAAACGGTTTATATCCTGTTTTGAGAGACTTGGGATGGTCTTCGCTCCGTGGGCACAACAATCCTTAGGTCATAGGTAATTCGACTTGTTCAAAGATTATTTCAACGTTGGACTCGCAAAGTGAAAGTGAACGACTCGGATAAAGATAACGGCAAGTAATTTACTCGTATCTGAGCAATTAGTTTCAAAAACTTCCGAGGGCGTTGAAAATCGACCACGCTGAAAATCACGTTGATCGGACACCCGTTTGACATGTTTTCAAAATGCATTAAGCTTAAGATCATTGTGTCAAATGAGTTGCAATCCAGTATTACAGTCTAGATAATTGTGTTTCAATCCAATGTTCAAAGAAACTTACAACACTGGATTGCAACTTATTTGACACAATCATCTAAAACTTAATACATTTCGAAATCATATCAAATTGTATCCGATCAACGTGATTTCAACATGGTCGATGTTCGAGGAGCTCTAAGTATTAACGATTCCGATTATAGTTATAGGCTCAGGAAGGACTCACAAATGGCTCAAACTGGACCAAACTGGAGCTCAGTCCCCTTTCTCCTTACTATATATAAGAGGTTTCTCACCTGCCTTAACTACCCACAAGAGGAAAGAAGAAACCAAACCCCATGGAAGATCAAAGACATGATTACTCAAGAAACAACAACAATGACAGAAACAAGGAGGCATTATATCCAACACCAGAAGGCCTAGAACTAAAGAGCTTCAAATCATTTCTCACGTGGGTCTGTCTAGACCAGTCCAACAAGTGGAGAGCCGGGCTCTCGGCCTCGATCTTCTTCGTTCTGGCAATCGGGGTTCCGATTGTTTCCCACTTCGTGTTCTCGTGCTCGGGTTGCGATGCAAAACACAGGAGGCCTTACGACGGAATTGTTCAGTTGTCTCTGTCTTTCGTTGCCTCGCTTTCGTTTTATAGTCTGTCGTCCTTTGCTCATACCTATGGGCTTCGGAGGTTCTTGTTTCTTGACAAGTTGGGGGATGCTAGTGAGAAGGTCAGACAAGGGTATACTCAACAGCTCCGTGTAAGTTTCTCCCTCATTTTTACAACTCATGTCCGGGCTAGCATACCACACCTTGACCACCTATTTAGAGTGTCAATTTCACCGTTCACAAATCATCAATGTAAGTTTACTAAAACTGATTTTGAAACTTACAACCAAACATAGATTGGACACTTGAATTTTTGTGTTCAAATTTTGGTACTGTAACCATTAATTGTGTGTGTTGAAATAAATTTGTGTGTCAGCGTGACAGTAACAAAACTCATGTTACGGATGTGTGTGTGTGTGTGTGTGTGTATATATATATATATGGTAGCAAATTCACTGTTGTTAATGGGATTGATTTTTCCTAAATTTTTTTCGAGTTTCATGATTATGTTTCAATAATCGATGGAAACAAGAAAAGAAAAAAACAATTGAAATCAATCTCATTACGGAATTCGTACTAATCTGCTACATTTCTTCGGGAAATTAGTCCCTTAAAAATCAACATTTATCCATGTTTCCAATGGCGGATCCAGAAATTTTCTACAGATGGATAACCTCTAGGACCGACGTTATATGTTTCCCTTTAGATGCATAATAAGAAAAAACAAAGGATTGGAGTTCATACATTTAATTTGTTACTTTATTTTTGATATTGAGCATTGGGCTTTGTCACATGATGTTGTTTTATTTCCCATCACTTGTCACATGATATTGTTTGTGATATGTAAAGCATCTTATTTTAAAGGCTATCTGTATTTTGCAACCACCAAAAATATAGTTGTCTTAAATTAATGCAAGAACAGCTGGCTTCAGAGGAATGTAGAAATACTAAAATGGAACACCAAACAGTTAGGTTCCAGTAACATGGACTAAATGTGAACAAAGTTATTACTAGTACCTAGAAAAATATGTTGGAATTTTTCTAAATTACTAAATTACTATTTTGATTTATTCTTGTCCTTTGTAATCTTTTCTCAAATTTATTCTATATTGCCCTTCTTGTCTCTGAGTTACCGCTTGATGAGTGGTTTATAAGCTATAATATGCTTTGAAGTTTTGAACAACAAATTTGGTTTTTAACACGAAAGGGTAAGAGAGTAACTCTATTTACTACCTCCACTGGGCAATTGCTAACTACGGAATGGTATGAGCCTATGAGGACCCTCTTAAATACACACATACTTAACCAACAACTTAAAACAATAAAGTTTAATTTTTGTTTACAGAACTTTCCCAAACTAAATAAAATGTTCTCTTGTGGTTGCAGTTGTCATTGAAGCTCCTCTCTGCTTTCGTCCTCCCCTGTTTCCTCGCCGATAGCGTCTACAAAATCTGGTGGTTCATCTCCGGAGGAACAAACACGCCCTACTTCGCCAACCTCTACGCGAGCGACGTCGTATCATGCACGTTACAGCTCTTTTCGTGGCTATACCGAACATCAATCTTCATCCTCGTGTGCGTCCTCTTCCGACTTATTTGCTATCTCCAGATTCTCAGACTCGAAGACTTCGCTCAGGTCTTCGAGAAAGAATCCGACGTGGGGTCAATCTTGATCGAGCACCTCGCCATCAGAAGAAATCTAAGGATCATAAGCCATCGGTTTCGGGTTTTCGTTTTGTTGGCTCTGGTTTTGGTTACCATAAGTCAGCTTGCGTTCCTGGTTGTTACGACCAAGTCTGATGATGTTGTTAATATCTACACTGCTGGAGAACTCGCGGTAAGCCCTCGTTTTCTCTCCATCTAATGACTTGACATTATCAATTGTAGTGTAAGTAACAAAAAGGAATAGGAATCAGTTATTTCCTGAGAAATGCGCAAGGATGTTGATTTTAGCGGCTCCACTTTTATACGCAGGCTACTACTTTTAACGTGGAGGTACTAGTAACATCATGTACAAAGTGAAACGTCTACATACAAAAGTAGAGCGTGAAAATCAATTTCCAATGCACATACTTATGATAAAATAACCAATGACATGATATGAGAGTAGGGGCGGACCCACTATAAGGCACGTGGGGTCACGTGCCCCCACGCCCTTTTAAAAAAAAAAAATTTTGCGATTTTATATATATGTATTATTTATGTTGAATGCATGTAAGAGCATCTCCAATCCAATACTCTATTTGAGAGTATCAAAATATTTTATTTTATTCATAAAGTGATTTTAGAGGAAATTACTATTCATATTTACTCCAACCACAAATCCTCTATTTATTCATAAAGTGATTTTAGAGGAGATCCTCCATATTTTCTCTCATTCTCTAAATATGGAGGATCAAAATCTCATCCTCTCAAATAGAGGAGGCTTGAGAGGATGGGTTGGAGGAATTCCATACTCTCAAATGAAGGAATAGAGCATGGGTTGGAGATGCTCTAAGTGGTGCGTTCGAGCCTACCCCCATGCTCTCCTGCAAGTTTTTTTTGCCTTTTTCCCAAAAGGTTACTGAAAATGTGTGTTTTTTTTTTTCCAAAGGCAGTAGAAAGTAGTAGTGCGTACCTTGTTTTTTATATTATTCGTGGATTCGAGTCTACCCCCACATTGCATTTGTATACTTTTTGTCTCCAAAACTGTAATAGTTGAGTTAGTAATAGAAAAATAGATGATGAACATGTGATAATGTTGTTTTAATGCATTTAGTTAAGGTGCGCAAGTTTGCCCAAGTAGCTAATTATTAAAATACATATATACTTTAAAATTGTTAATTTATCATGAATGCTAAAATTATTTTGGAGTAAATGTGCTTAAATGTAACTCGTATATTATGGTTTAAAAAAATCGGTGCCCCCGCTATGTCAAATTTCTGGGTCCGCCACTGAATGAGAGACCAACCAAAATACATAGATAATGTCATGTAACACATCATACTCGAGACCAAAAATTTTAGACCCTAACAGTCCTGTTTTTGGCATTTTTTATGCTCTGTTTGTCTACTTTGGTGTTAAAATGACACTAGGGTTTTTTTTTTTTTTTTCCTGGTGCAGTTGTGCTCCATAACCTTGGTGACGGGGCTCTTCATATGCCTGCGCAGCGCGACGAAGATCACACACAAAGCACAGGCCGTGACGTGCCTTGCTGCCAAGTGGCATGTCTGCGCGACAATCGAGTCCTTCAATGAGTCGGACGGTGATTCTCCGAGTGCCAATGTGGTTTCTTCACCCCGAATGTACCCAGTCAATGGCAATTCAGCATCTGATAATGAAGAAGCAGATGGAGATGATGTCCTTGATAACACCAAAATGGTGCCAATATTTGCGCACACAATCTCCTACCAAAAGAGGCAAGCCCTTGGTAAGTGTTTGTATCATTTAGGAATTTTATCAAAATGCAAGCGATCATTCTTTTTTCTTTTTTTTGTCTAAATTGCATTAAACCAACTTCAATGTTAACTTAGGAGGATAAAAATCAATGTTTCTAGTTTTGTGCAAAATATTGAGGCAATTTTGCAATATTAATTTCCATAACCACCAATTGTGTTTCTTTCAATTTTTTTGCAGTGACATACTTCGCAAACAACAGGGCAGGGATAACAGTGTTTGGATTTATGCTGGATAGGACATGGCTCCATACCGTATTTGCAATTCAGTTGACTCTAACTCTTTGGTTGCTTAATAAGACCGTTGGTATGTAATGATCAGCTTTACACACACAGTTTATTGTTTGTCTATCCAAAATCTTTTACTCCTTTCAGTTGTAGAGTTATTTGTCTATGGGAGATATATGGAAATGGAGAAAGTGATAAAGATGCTTGGTTCTATGAATCCCATAGTTGAACTTGTTGGGGATGGTGGGTCACACATACACAACATAAACACCAAAGATTAACGTGGTTTGGACGAGATACCCGCTTCAGAGAGAAATACACTATATCAGCTTGAAGTACGAATACATTATGAGAGATTTTATTACAAACTTATTACTCTAAATTTGTAACCTTTCATTCATATTCATGGACTTTTATGTACTTATATGTTAGATGTTACTACTTATTTGGCGTATTAACCTCTTTGGCCTATATATAGATATACTAGAAATTGCCCGTGCCTGAAGGCACAACTCAAACATGGAATTGATACGATGAAGGATCTGTGTCCATTAAGGCCTCCAAAGGTCCTACCCGATTTGTGTCCATTAAGGCCTTCAAAAGTTTCTACCCGAAACAACGCATAAACTTCAACAATTAATTCGAAACCCAACCTAAATTAACTGTGGTGCCATAATATTGACCACCCCTCCAACAATTCTAACTCCTCTAAAAATATTCTATTTCTTGTTAATAAACTTCAAAGAGGGCTTTTCTAACAAATTTCAGTAAATGAAATTTAGAAGGAAAAAACTAACAGTTTACAAAATAAGCGTAACAGTCAAAACAACAAAAAAAGGTATAATCAAATGAAATTTCTAATCAAGTCCAATTTTTTTTAGCCTCCAACCTCGCCAGCCGGATCAATGCAGTCGCCCAACGCCACCAGCATCTGAGCCCTAATCCCCTCCAACTCCTTCTTACTCGTCATAAACCTCCAAATCCCTTCCCCGCCCATCCTCCTATAGTAAAACCTCAGCTTCATCAACCTCCCTTCAAGTGCATCCCTTAGTAAAAGGTTTTATCTAATCTACTGAACAAAAGAAACGTGAGTGCACGAATATAAGGTCCAACTCCAACAATGAATGGAAAGCCCTAGCAATAACACGACAATTGAGACTTCTGATGCTAAGATGATTGTGATCAGGTTATTTATACCTATATACAAAGAGCAAAAGACTGTTTGGTATGATCTCGTTTATACACGTTCACAACAAACATGCTCAATCGTGTAAATGAAGAAAGGAAAAATGTATACCTTCGGTTATAGCAAGAACCCCCAAAACTGATGACATAGCTGCAAGAAAAATAAAAAAACATCAGTCTTAGAAGAATCTAGGGCCGTGCGTGGAAGTAGTAGGAAGCTCAGCTTATGAAAGAGATACGTAAAGTGTCCAAAAATTAGGAGGCAACAACATATAGCTCCTGCTTTATAATCTCACAATGAAGTTCAAAACTAAAGAACACAACACCTTTTGAGCGAGCAATACTCTGACTTCCTTCTGCTGACCCAAAATTATTTTTGTCTTCAAACCAGCACCAACTCTCTGTACAATAACACTGACTTTACCCAAGCAGATTAAACTTCTAAGCAAGTATCAATTCTGCATTACTTTTCATTTGCCCAACCCGTCCGATTAAACAGCAAATAGGGTTCAATACTTTTATCCCTAAGGCAGAAATTACATAGTGTTGGTGTGCATACAATACTGTTGTCGATGACGGCCTCATTGACGATTGTCGTGAAATCAGTCTCATTGAAACTATCTCGAATCAGGTCCCCTTCTTGAGTTTGTGAAGGGGGGGAGAAGCTAACCACACTAAGCACATTGGATATAAGTTGGAAAGGAACCCAATCACATTATTTTGCTTAGGGTTTTAAACTAAATAAAAGTAATGACAGAAAACTATGACAGAGAATAAATCAATAAACTCATCCTTTTGGATTTAACACCGTCGTGCCGTCGATCGAAAATCATTAAAAGGTTGAGAAATCGAATAGCAGATGATGGTGGTTTGCGGTGGTGTACAATGGTACTGGTGGCGATGGTTGTGGTAACTTTCGAAAGGTGCTGATTGGAGTTTAGTAGTGATGGCGAGCAAGGAGCGGCATTTGAACTTTGAATGATCTGGTTTGAACCAGAGAGAGATGTGGTGATGAGTATTTGGAAAGGGAAAATCAATTGGAAAAGGTAACAGGGAGAAATGTTTCATTTAGGTAATATTCCTAAATGATGAACGATGAATAGAGGATTTATTGGGACTTGGGAGGAAAACTTGTATTTTCATTTAGGTAATATTCCTGATCGAAAAAGTATTTTATAAATCTTCATGCAATTTTTGGAAAATTTTCTATTTCCAAGTTGGCATGCTAATCGAAAATGCATACTGTAAATTAATTAGCACGTGGTTTGGCTTCACAATTCGGGTTGGCTATTTTTTTTTTCCCTTACTCAATGTATTTTTGCGTTTGTCAGTTTTGTGTTAATTTTTGTGAATTATTATTATTTAGTCTCGAATGAAGGAATCGGAAGAGTAAAATTATGATCCACATTTAGATTTTTTTGAAAAAAGACAGAAAATTTTGAGTTTAGATCATAATTTTTTACTTTTTTGATTTCTCTCATCGAGACTCACCAATAGTCTACAAATTTGACGCAAAACTAATAGATACAAAAAATATATATATATATGATGGATGGCATAATTGATATTATAGAAGGTACATATTTTTTCAACGGCTACGATCTACAGGTAGAAAGGCTAACGACATATTTCGAAAGGATGGTACAAATGCAAAAACATACTTCTAATTACCCGAAATCATAGTTCGGGTAATTGATATAATAGAAGGTGGAAAAAATTTCGGTGATCAAAAAGAATTTGGAAATATTACCTTTAGAGCCTATAATTAAAAGAATGAATGGAAGGTGGGAATTAAAATACAATCAGCCGTAAAAATGCAATAAGGAATTAATAGTAGGTTTCCAAATATAATTTTAGCCCTACTATCCATTAATCCCAGCCGTTGGAAAACTGTGTACCGATCCTAGGGTCAAAAATATAGGAAGGAATTTAGGGGATTCAAAAACTTCCCTGTCATATTATATAGACTAGAGAATGCCCGTGCCTAAAGGCACGGCGTTGCACGTTTGGAAGACAACTAAAGGTACAGGTCAAACAATGAGCAAAGGGAGGACATGTTGAAAAAATTGGGTAGGAACAAAGTAAAGTATGGTATATGCGCATGTCAAATTGAGGTGCAAAAAATATTCAAGCAAGTCAAAAATTTAAGTGTACCACAGTTCAAGCACGGGCATTGATTCGGAGTCGTGCCTGAATGCACGATTTGAACAATCAGCACACAGATACAAATAGTACTAAACTCACGTACAATAAACGGATCAAACAATCAGCACACGCAAATTAATATACTAAACTTGCGTGAAATATACCAACACATGTCCAACAAATTCAACTAACAATAACACAACATATCTATTGATAGAGACAGCTGTATAGCTTAAGAAAAATGGTCACATAAACACCCAGAATAAATGTTTTTGCTTAAATATTATTTGATTAGCTTTTCTTTGAATACCCAACCAAAATATATATGAACACCCAATTCTAGTAGTTTGGAACACCTAGCCCAAAAATGAAATGAATTAATACTCAGCCTATAATCAATTAAACACTCAGTCACAACCTAAGTACAGCTCATCAAACCACATGTTACACTGTAGGTAAATTGTTAGTCTCGATGCAATATATTTTTGTTATTGCAAAACTTTGATATGCTAATTACCTATCCCTGCAACACTCCGCAATAAAAAGTTTTATTTGTTAATCCTCTACCCATGTGTACATCACTACCAATGATAATCACATATACTGAGTTAATTGCATGGATAGGATACACACTAAACTATATTAATCCAAACCATAAAACTCAAAACCAATACCATGTTGCATTCATAGAATCCAATTTTAACATGCATAAAAAATCTAAAAATCTATATAGAGTCAAATCTGATACACAAATGTAGGGGGGAAAAAGGTGTTCAACATAGGTCTTATTTTCTTGAAATGTGTCCCTCCATCTGCCTTCCAAGAGTTTTTGTATCAACGCATTTCTATTTCATCCAAAAAGCACAATTAGGAACATGAATAACAGCCTAAAAAAATAATTAATGAGCAAGAATCATTTCTTGTAAAAGTAAAATGGTGACTAATAATAGTTACCTTAATTTTAGATCTTGTTTATTCATCTCTCAACACCATCATGGTACGATCATGACCTTTGTAGATGTACTTGTGGATATACTTAACACATTTTATTCCAGAGCAAACTTCCACATTGATATGAAAATTATATTTTCTCAAAAGGTATGTATTGTATGGCACCACATCCCTTTTATCAATTTGTTGACCCCTTACAGTACAGCAGGAGTAAAGTAATAATGGTATTGGTAAGCATATCTCATGCATAAAAATACGATTAACATCTTGCTCATCATGAATCACCACAGTTACATTTTTTTCTCGAAAACAAGTAATCTTTGTATTGAAAAAATAAAATAAAGCAAATATGAATCAAATATATAAATTCAGATTAAGCAATGCAATTGAGTAAACAGTTCTTACAATTTCTGCAAGTCACCGTCGAACTGCATAAGAAAATGAAAAATTCACCGAATGCATAGAATACAATTAATTTGATTTTTACGACCAATGTATAAAATGAAACAGTTCAACTCACATAGCCATAGACGCTTAGATTATCCATGGTTAGTTAAAGTCCTAAGAAGTTATCTAAAATTTGAAAGAGAAAACAACAGAAAACATTTTAAAGATATATATAGAAACCCATAATATTAAATGAGTGACAACAACAAAAAAAGAACACAAAACTCCAGTTTGCGGTGTGTTTGGTTAACATCATAATATTTTCATCGATGCATATATGGTAATGTTTAAAAGAGTGTCAATAACTACACATATTCTAATGAGACAAAGTTTTAAAAAATGAAAAAAAAAAGGTTTACAATTACTCCATGCGTTAATTATGCCAAAAAAAATGTTGTTACCACTTTAATCATGCAAAATGGTGACAAAAAGAAATATTTCAGTTTCTGATAAATACTTGGATGCCTCACCTGTTGTTACCAATTACCCATTGTTGCTGTAAAACGTAGAGTCATGTGAAAATTCTCTGACCTACTTAAGCAAGATACCAATGACAAATTAATGAATTTATCCCGACAAAAGTGTGCTAATGAATTACCCGCTTAATGCCAGAATCATATGCTAGAGACATCTCTTGCTTTTGCTAAAATAAAACACATCAAGCTACAACATAAATTGGATTGTGTTAAGAGTAGAAGAGTCAAATATAATTAAATTATTGTGTTAGCAAAATATAATTGCATTGATGTCTTATAAATTTGTTGTGCAAATTTGGTTGGTCTTGGTCCTCAAAAGAATAATTTTATCTAGAATATTGGTTATTACATGTAGTACATGTTAGGGCCCTTGTAAGGAGGTATAAGGAGTAATAGAGATTTATCTTTTGAAATAATACAATAGATTATCAAATGGGTTAATAATATGATTTTTTTTTTTTATGTATTCAATCCAAGACCCACAAATGAAGAAACCCACAAAAAGTTGTCCATTGTAATCCAACAAAAGGGGATAAGGTAGCATCATTCCTTCTACATGACATGATTAAAGTTTAGCAATCGATAAAGCAAAAATAGTAGAAAAGGAATATAAGAAAAACTTATCCGTTCTTAAAGGGGAAAAAAATCAGCTAGATCAAAAACCATCAAAATACACGAAACTCACTAAACCACCAGAGGCATTGATGCTACAATGCAGTATACAAAACCCACCCATCTTCCTTACAAAATCATTTCAGGAAACCTAGAATGAAGCATAAATCATGATAAAAGAAAAAGAAAAACTAAGGGAATAAGCTCGGTAATAAAAAGAACAAATATGTAGTTTTCATATCTTCTTTTTTTTTTTAATTGTTCTTCATACTTTCACACTCTCCATGCATATATAGCATGGGTTATATAAACTCATGATTAAGATTATGTACTCATGATTTTAAACTTTCGATTGCATCGAGCAATGTTAGGATTAATATTCTCGCTATTCATCCTGTAAATGGGACACAATAAAATGAAGATACTTGCTACAAAAAAACAAACAAATGAAGATGAATAGAATCGGAAGCAGTATCATGAATAACCAACTAACTTGGAATGGGTTGAAGTAGTGGCGTCGGTGGAATATCACGTACGTTGATTTATCGGTAAACCCATAAGTTAAATGACCTGCATTAAAGGAAAAAAAATGTTAGAAATTAAAATAATCCATACCCTATGACTTAGTGGACTACAGTTTGTAAGATTTACCTCTGACCCTTTCACGCATCAATCTACAGCCACGAAAATCACCGAATCCTTAATCACAGAATGTTGCCCATGCCATGTCGAGGATTTATGTTTCCTTTTCAGTTTATCGGGGGGGGGGGGGGGGGGTTTTCCTTTTCAGTTTATCGGGGGGTGAGAGAGAGAGAGAGAGAGAGAGAGAGAGAGAGAGAGAGAGGTTTGGAAATCAGATTTCCAAATTAGGCATGGGAATGTGTGATTGGAAATGTTCAAAAAATGTAAGTATTTACAAAATCAAATTTAATGTAATTGAATCTTTCATTTATTTTGCAATTTGAAAAGTTTTCCTTATGAATCTTTCCTTCTTTTTTTTGAATTGAATGTGTTGGCATTTCCTAATGAGTCTTTCCTTTTTTACAATTGGCAATTTCGAAAATCATTACATTTGGCAATCGGCAATTTCGGAAGTCATTACAATCCAAGTTTATTTTTTTACCCTCACAACAAATCTGGATATCAGGATTTGGTAAAAGTTTAATTTATTCCTCAGTTTTCTATCATGTGATCTCAGCCGTAGAAAAAATTTGTACCGATCCTATGGTCCAAAATATAACTTAAGAAGGTATAAGATAGTATGAAGAATAAAATCTAATAATAAACAAACATTTGATCTTTTTACTGATTTAAACAAAAAAACGTTTGAAAACCACCCTAATTTTCGGCTAACTGATTGGACTGATTTCTAAATATGCCATTCAATCCTCCTGTGATTTCGGATAGCTGATTTCGGGTATACTTTCCAAATATACCATTCCAAATACACACAATCTATATACCATTCCAAATATTTGGTAAATGTGGTAACATTAATTCCCCAAATCACAGGGAACCAGTCTCAGTCGAAATTGTGGCCTTTTAGTAGTAATTTTTTTTCCCAAATTTATCCCTCGGTTTTCTACACTGTAATCTCAGCCGACGAAAAAATATGTACCGATCATAGGGTCCAAAATATAGGAGACAATTTAGGAATTCAAAAACTTTCCTGTCATATTATATAGATATAGATAAGATTTTGGAAAAGCATAAAAGGAGTAGAGAGAGTTTTACTACAAAATGTGATGTATTACTTGTAATGTTTTACAAGTTCTTATTGAGATATAATTTTGAATATTTTGAGCATATGGGTGATTCTTGGTTCACGGGAAAAGCTCTACCTGCACGCAAACCTTCCTAGATGACCGTTGTATCTTCGGAGTGGAACGTCGTATAACATGGTGCAAAAGAGGACGTATCTTCTCTAAAGAGAGCCCCTTACGCGTGCCTCGATCCATAAGTTTTCTGCTAAACTCCTACTTTTTATGTTTAGATAATTATCTTAACGGGAAAGACTACAATACACACCCATTATTTGGGTGTGTATCATATGCACCCCCTAAAATGTTATGAATTGTAAAGAAAATGTTACGAATCGTACTTTCGGTTATGAATTCTAGAACAAAAGTTACGAAACACACTAAAATGTTATAAATGAACCTTAAAATAGGTGTATATGGTACACCCTTTTAAGGGATGTGTATTGTAGACTTGTTTTATCTCAATATCTTATCCCCTTATAGGTATGCTATTGTCTCCTATTATTTAAGTTTAGACAAATATTCTATCAAATATTTTGTACACGCTCTAATAAGGATGCGCTCTAAAAGTGACAAATAGGGTGGATTAGACTCATTCGGCCAAACCATATAATATTAGGAAAATAATTATGTCAAAACTGTTTTTCTTGTTATCAAAACTCTAATGTACAAAAGGCTTGTACCATGTGCAATGTACAAGATTTTTATGTACGGTGTCAAAAATAATTTTGGCATTATCACTACCTTAATATTGCTCAATTTGTAGATTTCTTCGAGCAAAGTTGCTAATGTAGGACACTTTTGTGAGCTCATCTCAAATTCACCTTCCATAAATTCATTTAAACAATGTTTCGTGTAAATTTACGTTTGTGTTAGAAAATGGACGGCTAATCTCAAAGTCAAAGTGGCTATCCAAATAAATCTGATGATGATCGAGATCCGACTTGACTTTTTTATGCTTGGGTGAGTTATTTTCTAAGCAGGCTTGATGAGATAAATTACTTGGATCAGCGAACGTAAGATTAAACAGGACCGCAATATTTTGGCCTAATACGTTAAATGATTTTTTATTTAATATTTTATTCATTGTTAATTTTTCGTCAACTTTTTTGTGAATTATTGCCTCGTCATGACTAGAGAAATCTAGAAAATAAAAAATTACGATTGAAACCCAATTTTTTTTGAACAAAAATAAAAATAAGTCAATTTTTTGTTTTTATTCAAAAAAATTAGGGCTTCGATCGTAATTTTTACTTTTTAGATTTCTCTCGTCATGACGAAGCAATAATTCATAAAAAATCGACCAAAAAACTTATAAATACAAAAAAAATTAAATAAGGACAAAAAAATAAACTATTTAACCTATTAAGCCAAAATAGGCACTCTACCTTACAGTAGAAAGAATAGATTGCGAAGATTGTTCTTCCACTCATAACACAAGAATCTTGTTTTCCATCAACAAATACGTGGAGGTTCAGCCATGTCATTGTATACATTGCCATCGGATCAATTGGGCCCACAAATTGTTCTTCTCATTGGATCTGACAGTATTGATTCGGCCACAGTCAGGGCCGGCTCGGAGGGTTGATAGGTCCCGATTAGCATACATTAGTAACATCAAGTGTGTTTGCGATAACTGAGATACAAATCTTAGATCTTAACTTCAGATTATACGGTAGATTTTAGATTCTGAATTTTAGTAAAAGTTGAGAAATCTGTTTGTTGTAGTCGCGGATTTTAGTATAAACTTCAGATTATACTGATTCCGAATTTTAATAAAGTTGAAAAACTTGTTTGTTATAGCTGCGGATTTTAGTATAATTGTTCTCAAACACATAGCCCCGTACGTTTATTATTCCTTACGAGTTAGATTTCTTAATTATAGATTTTTAGATTATTTGCTTAAAAAACTTATATAAGAAGCAAACTTGTTTTGTGTATGTTTTATAAGCTTAAATATACATTCAAACTTTTTGGTGAAATAACTTATAGAATAGATTATTATTGAACAGATGACTAAATTGTACGTCTTTATTGATAACCCACAAATTTGAGCTTAAATAATTTCACTTGTGTTTATTGAACAGTATATATTAATTTCTGTTCAAAAAAATATAGCTGCTGATTTTGCCACTCCCCTGCAAGTGTATTTTTGGTGCAAAAATACACTTACAGGAGAGTGGCGTTAACAAAAAAGGGAGTGGCAAAATCATTTCCCAAAAATATTCATGAAACACAATTGTTGTTATGGTCTCTTTTTCCTTTTGCATGGAACAAGTTTAGCCCTACCCAACTTACTTTGATTTTAACGATACCAAAGTTTTCTTGGCAAAGCTTTTTAGGCACAAAATTAGTGATATTATTAGTTTTTATTTTCTATAATTGGGGTGGGTCCAATGTATCTGAACTACTCCAAACTTTGATCAAATGTCACAAGAAAGATTAAGTTAATATATTATATGATTACGTGTATATATGATAGATAAGCCTGATATAAGCTTAATGAATATATTTATAGCTGGTCATATGTAAAAATTTCAACGCAAAATTAATGTGTTTTTTTTTTTGTTGTTGGATGCTACTGTATGTGTTGAGAAAGAAATGGGATGTTGGGCTAAAAACGGTCCCATTTCCTGACAGGATGAATTTGTGTAAATGGGTGGAGCCAAGGGCAATTTGGACATTCAAACCATATATATAATTGCATGTACCGATCCAAACCCTAATCCCACCTACCATGAATCCCCTAAAATCTACAACCGATCGACCTCATTCAATGCGATTGTGTAATCTGGCATGATTTGTGTATAATGTTTGGCTAGATAGTCAGGACCTATACTTAAAAATTTGCTCTCTCGTAAGGTACCAAATTTAAATTCAAAATTTTTTACTTGCTATCAACTTCTATGGACGCTAAGTCAATCCATACAATACATATATAGTGTGATTGCTATTTTGCTAAACTATATAAAGGTCTCGATCGGTTGAAAAAGTCCGGCTTCCGAAACTGCATGACCGGCCTTTCCACAGTCCTCAATGACGAGGAAGAAGCATATGTCGATAGCAACCAAATGGAAAAATGATAAATCTAATTGACAATATTGTAACAAATGCATCCTTTTACCAGGTCCAATCCTCCATTTTTTTTTTTCTTCTTCTTCTTTTTTGATGTTCAAAACATTGTAACCATCGAATTATTGGCTGTACAATCCTGTTTTCTCAAACTGGTCCGAACCCAGACTAGGATCTCACCTTCTTCATTCTCTCTCTCTCTCTCTCTCTCTCTCTCTCTCTCTCTCTCTCTCTCTCTCTCTCTCTCTCTCTCTCTCTCTCTCTCGGGAATTCAAGGATTCTATCCCATAAATCAGAAACAAAAGCCAGCCACCCCATTGAGCCATATGTCTGTAAGTATTCTTTCTAGTACTCCTATTTCTGCTCAGGGGTTTTGTTTTTTGGAACTAATGAACATTCTTAGACACATGATCCTAGGAGTACATGAATGATCCTAGCACATAAAAAGACTCGTCTAGAAATTAACTGTGTAGATAGTTAGAAATTCAAGTTTATCTTTTCAACATTTAGGCCATGTTTGATAAAGTGTGTTGGATTAGATGAGATTGGTAAGGAGATGAGATTGGTAAGAAGATGAGATTAGTAATCCTGAGTGTAATCCCAAGTAGGTGTTAATTTGATTGTGTAAAGATTAAATCATGGGATTGTAATTACCAATCACAAATCCCTTGTTTGATTGGAATACCAAGGCATAGGATAATAAATTGCATTTTCCAATTATACCCATGGATGAAAACTGGTCTATGCATGGAAGGAGAAATTTTTAAGTGCCGAGCGGGTACCGCGTGGTGCCCGCTTAGTGTATTCAGGCCATCCATTTTCGTTTTGGATGGCTCAGATTTGGAGAGAGAGTAGTGGGGTGAGAGGAGGGAGTGTGTTTTAATCTGGATAGTCCAACACTCTTTTGGACTGCCTAGATGTGGGTGCTCGGCACCACGTCAACCGGGTGATGTGGTACTCACCCGACACCCAAAAAATTTTCGCATGGAAGACCCACTCACGTTTTGCAATTTTGGGACAATTTGATTTTTTTTTCATCCAATCAATTTACAGATTTGGTGGAAAGTTGAGCAAAAAATTAAGGACTCTAATTTTCAATCCAATTGAACCAATACGAAGATTTTATTTTTCTGATCATTTTATCGTAAAGGATCATAATTAATTTTTGACTCTAGGGCTCTCGTTAGTTAGCCTTAAGAAAGTTATAGAACCAAATATCTCTTAGGACTAACTATCGAGAGCCCCAGAGTCAAAAATTAATTATGACCCTTTAGAATAAAATGATTAGAAAAATAAGATCGTCGCACTAGTTCAAACGAATTAAAAATTAGAACAATTAATTTTTTCCTTTGCTTTTCACCAAGGGCCTTGCAGGCTTTTTTTTTACTACCCTTGCACCCCAAAACGACACAGTTTTGGTGCACTACAACCATATGTAATGGAGGGTATTATTGGTATTAAGTTAAAATACCATGAGCAAGGTGGTCATTTTGCAAGAGGGAGCTTGGGAAAGGATTCCTAATACCTAGCATCCCATGGTATTAGTAATCCTACAAAATAGGGGGATTACCAATCCCATCCTCTTGTTAATCCCCTTCATTTTTTGGCAATCAAACAAAGAGTTAGGAGACCCTTAGAATTAGCAATCTTATCCCAAGACCTAACACACTTATCAAACATGGCCTTAGCTGATTATTACTGTTTTTATGAGTTTCTGATTGAAGCCATTTAGTTGCTCTGTATATTTTACATAGTCGTACATAGTCGTAAGATAACGTGAGTGACACTTTCTTATGACCATGTAGATGGACCCCTTGCTAATACTAACAGGTTTTCGGGAGGGGTTAATTGTTGCATATCTATGCTTTGACATACTTGTCGCGAAGTGACTGTTTTCAAGTTCAAGTCCACAGCCTAAGGTTAATGGATTAAATTTTGAGTTGTAACCCCTTTATGTAGTGTTGACTAGTCAGCCATGTGTGTGCGGATCAGACTCTGCCATAAGATGGCAAATTTTGTAGAAGGGTACTTGGGTAACTTTCTACATCATGTAAAATTTTGTAGAAGGGTACTTAGATCGTTGTACTAGTTCAAACGAATTTGCCATCTTATGTAAAATCCGGGGACACTTAAAAAAGGCTTTAAAAAAACACTTCATAGTTTCCGATCGAATTTTGATGATCCGAGCCGCTCATTGTGATCAAAACATGATTTTTAAGGGTGCCCGCAAGAAACTGGCAAAAAAACTAACCGGGAAGGGCTTGATTTAAGCAGTTTTTTATTGGACCGTTCAATAAAGTTCAATAAAAAACTGTTCGGATGAAGCCCTTCCCGGTTTTTTTTTTTGCTGATTTCTCGCGGGCACCCTTAAAATCACGTTCTGATCACATTAAGCGGCTCGGATCATCAAAATTCGATCGGAAACTATGAAGTGTTTTTTTAAGGGTTTTTTTAAGTGTCCCCGAAACTGTCCCGATATATATATATATATATATTGCAGGCTTGCAGCAGTTCTATGTACTCTGGATGAACCATGTAAAATTCAGTGTTCTTGCATGATTGCCTGGTGTTGTTTCACTTTTTAATTTTGTGTTTCTGAGATACGGAGTACTTTGCTAGGATTTCGCAAAATTCGTAACAATCTGTACAATATTATTGTGGGTTATTGGGATGATGGTGCCCCTGCCCATAAAGATACCTGGGGATAGTCTCCTAGAGCTAACTAAATCCAATTAGCAAAAAATAAGAGAACTAAACCCAAGCCCACCTGAGAGGCCTTAGGAAGTGTTTGGATCACTGGATTGAAACTAGAATGGAACATTCATTCTCTTGGAATTTTTCATATGAGCGAAGTACTATATTTGTTACCAAGAGAAATGAATATCCAAACTGTGTGACCGTTCATTTCTTTGCAGACAAATACAACTCGATCAAACCTTTATCGACATCTCATCGACTTAATATTTTGCATGAATGACATACACATTGAGACAAAATGAAGGGCTCGGATTTTCAAATGAGACCGTGGTAGATCCCATGAGGCCATGACTCCCATTTCTCCGCACATGTGAGACCCCACAAGGAATCATCGCATGAGTGGATCATCATTCCTCCATTCCTTCCTTAAAACCTCATTCCAGCAAGCTTACATTTCCCTTGTTATGTGAACTAGTTTTTTGCAAGTTTTGTGACCTCAGTCTTGATCCTAATTGCACCCTTCACTAAAATGCACCTGCGTGAGGATTTACTCTGAGATCGATTATCAGACATGCGTTTGCAAGAGAATACGACTTTCATAGTTCCGATAGAGAGCCAACTTGGACGTTTGACGATATCTGTTTCCACCAAATGAAACCACTTGACTCTCCACAGATTTTGAAACTAAAACATTCTCATATGAATTTTTCAGCAACGACGATCCCATGTTCCAAAGTTTGGCAGTTGGGATGCAGATAATATGCATTTTTCAGGTGACTTTGAGACTGCACGCAAGGATAGGGCCACCGTGGTGGGGATGAATCCGAATGGTCAGCAAGAGAATCCAGAGGCCTTCATGTTTGGAAGAGTGAGACCCGGAAGCGGAGTCCATGTCGACTCTGATATATTAGAGGTAGTGGAGAAACGCCCTACTGAGGGACTTGGGAAGGACAGTTCGAGTCTCAGGAGCATGGTTTCAGCATCAGGAAACGATAAAAGCAGTCCCGACAACTCACTTCAGCAGCGAAACCCCCGGCGATCGAGAAGTGACAGAAATAATAGTCTGACTGAGATTAACAACTTTGCTACATCTTCACCAGGATCCGGTACGCTTCGAAGTGCTAATAATGCATCTGATGATAAGGATACGGTAAGTCAAATTTGCTATTGTTTTCTTCCCGAATTCATGCAGTGGGAGTTTATTGGGTATTGCATTCACACAACATTATAAAGGGTCCGTTTGATCAGAAGGAAATTGGTGGAGAGTCAAGGGAAGAGATGAAATGTTTAACTTTCTTGTCATTCGAAGTATAGAACAGAATTTTACAGAAAACTTTCTTTCAAAATCTTCATTCTCATCAAATGCATGCAAAGAACAAGATTTCCTTTCTTTCACTTCACTTTCTACCGTTTCTGGTTCAATCATCTGTTTCTCGCTAATCAAACTGACACTAACATAAACAGAAGCAAAACAGATTGATCAAATGTTCTGGTTTCTTTGTTCTCTCTATTTTGAATTGCATCTACCCAAATGCTGATCTTTCATCCAGCATTCTAACCATCGGTAACATGGATATGAAGGCGGTCTATTTGGTTTTCCATTTCGTATTCTTCACAATTTAGAAAAATCGTTACCATCTTTCAGCTCTTGTGTTAGATGATACTGTTAAGTAATAAGCTTTGGATCCATACCGAGACAACCAATAGATTTTAATTACACGTGACGATACTTTTTTTCCTAAGAGGCAAATACAAGAGTTGGCTCTCATTAATACCTTATCTTGCAAAGGTGATTGTTATGCCTAATTTGTTAGGATTTGTTTGGATTCCAGTCTAATATTAATAGATCAGCATCAGTGCCCAAATTTGGGGCATGGGATGAAATGGACCCAAACGAAGGTTATACCGTCATTTTCAACAAAGTGAAGGAGGAGAAACAGAATGCAGCTACCAAGTTCACAGCGGCTACCCCAAAACCTAGCAACTCCGTGAAAAACCAGATTAAACCTACTCGATCAAAGGTGCGCATACAAAGATATTTAATTTCACCTCATAATGGTTTGTACTTGCAACGGCTTTCCTGTTTATTATTATGACTTTTATGGCTAAGCATAACCCCAATGTACTTAGCTAGGTCTCGTTTGTTAGTCCAGTCTCCAGACGCCCAATTAAAGCATGAGATTGGAATATAGACTCGAGAGAACCATATATTTCATGTTGGGTTGGGAATTGTTGTGGCTACGATAACTAAAATATTACTCCGAAAGACAACACTTCAATACATTTTTTATATTTTTTAATACATTTTCACACATTTTTATACACGTTTCGGAGGATTTCTGGGCCGGTCCTACGGGGAAGGAGTACATCCTTATGAGTCCCGCGCGCATTTATTTCGTAAGTTCATGTCTGACAAAGTCCACCCACGCGCCCTCCTCCCTCTATAGTCCACCCGTACTCTCCTCTCTCTCTCTCTCTCTGACTCTCTCCTCTGACTTCTCCACAAATCACTGGCGTGGGCCAGTGCACAACTTCTGTCTTTGGGTATAATTTGGGAGAATGATACCCCCACCGCGATTCCCCCACTGCACGCATGTCGGGCCCACTCTGGCCACCGGAAGGCCGATCCGATCCGTCCAAAAATTCTATAAAAAAAAAAAAAGTGGGCTTACGTGAGAATCAATGGCATCTGATGTGTGTAGGTACTCGATCCGAACTTCCAAAAATCAGAGATCCGAGCCGTTAAAAGATGGAAGATTGGTTCGAGCACTTACACATGTCGGATGCCATTGATTCTCGCGCAAACCCACTCGGTTTTTTTTTTAGAATTTTTGAACGGATCGGATCGGCCGTCCGGTGGCCGGAGTAGGCCCAGCGTGCGTGCGGTGGGCGGTTCGGTGGGGAAATAGCGGTGGGGGTATCATTCTCCTATAATTTGTTGCTCTCAACATCAGGTACATTATTACCTTCTCCTCTCTCTCTCTCTCTATTCCGCCTCTCTCCCAACATTTTCACTTGTTGCTTTCATCATCACTTTATAATTTTTTAATGCAGACTCTTCTCTTTTTTATTTTTTGCATTATAAATTTAAAAACACAACTAAATAATAGTTAAACGGTCCTTCTATAGTCCGCCTCTTGGGCGGACGATTGTCTTGAGTTTCATGGCATAATGACAGTCCATTCTGCAGTGTCAGAATAAAAGTTGAAGTGGGCGGTCACTGAAACGTCAAATCCCGCTCTGTGTTTATTATTATGCTTTTCATTTGAGAGAAGTCACTGTCAATTCCTTGTACATCTTTTTTCAAATGGCAGTTTCACCCCTATTCTCTTGGTAGTTAGTAACGGGTTTGACCAAATTCGTGCCCCTATCCCCCTAGATCTCTCTCTCTAAGAGCATCTCCAATCCACTTCTATTTCTCCAAAATAGAGGATGGATGTGACACATTGAGGGGAGATTTTATAATTTATTCTCTTTTTTCTTCACTTTTTGTAATTTTTGGAAGAATTTTTGAGGGACCCGCCGTCCTTTTTAGAGTTTGGTCCTCTAAAAGTAAATTTGGTCCTCTAAAAATGGAGGATCAAAAGTAAATTTGGAGTACAAAATTCCTCCAAAACTCTAAAAAGGACGATGGGTCCCTCAAAGATTCTCCCAAAAAGTACAAAAAGTGAAGAAAAAATGGAATAAATTACAAAATCTCCCCTTAATGTGTTACATCCATCCTCTATTTTGGATGGATTGGAGATGCTCTAATTGAAGGCTGGGAGGAGGAAAAAATTCCAATAAGTCCAGGTACAATCCCATTGATTGTTTCTCTCTCATATATGTGTGGAGTCCACCTCATACTTTAATATATCGGTTTTGCTATTATCAGCTCACTGGGCTGACGATAAACACACTAAAAAACAAAAAAAATACGTATTTCTGTGCATTTTTTATATCTTTTAATACACATTCACACACCTACTATCGTCAGCTCATTGGGCTGATTTTAAAATTTTTCTTAATATATTAGGCTAATACATATGTGAGAAAAGAGTAGTCGATAAGTGATTGATAAAAATGTACGTAACATTGCTTAATTATTACATGTCTAATCACTACATTTTCACATTCAACCTTTTAGTCATTGCTTTATAAAATTTTACGATCCATTTAAAAGTAGATGGGTAAAATAAAATTTTCATTAACGATAGTCTTTTTGGTTTGGAAGTGAGACAATATTTTGGGACACCAAAAGTGCTAACTCAGACTAAAAAATGTGGACGGATGAAATATTTTACTGAGAGAAATGAGAAATAGAGGGAATGGATATTCAAGAGGCTATGAAATTAGCAGAAGACTCTACTAAAGAAAAATGATAAACACCAACATAAATACAAGAGAAATATGGAGGAGTCAATGAATAGGAAAATTTACTGTTAATCTCATAACTTTTTTTACTTTTTTAATTCTTTTGTCGAGAATAGTGAATAATCACATCAGAAATTGATACAAACCTAAAAAAAAGCGAAAAAATGAATAAAAACAGAAAAAATAAACAAATGACGACTTAAGAAATAAAAAAATTGATTTTTTTAAACCTTTTTGTCAAAATTGAAGTGATCTTTTTTATTTTTTGTCAAAATTTTAAGGAGCAATCATTTGTGTCAATGAAAGGAATTAAGAAAGTATAAAAATTGAACCAAGAAAAAAATTAAGATAAGAGAACACTTAAAAACAAAATAGAAAATTGCTTAAAAAAATTGTCTTTCGTGATCTTTTATTTTTTTCATAATATTTTACTTTTTAAACTCCTCCTACCGAGATGACTAACTAATTCTAAAGAGTTGACATATATTTATAAAATAAAAAAGGTAAAAAAAAATAAAAAACTCTCGAAAACTTAGCAATACAAGTTGAAATCTTAGACCTGAATGACTAGAATTGGTCAAAAGACTCAAAATAAGGGGAAACACATGAATAAGGCTAGTTTTGTAATTTAGCTTCACTGCATAAAGCATTGCGTCCAAAGCCTGACAAGCATTGGACGACGGAATGGAGACTCTCTTTTTACAGCGCGTGAGTTCCACTGCTTACCCTTTATAGTCAGCCCTATAGGCTGATTTTAGCTTTTGCCATAGTTAAAATTGAGATTTAGAGTTTGGGTATTGAAAGTATTGCTAATTAACAATTAAAAATTAACATTACTACTAATTAACAATTAAAATTAGGATTTTATGGTTTTGGGATTAAGAATATTGTTAATTAACAATTAAAAGGCAATTACCCATTCGCATTACTACTACTAATGAACAGTTAAAATTAGGATTTTAAGATTTTAGGGATTAAAATACTGTTAATTAACAATTAAAAGACAATTAAAGATTAATATTACTGTTAATTAACAGTTAAAATTAAGATCTTATGGTTTTGGGGATTCAAAATACAGTATAAATTCACAACTAACAATATTAATTTTTCTAAATTAAAAAATTATAGATTATTGAAAAAATAAAAAAAATAAAAGCCTACAAAAAAAAAAACTTTTTTTGATATATAATTTTGCATTTAATATGGAGCTTGTTTTATATATTTAAAGATCAAACATGTAAAGCCAAAATTAGAAACGTGCAAGAGGAAAAAGTAAGGAAGAGAGAGAGGGAGAGCAAATTCAAACATATTATTAGCTGGCAAAAAAGAAAAAGGAAGAGAGAGGTGGACGGAAAAAGATGGAAAGAAAGTGATTGGAGAGAGAGAGAAAGAGGGAGGTGGGACCGCGCATTAAATTCCGCAGGGAATTACAGAAGCGCGTGGGGAGTTTTTTTTGGAGGACTTAGTGGAACATTGCCGTTATGCGCATGGGACTTGTTGAGTTACAATCTTCAAAAGTAGGATCGGCCCGTCATTTTCTCTACACTTCACATATTTGAATACCCATTTTCAACTTTAATGACAGTCCAGTGGTCTGTTTTTAGTATTTTCCTAATTGTATTATTGATCTCACACTATCAATCCGATGGAATTATATATCCGTTCAATTTTTTTCCGGTCAAACAAAATAAGCCTCCAACACTTCCCAATTGTAATTGAAGCCTTTTGTGTGTTGTTTCATTTTCTTTTCTCGATCTGCCATCTAAATGTTTGTTATCACCCCATTTTTGTAGATGTGTTGCTGCCTGTATTAAAGAGGAAGCGATCAATTCACACAGCTTTGGTCCTGACGAAAATTGATTCTGTTTTATATAGAACGTTGTAAAATCTTTGCAACCGAACGCTTATCCCCGAGGGGTTAAGAAGAATGGTGATGAATCAAGTATTTTTGACATAGACCTCAGCTTCTATTCAGTTCTACTAATGGCAAATGATAATGTCAAAAATACTTTTGTTAATGTTAAAAAAATTCCGGTTCAGTGCATAAAAAGACGTGTCATTTGGTACGATTTTAATATGGTGAAAGCATACCTCCATGGATGCTATTATCATGCTATGTCGGGTGGTATTTGCATTGTCTTTTAAAACCCAGCACCAATAAAGTAGGGAAACAGCCTTTTTGATTATTATTCTTGAGCTTCGGTGAAAAGCCAGAGAAATCAGAATAAAATGAAAGTTCATTCTCAACACCTCCCAATCTGATAAAATCAACTGCTAAAACCATCCTCACAACAGTTCAGTCTTTTTTTTTTATTTGATAAAAAACAACTGACATTATCAAAGTACAAATGAATGCATGGATAATATAGAAGACTAAGAACTATATTGTCATCTTATTTACGCAAATAGCAGCTAAAACAAATTCGGTGGTATAATCACAATACAACATTTCCTAGCTTCTCTAAGCGGGGGAACTCATCCTTTGTAAGCCCCTCTTGATCTCCGTTGGAACTACAAAGCAGATAAATCCATGAGGAAACTATCCTCACTATTTGATCTTAAGATTTCAAGTCTGCATCTTCAATGCCGTTTTACATACAGTTGCTTAAAGGCATTGAGCGATGTTTTTGCCATATTAAACCTTCTAATATTTACTCATGGCCAGTAGCAAAAGAGATTTGAAACGAAGTACAATATACATGTCATATCTACACGGGAATCACATCGGTGGCTTCACTTTCATCACACGTCAAAATGAGGCCTTCGATATATGTTGGGAGGAGGCACTGGGCCCACCGACAGCCTGCTGAGACAGGCTCGGGAGAAGGAACAATCATGAGAACATTATCGTGGCGTCTGACAATCCCCATAACACTCACCGTGCTCCCTTCTTTAATATACCTAATGATTTAAGGAGCAATCAGTTGAAATCAGTCATCAGCTCAATCAGAAGAGAAGGGATGAAATACACAGAGATCAATCAGTATCCAGGACCAAGAGACAAGCAAAATACAAGATTATGTCTTAATAAAGAAACTAAATGCAGGAGCATCAGACTAGTAGGCTTTGTATCGCAAGACCTATGTCCACATGTAAACAGTTAGATAAGCAAAACTCACAACTATGTTGTTAACCAAGGTGGATTTTGCTGAAATTTCATCATTCCAGCCTTCAAAAGTGAAAAACTCGTCGTTTTAGGAATCTTATGTTTAGTTAAAGTAGAGAAGATTCTGTTTGACCTAGGGCTTTTAGAGAATTTCTCTCTCTTTCAGTTTTCAACTCCAAGCTCTAGCTCAAAATCTTCCCAATTTTGGTATTTTCTTTAGTATTATAGCTTGCTGAGCAAAAATTCCTAGCTTCTTCAGAACTACTACGGCTGTAAAGTCATAAAGGCTCTTGGCTCTCAGTTTCCATTTGATTGGAAAAAAAAAATCTGAGAGAGTTTCTCCTCTTTCAAGTTGCTTGTGGTTAACTGGTTATTTCTTGTTATTAGCTTCATTCTATTTGCTGCATCAGAAACTCAAACCAGAAACCGACTTACCCTTCTTGGAGACGCATTCTTCGATCATCGCTAGAGAGACTGTGGTCAGCAAGCCAGCGTAGAAAGCTAGGAGATGGCTCTCGGTTTTCCTTTGTTGTATTAACTATTGTAGTTGGTTTGACAAATGCAGCAACCTTAGCTCCATAGCCTGCTTTTACAAGAGCCCTCAACCCAGACTGGAAGTCGGAAATGTAAAAATCGGCTACGTATTTCTGTCCACAAGAGGCAAGAAGTCTAATCACATGACAAAAGGTAAAGCTCAGACAGAAATATGATTACTGGCATGTATCAGTATGACGGTGTATACAAACTTAAAAGAAGACTGCTACTCAATGTTGTGTTTGTCCCTTAAAACACATAGCCTGCTTTTTTGCAACCCACGCAATAAACCCGGGAAAACTTATTGATTTTGTTCAAGTAACCCTTTTCAATAATCCAACTGAAAAAAAATAAATAACTAAAAAGGAGTGCTACTCATAGCCTGCATGCCCCGAAGTTGTTTATAGTGGAATGGTATGGACTATGGAGTAGTATATAGTGGAAATGCTCAAGCAAGCTGCTCACAAGCAATGAGAGCTTGTTTAGTGCATCAAAGCAACACCCTCAGGGCGCCTGCTTATCAAATGGAGTAGGATTTCCCAAGGGGCTCAAGCTGCAACAATAGAGATCGGCAATATCCAAGGGATAATTGATTCAAGGAATTACAAACTGCAAATGGAGAGAATTTTAGCACAAGTAATATTCCTTTATTTCATAAATCGTAATACCTAAGTTTTTTTAAGCAAAAATACCAAAGTTCAGGAGAACATTTACTTCAACGTAAATCGAACCAAAATTTCAACTCTTTCATTAATTAGGGAAGATTTTCTCCCGCACTTCTGGTCCTTTTGAATCTAATTAAGATTCCACAAATAGGGAGAGAAATCAACCTCTGCATGTCTGCATCCCCACGAGAAGAATCGGTGCTTAGGATTTGCTGATTTCCCACCCAATCCTCTATATTCGTACAATTCTGTGGCAATATATACACATCTCGGTACCCTCTGGAAAGATGATTCTAGAGGAATACTGCCACAAGTGACAACCTGCATAGAAAGATATAGGTGGAACTTATTTAGTTGTGCACAAGGGCAGCTGGACAACATATTTAGGCAAGGAAGACAAGAAATTCTAGCCTACGATGATGGTAGGTTTTCCTCTACTTCTCTTTCATTTCAACTTTTTCTATAGATGTTTTCAAAACATGATGCATCATGTTCATGTCACGGAATGCCTATGACACAGATTCCGCAGTACCTGAGTTAGTTTATCATTAGGAAAACACTATAGCAAGTGCTCACAATTTCGTGTAGAATACAATTTTCCCCCCTCCTTTAATCCATCAAAAGACAAACATAAAAGCTAATCACAGCACAACCAAAAGAATGGGAGCAGGAATTATACATAGTTTTATCAACTGATCAGATCACCGCAGAAGTGAACAGATGTTTTTTTGTTCTCTTTTTTTAAACTTCCGATTACCCAAAAAAATTCAGGTCAGAAACAGACGTATTTAAAATTCGCATATTGAGTGAGAGGATTACAAGAATGTGTTCGAAAGGTGATATCAAACTAGCAGGAGAGTGCTTTGCCATGAGAAACTATTCATAGCTTTCTTCTACCACATATAAAACAAATACTCCTCAAGGAGTTCAATGATTTACCAGAGAGTTCAAACTTTTTAAGTAACACGAGAATCATTTAGAATCTTTAGATTCTATCAACAAAAAGAATTTAGTACATCCAACTCAATTTCATAAATGTAATAACAATGGCATTGCTATGAAAATGGAACATCCTATTAAGACATCCCTCAGAATCCTACCACAGAAATCCATTGGCACTACTCAGTAACACAGAACAAGTATTTCTTCCAATTTTAACCAATTAATTGGCATCCACTAGCTCTATTATCAGCTCAAAGGATGGATTGCAGAGTAGAACATCAAAAATCTCCAGGACCATATACAAGCCAAATTCAAAACAAGGCAACGGCATGAAAGCAAAACGATGCCTCCAGACCACCCATTAAACCTCCTCACCATCTAGTGTGAATTCTCACAAGCCAGACCATTAAATAACCTTATGAATCCACTCATGCATATTAATCAATACATCATATTCAATTTAGGGCTGGTGAAACAACCTTTTAGCCACACTACTCATTCTGCGTTCACTCTTTGGACACTTTGACCATCACAGACAGTAAAATAACCAGCCAATGGATTGCCAGAACCCATAAGCCAGAGCTATAAGGGATCTATAATGTCTTCCTAATGTTCCTTTCTGACTGTCATCGATTTATACTCTTCTGAGGGTGAATGATGAACTCTTTCTGCTCACAGTTAAGAACTTTTTTTTTTTGATAGGCAAAAGTAACATTTTATTAAGGGGATAGGGGAGGGGAATCCAACAAAAAGTTGGACAAATACAGCCAAATGGGACAAGCCCAACCTCATAGGGACAAAACCCACTACATCCGAGGGCCTAGAAGCCCAGATAAAACAAATAGAAGAATAAAACCCCAAATGGGCCAAAAAACCCAGATCAAAACAATTAAGCCCAAAGCAAAGAAAACCCTAAACCTAAATCACTAATCTGAGCACATCCATTCACCACCACCCGACGCCGCCCACCGCATCAGACAGCAACCACCAACCAACAGATCCCTGCCACCACGCTCCACCACACCACCACCAGTAAACCCCATGGAAACAAACAGATCCATCACCCCCACACACTACCGCAGAAGCATCACAGCCGTTAAGCAAAAACCAAACCACCCGACAGTGATATGGCGGACGACCACACCATCCATCAACACCACCGCAAGCCCACCCAAGCCGATAGGCACACCTCAGAGAACCCAGCAGAAAACCGAAGAGGAAAGCAAGACAGACAACTTGACGAACAAGAAACAGGGGAAACAAAGGGTAACCAGCAATCGGATGCACACAAACCAGCAACTAGGGGGTCGGAAAAAAGAGAGTGAGAAAGAGAGAGACAAGAAGAAACCAGAGATCCTTACCGATGCTGCCCTCATCGCCAAACGAAAGCCCTCTAAAATGACCGCCGAGTAGCCGTCAATTCGGTACACACAAACAATCAGAAGGAAAGCGGATGTCGAGAACCATAACCCCGGCCAAAACCACCAGTTCCACCGCCTCACGCCATCTCGTTACAGATGCCCATCATTTTGTGAATAAAAGAAAAGAGCCAAGATCGGAAATAAAAGGGTGGAGGAGGAGAAAACGGATAGAAAGAGTTCAGGAAGAGAGAAGGAAAGGGAATCGGAGGAGGGGATGGGCATAGAATAGGATAATGGGAATCGGATAAAATAGTAAGAACAACTATTTTACAACCCAAAAATCTCAACAAGCTTAAGCTAAATAGCATCTTTATTCGGATGAGTTTCGGAAACTACAAATATGCCTATTTTCGAAATATATGAACAGCATAGTATCAAGAAAACTGGTAAGCAATCTTCCAAGGCACATTGCAGCTAAAATGCAACAATGCTAGTAATCACTGCACAGTAAAATAGCTTCAATGCTAGTAAATTAACTTCAATTTCAACCTATAGATGGCTACTTGCTTCAGCCTGTATGACCAAAACATACGGCTTCATAAAATCACATCATGAAATTTCAAGTACTTGTTAATTTGGGAAGTGCAGAATTGATCATATTATAGGACTCTGAAATTAATGGAGGTTGCAATCTTGCAATTCTTCCACTCAACATTACTTGACATGTCATTAACTGCAACTCCAATATTGCAATTCATTGAAACACACTTCCAGAATTTATGTTGTGTTTGGATGAGTTTTTGAAAAAATTTTGGTTTGGTTTTTGGGGTAATGAGTGAAAAGAGAAATTAGGGTAATAATTGGAGATAAGAGTAATGAGTGGAGAGAGAGAGAGAGAGAGAGAGAGAGAGAGAGAGAAATCAGAATAAATGATTGGAGATAGGGGTGATGAGCAAAGAGATAAATGAGAGTAATGATTAGAAGTACGGGTGAGTGTTTTTTGAGTTGGAATTTTTTTTTCCAAAACATGATCCAAACAAGGCATTAAGTATCCAAATGCAAAAGAATATACTTTAAAAAGTCCAAAGAGAAATGGCAGTCTGGGGCGCAATACACCAGCTTGAATCAACCCCAATGGTAAAGCAAATTTCCAGAAACCTTTAAAGGACAAGTCACTAACCTCACTTGCAAGAACGATGCTAGACATGTGGTAGAGTTCTACACTTAAACCCCCACAGAAGCAAATTTAGGTGCCTCATAACCAATCTGGCAAATGCCACTGAGAATTTACACGTATGACTTGCTTGCATAATCACACTACTCATACAGACGTCTCCTAAATTGCAGACAGAAGTAGTTCACCACAAAAATTTCAGTCTGGCCACTGGCATCCAACTTCGGCCGTAAAGATGAGAAGTTTCGACAAATAAGGTCATGGAACAATAAAAATGCTCTAAAACGCCGCCTCGACGGCGACCTGCCGCCGCGAGTACCCCTAGGCAGTTCATTAGGCAGCCAAGGAGATTAGGCGGCAGGCGGCATTAGGCGGCCAAGGAGATTAGGTGGCATTTGGCGGAGCTAGGTAGCTAAGGGCCTTAGTGTTGCGGTAATATAATAAAAGGGCCTCTGGTGTAATTTTAACAAAGTATATACAATTTCTAGTCATAAGTCTTTTGCCCTAACCCAGTTGCAAGCCAAGACAACGACATGGAGAAACCGATCACGTCGATCTCGTCGCCCGTTGTCGTCTCTCTCTCATGGGTCACCACCCGACTAGTGCCGAGCGCCTTTTAGACCACTGAATAATAGTAATAGTATAATACTAAGACAAATAAACCACGATAGCTCTATGCTTAGAAGAACAAATAGACCTAAAAATAGAGCCTACTATCAATAGAAGGTAATAAAAATGCAAATCAACATCAGCATATAGTCGTCATGACTAAATTCAATAAAACGAAGAGCTTTAGATGCAAAATATAATAACTAACCAACCCAAACGTCACTGCAAATAATATGACATAGTTGTACAAAACGCATATAATAAAATCAGAAATTACCCCCGTGACCTTGATGTATTGCCCATCAACAGCACCTCAGAGCTCAGCATCCGGATACTTCTTGAAAAACCCTAACAACCCTTTCCTCCAAACAAAATTCCAAACCACCACAAGCACCAGAACTCCGGCCGCCACCACTAGCACAACCACCTTCTTCACCGCCACCATTAAAAACGCTCCGACCAACAACCCCATCGCCACAACAACCACCCACATTACCAGTTTCGACACGTTAAACCCTGCCTTCACATCGTCGTAGCCGAACCATACACGGCCCTTGAACTCAAACTGTTGGGCTCCAATTGGCCGAGTATATTTACAGTGCAAGCAACTTGTTTCTAACTTTTAGGAAAAGACATCTACTACCAAGATAAAAATAAATGAGACAAAATAGTTTTCTTGCCAAGGCACATAGACAAAACATCAACTCACTTCTCCCTCTTTACATATTGTAAATGACTCAGAATATATTGTAAAAGACTCAATTTCAATTCCTCCGATTCCTTTTCCCGCGCCTCCTAATTCTTTTGCCACGCCTCCAAATCCTCTTGCCACATCTTAAATTTTGTCAAACAAGAGGGTTTGGAGGTGCGGCAAAAGTATTTGGAGGCATGGGAAAAGAAATTGGAAAAATTGAAATTGAGGTTGGAGGAATGGGAGCGCAGGTTGAAGAAATGGGAGCTTAGGTTGAAAGGAGAGGAGGGCAAGGAGGGCTTATGAGTCCATCACAATATGTATTGAGTCCAATACAATATATAAAGAGGGAGAAGTGGGTTGATGTTTTCTCTGTGTCTTGGCAAAAAAAACTATTTGCCTCGTTCGTTTTGATCTTGGGGTAGTTGATGTCTTCTCCTAAAAGTTGGAAACAATTTGTTTGCATAATAATTATGCTCGGAAGGAATCCTTTTTATTCTAGGCAGCTCCTTTGTCTTGTTATTATCTTCTCATGGTGGTCAATTGCATGTTTTAATATACTTGTGTGCAACCTTGTTTTCATCCGGCAAAATACTCCATATAGGGCCAGAGTTGGCCGAGGGTAAGCCCTGCAAGCCTGCGGGCTTGGACAACCCCCACCATGGGGCACCCAACAAAAAAAAAAATTAGTTTTAGATTTAACGAACGAAGTTTCTTGAAACACAACCAACATGGTGTTTTGTGGGGATGAATTATTCCAATAACTTAGACATTCAAAATTTATTGCCAAGAGAAGTAAAAAAATCGATTGACATCCTTGATTTCATAAGATCTTATTGGGAAGATGGTGGTTTCCAAATGGTATGGGTTGCTAATCGAATTTTGCAGACTATACCGATTACAGTTGCTCTGGCAGGGAGGAGTTTTTCTAAGTTGAAGTTCATAAAAATTTACATTCAGACTACCATGTCACAAGAGATCATGAGTGTTTTGGCTATGAGATCTCAATTGATTGGGTAAATTAAAGTACAATGATTTAATTGAAGAATTTGTTTCACAAAATGCAAAGAGAAGTTTTATAAAATTGGATCGTGCTAAACATAAAGCACTATAACCGGGGTTACATTTTGATCTTTCTTATTAATTCAAGGTAAAAGCACAGTGCAATCTTGATTTTGTTTTGATGTGTATGTCTTTTCATTTTTTATAATATAATAGTAAGTGGGCAACCAAACTTGGGATCCGGCTTGGGCAACCCAAATATCGGGGCCAGAACTGTATAAAGCCAAAGAAGATTGGCTGCAACGATTCCAAATTCTCAAAGAAATCCAGAGAATGAGTGATTTACTTGCACAAACAACATCGTTCTCTACAAAAATGATGCGCGTGTTGAGTTCATCAACTCCTCTAGAAAATGGAAGAATGAATATCAAGTACTCTAAAGGCACATTTCCGTGGGCGTGTTTGACAACAATTATTGTTTTGGGGGGATTCGTAATGAGGTGGGATTATTAATGAGAATAAGAATCGTTTATTTATGTTTGTTTTACACAGGATTAGATTGTAGGATTGTAAATAACATGTTTGTTTTGGGGGATTAACAATCCCATGGGTCAACCCTCAACAAATGCCAAACCAAACAAGGTATTAGGGGACCCTCAACTTCACAATCCCAATCCCCCCTAAGGAGGGTTATCAAACACGCTAAATCATTAAGATTAAGCAGCCCATACCATTTGCAAACAACCATATTCCTAATAAGATCCTGTAAAATCAAGGATGTCAATCGATTTCATTGTTTCTCTCTCAGCAATATAGTTTTCAAATGTCTAAGTTCTTGGAATGACTAATAACCATAAATATCACAGCCACGTTGGTTGTGTTCCAATGAACTTCCCACTAATGCTTTTGTGACCATGTCTGAGTACCACATTTTGGATACAATGTGATGTGTCACCATTGTATTAGCAGAACATGCCCCATTTTTCATGTAGAGGAGCACATTCACCAATACTGCGGTTACCCCTCACATAGTATCCAAAATGTGGTCCTCAAACTTGTTCACCATAAAATAAAATAAAAAATTGGTTGCAATTGCCGAAGCCTGGGAGTTTGTGGGGCTTACCCCTGAGCCGGCACTGCCCCCACCACACACACTGCTAGACGCACAACCAATGGGTCAAACATGCAGGGATTAGGAGTTACTATAATTCTACATGGTCACGGAATAATAATAATAATACCACAAATAAACCACGAGTCACAGCACCAAGTAGCTCAAACCAATAGACCTAAAATAGAACCTACTATTAATAGAAGGTTATAAAATTGCAAATCAACATCAGCAAGTAGTCGTCATGTCCAAATTCAATTTACTAAAAAACGAAAATTTCTAGATGCAAAATATATAATAATATCTAATCAATCCACACGTCACTACAAATAATATGTAAAAAAGGCATACAATAAAATACGGAAATTACCCCTGTGACCTTGACGTACTGCCCATCAACAGCACCTCTAAGCTCAGCATCCGGGTACTCCCTGAAAAACCCTAACAACCCTCTCCTCCTCCAAAAAAAATTCCAAACCAACACAACTACCACCGGCGCCAGAACTCCGGCAACCGACACTAGCACGACCGCCTTCTTCACCGCCAACAATAAGAACACTCCGACCAGCAACCCCATCGCCGCCGCCACAACCACCACCCACATTACCGGCTTCGACACGTTAAACCCTAGCTTCGCGTCGTCGCCCAGCTTCGTCACGGCCGAGCCGTACGCGGCCCTTGGAATCGAAACACTGGGGTCTAATTGGCCGGAGCGACGGCCCGCCGAGGAGGTGAGCGGGCCGGAGGTGATGAGTCCGGTGGGGTGGAGGATTGGGCCGGAGTTTGGGCCGGATCGGACGGATCCGCTGTTGTGCTGGGAAGAGGAGGAGAGACGTGAACGAGGGGTTAGGGTGGGGTCGAGGGTGGTGGGGGTGGTGGTGAGGTCGAACATCTTGCCGAGCTCGCCGGAGGTCTTGATGTCGCCGCCGGTGTAGGGGACGGCGCGAGAGGACATTGTGGGTTGGGGGGACTTGGGGAGGTGGTCGGGTCGACCCGAGACGTAGAGACCACTGCTGAGCTGGTGTGACGGGATTCGAGAACCCATTGTTTGAGAGAGAGGAAGTGAAGTGGAAGGAAATTCTTATAGAGAGAGAGAGAGAGAGGAGGGGGGGGAGTGAGTGAGTGAGGGGGAAGGAAATTCTTCAGAGAGAGAGAGAGAGAGAGAGAGAGAGAGGGGGGGGGGGGGGGTTGAGCTGTGGAAGGACAAATATGATGGGGCTTATTTCGTGACAGTGACGTATGTGCCCCTTGTCCCGGAATGGTAGTACAGTGGGTTTTTTTTTTTTTTTTTTAAGTAACAATGTCAAACTGCTTTTTGTTGATATCAAAACTTCAGTGCATAAAAATTTTGTACACTACGCATGATACAAGTCTTTTGTGCCCTCAATCATTCTACCACCGTACTCAATCACACATCCACACTTACAACAAAGGTGGAGCCCGCACACATTACACACTCAATGTGTGTGGGACCCATTATGTAGTGTGTGCGAGTTTCACCCTTTTTGTGAGTGTAGATGTGTGAATGAGTGTGCAAGGCATCCCCAATGGGAATGTATTAGAAGGGAATGGATAGTTATTTTGATGTAAAAAGTGGTTAAAAGTTAGTTGAACGTAAAATAGAACTCATCCTTCTTCAATGGTGAGATGTAAAAGCCGTTGCTGATTAATTTGATCTGTTGATCAAAAGGGCCGTTGGCCAACGGTCGGATAAAGACCCGTTGCTAACCCAAAATCCCAACTTTACTCTTTCTCTCTCTCAATTTTACCTCTGTCTCTCTCTCTGGTTCTACAAACAGAACCAGCCCCTCTCTCCCTCTCTCTCTCTCTGAACCAGTCCCCCCCTTTACAAACCGGAGGTAACTCTGGAGATCTGAAAATCTTGGAAGGGGCTGGAATCGAAGGGAAATCTGGAAATCTTGGATGGAACCGAAGGGAAATCTGCTGGAAATCTTGAGAATCAGTTGGGTGATGTCGTCAAGAATCGAGGTCGGAGATGGTGAGCTTCCGGCGTGTTCTTGCAGATTCCGGCGATTCTTGCAATTTCCGACGACTTTCCGACGAAACCAGATAACCTCCAACTGTCCAAAATTCTGGTAGAATCAATTGGTGATGATCTGTCAATTTATAGCTGCAGCCAAAAGGAGATGTAAATGTACATCTTCCTTTCCATTTGTGCTATTTTCCATCTCCGAAATTGCTATTTTACATTCCCATTGGAGCAATTTTTTTTACATATGAGTTGTATTATAACTATAGCACCTGGTTTTACATCCCTATTGGGGATGTTCTAAATGGGTGTGGTGTTATAATTTTTCTTGTGCATTAGAGTTTTGGCACCAGCAAAATCAGTTTTGGCATTATTATTTCACCTTTTTTCCCCCTAAAATCCTATTCTGGCAGAAAAAAGTTTACATATTGATGCATGGAAGTTTACTCACCTATCTCACACAAATGATCCAAGTCACTTGGACTTCATTCATTTTGGGATTTTGAATTTGAATTTATAGGTAATAAGTGTAGAGAGAAATAAAGTAATGATTGGAAATAGAGGTAATAATTGGAGAGAGATAGAAAGAAAATTGAGAGTAATGATCGAAGAGAAATAGAATAATGATTAGAATCTAAAATCCAAAACCCTTAAACAAACGGGGTCTTGTTTTCCATAGATTTTTTGTGGGTTTTTTGTTTCACGGAGCTTTTTTTTTGAGATTTTTTGTTTCACAAAGCTTTTTTGGGGGGATAAATGGTTTTTGTCATTATCCCAAAAAAAAAATAATTCGCATTTGTTAATTTTGCGTCAAACTTTTGTGAATTATTGGTTCGTTTCGTCGAGAGGAATAGAAAAAATAAAAAATTAGCCAAATATTCTAGGAAATATCCAAGATAATGACCAAAAAATTGGAATTTTTTTTGAAAAAGGACAAAAATAAAAAGATCCCCAAAAAACTATGTGAAACAGGCACAAGATGTACCGGAAATCGGCGCTAAGTTGTACTAGAAAAAATGAGCTAAATCAAATAATCGTAAGGGTTTGATTCAAGCTCCGTTCCGGTTTTAGAAATAAATACTTTTTTTTTGAAAAGTAGCTTATTTTTTGAATTAAATGTAATGTATTATGAGATTATGATCTGTCTTGGGAAGCATGAATAAATACTTATTTTTTAAGAATAAAATATGGAACACCCGCTTCAATCAACGTGAAAATTTATTTCCAAATTAATAAACAGCTTAAATTATTCTTTGTGAAACTCTGAAGTGAGCTCCACTCACCCAGCACCATCGGTGCCCAAAGGGTGCTGATAAATACAACTGCGAATTTGCTACATGTAGTCAATTCATAAGAGGAAATTTTTGGATTCCTCCTTATAAATTGACTACATCTAGTAAATTTGCAGTTGTATTTAGCTGGGCCCTGCCCAAATGATCGGTACACATATCATTACTTCTTCTTTTTTAACAGGAAGACATCATCAGAACAAAATCTTCAAACACAATCCAGAGTCATTCAACATTGTGTTCATAACACTGTTCTTTTTAGTGTTCTCACTAGTGATAAAAGATTTTTATACGAATACAAAAAGCTCATTTCGTAACTTAGCTTATCTATATATAGTTTAAGAGCAAATAATACATTAAATAAATCAAGTTAGAATAATAAATAGGTTTTTGTTTCTCAACTAACGGTTGCGTGTGTTAAATTACTACGAGAGCAAGACTTCATATCCATAGGAGGAAAACCTAAGATCTGTTCATTAAAAAGGTGACTACAAAATCACCAGGTTAGATCACAAGGTTAATAAATAAGATTGTTGATTATAATTTATTTATTTACTTCTTGTTACGGCTATTGTATCTTAATTTACTTTGTCAAACCATCTAATTTGTTACCAAATAAGATAAACCAAATCAAACTAGCAAGCTTAAGTCTCAATAAATTCGGATCGGTTGCACAAAACTATTTTATCCATATATAGGTAGAACTTGGTCATTGAATAAGATGATTTTACAAAAGAAAATATAATGAATAATTAGATGGTTTGGCTTAGAAATTAAGAAGAAGTCCGGAAAAATTGCAATTGATGGTCAATTCTTTTTCAATTGACTTGCCACAAAAAATAAATCTGCAAATTTCTACCTATATCATTGATTTGTCACTGTCAGTTTTTTTTTTTTTTTAACAGCAAAAGAAATTTTATTAATTTTTGAATAAGAATTACAAAGACTAAAGGGAACAAGGATAACCAGCATCACAAACCAAAGCAAACATCTCACCTAGATTGATACATAAGTTCCTAAACAATCATATGCCATCCATGACCCTAAAAGGGTCACTGTCAATTATATTAGACCTTGACACCCAACTAAGAGCAAGTTTACCAACTTAGTTATACATGCTTTTGAATCTATTTTAGCTATGCAAAACAAGGAAACAGCCATGCACCAGATTCGGCAAACCCATAGGTATTATTGCTCTAGCTACAGTACTTAGGTATTTCTAGAGAATAACTATTCACGAGCAATAGAGTTCTTTATTGTTTTTTTGTTAGGTCTCTCCCTTCTCTCTTCATTTGCTCCAATTTTAAAATACGGTTAAGAAATAAAAGTAATGATATTTTGTTTTTTTGTCAGATCTCTCCCCCATGGATTTGGTTATACAATACCACTCCCTACGACCGCTCTAAAAACAAACTAGCGGGTGCGATATCTAATGCCATAAAAATTTAATTGAAACCCTTCCTAATACTAATTGATTTTAAAAGAGATGGTAAAAAAGCGGTCCGACAGAAAGGTATAGAGGAAAAGTTAGATTTGTTTTTGTAAGAAAAAGAAAGCTAACATTTGTGGATAAATGGACAAAAGTGTTGACAGTTTTCCATTTTTCCTTTCTTTACTCAAAGGTGACATACAAGAATGCGTTTCGTTGCTTCTGTTTTCCTTTGAGAGTAGGCCGTTTGTTTTCGGTGCTTGTTTGGTTTTTGTTCTGGCAGTTCTATTAAGACTTGGAGGAGATGCTAATTCAGTGATTGGCTAAATAGGCATTGCTATCCCTCTCTTCGTCTTCAGTTGCTCGGGGAATACCGCTTTGGACTTGAGCTTCTTCCACCACCGGCCTTTCGTCTTTTGATTATATATTGTTGTTATTTATTTCCCTTGTAAACTATTTTCATATATTAATGCATTTCTATAGTTGTTCCAAAAAAAAAAAGGGAAGGGTTAAATTTTGGCATAAATAAATAGCCAGACTACAAAAAAGATCTTATCCAATTCACTTTTAATATTTTCACGATTAGTACTTCCTACGTTTTTTTAACGTCGTCACACTCCATTCAGAACAGCTTTTGAAACTTTAAGCAATTCCCTCTTTGATTCATTTTGTTTTTATGTGGATCTTTGATTCATTCAATGCATTAGAACTTAGTTGCTGCAGATCCAAGCTTCTTTCCGGGAGTAGTAATATACCCAAGATTTTAATCTTAATTATTGAGTCCCGTTCATGCAGTTATATGGTGGGTTATCCAATTTTTTGGAAGCATAGTGATTTCGATCACTTTTTTATGTGGATCTTTGCTAGACAAAATCGCGTTGATTTTTCCACTATAGTTTTTTTATAGATGCACCACAGGACTTGTATTTTAGCGTTTCAAATTTCCACAGATATAACACAATTTTCGAAGCATATTAAAGGAAATTTTTTGAAGTGCACATGTAAAAAAGTGAAGTGCAAAGATCATTTTTCAAAATCAAAGTGGTAGATTAAGTAGCTGATTGTTTCTTTATTCGGACTGACTGGCCCAACTTTTAGCTCATACTTGTTGATACGAATGATTAATTTAAAAAATTAAGCCAAAATACTGAACAAAAAATTACTACGAGAAATAAAAAAAATATCAAAAAAAAATACTAGATAAAGAGTTAGGAAGAATGGAACCTAAAATAGACTTGGCAATTTGGATTTTTGAATTTTTTTTTTTGATAGGTAAAAATTTATTAAAAACGAGGAGAAGGAAAAGAGAAATCCAACAAAAAGTTGGACAATACATCAAATGAGCTGAAGTCCAGCCCCTAAGGTCTAACATGTAAGTCTTAAGATATTACAATCAAGCACACCCGGTACCAAAATAAACAACAAAACCAAGAAAGACCCGCCCGACAATTTGGATTTTTGATGTTCCAGTAAGGTTCACAAAATGGGGGTGTTCGAGAGGCGAGGAACAGTGACCGCAAGGGACGTGTCCAGTACCAGCAGCACACTCCCTTCAAGCACTCTCGAGGGTCTAAATCAACGCCGGAGATCTACACACGCGGGCATCAGTGTTTCTTTCTCGGTGGGAGGGGAAACACCGGAGAAAGTCCCTCCATTACACAAACTCTGATTTACACAGAGAGGTTTAGGGTTACGTAGAGCGCGTGCAATCCCCAGCCCCACACCCCCACGGTATGAACCGTGAGCCCTCGGCTCGGTTATAGAAAAACGGCATTTCTCTTGTGTAGAATCGATGTGGGATAAGGTAAATTACTGCAAAGGTGGAAAGTCCCCAGTGAAACAAATGTGGACAGACTCGATCCTGTGGTATCGATCCCCCCTACATTGTGGTCCACTCGTTTTTTGAACTATTCAGCTACAATAATTGATTATGGAGAGATTATTCGATGCTTTGGGACTCCTAAGCCTTTTCTCGCCATAAATTGTTGTGGAGTCTTCACATTTTGGGACTCACAGAAATGTGTGGTTGAGGAGACACCTGGGGCACCACGTGACACTATACTAGAGGCATTGAATAATTTTTCGTAGATTATGTATTTCATTTTGAGTAGTGATTTTCAAGCTCTTCTTAGTGATCTGAATTTAAAATTTTGTCCTTTTAAGTGTCAAATAGTAAATATAAATATCTTCAGATCCATACTCTATAGATTTCACATGCAGTTACTGTCTTCCAGGGGGGAAAAAAAGAATATATACATTGAACGACCTCGTACACATGCCCGAGTTTTGTGTGCCAATTCTTTTACAATGAAAGTGTTACATTAAAATAAGGCCATATTGAATTTCCGATTGACTCCAAAAAAAAAAAAGAAAAGAGGTCATATTTTCATAACAATTTGGGGAACAAGTTATTACATTTTAGTTTGTTGTTCACACTAAGCCACAAATTTTGTATTCCATTTATAATTTATTGGTTAATGAAAACAACTTGATATTTTTCAACAATTTTCTCTCAACAAAGTTAAAAAATTTCAACAACTTATTAATTAGTATAAACAACTTGACATTTTTCCACAACTTATTTGTTAATAAAAACAAATTGACATTTTTAATAACACCCTAAATAGTTGCAGAACTAGTATCTCTCCCAGCACAATTCACTTAAAATTCTTTTTATCATCAGTAAGGCATTGTTCTGCTAAGGTACTTATTTTTCACTTTATGAGACAAGTCATTTTTCTCATAATCTATTTCTTTACTTCAAAAAATAAGTATTTATTTTTTAAATAAATACTTATTTTTGTCAGTGTATTTGGCTTGTTAGTAATTTATTTTAATTAACGGGTATTTGTAATCTTAACGTAGGGAGATTAATAAGTATTTAATATCATGAAGCTCGAAATATAATTGAGATAAGGACGGAAGTGCAATTACAATTATGTAGTGGGGTGAATTATAATTAGTGAAATAAGAAATAGAATCCATGTGGGATTATGGTTTCTTATTTACATTGAGAGAGTCCAAACTTATTACTCTTTAGAGCTCTATCGTAGCCAGCTATATATATATATACATGTTTTATGCTCTCTAGGTCAGACATATGTTTTCTATTATTCACGAAATAGAGGCAGGTTTAGGGAGAGTAAAGAGATCACAAAAGAGTTCACACTCAGTTCGTGTTCTAGTTGTCCAAGCCCACGGACTTGCAGAGCTTACCCGGGCTGGCCCTGTTTACACATTCCCCCAGTGCGTCTTAACCACAGATGCGACACATTGACACATTCCCCTGTTCCGTCTCAACTATATACGCGACGAGTTGATTTTTGTTCACCCTCAAAGTGAACATTATCTTCATTTCTATTGGTTGAAATGATATGGATTCCAAGACAAAGTGATGTTATACTTACCAAAAAGTGAATTATATCATCTCAATTAATAAAAAAGAGGGTAACGTACGTCTTTTTTAAGGAAGGTGAACAAAATTGCACTCGCATGCTACACATTCTTTTTGTTTTTGTATGATACAGCCAGGTCCCAAACACGGCTGATATCACGGCTCACACTTTCCGATTTCGGCTCACAAATTCCCAATGGCTGCATCACAATTCATTCAAAACACGGCTGGTGGGTTCCAATGGCTGCTGTGCATTTCCAAAGGCAGCTCAACAACAGCTCACAAGTTTCAAGACTACTTTTTCACATGCATCTCGTTGCCCATACCCCTTTTTCCTACACTGCAATTGCCTAGCGTATATTTGTAGACCGATAAAAAAAAATTTAATATTGTCCGATCAGATCTCAAAATATGTCATTTTCCTTACATCGGCTCATACTTTACAATAGTGATGTTGTCGGACTTTGAAATATGCTTTCGTGATGAGTGGTCCGCGGGTCATTGCAATTGAAGTGCAAAAAGGTCCTTTCACTTGCATTTTATCATGCCTCAAAATGCAACCCGTTTAATTATCCAGAGGACGGAGCAAAAATTGGATATCAACACCAACTTTCCCTCTATGTTCTCTTTTAATTTCCTTTTTGGGTATTGATAATGTCAAAATTATTTTTTTGTGTTAAAACTCTAATGTATAAAAGTACTAGCAAATGCCCGTGCCTGAAGGCACGACTCGAACATTCAGCATACGCAAATTAAAACTGAACAACAAATTTAACCAACTAAGACGCATAGAACAAACTCAAGCACATAAATTTTGATTAAATCAAAAAAATACCATCCAAAACACTGATGAAAATAAAAAAATGATATACATTAATGAAAATGCGTGCCTCGAGGAGACATCTAAAAAGAGAACATGAAACATGTCAAGACTAAAAATCTTCAAGCATATTTATCCTTTTGAGCTTCTAGGCTTCTCGATCATAATCCTAAAAAAGAATGATAGGTCAACAAAAGCTTAGTTAGTACGCCCAATCATTTGTTTAAGGGATGATATATTATACTCCCTCCGTCCCAAAATGGATGACAATTTTTGAAACTTCTGTTATTTTTCATCGCTTATATTTTTCAATCTATAATATTTTTTATGAGTTTGAAAACTTTGTATAATAGAATTAATCAAGAATTATCAAACAAGATCCATATTGCATAAATTTTGAGATCCATATTGAAAGATATAAGTAATTGAAATTGGCACAGATATCAAAAATTGACATCCAATTTGGGACGGAGGGAGTATATGTTTAGTACACCAACTTAAACATATATAATACGCCCATCTTAAATCCCAAAAAAAAAAAACAACAATAACAACAAATCTCAGCCGTCATCTCAATCTTAACGCAAGACCAAAAAAATCGATTGGACCAAAATTAGTTCCCGAACCACCCCGAACCAATTTCGGTCCATTGTTTTTTTGGTCTGGGTCGGTTCCGAACCACCCCGAACCAATTTCTTGTGCTATTCTCAGAAAGAAAATCATAATTAAAATCAATGTCATGCACAGGACAATGGTATTAATTGTACAATGAACTCTTAGGGTGCCTATGATCCTCTTAGTAGAAAATCTACCGTACATATCTACTGTCTACATACATGATAGCGCTAATGAAATTTATTTCATCAAATTTAGCCTCAACACAATGATGTCGAGCTAACACGATGTGTTTATTTTTTTTGGTGTTCCATTTCCTGTTGTTTTATAAGAAGGACCGGCTGTCATTATTGTTGTGCCATTAATAGGATCAAAACATCTCATGATTCATCCTGCAAATTGACAGACACAATAAATTTAACTAAGAGGAGTGCTACGTACAAAGAAAATCTACCCGGAAATTTCCCCGAATGGACAAATCAATGGTACAGATACAATTCAAAGTGAATCTGTACCATTGATTTGCTTTTTCGGGGTCATTTCCGGGTAAATTTTCTTTACACTTAGCATTTCTCTTTAACTAAGCATGAGAACATGTGAGTTATCTTCTAGTAGAGATTAAATTATTTACACCGAGGGTGTAAACATTTATTTTCTTCAAATTAATTACATTGCGCCATGACGTCATGTTCTATTAATTGGAACCATTGTTTTGACGATATGGCGCAATGTAATTGATTTGGAGAAAATAAATGCTTGCACCGCAGGTGTATATAATTTATTCTCCTTCTAGTAATGAGCTAGAATTCTCGTTATGAAATTTTCTTTAAAAATGAATCCACCAATTCTTCCACATTTTGATAAAACTTGATCCTTTTAACTCCAAGGATAACTCCCAACTAATACACCTTTTAAATATCATTGGCATGAAAGCTTCTTTGTTTGTCATTACTTTTTATTTAGTTTTACAGCAGATCACAAATTTAGTGAGAATAGTAGTAAAAATGTCAGCTCTAAATTAATTACGTAATTAGTCTTATTTGTTTTCTTGCATGTCCAAATTAATGATTTTATTGGGCTGTTGCATTTTATATTTTAAGAGTTCGATACATGCAAGTTTCTTCCAAAAAAATCAAACAAACAATTAGGGTTCCGACTAAACCTATCGAGACCAATGCAAAAATAATAAAAGATAAGTAAAACAACCGTTAATCATCGGTACCATTTTCTCATGAATTGAAACCCAAAATGAACCAAAAGTCATTTTCATAAAGAAGAAGAAGAGGAAGAAGAAGAAGAAGAAAAGTTGAAGGAATTAGCAATACAATATGCAATAATTTAATTTGTGCTTACCACTAAAGTCGTAGATGTGTCATGGTGCCACCTTCAGGATCAAAACTCCACGGAACAGAAGTTGATCAAAACCACATCAACAAAACCAAAAGTGGAAAAAATAATGCTATCCAATAAAGTGGAAAAAATAGCCATTGATGACCAAATGTAGCCTGTTCAAAACCATTACACACCCACCAACTCAATTGTCAAAAATCAAAATATGAGAAGAACAAAACAGAAGAAAACTTCAAATAAGTGGATGTGAATGATTAGGAAAGTGATCCAATATATGAGAGAACCAAACGTTGAAATGTTGGACAACAATGATTCTACATTGAAATCTAATGGCTTTGAAGAAAAAAAAACTCAAACACTTACAGGGAGTTTGCTGAAAAATTGATACCGAGAAATGCAATCAAGAGAATTAAAGAATACTTGCGTTTTAATGTCCATAAATGTGATGTTTTTTAAACTTTAAATTTGAAAATCTTAATTGGGATCTAAATTAACGTAAAAGATTTTTTTTGTTTTGGCTGTTATGTAAAAAGAAATTAGAAAGGTCAACTTACTCATTTCTACCGTAAATGTTTTATTAGGTTTCATTCATTCCACAAAATACAAATCATGCCTTAATTAAAAGGATTCCTTCAAAAAAAATTCCAGTTTTGAGACAATTATCCCATAAATTACGTATTTATTAACCTAAAAGAATTATTTCAAACATTCAAAGCAAATTTGATTAATTAATTACATTGGCCAATCAATGGAATACATATACAGTTAAATCAATGGAAATAATGGAATCTGTATTGACAATTTCGTCGGTCTTGCTTCTGCAAGGGGTGCTTGTGTCGAAGTCTTGATAGTTTTGGTTCATTTTTGTATCATTTGATGGAATCTGTATTGCCTCCCGGCTCTGATATGAAATTGACAATTTTCAAAAAAAAAAAATTGCCATGTCCAAAATCAATGGAATACATATACAGCTAATTGCCGTTTCCAAAATCCATTGGCCAATCAATGGAATACATATACAACTAATTGCCGTTTCCAAAATCCCGCGCGTGGAAATACCCATATAGGTTTCGCCTAAACCGTTTAGGTGATGACTTTCCAAAATCATTATATCATCCTTTCCATATTTTCGGCTAGCTAGATAGAAGGTAGGAATTATAATTGTATCATTATTTCCAAATATAGCGTTAGCCCGTCTACCTTGTAATCTCAGCCGTCGAAAAAATGTGTACCGATCTTAGGGTCCAAAATATCTATATTATAAAACAGAGCTGTTTTTTATCTACTCATACAAACATAAGCATCTTTGAAACCGTCGAATCGCATTTTCAATAGATTACAGCTGTTGGATTGACTCATTGATTTCAACCTATTTCCAAGCCTCACCCCTATCTACCAAGCGTTTTCCTCTTCTCCATCGTGTTTCCTCTTCTCCCAAATACCTCTCTTCCTCCATAGTTACCCATACTCTCTCTTTCTCTTTCTCTCTCTCTCAGCAAAACCCACTCCTCAGTGCACGAAGAAAAGCTCAACGTCCACCAATCAGTTAGAGATTGATCGCCTCAATCTTTGTACGCATCTTCTCCATATCCATGAAATCAATTTGGTTCTCCCTCTCCGATAACACTCCCCTCATCTTCAATTTCGCACTTTGGTTTTCCGAAATTGGAAATTTGTGGAAGTTATGTGACATTGGGAATTTGATTTCTCACTGCTAATACACAGCCTTTGATTGGGAGTGTTATTTTTGCTAATATACGGCCTTTGATTGGGAGTTTGATTTATGCTAATACATGGCTAATGAAGTTTTTCAATTTGGATTTTCGTTTGGTTTTGAACTTCGAAAATTGTTGGCAGATGTTGCTTCCAAATTGTACGGTTTAGTTTTTGGATACCTAACAAAAAATATTGGTCATGTCATGGCCACACGATGGGTTAGTTTGGCTTGGTAGATTTTGTGCTTGGTTATGCTTGGTAGATTTTGAAGATTTTGTGCGTTAGTTAGGCTTGGTAAAATATGGGTTTTTCATGTAATGAAGATGGCAATTTTTTTTTATCTAAGTTGACTTTGTTATTTGTATTTCTACCCTTTATATTTTTTGTCCTCAGTTAACATATGTGTCTTTTAAAGATGCCCACTTTGTGTTTGTTAAAATGCATGTTTGAGATTGTGAAAATAGTGGAGAGTGAATTAATTCTTTACGATCCATTTTCATTGACTTTGGATAGACTTTGTGTTCCGACACTACAAGGATGCGCGACACGTGGAGGCATGTATGGACACGCCACATAAGTTATCCATTAGGTTTAAATATTTTTACTGGGGGACATGCCAAGGATATGGCAAAGTGAATTTAAAAATTTTAAAAGTTGTTCCATGATAATATATGTATCTTAAAAAGTATTTCATTTTGGAGTTTATTTGTTGTGAATTTTGTTCCTCTTTCATTTGAAATGTATTGTTTGATCAGATCACTATATGACCCGCACATCCCTTTCTCTAGGTAAAAATGTGATCAGATCATTACAAGACCAGCACATCACTTTCCCTTGCTCTCTCCCCTATCGCCAAGCGCATGACCAAAATGTGTTGCGCTGTGCCTTCAGGCACGGGCATGCACTAGTAGAAGACAATTTAGGAATTCAAAAACCACACTGTCATATTATATAGATTGTATATTGTACATAATACAAATTTTTTGTGTACTAAAAATTTTGACACCAATAAAAACAGTTTTGACGTTAACATTTCCCTTTCCGCATCAAGTTCCGAACAGAGCATAAATTCCCAAAAACTACCGGTATCCAATTTCCTCCGACAAAAAGAACGATCTCCGCTACCCAAAAACCTTGCTATGAACCCTAAACGGAACAGGTGTACAGTGAAGGAAGCTAACGAAGAGAAGCTCGTTCTCCAAATTCCTCTGCTGAAAAGTTGAAAGCCATGTCGACCCGAAGCACCGAAAGCGGTAGTGATTCAGGTTACAGTAGTCGTAGCCACGATTCCGACGACGACAATGTCGAAAGCGATGACAACGACTCCGGCTACAGTCGCAGCCACGATTCCGACCACATCGGTCGACTAAGCGACAACGACTCGACCCCAGTTCATGGACCCAGCGGTCGCTTGTCCGATGAACCCTCTCCGAAACGGCGTTGTAGAAAGATAACCACCACCGTTGATCGAATCTCTGAGTTGCCTGACTCTGTACTCGCTCACCTTCTCTCCTTCGTACCGGTTGAAGACGCCATCAAAACCCAGGTACTGTCGAAACGGTGGCAATTCCTATGGACTTACCTCCCATCTCTCCACTTCCGTTCCTGTTGTTACGATGACTTTGCTGACTTTGTTACCTTTGTAAACAAAACCCTAATTCTTAGCAACTGTTCTAAGCTCAAGAGATTCCGGGTTGATTGCGATTATTCTTGTTTGCCGGATTTTGAACCCAATGTTAGGCCCCGTTCCGAAACCTTCTTAAAAAAATAAGTACTTATTTTGCCACTTCTCAATAAAAAATAAGAATGGTCATTCCACAAAATCCAAATAAAAAGTTTCTTTCACATTTTCAAACTCAAAAATCGTGTAAATGAAAAAAAAAATCAATTTTTTTTGCATCGTATTAAAGATCTCAATGGGATCTATCAAACAAGATCCATAGTGATAGGAAAATTATTTGCGTAAACACATGATTTTTGAGCTTGAAGTTGCCTTATACAAAAAATAAGACTGTTGCTATGATAATGGGCGCCGGCAGAGGGAAATCGTACCAGCGGCCGCGCCGGGCCGTTTCCGACCATCGGACGGCCGATCCCAGCCGTCCAAAAATTCTTAAAAAAAAAACCGAGGGGGCTACTGCGGGAATCAACGGCATCCGAGGTGTGTAGGGTGCTTGATCCAAGCACCTTTTTTCCGTGTATATATGATGATCACATATACACGGAAAAGGGGTGCTCGGATCAAGCACCCTACACACCTCGGATGCCGTTCATTCCCGCGATGGCCCCCTCGGTTTTTTTTTTTAGAATTTTTGGACGGCTCGGATCGGCCGTCCGGTGGCCGGAGAAGGCCGGGCGCGGCCGCTGATACGATTTCCCTCTCCGGCGCCCATTGGTTCCTATATAAATTCTAAAAAATAAGCACCTCCTTCTTATTTTTTGGGGAACAAGCCTTTTTATTCAACAAAAAATAAGTTCTTATTTGGGTTGTGGAACACAGCCTTAGTTTCTGGACTCGCTTTGCGGTAGGGAAGGGGACGGAGGAGCTTCACCTTCAGTTCGAGGACATAGATAATTTTATGGATGACGAATGTCGTTATGAGTTGCCACAGCGCTTGTTTACAAATCCATCATTCAAGGCGTTGTGCTTTTGTTTGTGCAGCGTCGTGCCCAAAGGAGTTGTTGCCTGGAATTCGCTAACTAAATTGTCGATTGGCTATGTGGAGTTGAGTGATGCTGTGATTCGGAAGATACTAGCGGGTAGTCCCGTATTGGAGTTTTTGGAAATTTACTGCTTCTATGGTTTCGATTGTATGCATGTTAGTCATTCAGCTTTGAAAGAATTGATCTTGAGAGAAATTTGGGGCTTTGAAAGTTATCGTGTCGGCTCTGAGTTGGAAATTTCAGCTCCTAATCTTCAGTCGTTGCAGATTTTAGGATGTTTAGGGAGGACTACTTGTCGGCTGCTTGATGTATGTATCGTCTCTGGTTGATGCCACACTCAATTTTAAGTTGATAAGGCCCGGTGAAGACAGTGAAGATGATAGTGACCTTGACCCCGAGGATGGTTATGAAAGTATTCAAAACTTTTTAAGGGGACTTCTCGAGAGCCTTGTTCATGTGAAGAACATTACTTTAGGTACTTGGGCTATACAGGTTGGTCTTTTCACAGTCCTGTCCTTGTTTAATTGAGCTATACACAGAGGCTTTCTTGTATGTTCACGGTAGCATTTCCTTTATAGTTTATAGAAAATGAGTAATGTGACTAAGCTTGCTAGTTGAGTTTAAACCTTGATGGAGAAGTGCTCAATTTCTTTGTGTTGGAAACTTGGAATATTTGTTAGGTATTTCAAGAATTGAGTTGTTATTTTACTAAGAAATACCTCTATTGCATTTCAAGCCAGCAAAGTTTGTGCATAGTTCTGTTAATATATGCAGTAATATATAACATTAGTTTGTAGCACAATTAGTGCACACAAAGGAGTCCTATTGGTAACTTGCATAAGTTTGTGAAAATGTTGGTTTTCTTGTTTTTGGCCTTTCTGGTTGTCTTTCTTCTGCTGCAAAATGTTTTCATGGTCTTGGAGCAAAGTGGAAAAGCAGATGTTTATATGGTACCCAAGCCGACTTGAAAGATGTGTATATGTTTATCCCCATAATAGATTATGGTGGTTTGGCTCGTCTATCGTAGTTCAGCCAATGTAGTAGTTTGGAGGAGTGATATGGTTACGTTAAATAATGGCACTAAGGGATAGACCAATTTTGACTTTAGAGGCGATAGTTCAAATGGATCTAGGCTTTTTGGATATCACGGGATATATTTCCTCAGCAGACCTCAATGGAGAAAACGTAGTAAGGTAGCCAAATTGATTGGGACTCGAAGCTCAACTTTGTTAGGTTTGGTAAGTAATTGACTTGATCAATATTCTAGTGGTCAGCTATATCATACTTCTTTCCCTATATAATATAACCAACTCATTTCGGTCAACCAGATATGGATTTCGAGCCATTTGAGTGGAGAAAAACAGCCTACAGAGTACTGGCCTTGTTCATGTTTTTGTGTTAGCGTTGTTCCTCTAGCAATGGCATGCTCCTGCTGACATGAGATCACTCCCTTTGCCCTCAGCAAACTCGCATGCAATTATGTGGAGTATATTCTCCTATTACTAACTCTAGAACCAACCTTACTGTTAAGAAGTTTATTGAACTGCCCAGTATTGAAAATGAGAATGAGATCACGCTGTAAGTCCCCAGTATCCTGCATTAGGTTTTATGCACATTGAGTTTTATTGGAGGAATGCATGCCTCTTTATTACGATCAACCATGTTATTAGGTTTACCGTTTAGGTATCCCTATCGAGTCTCTTACTTAGTACTGCTTGGTTACTCTTACTCTAGTTGAGGATTGAAACATGGTTTGAAAACTAAGCTATGAAATCCATGGTATTTTTGTCTGTATATGCACAAACTCTTCTTGTTGTATCTGCTGAATGATCTTCTTGAATGTCGTAATTTTTTTTTTGTCCTTCTGCATCTTCTAGGTACTATCAATAATGGAAGCCAAAGGTTTGCGCTCTCCCCTATTGAAGTGCAAATGTTTAAGGCTAGATACTCCTATCTTCCAATCAGTCCTCCCTGGGATAGCTAACCTGTGGGAAAGTTCGCCTAATCTGGAGACATTCAGAGTCACAACCATGTCCTCTTCCATATACTATGAGGTGTGTTTTCTCACTATCTTTTTCTTATTTGTTTATTACTTCACGAGTTATGTGGAGCATAATATGTCCTGTTGTCTTTCTTTATCTTACTTGACGCGTTTCTAGTGTTCGGTGTTTGCTGAAAATGTTGGGTGCCCTCTTTGTAGGAAGAGGCCCTTTCTCGCGAGTGGAAGTGGTTATGTGTTGAATTATTTCTCCATCACGTTTGTGATGTTAAGTTAGCGTTCTTTTTTCGGCAATACACCAAACATAGGTAGAAAACCTCTCCACTTGCCCAGAAAGAAATACCTTGAAGAACAGAAAAAGTCATTCCTAGCCATGCAAAGGAAATTGCTCCCAGCTCGAAAGCCTCAGCCAAACAGAACACTGACTCAATCTTCTACTAACGAGAGAAAGGTACACAACCTAAATTGCTATGTTACATAGACTCTTCCATAAGTAAAATCAATCGGACACTCGAGCATCAAATATGGTTATGGGGCTTGTTTCCAACGCCTTTAACTAAATATTCACCCAGCAGCCTAGAAAGCATGTTTTATAATCCATAAGTGCCATAAATTGTGTATATAGCTGCTATATTAAGCAAGAAATGCTTTGAAACATTTTGTAGGCACCATTTATATAAGAAATATAAAAGAAAAATACTTGGGAATATGGACGTTTTGGCGTGTCCCCTAGTCCTTTAGATGACAACATAAAATTAGATGAATCCGACACTTAGACACATACGTGTATCAATAGCTAAAACGTAAACTGAGGTGGCAAGGGGCTGCCTCCCTTTCCTTGCTTTGATGGGCTTGATTGTTTTTCCTAGTGTTTTCATACCGAGATGGTTTGGCTTGATAGGAATCATTTCTCTAATTCAGAAGAAGCTCTACTCGATGTTCAAAAATTATCCTACTGATCTAAGCACAATCTTCCTGTATAGACAGCATAGCATTGCACTGAATTGGGACTAGCAAACATGTTAATGCTGCAAGCCTGCAATCAATGTTACCATTTGTATATATATGATCCTGTTGAATTATCATTGTGTTTGCTTTGTGATCCACTCTTTTCCAAACTACCTTCCATTTGTCACCATTTGATTTACGGCCACCTCTTCCTTTCTCCATTCTTGTCTCAATGGAGGTTTAAGTTAAAGAGGCAACAATTTGCCTAATGGAAGTAAAAAAAAAAAAAATGGTTGTGTTGTTCATGGGAGCTCCACTTAGTTCTCATAAGAACTCCCATAGGCTAGATTGTGGAAAGAAGATCTTGGAACATCCAAATTAGCTTGAATCTCTGAAAATAAATGTGAGCAAAGACGTGAATATGCTTTTGTTTGAGTGGGTTTATCAAGGTGTAGGGGATCACCTTCAAAACTCAGCCCGAATTGCTAGGCCAAACTATACACCCACAGGATCCCCTATACATGAGACGGTGGTCCGTAACCTAAATTGCTATGTTAGATTACCCTATCGGACTCTCGAGACTTGGATACAATCTGGGACTTTGCCCAACGTGTTTTGTCAGATATTGTCAGATATTCACCTAGCAAACATATTTCATATCCTAGAAAGCATATTTCCCAAAGTGCTAGTGTTGACCAGCCACTTGATCTATCCAACTTGTTGACAGTTTGACACCGGACTTTGTTGTCGAGGGGTTGGAGGCATTGCATGGTGTCGTGGGTGAATATGACCCAAGTTAGATTGAATCACAGATTTGTAGAGTATTATTAACCATCTGGAGGAGTACCGTACAATGTTGATTTTGATGGTCCTTGTAGTAATAATAACAGTGTCGTTGGATATATTGGAAGCATGATTTCTCTCATTCACCGTCGGAGAAACAAATACTTAGCAAGTTCATCAAACTGTGGCCTAAAAGCTGTAATGCTACTTTTGTTTTGCCTAGTGTACTATGACGTCTGATAGATTGGCTCTATGGAATGATCTCAGAAGAATTTCCTCCAAAGGTTGGTGGAGATTTTAATGTTGTTTATTGATCAATTTTACTAATAACGGTCGGATTATACTGAATAGTGAATATATTGCATAACTTGTAGGTGGTTAACTAAGGAAAACTGAAACTCGAGGATCGTTTGAAACTTGGAGAAAAAAATGGAAAAGAAGGGAAAAAATTTAAAAAGAATTTTCCATTGTTTGGTTTTTAGAGAAAGAGAAGGAAAAGTTCAAAAAATAGTTCAATTTTCTCTCTAATTTCTTCTTCACTTTCTATCTAATTTTCCTCTACATTATTCTCTCTTTCCATCCCCAAATTCCAAACCGAGCCTAAATTAGATGAACTACAAGTTAATAACAATAGTCAAATTGTTTTCGCCGTATATCAAGGCTTCCGGCTGGAGAGAGGAGAGAGATGACTCGGAATCGGAATGGGGTCTTGCTTCTAGGATTTCCGTTCGCTGGAATAGGAAGCAACCGACGGGAGGACGGGACAGGACTTACCATTTCGGTTTCCCTTTTCCTTTCTTTTCCCTTGTTTTGAACAATGATGAATGGGAAAGTGGGGTGAGAAATTTTTCAGTGCCCGGTGGGTACCACGTGGTGCTCGCTCATCGCGTTCGGGACGTCCATTTCGATTTTGAACGGCTCGGATTTGGAGAGAGAAAGAGAAGAGAGAGTGGTGGGGTGAGAGGAGAGAGAGGATTTCAGTTTGGGCCGTCCAACACACTTTTGTACGACCCGGATGGGCTACTCGAACACCACGTGGTACCCACCCGGTACCGAAAAATTTCTCAAGTGGGGCGAGATAGGATAGGAACAGTGGGAACACCAAAGAAAATGGCTCGACAAATAAGGGATAATTAGGTAAAAACAATTTTCTTAAAATAGGACCTGTACCAAACGTAATGGTCCAGTAATTATGGACCATTACGTGATCCAAAAGTCCCCTATCTTCTTCGTGTGATTTTTGGACAGTTGTGGAGGTGGTGGTGTCTGGTATCAGTGTGGTGAATTACAACCGAGGTAAGGGTTTTGGTTTCCATTGATTCCAATTTGTAATTTTAGGGCTTTTGATTTTGAAACCGAGTTTTGTGGTTTGAGGATTCGAAATGAGGGCATTAAGGCTATAATTTCGAATTTCTGAAATTGGGGTTAGGATTTTGGCGGTTGGTTGTGGGATTGATTAGTGGTAAACTGTGGTATGAGGTCGAATTTCTAAAAGAAAAGGGAGAGAGACGGGAAAAGGTAAAATTTGGAAGTAAAAAAAGGGAAGTAATTTCCGTAAATAGAAAAAAAATATGGATTAAAGTAGTTTTTGAGAAATAATAAGAAAAAAGAACTTTATTGCATATTTATTTATTGCTCCCTCTATCTCTTTTTAAATGTCCTGTTTCGTAACTCCAACTTATTAAAAAGACATCATCATTATACCTTTCACATCAATTTTTTCTTTCACTTTCATTACTTACCCATCATCATTACACTTCTACTCACTTTTCAAAAAGAAATCTACTTTTAGGGACAAAATAGACAATGCACCAATTTTTACCCATTAACTTTACAAAATGGACACTTATTAAGGGACAACCCAAAATGGAATACCGAACTCTAAAAAAGGGATGGAGGGAGTACTACAAAGGGATTTTCACCGTTTCGACAAAAAGTTCTTTTTTTAAAACTATTTCTCAAAAAGTAAAAAATAAATATGGGAGGTGTTAGAAATGGTTCTGACGACGACGAAAAAGTAATTTCTTACAATGCCGTGTTCCGCTAACTAAAAAATGGCATTATGTAATATTGTCGAGTTTGAATTTTTTGGGAGAATTTTATGAATTCTTTATGGTATTTTTTTCCCCAAAACGATAATAGATAATATTATAAATCCAAGAAACAATACATTAAGAGAAAATTTCATCCCTAAATAAAGGATCAAGAAACCAAACGGGAGGGAATTTAGGCAAAAAATTACATCAAACTTCAACTAAACACATCGCTCCAAACAGACGAAGCATTACAAAAAACAACCAAAAACACCCATACAGGGTGATAGAAGCCCCGCAAATGGAGAGAAATTCCACACAAGGGACACCAAAAAAGATAACCAAAAAAAGAGGAGAAAAATTGATAACGAACCGGAACGGAATCACATCAACCAATGACTACAAGGGCAATTCACAACAACCAATGACTTCTTGTCTTGGTTATCCTAAAGACAATTTGGGGTCGAAATAGTCATTGTAATATATACGTCGAGAAATATAAGCCGGTAAAAATGAACCAAAACTGTAGTGGACATTTAAATAGGGACGGAGGAAGTACTTATTTACTTATTTTTTGAATTAAAAGTAACATATTGTGAGAGAATGACATGTCTCGTAAAACAAAAAATAAGAACTTAAAAATATAAAAAAAACTAGCGGAACGAGGCCCGAAAAGTTTGTGGAAGGAGTGATTATTCAGTATTATTGGAGTACCGCTAGGGGCCCATACCACCATACATTTACGTGCGGTTCATAAACTTATTCCTGAGCCCCACGTAAATGTGTGATCGTAGAGGTACTTAGAGCACCACGTAGTGTAACGGTACTCCAAGAGCAAACAGTAATTTTGTGTGTGTGGAAGAGGAAGGAGGAAAGAGAGAAAATGAGACAAAACACGAGATCGCACTATTTAACGCATTCTGTAACTATACTCCTACATACACCGTTCACAATCACTTTCAATATTTTATACTCCCTCCGTCCCTTTTTTAGAGTCCAGTATTTCATTTTGGGCTGTCCCTTAATAAGTGTCCATTTTGTAAAGTTAGTGGGTAAAAATTGGTGTATTGTCTATTTTATCCCTAAAAGTAGATTTCTTTTTAAAAAGTAAGTGAGTAAAAGTGTAATGATGATGGGTAAGTAGGAAAAGTGGAGGAAAAAGTTGATGTGAAAGATATAATGATGATGTCTTTTTAATAAGTTGGAATTACGAAGCAGGATATTTAAAAAGGGACGGAGGGAGTACTACTCTTTAACACTCCACTTTTTTGCTGCTTTATTGTCAAATACTCCGTACTACTGGAGATGCGCTGTAAACCGTAAAAACGGATGTGATGATTCGTTACGCACATGCGAGGGACAGAGTAGGTGAAACCTATGAGATATTGTCATCCAAAAAAGAGAAACCTACATCACTGAAATATTCTTCTACGATGGCACTAATTCCCAGCGCATATAGTACAGTAATCAAGTACTACAGTATTAAGTAGTACTCTCTCCGTCCCAATTTACTTGTCATTTTTAGGAGTTTGTGTCACATTTCAATTAATTATATCTTATAATTTATCGTGTTTTAGATGATTTTGAAAACATTGAATTATAGAACAAATCGAAATCTATCGAACAAGATCCATATTGAATATAAAATTCATTACCACTTTAAAGATATAACTAGTTTTCTAATCCAGTTAGAATAGAACTGAGACAAATAAACTGGGACGGATGAAGTATCTTTTTAATCACCAGCTCCAATAATTTTTGGTTAAAAGTAGAGCAATTGATACCGTAATCAAAGGTCTTTGTGGGACCCCTCTGGTGACACGTGGACGTTGATGTGTGAAAAATGGTTGAATAAGTGTGAATCCGTGACAATGGGATTGTAGCGCAACGACACTTTCTTACGTTTTCCATATAGAAAGTTAGGGTTTGATTCTCACTAAAAGCTCGAGTATTTGGTGTGGTGGTTGATATCCTTTGAGCATGTCACATTTGTATGCTACTTTACCGTTACCCCTTTCTCATTTCTCTCTTATAAAGAGGCTAGATAGCTATCAAATGAGAAAGAAAGAAAGAAAGTGTAAATGGGCATGGAGTTAGAATACTATGCATTGAGGAGCACAGTATTACCGAGAGTTCGGCTGCTTGTCCCCTCTGCATCATATTTTATTAGCAGAAATCCTATAGGTATCGACGGTTTCCGTAGAGAAACTGTATCGACGGTCTCGCCGTGCCGTCTCCAGCTACTGGACGGCCGATCCAAGCCGTCCAATTTTTTTTATAAAAAAAACGAGGGGGCCAACGCCTGAATCAACAACATCCGATGTGTGTAGGATGCTTGATTTAAACACCTTATTTTTTGTGTATATATATATATATATATATATACACGAAAAATAAGGTGTTTAAATCAAGCATTCTACACACATTGGATACTATTGATTCCCGCGTTGACCCATTCAGTTTTTCTTTTATAGAATTTTTGGACTGCTCGGATAGGCCGTCAGGTGGCTAGATAATGTCCGGTGCAGCCGTTGGTGCATTTTCGGTTTGGTACCCATCTGTACCAGTGCCAGGACTCATTAGATTTATTAGTGGCCCAGCATAAACTAAGCTGCAGATAGATTGTTCCAAGAAAAATGGACAAAAAGTAAAGACAAGGGCCCACAAATTACTCAAACAAATACTCCGTATACTAATAATTCTGCTGCTTTTGATTTAAGCATGTAATTAACAGTCCTGAGAGTGGAAGACTTTGGACACTTAATTTGTCCAGGTATTGTTTTATCAATAAGTCTACAGGTACATACAATCATGTACATAGAGTGCGTACATACGCATTTTGGATCCGTTTCGGGTTCTATAAAAAGATTCGAGCCGCTCATTTTATTCAAAATAGTTTATTTACGGTCCTTGTAAAAAATAAACTCAACACAATATAGGTAAAAATGTTTACAAAACATCTAACTTTGCTTTAAAATTCAGGCGGCCGGTTTAGATCTTTTTTATAGGACCCGAGATAGGACCAAAATGCGTATGTACGCACTGGATATAAATGATTGTATGTACCTGCAGCAACGCTGTTGTTTTATTCCTCAATTTCTATTCCAATCCCATGTATGATTCGTTTAGGACAAATTGTTTACTAAGTGTAATTAAACACTACAATGACTATTTTGACCCCAAATTATCTTATCTTTAGAATAACCAAGAAGTCATTGGTTGGTGTGAATTGCCCTTTTAGCTTATTTTAACATAATCGATAACAGAAAGAATTCATAAAATCCCGCAAAAGAATTCAAACTCGACAATAAAAAAGTTCTTGGGTAATAAAATTGAAATTCAACAATTACATATTTTCTCAGGCAGTTGGATTTAAATGATGGAAGAACTAAGTTCAAACATTAATTGCATATATAATGCCATTTCTTAACAATGTTCAAATGCATAATAACCAATTATCATACTACCCATCCACAATCATCATCCAAAAAACCATACCACCATCCAAAACCATCAACCAAAAAAAAAAAAGAGAAGAAACCGGCGTAGTTTTACTTATGGTTCCAAGTAGCCTAAAATTTCAAGGGCACAACTTCTTCACAAGAATCATTTTCTGCTCATCATTGAAACTGGAAAATAATTCAATCTTCTTTGCATTTTGGGTAATTGCCAAAATAGGAGAGAGAGAGAGAGAGAGAGAGAGAGAGAGAGAGAGAGAGAGAGAGAGAGAGAGAGAGAGAGAGAGAGAGAGGATGGGGTCTACGGCAAAACGGAGGTAGGTTTGTAATTTCTCTCCTCATATTGAAAGTCCTCCGTGCGCCTCATTACAGGGATTGATCAACTTTACACATTCTAAAAAAAAAAAGGACGGATATTTCAACTTGACTATTGAAAAGAATAATTTTGCAAATATGAGGCGTTTCAAGCTAAAATAATCCAAAATGGAGATAGGTTTTTAATTTGTCCTCTTATTGAAAGTCCTCCGCGAGCCTCACTATAGGGATTGATCAACTTAACACATTCTAAAAAAAGGATGGACTTGACTATTGAAAAGAATAATTTTGCAAATATGAGGCGTTCAAAGCTAAAATAATCCAACTTCTTTTTTTCTTTGATGATGAGCTAACCGTTTCGTAGATGCAAATGCAACCACGTCATTTTGGATTTAGTACATTCTATTCGAGCCTTGTTACTTTGAGCTTGAGCTTCTTCTCCCATTTCCACTTCTACTGATTCCACAAAAGGCAAAAGAAAGGAAAGATGCTCGATTATGTGTGTTCATAAGTGCTGAATTTTCACTAGTAACCATCATAACCATGTAGATACTAAGGGGACAATATGGTCCACCTAAGAGTCTAAACAAATTTTAAGGCAAAAAAAAAAAAAAAAAAAGGTGCCGTTGGAGAGCAAATTCTGCTGCTAAATTCAGACATTGACAGAATCTGTTGTTAATAAATTGAGAACATATAATTTACATCTGTATGATTGTATCTAGTCTTTAACTCTACTAACCCAAAATGTGGAGGCCAAAGTTGAGAATATTTATTTTCATTCCATCAGCCTTTTGAACTGGATAAATGTACGTACACATTTGTTTGCAGAAAATCAACACTTGATAGTAGTTGATACTATATAGGTTTGGACAAGTAATTAGTACTAGTAACCATTCAATTAGTACCCTTTTTTTTTTCCATACTTAAAAGGAGTAATTTACAAATCCAAGGAAGATGGAAGAAAGATTTGTTCTGTGAACTTGGGGCAGAAAAGATCAATACCCCAAAACAGAGAACTAAAACCCAAAAAAAAAAAAGGAAATAAACCAACCTTTTTTTTTCACTTCATCATATTTCCTTTAATTCCCCAAGGTCCAAACACTCCATAACCTCTCCCCAATAAAACTCATCAACTTCCTCACTGACCCCTCCTCTACTTCATCTCCACCTCCTCCACCACCACTGCCGCTAGTCAACTCCATTAAACATGACTCGTCCTTGCTTGAACTCACCCGGGACCGATTCGGCTCATGACCCGACCCATTAAACCCCCTCCTACGCCTCTCTTTCTTACTCTTCTCTGATCTCTTGCTCTGGGCTACCCCGTCTTCGAAAGCATCGATGATTTCGTGAATGAGTTGGCGGTTCGGCGACGAGTCCCACCTGACCCAGTAACTCGTGTAGCACCTGAAACAGTTGCAGTTGAACGACGGCGGGTGGTCCCCACCTTTTCCACTACCTCCAGTACTAGTGGTGTTTGTTGTGGTGTTAGTCTTTTGGGTTTTGTTCTGATTCACGGAAAAGTTGGAGGAGGAGGAGGAGATGAGGTAGGCCAATACTTCTCTGTCCACTGGTGAGAGCATGGCCGCGAGAGTCAAGATAGTGGCCGGTAGAAAGGTTAGGTGGTCGGAGATGAGCGGCTGCGATGGGTGGACCTTGCCTTTTCTGTAGAGCTTCTTCATCTCTGATGGCTATGAGTTGAGTTCAGCCGAGAGAGGCTGAGAGACTGAGAAAAGGGACTTTATGCGGACTGAGATCCAGTCTAGTTTATCTTTCGTCCAATCCGGTCCAGTTTTGGGTCATTTGTGGACCTCTTTTGGATCCATAACAATAATCAAAATTATTCATTTTTTAGAGTTTGTCCAAAACATTAACCACTTTGAAAAATCACGTCTATCAGATATCATTTAAGATGATTTCGAAATTTATTTAGCTAAATATAATTGTGTTACATGGGTTGCAATCTAGTGTTGCATACTTATTTTTTTACAAACTTAGTGCATTTAAAAATCATAACAGCTTATTCAATCAATGTGATTTTCGACGTGATAAATGTTCTCGGTGAGCTTTAAAAAATGAACGGTTCCGATGATTGTTATAGCCCAAGAAAGGGCCCACAAATGGCCTAAAACTGGACTGGCCTGAATGAAAGTGAAACTAGACTAGATCTTCCCCCTTGCGATCTAGTCCAGTTTCCCTTTCATTCAGTCCAGTTCAGTTTTGGGCCATTTGTTGGGGGGAGAGATGTCGCAGAGGAGTTGGTACTACTAGGCTGCGTACGGTTCAGATTCGTAGGAATCCAAGGACCGAACCACAAGTCACAATCATTCTAAGAAAATAGAATCTGTGTCTGAACCAAAAATCCTACGATCCGATTCCGAACCAGTCTGTTAGTGACGGTTCAATTGTGTTTTTTATCCAGGGATTATATATAAATTCCACTAGCAAACAACAACCAAAAAGTCAAAAAAGGAAAACGGCAACAAATTCTTGTATTATGCATCAACCAAATTCCTAATTTGAGATTCCAACATCAACCAACTTTCAGATTCCAACATCAAAGCATTTAGGCCAGCAAATTACTCTGTATACACGTATTCTTTTTTTGCCCATTTGAGTAGAGCAACACTTTACCCCCTTAAGTTTTGATTTACACAAAACTAATACATTATCCAAAACAAAAATCCGTTGATCGAATCATATCTTACAATTTTTCTAATTTTTGAAATGGTCTCCGAACCATTAATCCACAATTGGGACCAAAATGTATAGTTCAGTTCAGTTTAGTTCGATTCAATTTGGTTTAAGCCTGAATTCTAAAGTAAAGTTGGATATTTCGTAAACGTCTTTACCGATATCAGATTGAGTTGGATTCCTATAGGGACGATAAACAAAAAAAATTTGAACAAAATGAATGGCTCAAATAATTTTTTTGGAACCCGAGAGGGGTTCATAATCCGTATGTACGTGCTATATGTGTATGTATGTAGCTATAGCAGCTTGCCTTTCCCTTCGAGGAGCATGGGGAAATTCACGCGAGATGCGGTACTTTTGCTGAAAATATTGTAGGCTCAATACACAGGAATTTTTGGGTGCCGAGCGGGTATCACATCGTCCAAACGTGTTTTGGACAGTCTTGAATTTTAGAAAGAGAAAAAGAGTAGATAGAGTGGTCGGGTGAGGGGTCAAATAGAGAATAAATCTGAACCATCCAAAATATGTCTGGACGGTTGAGATTGCCGATGAATACCACGTGTGTAGTACCCGTCCGACACCCAAAAACTTCTCGGTTGATTGGTATTGGTAGTACTCCAGTAGTACTGCATTGGTGCAGTAGTACAATATCGTGATATTGCGGGACCTACCCAACTAAATTAATGATTAGTCTCTATCCTTCAGTTCCAGGTTCCCAAAAACAAATATTTGTAAGTTCGCAAAAACAAAAAATATAGATTTATAAGATTCTATTTTAGTTTACATAGGCGTAGTAATTAAAACTCTGTCAAATCTTTCTTAGAGAGCTAAAGTTTGAACTCGAATTCGGCTCATTTATATTTGTTTGATTCGATCTTGAATTTCATAAACACTAACGAGCTTGAGGTCACTTAATTCTGGAGGAATTGAGCTCAAGTACTTAAAAAGTTTGGCTAGAATCATTTGAAGGCATAGTTCCACACCCACCATAAGCCGAAGTATGTTTGGTTTATTCAACTAGGAGCAACTCTAGCCCATCTTTTAAACATATCTATTTTCTAAATGTCCCACAATCTTTTTTTACTTGTGTATTAGTTTATTTTTAAGACCTTTTTTTTTTTTGTAGCTTGAAAATTAACCCTTTTTATGTCAAATTGAATGATGAAGAGAAATACCATATCCAAAATGAAATGATTGACAAATTAGAGAAAAATGCTCACTAGTTATAGGCTGGAGGATATTATATCTACACGACTCTTCAAATCAAAATGCATAAAATAAAATAAAAAATTATCAAGTGAGTTGGACATGCTCTAATATTTCAACAATGGACGTTTGGCTATCCCTATCTTATTTACTTAGTATTTGTTTAGTGATTTTATAGTAGTTGTGGGTGAAGCAAATAAGCAACAAGCAATAACCATTGGCAGACCATCTTATTTGCTCATTCGTTAACATTAAACAAGGAAGGTACCCAAACAAGCCCTACGTCTCATAATATTTTTTGTTTTTCAGAAAACAAAATAGAGCACTTTTCATCATTTTTTTTTTTTACTAATTTAAAGAACTAATGAAGATCTTTAAATTGGTGTAAAAAAAATCAAATAATTATGCGCAAAAGTATCTTAATTTTTGATCCAATAAATGACATGACTTTTAAGAACCTAAGACTATGAAAGGAAAGGAGTTTATTCGGAAACGATCATAAAATCTTGTTGCATCATTACTTAAGTAACAATCTCAGTTAAATCCATATCATCATAAAATAGGAATAAGCATACGCGGCATCATAATAAGGAGATTGACTTATTGAAGAATTAAAAGAATCAGGCTTAATTCGTTCATCGTTTGCCTCATTTGAAATCTATTTATTGCATAAATAAACGATTGAACAAATCTTGAAGCTTCTTTAATTTTTAAATCACAAATATGCTATCGGATTAAATAAACTTATGTTGTTTACAACAAACTCAACTTCTAAAGCTTGAACCAACTTTTAAATTTATTGAAACTTTAAATTAAACTTGAATAACCAACTATACTCTCACTAAGCTCGTTTGGTTTAAATTAAGTATAGAGTAACCAACTACTCTTACTCAGGATCAAGTTGGTAAGTTTAGCATCCCCTTTTTTTTCCAACACATAAACAAAATCTGAGTAAAATCTCCTAAATTTCTCCCCAGTATTGGACTCAAACACACATCAATTCGAGTTTGTTCAAAATTTTACCCAAATCAAGGGAGACTCGAATTTTTATTCAAAATTTTAGAAGCCTATTTTATGTCTCCAATTTCCAATTATACATGCGATGAACTATTTATTAAATTTTTTTGGTTAGATTTGCTTTTGTTGATTGCTAGGTTTGATATCAAAGAAAATTTTATGGATATTTTTACTAAAATTTGGATAAAAAAATTGAGTAAAGGCTCGAGATGCTCTTATGAGCCTTCCCTAATAGAATATCTTGGTGACAAGCTTATTAAGATGGTATTAAAAAATGGAATGTCAAATAAGTCAAATTCTGTACAAATTATTTTGTGAGATTATTTTGTACATTAAAGTTAGGCCATAATTGAAAAATCATAATCTAAAAGGGAAAATTATTTCAATACTTCCGGGAGTATATGAGTACATGATACGTTGTGTGTGTGTGTGTGTGAGGGGGGGTTATACTCCTGAATAATTACTCATCTAAAAGGGTGGTTGGAATTTCATCGTCCCTAACCCCTGTTACTTGAAAGAATCTCACACAAGTGTTAGAAGGGAGTGTTTGTAGCCAATTATTTTTTAGGTTTTTGGATTGTGGAATATAGATTATTTTGATTATGATGATTTGGATTGTCAATATGTGCATAATAGATTTGGTAGAAGAGTTTTGTGAGTGAAGTATAATCAGAATTCAAAAAGCTTCTCGATGACTGATTTTTGGATAATGCATTCTCAAGTTCAAGCATTTTGAAAAAATGCAGTTTAGAATATGTGGGCCAACACCCAGAAATTGCATTTCTACACAATGCAGGATGCAAATCAAAGGTGTCCAAACACCCCACCCCCCCCCCCCCCCCCCAAATTAACTAAGGAGGTTTAACATAACTTGGAAAACTAACGAGTTCTTTGCTTCCTTCTCTAGATTAGAATTCGAAAAAACCATGGATGTGAGATTATATTCTGCTATACTTTGTTTGAGAAAGTGACTAGAGCTTGAGTAAGAAATCGAGAAATAACAATAATTTTGTTATAATTGAATACCTAAGGGTGAAATTATGCTAGTTCGCAACAAATGTTGATTAACTTGGGGTTTTTTGATTATACAAAACAAGGATCGCACCAAAGAAATATCTTTTAATGGCTCGTTTGGTTGCCCAGAGATAATCAGAGAAGATATAAAATTTGTGTGAAGCGTACGAGATATAGAAATAGTGGAAGAAGAAATATTCGATGTTTGTTTTGGTTAAGATTGTGGCATGTATTTTTTATTTTGTTCTTGTGCAGACCTTAAGTCACATAACCCTCAAGTAGGACTTCTTGCTCCTTTATTGAACACCGTTTTAATGCTCCAATTCCCTCTCATGCACGCGCATTATGTGATTTAGTGCAAACTATAAGTTTTATATAGAGACTGATAAATCATTCCTCTTCAAGGGAAAAGAAAGAAAAAAAAAAAAAAACTGATAGAGTACCATTCAAGGGATGTTGGGATGCTCCCATCTAGCCAGCCCAACAGATTTACTAAGAATTATTGATGCTCCTGGGCCCAACACCAATCACCACACATACTTTTATCTAAGGTCCAAAATTAACTACTCCCTCTCTTTCTTTTTAAATTTCCACAAAAAAGACGGTGTCATTTTCGAATAAAAAATTAAGATACTTTTGTGCAGAATTTTAAAAAGGAAAATGCACCAATATAAATAACTATAGTAATTGAGATTTTTAGTTTGGTGCAAAGAAGTTAAAAAGTTTACTGACGAAAATTCTTTATTTTGTATCTAAAGTCTTTTCATACTCATATTTATAGGTGTGGTGGCCGAGGCAATTGAAGTACACGTGCCAATGTCTCAAGAACACTATATAAATACTCAATGTATCCGTGTCATTTCAAATTTGACTTGACTTGAAATTGAGCAAAGCTACGTACCCGACAAATTACCCTAAAAAGAGAAATCAATGGTTTAGATGCACCTTATCAAAAAAACGAAAAGAAAGAGGTTTAAATGCACATCACAATGAATCTGAACCATTGATTTTTCTTTTTTGAGGCATTTTCGGGGTACTTAGAATTATTATTGATTTATAGAAGAAAGAATCTGCTTGGTGTTAATAAAATTCATTTGAAACACGTTCCACATGATCGAGTACCACAACTAAATTTACTAGCATCTCCATGTATCAAGGCAGAAACCCCAAGAACACGGTAACATGCAAACAATCATTATATACTCGAAGGAGCTTCAGGAAGAGCTCCTCAAACGGGCCTTGATCCACGTTTCCAAGTAACGTAGCTCGTCGGTGCTTATTGAGTGGCCAAGACCTGGATAAGCCTGTGGATTCATAGTCGAGTAAACATCAATTTCTTCTGGAGCTGTATTGCATGAATCAGTAAATCACGAGGTTATTTGATGAAAGTGTGACAAGTAGTACCTTAAATTCGCAACTTATGACTGCTCGTTCGAGGAAAGGTGGACCCGCTTGTCCAGCTTCAAAAAATACTGTTCTGTCATCCATACCATGAGACCACAAAAAAGGCGTCTGCGTGTTTGTTGACAACTCAAAGTCATTAAAACCATCCGTAGAGGTAAAGTAAAAGCAATTGCATAGTCCTCACTATGATCAATATTATGTAACAACTACATCCAAAGGAGATTCATGCGGATTTAAACACAAGATACCCAATTAACCTTATTAGTCCTTAAATAATGGCATAGCTGCAGAACATATCAACAATTACAAAGACTACTCTAGGAGAACATAAACTAAGATAGTAGGGGGGTCATATTGATGTAACAACCCGGAGAATTAGCAGATACAACGAGCTCTAACTTAATTGAACAGTGGTATTGGAGATGTAAGAGCTCAATAAAGCTGCTAAAGTAGAAAATGAGAGCAGAACTTCTATTATAGTTAACATTATCTTTTTTGCTTGGCATTATAGTTTCCATCATGGGCCTCGACAGAGCTCAATGGAGAAAACTAATTCATGCACCGACCCAAATTGATTGAGACTCTCGACTTAGTTGGTTACAATAACTAACATAATGGAGCCCAACCAATGCAGGTGAAAAGCACATTCATCAAAGTGCAGGGGAGATTGTCAAAGAAAGATTGAGACGGCGTTAAAAGGAAACTACCTTTTTTGCATCTGGCGGGATTTGCTCTATTATAGAGGAATTAAAAGGAACCCATCCACTGAAAACTGCACCTCCTCCTATAGTTCTTGGGTATAGCAAAACACTTGCTAAGGTCAAGGCCCCTGCAAAACATGATTACTATTCACTAATTACCTGCAGGAATCAAAACAAGCATGCAGAAACTCTTTCAGGCACACGAGCGCCCTGAGAGAGAGAGAGAGAGAGAGAGACCTCCTTGACTAAATCCACATACAAATATATTGTCAGGATTTGTGCCAGCAGTTATCTCCTTGTCTATAATGTTATGCACGTTCCGAACTGCTTTAAGGACACCATTTTCATCATTTGGAGAAACCTGATACATTTTCGAAATCCAGCACAGCTAGTTAATCGAAGGGCACTGTTACAATACCACGTTATCTCACAAACACCTTCCATGTGTTCACCATGTCATAAGTGATTTAGCAAAATTGAATGGAACTGTATACGTAGTGAGCAACTGTAAACTATATTCGAGAACCAAGAAATCTGTTTAAGCACCATCACAAAGCCTAGTCAGAGTCAGTCATACAAAAATAAATCTCAGTTTGAAATAAATTTCAAATCAACAAGAGATGAAAGGGGAAGGATACTGAGTAGACATTCCAACTCATACAAGTATCAAGGAAATCACTATAACATATATTTCCCCACCATACATACACTTAAGGGTTGACATCGTTCCCATGACTGATGTCTCATTTCCCAACCCACTGACATGCAAATCTAATCCAACTTATGGGAAGATGCCCCCAAAAGTTAATCCACAAGAAGGATAAAAAAGGCTACTTTTTCTGGGGGAAAAAATAAGCGTAACTTACAGCCGTAATTGGTATTTCATGAAGATCAAACCACGAGGGCATCACAGCACCATCTGCAAAAGAAACGGATAAGTACATGGTCTGGAATTGCATAAAAAGAGAGAATAGAATGTATTCACTAGGAAACTAAGCATTCCGACTCAATGCTGTCGACTATATTTTTTTTTTTAAAGGCTCAATGTTGTTGACTATACGAATGCCTTGTTGTTGGATGGATCACCCAAGAAGTGTCTTTATCCTTGCATTGGATAAGCTGATTGAGATGAAAACTCAAGGGTACAAAGAGCCAAAAATAACGTAATCAAACTGCCTGGCACTCGTGTTCGAAGGAAGGTACATCATGATGCAAGATCAACCAAGGCAAGTTGATCACTACAATTGGATAATTGGAAGTATTTGGAACACATTGGCTTTGTTTTTCTAAACTAGAATTTCTTGTTCCCGTTGGCTATTTCTCTCATAGATAGTTGTAGTGGGCCGAATGAGATGGTTCGGACAGTTCACTATGCTCGGCCAATGGTTGGGTTCAACCTCTTGATCTATTAGTTCAAGCTGAACCCCGGACCGAGTAAATGAGGTTCGGCCAATGGGGATTGGTACTATCCAAGCTTGGACAAGCAAGTCCAACCTATTGACTCAACGGTATCGACACTCTGTATGGTTCAGACACTTGAGGTTCGGCCAAACTCATATGTGCCAGCTCACCTAGGTGCACCTAGCCGCCTTACTCTATACGTCAGTTGTGACGTTAGCCAAACGGTTACCGCACGAGTTGGGCACGAGCACATGCGGATGAAAGCTCATGCACATGGGCAATAACTGCCTTATCCAATATGTCAGTTGTGACATTGGCTGGAGAGGTTACCGAGCGTGATGGTCACGCGCTTACTTGGAGAGCAAGTCTTGGAGTACTATATAAAGGAGGAGGATCAATTTGAAGGGGTACGCCATTTTCACTCACTCTAAACGCTCTGTACTTTCCTCTCCTCTTTCACTTGCTTACTTAACCATCAGAGTGCCTTGCCAGTCGACTCCGACCGGTTTGGGCACTATTGATGGGCGTCACCGGTGCAGGTCAGGACAACGGAGCTAGGCTAGTAGGATCTCCGGACCAGAGGCTCAAGCGAGGACTCAGATTGGAATCACAACCTCACAGTAGTGTAAAGAAAACTATTTGATCTCAACAAATGCACTATGGGACTAGTGGTGTTCTCTGTTGTAGATCTTGGACTCACTGTGATTTCGGTCATTTTCTTGGTTGGGACTCCTCATCAACAAGTAGCATATGATCCTTCTCCCCTGCGCGACATGAAAAGTCCTAGGAAGTGCCATGAAGTGAATTACTAGATCTTGTAATTCTTCCCCCATATTGAAATTTGTTTTTAATACTTCCAAAACATCCAACTACATTAGCGCAAATCACAATCATAAAAAGAAAGCCTATTAGCACCCAACGCAGAATTTCCTCGTCTATAAAAACAATAAGTTATTCCAAATCCACAAGGGAGTAGTATGCCCTACACACCACGAGGAAAAAACAACAAAATCAATAATTATATTCTCCAACAACACAACCCAAATGATCAATATCATTCTTTCCACCACACGAACCAGATATGAAACACAATCTCATATATCATTTATTACTGTTATAAAGGGAACACAGGTGATAGAGGCGCACACAAGGGGTTGTCGGCTTCTTTTCAGGCTGACCAAGCGGAGTTAGGTACTAGTACGAGAGAAAGATTAATTGAAAGGCCCGACTTTTATGGCTTCTTCGATTTCTTGATAAAGAGAAATATGACCAACAGTGGTCAGTCTCGCTACCTCTTTAGTTGCCGCCCCCTATTTGCCTGGAAATGTGAATTGCACAACTCCGGAATTGCTCTATATTGACTACCCAACTATCATTATGCCTTTGCAATGTTACTTGGACCCAAGAATTCGTATACCATTGCTTTTAAAGTACTCTCTCTAGCTTGTGTTTTGTAGCCCCACCACTTTTGACTTTTCTTAAGGAAAACCCAGCAAGCTACGGCTGAAAAGCTTACCCTTTCTTAAAAGGAGAAAGGGCGCTAACCTATCGTAAGCCAATTTGTCCTCTTCAATCGTTACCAATTAGCCTATACCTAGCTGACTCCTTTTCAATAGAAAAGAATAGCCAAACCAACCCAGCTGGCCGGTCAATCTCAGAGATCTTATAGGCCGGCAAACCGGAGCAAGAAGTTATTCTGAATTGAATTACGCTTTCTTTCCTTTGTCCCTATGAATGAAAGCGATGAAGCTTTGAACAACGCGTCTGTAGGAACCCTACATTCGGGAAATACATGTGAAGCAAGCATATTTCCCATACCAGAGGGGTTCAGATAAGACGGCCCCTGCACAACTCCAAATATTCCCACATAATATACTAGTTTTGCAGAATAACTTAAATGTTCTATGGGATTGCCCCTGCAAGTCCCTTGCATGGGAAAAAAATTCTTAAAATTGCTATATATTTGAGGAAAAAAATCCCTAAAATTTCAAGTTATCAACCTGAAAACTCTCGTTTTTGACACAAGTAGGCCATGCAAGGCGCGAATGCGTTTGCAAGCGTTGGTTGATAGAGTGCGGGCATACCAAGACTTGTAGCACCTAACTTTGGATGAAGATTGCAGTGAACCTTGACTTCTAACCCGTAAAGCGATTGTGTGTGATCCAAAGGGTAAAGATCACAAGTTGGTTCGTGATTTGCCACACGGTTGTGGACTTAGAATTTCCAAGTCGTATAGGAAATAGAACGTAATACGTAGACTTTATTATATCGGAATAATAAAGTTGTGGACTTGTGGGTACAAGTAAAAGTAAAATCCAAATTACGTGAAGTAAGTTGAATGGGGTTGAGTACAAGGTACTCGGATATATCTACTTTGCTGAAAGTAGGAAAGTTTTTGAAGCGCTGGGCTTAATTGGTGCTGGATCCTTTTTTCCTCGTTGAAACTAGTATTTATAGACAACCAACAAGCTGGTCCAGGTCTGAATGGTTTCTTCGGCTTTCACCACAAGCTGCCAAGTGTCCCATGTTCCTAAATTAACTCCCCACTACAACAGTTACAAGCAGCTTGTAGAGGTTGAACTTGATCATGGGTTGATGGAATAACTGCCCCACTTCCTCTTTTCATGCAAATGTTTTGACATGGGGCCATTTGACTCAGTCAATGGTCTTTGAAATGAATGGAGGAGATATAACTGCCTCCTGATTTTGGGCTGTATCCACGTCCGAAATAGGCCCCATCTTCTATGGGTTGTGATTTGTCTTTGAACAAGTAATTGGACCCAAGCATATTACAAAACCACGGCCCAATAAACTTTTAATCCAACATATGATCCTGGCCCAATTTAATTAAATAAATAATTAAATGGCCCTTCATTGCTAGCCCTTGCCAAAAATGGGATCCGCGGTTGGGGTTTTCAACCACAAGGGCCCAATATCTCTTTCAAATCGAATATAGCCCTTGCCTAATGTGGTTAGGTCGCAGTAAAAGTAATTGAATCAGAAATCAAAGTCATGCTGCTACAGTTCTTGGCCTGCATAGTGACGGCCGTAACACGCGTGAGTGGGAATTTTGTTCATTTTAGGGGCCAAAGATGGGAAATATGACCAGAGCTAGAGAGCAACAATCCAAAGGGGGCTAGGAGCAAAAACAAACTTATTGGTTAACAATCTTGCATACCACGATACAAATGTGTGAGGACTAATGGAGCTAGGGCTAATTTCTGGCCCGAAGCTAAGGTCTTGGCTATATCGGTAAACTCTTTGGTGATCCTATTGGAAGACAAACAAAACACACATTTGTTCAACCAATAAATGAGAAGAGCCACATGTTCTTCCTCAGTGACTTCCTCTCCCTCTTTGCCGGCAAAATAGTTCAAAAAGTTAGAGAAAGCAAGTTGGACCAATTCAGGATATGTGAAAGATGGAGTTTTTTGAGACATAAAGCAGTCGGCCCTTACCCCATGTGGGCGAAGGCCTGTGAGAAAAGAAACATCTTGAACAGTAATGCCCATCATACCTACACGAAAATGAAAGGCGTTGGAAGATACAGACCAGAACTGGGCCGCGGCCATGAATAGGGCCTTGTCCATGTCGATGAGATGGCGGCTGAGCATGATGGCTTCATAGATTCCTACATCTTTCCACAGTCCTCCTTTCACGGCTGCAACTTGGTTAACCCATTGAACACATTGCTTGTCAAGCTTGTGCCAAAGCCGATTTGGTATGTCCTTGGGGTACACAGTCCAATCGGGAGTTATGTAGTCGAATGGCAAGGCCTCTTCTGCGAGAGGGTAGAAGGGAAGGAGATGTTCCGGGAAATCACCATGGAAAGAAGGCCCTAATCCTATCTTGATCACGGATGACCGTTGCTGGGATCGATCAATCAAGATCTCGGAGTTAATGGAGAGGTTTTCAGACTTAAGGATGCGTTTGATTTCAATAGAAAGGGTTGTTTGGCTCTTGACAATACATTTAGCTCTGAACGACGCCATTGTTTGAAGTTTGAAAAATGGCAGTTTAGGGTTTTCTTGGCTCTAAGAGGAAAAGGAAAAGTGATGAAGGAAGAAAGAGAAGTGGGTATTTAAAGTATGCTAATGATGGGTAGCAAGTTAAAAAATCTTGGGATATGAACCACCTCCTCTTCCTTTTTTGAAATTTGATTTTTATCCCGAGAGAGATGGGTTATTTTCTGTGCAATGGAACAGAATGGGACTCTGAGAAAGGGTTACACGTGTTACATAGGCCCGAAAAAGGAATAATGGACTGTGGAAGGAATCTTCAGAAAGCTTTGGAGTCCCAAGGAGAATGGAGTCTGCCTTTAGAGATAATATCCCCATGCAAAGATCTCATTACATGGCCAATTTGAAAAAGGAAAAGATGTTAGGCCGTGTTTGGGGCCTAAAATTTGATTATACGAAGCGTTAAGGTTTGTTTGGAATGCCAAAAAACTAAAGTGTCTTCCACGCCTTTATCTTAAAATAATCAAGGCGTATTGGGTGGGGGGTGGCAATGTGGCACCACAGATCGGGCTAGCAATGAAGGGCCATTTAATTATTTATTTAATTAAATTGGGCTAGGATCATATGTTTGTTAGATTAAAAGTTTACTGGGCCGTGGTTTTGTAATATGCTTGGGCCCAATAACTTGTTCAAAGACAAATCACAACCCATAGAAGATGGAGCTTTTTTTGGATGTGGATACAGCCCAAAAATCTATGAGGCAGTTATTTCTCCTCCATCCATTTCAAAGGCCATTGACTGAGTCAAATGGCCCCATGTCAAAACATTTGCACGGAAAGAGGAAGTGGGGCAGTTATTCAATCAACCCATGATCAAGTTCAACCTCTGCAAGCTGCTCGTAACTGCCGTAGTGGGGAGTTAATTTAGGAATATGGGACACTTGACAACTTGTGATGAAGGCCGGAGAAACCATTCAGACCTAGCGTGCCAATGAAAACTCTCGTTTTTGACACACGTACGCTGTGCAAGGCGCGAATACGTTTGCAAGCGTTGGTTCATAGAGTGTAGGCATGCCAAGACTTGTAGCGCCTAACTTCGAATGAAGATTGCCGTGAATCTTGACTTCTAATTCGTAAAGCGATTGCGTGTGATCCAAAGGGTAAAGATCACAAGTTGGTTCGTGATTTGCCACACGGTTGTGGACTTAGAATTTCCTAGTCGTATAGGAAATGGAACGTAAAACGTAGACTTTATTATAGCAGAATAATAAAGTTGTGGGTACAAGTAAAATCCAAACTACTTGAAGTTGAATGGGGTTGAGTACAAGGTATCCGGATATGTCTACTTTGCTGAAAGTAGGAAAGTTTTTGAAGCACTGGGCTTAATTGGTGTTGTACCCTTTTTTCCTCGTTGAAACTAGTATTTATAGACAACCAACAAGGTGGTCCAGGTCTGAATGGTTTCTCCGGCCTTCACCACAAGCTGCCAAGTGTCCCATGTTCCTAAATTAACTCTCCACTACGGCAGTTACAGGTAGCTTGCAGAGGTTGAACTTGATCATGGGTTGATTGAATAGCTGCCCCACTTCCTCTTTTCGTGCAAATGTTTTGACATGGGGCCATTAGACTCAGTCAATGGCCTTTGAAATGAATGGAGGAGAAATAATTGCCTCCTAGATTTTTAGGCTGTATCCACGTCCGAAATAGGCCCCATCTTCTATGGGTTGTGATTTGTCTTTGAACAAGTAATTGGGCTCAAGCATATTACAAACCACAGCCCAATAAACTTTTAATCCAACAAACATATGATCCTGGCCCAATTTAATTAAATAAATAATTAAATGGCCATGGTGCCAAAAACGGGTATAAACACAACCATATTTTGTCTGCGTGTATAATATTAACTGGCATGGTTGTTAAAATCCTATGATACGGGATACGTATCCTACGATTTGTATCGTCTCCTTCCAAATACAATAAGTATTGCACCCCATATCCTTTTTGTATAGAAGTCTTACGATACGATAACGTATCTTACGATATATTCGTGTATCCCAATTTGGAATGTATCCTACAATTCCTTATTGAGAAAAATTCATACCATATTTTAAGAAGCGTAACTCTAAATGCGTCCTGAATCAAATAAATCATTTGATCTAATTATCAAATAAATCATTTGATCTAATTATGGCGGTATCCAAACTATTTAAAAACAAAAAAACAAAACTCATATCTCGAATAGAGGAAAGACGTATTTTGATCTCGTCCTCCACTATTGCCTTTTGAACTCTTTACTTATCAAAAAAAAAAAAAAAGGACATGTTTTGATCACATTTTTGCAAAAATCAGATAAGGGTTCTTCTTTTCTTCCCTTGACCTAGGCACCAGAAAGTCTCAATGTGATAAACCCTACCTGGGAGACTTTGGAATTTTTTAATACTAAAAACCTATTTTGCATATATACAACAGATTCTTAGATTGTAACTACGTATACCTATTATTTTATTGTATATTAGCTTTGTTAACGTATTTTACAATACGCGATACGTTTCCCAATTTGAAAACACCTACATACTTACACACAACTAGTCTCTTCCGCGACCTTGCAAGTAACAATAAATACGTTTCTAATGAAATATACTTTTTATTATCAATCTAAGAACCGTGAACCGCGGATTAGGATTAGATTATCGGAATCGGATCTGGACCATGAGCAATCCTAGTACGTACTAACAACCCAGTGCAGACAATATTAAAAAATTCCAAATTATATATTAAAAATCCAAAATTTTAGTACTTTTTTTAAACCCAGAAGGTTCGCTTGAACCCCTCATCTGATAGTAAAGCCGACCCTGCAAATGATCAAATCCCCTTTTTCCACAACAGGAACCAGATACAAAACACAATCGAAACCCATCTCATGGACTCAAATCGCAACACATATGATAAAGCACACATAAATGCGTATATCCAGAAGATCAAATGAAGTTAGGCTTACTGTTGCAAGTGACGGGCTGGGAAGGAGCAGAAGGGAAGGACCAACGGGTGTTTCTGAACTCGGGAGAAGTGAATAGGGTCTTGATGGGTTCGTTGGCTGGACCGGAGTCGCCCAACCCGTGAAGCCACAGAACGAAGCTTCGAGCCATCGAGTCTTGCGATAGAGAAGGAGGAGTTGAAGGTGAAGGCGGGTTTTGGGGTTGAGAGAGTAGTAGTACAAAGACAACGGTGCTGCCGACGGTGACGGCTATCACAGCAATTGGTTTGGCGAGTAGTAGTAATAGGGAAGGGGACGACGACTTCATCTCTGGGTTCCCCCGTCGCTTGTATTTTGTTCTATGAGTTTCGGTGAATTGGAAAGAGAGGTGTGAAAAGACTTAACAACCCTTTGGGGCCTACTTGGGTGAGAATGAAAAGAAATGGGTGTGGTTTCTGTTTGGAGTGTTCAAGAAACCTTCCAAACTGTAAAACCGGTCCGATTCAAATCGAACCGTTCTATTTGGTTCGGTTCTACGGTCAGGTTATGGTTTCAAAAAAATAAGAACCGTTAATTTTGATTTAGTTACTGGTTCTCAATTAATGAACCATGATTAGAACCGAACTGAACCGTTTAAAACTAAGATAAATATAGATATACATATGTGTGTAATTAAATACTATATATTTGAATTTGGTAGGTTAATCTTTTCATTGCTAAACTTAATTTATTTAAAAGTGAAATTTCATTTATTAGGAAAGCTTTTATTTTCTTTCTTCATTTTCTATTCCAAAAGATTATCTTTCTATTTTTTTTAATTTTATGAGTTTATATTTTGTGAATAAGTGTTTGGATGCTTATTGGATAGAACCGGAACCGAACCAAAATCGGACCGGTCTTGCGGTTTGGTTCTGGTTAGGTTCCATGCATATATTAGTTAGGTTCTGATTCTCAAATTTCTAAAACCTTTAGAAATGGTCCGGTTACTGGTTTTTTAGAGAACCGGACCAATCTAGACCGTGTACACCCCTAATTTTTGTTAGACCCCGTTCAGCTAAGCACTTTTTCTTTTAGCACTTTGTCCTTATTCAATTTTTTCCTGTCTTTGAAAATTTTGTGTCAATTTTTTATGGATTATTGATTCGTTCCGTTCAAATGAATCGGGAAAGTAAATTTTTATTTTTACTTTTACCCAAATATTTTGGGAGATAACAACTTTTTAAAAAAAAACAAAAGTTAAAAAAGTCGATTTGGATATAACTTTTAAAAGTCAAATAAAGACAAAGCAAGAAAACAAAAACACCATAAATAAATTAATAAAAAGACAAAGCAAGAAAAAATCCTAAAAGTTCTTAGCGAAACGGAGCCTTAATGATTAGAAAATATAATAAAGGAGTAGGTTTTCTCACTGTCTCATTGAGATAAAACTTCCACTTTCTCTTCTCACCAAATTTCACCACTTTTGGTTAGAAACAAAAAAGGTCCCATAAGGGTTTCTTGATTCTCACCATCTCTCACCTCTTTAACTATCCAATCAAGAGAGAAAACTATTCACCTCTGTTGGGCCCGGAGTGCCCTCATGGATTTGGTTACACAATGCCACTCCCTGCGACCGCTCTAAAAACAGACAGGCTTGCGAGTGCAATGTCGAATGCCATAAAAGACTTAATTGAAACCTTTCCTACCACCAATTGGTTTTAGGAGAAATGGTGGAAAAGCGATCCGATACCCTCTATTTCATTTATTTTCTCATGAGAAACAAAAAAGACCCTGTAGTTTTTCAGCTACCTGAACTGTTGAGTAATCTCACAATTAAATTTTCACTCTCCTTTTATCCATTGACACCTCCTTTTCTGTCTTCTATAATGTGAAATTACTAAATTAGCCTTTCCTCTTGAATCACTTTTCCTATATGAAGGGCAAATCGATACTTCCGCGTAAGTAAATCCAAAAGGGAAGTACCAATGGATAAAATGGATGGGAGTGTACAAATCATTTTCCATTTTTTACATGTATTTTGATTTGTGATTAAATTCTGTGTTCTAATTTTTTACAATAATTTTTGAGAATTTCATTTTAGATCCCTTAAAGAAAGTCTTTCTTTTTACCATGAGAGATCACTCCAAAACTCAAGATCATTTTGGATCCCTTAATAGGCCACGTCTTATCGAACTCCTGGATCTGCCATTTGTTCATAAAGGAATTTCTGAATCCACTAATGTGATGACTAACTCCGTACACCATGTACAGGAGGCCGGACTATGACTTGGGTCATTTAGGCCATCGGTATATTTTTAATTTGAAAACAGCAGTTAATGAATGCATAATTCAAGTCTAATTGAATGGCAATTTAAATGCCATTTTAAAAGAAAAATAACTGCCATTAGACTAAAGCTTCAAGGAAGATGCCTTCCAATTTTTGTAGAAGAAACTCTCTGAAACTAATCCATTTTGTTCATGTCTTCAAAACGTATTGCCAGTAATAAAGCTTCCCAGAGTGAAGTACTCCATTTGTTATGGCTTTTCATTATTGCTTTCTTTCACTAGAAAAGAACACATCATAGAATATAAACGTCATTTTAATGCTCTTGGACTTCTGCTCTTTCCTAATCAACTTTAATATCCATCAAGGAGAAACAACAGTGAATAGCCAACAGAAAATAAAAGGGAAGCAAAAATTATCACATGACCAAGTGGCTATTACGAAAACCTATCACCACCCAGTTATCATTTTACATTTTCCTTATGGAAGCAGATCTGATTCTGTTGTTCATGTGAAAGTTCAAAAAATACGGAGAAGAATATTAGCGGACGACAAAAGGTGGTAGAAACTGGGTAGCCTATTCCAAGGCAACTGTGTCATTTAGAGAGATCAGACAAGCTACAAAAGCAAGCATCTGTAAAATTCGACAATATATCATCTCCATTCGCTGAAATGTTTAGTAGAAGTGCAGGACTATAAAGCATTTGGTTTCTTTGATAGGCAAAGAATTGCTTAGAATACCAGATCCATCCTATAACTGGTAAGTCTGGTTTCAAACTATGAACATCATGAGCGACCTAATGTTCATCCTCATATCTACCACAGAAAAAGCAACAATGGAATTCACAGGCAAATTTCAAGATTTTGGAGACAATGAACCACATTCCAGTTTTTCCCTTGTTCCTTAACCAAATCTGCAAAAACGGACATGGTGAGAGTATTGAAAATTATGGAATGATCAAATTTTGTAGACAAGAAAACCCCATATCATGTCCAAAAAGAGAAGAGAAGATTCAACATCTGTAATCAGCTAGGGGAGGCAACAATCTTGAGCAAGTCGACTCATGGTTGCAATGAAATGTGGCTTCAAGAAGCACTGTGATGTTCATCAATGGTTTTCTTCATCCCATCCAACTCTGAAATAACATATTCCAGTTTCTCACAACAGATCTCATTCGAGATTCTTGCAATGTAATCACACTTCTCAAAAGGCCGGTATTCACATGCACTTTTGATTTCTTCACGCAGTGTCACTTGGATGTCCTGATTTCACGCATAAAAACACAGTTTCCACTTGTTTAGGTCTCCAACATAACTAGCAGTATGATCTAAGAAGCACGGATACAAACACAAACACGAAAACGGACACGGACACGGCAATTCTAAATAAATGGGGAGACGAACACGGATAAAAACATGTATACAAATTCGGATAGATATTTAGTTGTTAGTACTTAATCGGATGAACATTCTATCCGGAAACAACTAAAACTAATCGTATTTTTCTAGTTGTTTTTGTTTGCTTTCTAAATACACAAGTTAAACGAGGGTTTTACCAGGTCAAAATTGACTTATTCGTACTTTTTTCATATCATAACCCCAAAATAAGCTTTCAACATGAATTGATTCCTGTCATATTTCAATTTGTGTCAAAGTTTAGACACGGGTGTCCCAATATATCCCTTATTTAAAAGTAATTCGATTTATTGGACACACCATGTGGCGTGTCCCATACGTGTCCCCGGCGTGTCGTGTGTCACTAGAGTGTTGAGGGTTTTATTAGATCAAAATCCAGTTAATTTTGACAGTTATTATTACTTCCTTTTAAATATACAAGCTAAACGAGGGCTTTATTAGGTCAAAATAAACTTATTCGTACTATTTTCATATCATAACCCCAAAACAAGCTTTCAAAGTTTCAATATTAGGAATTGATTCGTGTCATATTTCCATCCGTGTCCAACTGTCCAAGTTTAACATGGGTGTCCCAGTATGTCCCCTACTTAAAAATAATTAGATTTATTTGGACAAACCACGTGGCTTGTCCCATATGTGTCCCCAGCTTGTCGCATGTCGCCGGAGTGTGGAGGGTTTTATTAGATCCAAATCGAGTTAATTTCGACAATTGTTATTGTTTCCTTTCTTATAAAAGTTAAACGAGGGTTTTATTAGGTCAAAATGAACTTATTCGTACTTTTTTCATATCATAACCCCAAAACAAGCCTTCAATATTTAATTGATTCCTGTCATATTTCCATCCATGTCCAAGTTGAGACATAGGTGTCCAAAATGTCCCCTGCTTAAAAATAATTAGATTTATTGGACACGCCACATGGCATGTCTTATTCGAAATGTTTAAAAAACTGGGCCAGACTGGCTGGTTCGACCGGTTGACCCGTCAACCGGACCTTGCTCCGGTTCGGATGAACCCCAAAACCGCTTTGTTCTGAGAACCGGCCCCTAAATTGAGAACCGTTCAAACCGAGAGGTTGAACCGCCAACCCAGAGAACCGGGAGCGGGTTCAATGAACCGAACTGAATTTTTTTTGAACTAAATCTTTTAGCATCACTGCCTCACTTCAGTGGTGCAGCTGGTGCGTGTGAAGCATAAATGACCCCACGTCCTCTGCGTAATTATGTCTCGGCCTTGTGAAGCATTTATAGACCAAAAGTCTTTACTAGTTCTCCATCTCACCGATGTGGGATTGGAGCAAAACATATCCAGAATGCATTAACTCAACTCCTCATCTTTTCACTCTAAATAATAAAGAATACCTATATTTTTTCTGTACATTTATTTTTTATATGCTCATTTTAATTATATATTTTTAATATATTATATTTTTGACATATTATGACATCACAGTTCGATTCCGGTTCGACCATGGTTGAACCGGTGACCTATCTGCCCGGTCCCTATTCTGGTTTGCTCACCGGTCCGGTTTTCAAAACATTGCCTATACGTGACCCCGAAGTGTTGCGTATCGCCGAAGTCTCCGACACGGATGCAACAAGTAGTTAGGAGTGTCGGTGCTTCATAGAGTATGATAATCCAAAATCAGCATGCCAAAAATCTTAGTAAGTCATAATGGCATCCAACAAGCACCAAGTGTTTAAGACACAATGAGATCACTCAGACAAGCTATATACAAATTGACTAGGAAACCACAAATGCATGAATAAACAAAAAGATGCAAGCCCTAATGATGGTGAACACATATATACAGCTGGTTTTTGTATCCAGAGGTTTTCACCTACTCCTAGAAACTCTAGAACGGACAAAATGGACGAAATGGGGGGTAATTACAAGGTTGATTTCCCAGCTTTAGATGTCGTTAGTGCATCGATAGGTCTACGTAAGGGTAAGGGTAAAGGATGTGGAGAACACTCTTATGGCTTTCCTTTCGTCAGGTTCAGCTTTGAAGCACACTGGGGCCAAAATCAGTTGGGACCAAATCTGCAGCCCAAAGGACGAAGGAGGACTAGGTTTTAGAAGAATTAAAGAGTGCAACATACACAAAGCTACTATGATGAGACTTTTGTAGGCCTTGTGTGTGAAGGCTGACACTTGAGGATAAAGTGGGTGCATGATGTAGGACGGTTTTAGGACACTCAGAGTGGTAGCCTACAATAAGAATCGCGGTGGTTTTGGGTGGGGAACTAAGAATATTACTTGGATAAGTGCGCAAGAAGAAGAAATGAAAGAATGAGAAGAAGAAGAGAGAGAAAGAGAGATAGAAGTGTTTCAACCTCTGCAGGATTAGGTGGTTTCTGCAAGGAAGGACCGCAGCCCAAACCAATGGCCTCAGCCTTGTAAACTCAATTCATTAATCAACTCTGTGTTGGAAAGAAAGATTACATCCATACTTATAGACTATTCGAGACATCATTGCCCAAACTCCATCTATTCTACTGCGTGAAACTAGTAAGGAAGATATGGTGGTTGCCTCATTGCGGTGGAAAACTTACTGTTTGTTCTGCCTGGGATAATGTTAGAGCCATTAGGCTAGGCAATTGGTCCCGCCCACCCCAACTCTGCCCCATCGGGGCCTCCCGTCAAAATTTTGGGTACTGGGTTGGGTTCGGGGGGAATTAAAACCCCCGATATGTTTTCGATTGGGGTTCGGGATGATGTTACCCCGCCCCGGGATTGTTTAGAATATAAACCATATATTTACCCTTGTATTTTCACCCTTATTTCTAAAATACCACCCTATATATTAACACATTTTCTCCCATTTGCTTCTAAGTCAAACAATTTTTTTCCACTTTCTATAATTTACGGGCAGGTTTAAAACCGACAGGGGAACGGGGTTACCCACACATTACCTGGTTGAGGTCCGGGCGGGGTGGTATTTTTAGGGTCGTGTCAGGGTATGGCGAAACACTACCCTTTGCCATCCCTAGAGGCTCTTATTCGACATAGATACCCAATTAAGGACTGGTGTAAGATGACTTGGGGTGGTAAAACAGTGCCTAGATGGACCTTATTTTATTTCTTTTTGTGGTAAACTGGAGATGCATAGTACAAACAAAGTTCTGGGGTATGAGACCCCTACATAGTCATTACAGAAATGAACTAAAATAACACCAGAAATTGAACTGAAACTAGTAAATCCTACTGCCATGCTTAATGCATCCTTTGCTAATCCATCTGGGCAATAGTTTGCTTTGCGGAACACATGGTTTATAGATGCTGCCGGGAATTTCTGAAGTAGAAATCTGCAATCAGAGATAAGCTATTCAATGGATGTGATCACAATTCTGCTCTTTCACCAGATGGATAAGTGCTAATGCATCCACTTCAACAGTTCAACATCAATGCTTTGAGTGTTTAAATCCACTCCCAGTTGTAAACCATCCCTAAGAGCCCATAACTAGCAGCTAGAAGCCTAGAACTTATACCATTCCCATATTCCGTTGGAACCCTCGAATGCAAAGACCATTCCAGTCACGGATAATGCCCCCGGCTGCTGAATTACCTGATTCCCCTACAGCACCATCTGTATTCAGCTTAAAACTCCCCATTGAAGGGGGTTTCCAGCCCACTCTAATGTGATTAGCACTAGACAATCTACGAGTAGGGAAGCAAATGAAGTGCCATTCCACCGCGCCAGCCACTCCTAATGACTTGAAAAAGGTTTATCAAGAATGGGACCTGAGACCAACGAATTAGGTAATGAATTCTCACGGAATAGGAGTCGGTTCCTATTACACCAGATAGCCAAACAAGCAAAAGGAAAAAGACAAGACCATGGGACACCAGAAGAGTGAAAGGCAATAGATTTGCAGTGATGGTGAAGCCAAGAATGGAAAGGGACAGTGGTAGAGAAAATATTAGGGAAAAAATCTGATATGGAGAGGGAATGCCAGAATAGCAGGGCATTCGGGCAATCGCATAAGACATGAAGAGTAGATTCAATCATATCAGAGCAAATACAGCAGACATTATCAGTGGCAATATGTCTAAAGCAGAGATAATCCTTAGTAGCTAGGAAGTGGGAAACTCTAGGAATCGTAGGGACTTTCCAAATCCCGCTCCAATTATCAAAAGGAGGAGTGCATGTATCGCTACAAATGAGCCGATAAGCCGACTTACTAGAAAAAGACCACTGGACGAGTTCCAAACTTTCACATCAGGTATCATTAAACCATTGAAGGGTTTGACCTAGAATAAGAGTTCTTGGAAAACCATACCAGAAACATCCAAATTCCAAACACCCAAAGCCCAAACATCCCAAACAGAGAGGGAGCAGGCCAAAACATTAAGGGGGCCAGCAATGATGTTACGCAGAGGGCCAATACCTAACCAATTGTCAAACCAAAAGGAGGTATTTCTACCCCCTGTAATAGAGACATGTAAACCTTGGTGATACAGGCCATACCCTCTTCAAAGGATACGCCAAATAGGAGAAGGTTTGTGTTTTTTTCCAGAAAAATCCCGATACTTATCTTTCAAAACCCTATAAGGGCTCACTCTCCCTATTAACCCGTCAATTAAGATTAGCAAAAGCCACTTCATTAGCAGCCCCAGGAAACCGAATACCCAAAAGGCCAAAACCACCAAGTGCTTAGGTCTAGTCACTTTGTCCCAACCCACAGCGTAGAGCTTTCTTTTCTCAGCGTTAGAACCCCACAAGAAAATGCGATTAATCCCATCCAGACTATTGGTGATGGATTTAAGAAAAACAAAGGACTGACCAATGTAACAAGGGATAGCCGAATTCACGGATTTAATAAGAGTGCTGCAACCAGCCAACAGTAAGCATTTACCTTTCTAACCAGCTAACTTTCTAGAAACCTTATCAACCAAGCACCGAAAGGCCTGTTTACTAGGTCTCTCATGGAGAATTGGGCAACCCAAATACGTATGGAAGGAAGCGATCCCTAGTCTAGTTATGCCTTTCCTAATCGCAAACATTTCATTTATTTAATAGAATATCGCATCTTTATCACCCAAAAAAAAGGCTACAGAAGAAGGCAATTCAGCGCAAACAATCTTCCATCTTCAGATCAATAGTATTCGCAAGTACCAATCTTATACAGGTAACTGAAGCCAAATAGGAATCTGAAATTCGTAACTAAGAGCACAAGCAGACTAGCTTGGCAGAAGAAGAACAAATAAGATTCCTAGTAAGATTTACTTCCAACTACAACTAAACATTTCTTTCCAAACTGCTACATTGAACTTGTTTTTAAAAACAAATCTATACCTTGATTGATTGCATGAACTCGGCGCAGTGTTTGTTGACCAAATCCTTCCTGGGACCGCTAGGGTTTGAAAGTTCGTCGGTCACTCCTCCAGCCAGTTCCAAAACCCTAACAATTGTCTGTAAAAATCCATAACAAATCGCGAATATGACTTTACCCAACACAACACAAAACCCTGATACGACAAATGCGTGATTCTTTCTGAGTTTTTAAAACTAAATTGGAAGAAGAAATTGGGAATACTTATACCTTTTCAACATTTTGGAGTCGTTGCAGGGAAGTGTTTTGGCTTTGTGAATCCATGGAGTGTCGTCTCACTCTGAAACCCTTTCTGGGTGAAGGTTTGTGTTCAACTCTAGCTGGCCCTATGCAGGTGGGCTAACGACGTCGTTTCCTGTTGAATACTTCAGTGACGCGGCATGTTTTGATTGGTTAATTGATCGCACTGGATGGGGATTGGCCGGAGGATCTATGGTGTTCCAGTTTTGCTTCCGTTTGCTAAAGCACTTTTTCGCGTAATGAACAGTACCAAAACAGAACCTCCGCTCCACTTTCCCTTAAACATTTGTTCTTTTTTAAAATAATTATTGCTGTAATGACCATATTGCCCCTCCTACCAACTAAATCTCCTAGACGCCCTCCCTCATTTTTCCTTCTTCGTTGACGCAGCAGACCCAGACTCTCTCTCTCCCTCTCTCTCCAGGCCCAAGCAGAAATGTTGAAAGCTCAGTACTCTCCCCTAAACAGTACTCACACCCAGGTAAAAGCGGCTGCAAACCACTCCAATCCAGAAATATCCAAGCCAATCCTCGCACCCACCACCAATTAGTAATTCCCAATAAACCGAAGCCAGAGACGTGGATCGAGATCTCGCTAATCGACGATTCGAACAAGGAGAATAACAACAATCGTCACATGGCTACGCCACCACTCCTACAAAGATCGAGTCCATTGACGTGTCACTGGCGGAGGAGCTCAGCGTGATCCGCCTAAAGCTCGAGCGGATGAGATTGGACAAAGAGGAGACGGAGAAGATGCTGAGAGAGAGGGATTTGGCGATGGAGGCCGGTATGAAGGAGCTGGTCGAGAGAGGGGAGATACAGAAGATGCTCAAGATCGAGGTCGATCGCATGTTTCGGTTGAAGGAGCCCAAGAATGCACATTGCACACTGCAGATTTGCTTCTATTTTGGCCGTACACTGGAAGCCCAAGGAGATAAAATGGGGCAAGGACAATATTGTCATTTCACTAAGGGACCGTGGGACCAAAGACAAAAACGACGTCGTTTTGGTCAAATGAATTTTAAAACAACGGAAGGCTCCAGATCTGGAACCAACCTTCTTTTTGGACCAAAAAAAAAAGAACTTTTTCTAAACGTGGAACACCCTCGACTAGTAGGCTCGTATGACCGTATGTCTCAGAGATTTTATCTTCTCAACGGCATGGATGAATTACAGAGGGGATGCTCTCCTTTTATAGGCGTAAGGAAGCAACCAGATGCGTCATGCATGACATCAAGAAATAGTATTACATATAATTGGTGCTACGCCAATTACCTGACAAAACACTATTCAATCGTGGACTTTATAAGCCTAGACTAGTAGGCTCGTATGACCGTATGTCTCAGAGATTTTATCTTCTCAACGGCATGAATGAATTACAGAGGGGATGTTTTCCTTTTATAGGCGTAAGGAGGCAATCAGATGCGTCATGCATGACATCAAGGAATAGTACTACATATAATTGGTGCTACGCCAATTACTTGACAAAACACTATTCAATCAGGACTTTATAAGCCTAGTCTACAAAGCCTAGTTTATGTACTATCATTATTACAGACTAATAATTTACGAGCACTGTACTCAAAAGTCCCCAAGTCCCCTCCCTGCCTTTGCCGGCTACCAAAGTTGAATTTTTATTGCCGGCTACCAAAGTTGAATTTTTATTAGAGAAAATTTGATTGGAAAACCTAAAAAAGACAAAGCAGCAATTCGTGGTCAATCGACACTGCCCCATTTTCATCGGTCAGAGAGAGAGAGAGAGATTATGGCGACATTGAAGCTTCAAGCGCTTTGGAACCACCCAGCAGGCCCCAAAACCAGTGAGATTTTTTCAACTCAATTCTCGCCCCTTTCAATCCACCTAATTGCTCTTTCCTTTTACATATTTTGTCGCATATTTGTTCTTAGCTTATGTAGAATTTTGTTGGTATTTGATACAGTTGACCTTCACACCTAAAAGAACCATTAAAGACTGCAATATTTGCTCTTTAACTGGACCTAATGTAATCGAATATGGGTTTTCATTGTAATCTCCGCCCCTGCTGTAATAAGGTTTTGATGTTAAACTTGAACAATTGGATGAATACAGATAGTAGTTTGCGACCAAGTTGTGTTCTGTTTATTCAGGTTTGGGATTTGGTCATTGTCAAAACCTGGGAATAGATATCATTTTTGTTTGGAAATTTGGATTTTTATAAGATAAAGCAAGCAAGTAGAGTAAAGGGGATATTCATAAGCATCTACGGCCCTTACTCATACCCCGAACCCATTTCAAAATCTGAGAAAATACCCCCAAAATCCAACTCCGGCCCTTGAACCAAAGCCATACAAAATTGAGTTTTACCCCCTATTTTTCTTTACCCAAATCAAGGAGACCTAATCCCTATACCAAATTTACCACGGCTGGTTCTTGGTTGCTGGTGGTGGTGGTGGCAGTCGTTGAACCCGTGCTACTTGCTCATGGTGGTAGAGGAACCTCCAATGGCGTAGAAGGTTTGGGGTGGATACTGTGTACAAAAGGTGTGTGAATATAGATGATTCTGGAGATCGATCTTTGTGTGATGAGATTGATCGATTTGTTTGACGAGATCAATCGATTGTGGAACCTTTGGACGAGATCGTCATCGTCATCAACGGAGAAGGATTGTTGCCGTCGTCAACAAAGAGGAGCTAAGGAAATAATACTAGTATTTTTTAATTTTTAATACAATTTTTGAGTAAAAAAATGGGTTAGCCATTGGAGTGAATGGTATCAAATTAAAAAATTAAAACAAGTGATTAAGGGCTGGAGATGCTCAAGAAGTTAATATGAATATCCTAAGTGATGGGAAAAAATAAGTCAATGTGAGAGGGAGGATGGTTTCTTGTAGGCAACAACAGTTTAAGAAACGGTTAATGCGAGTAATATGATAAGGGGGGCAGGAAAAACAGTATTTGAACTGGAAATGTGTAGAGTGACATTTTCAAAAAAAAAGAAAGGAAATGTGGCAAATGATGAAATGATGACTCAACTCAAATGGTTGGTAAAGATGTTTTATATGTGACTCAATGGTTGCATGATGGTTTCTACAGCACAACGTTAAATCATTAATAGTTATGGCCTTCGGAAAAAGAAAGCATAATGGTTTCTTCAGTTTAACCATTGTTTAAGGCTTATGCTTTTATGTATCTGAAGTTGATTAGAGTTCGTGAGTCATTGAATTTATGTTCATATAACTCTCTGTTGTGACAGTTCACTTTTGGGCACCAACTTTTAAGTGGGGCATCAGCATCGCAAATATTGTTGACTTTGCCAAACCACCAGAGAAACTTTCATATCCTCAGCAAATAGGTATTGAATATTTGATGATTTTGAAAATTCAAGCACACTTATTGTAAGGACTCTCACCTAGATAACACGATTATGATTAGGTATTATGGTATAATGAATAAGTTAGTCATTTTATTAGTCTTTTTAAGAAGATTTCGGTCACTCGTTGACTTAAGGGTCATAGAAATGACTTGTCTTGACGATTCGACGGTACCTTCCAGGCAACCTTGCGGATAGCCTAGAGGTGATTTTCAAACGATTTAAATTGAACTAGTTCAGGGATTCAGTATCGGAGGTAGAACGTCGCCCGATTCTGGCTGATATTGCGTATCGACTACGAATTAGGCCGCAGGCACGTTTCAAAGTCGAGAGGCCTGCTGGATTAAAATTTCGAAGTTTTGGATTTTTCCTTAGAATTTCGAGAGTCGGACGATTCTTAAAATTTTCTAATTAGTCTATGGTACGAATTTGGTATTTTTCTGAGATCGAATTCCGGACAGTTTTCGTAGGCGCGCGCGCCTACACACCGAGTTTTTTCTTCATCTTTTGCATGGACCGGTGGCATGGATGAGTCAACAAATGTCCAAATCAAGGACACTTGTCTCAGTCCACCAACTTCTCCCTTGCCTATAAATAGGCTTGACTTGCTTGACTTGTGTTGTTCTTTTTCAAACCAAAACAAAACACATATATAGAGAGAGAGAGAGAGATCCGAGAGTGAGAGAGAGAGAGCTTAGGTACAGTTTCTCTTCTGTTTTTATCTTATTTTGTTGAATCTTAGCTGATTTGGTTTGCATGCAAGCCAAAAGGGATGCTAAGACATGTCCTGATTCTAGGACAGATTTTCTGAGCTTCAGTTTCTGCCATTTTTGACTCTTTTAAGCTACGAATTGTTACTGGGTTTCTTCAAGTAAGTTGTAGATCTTTTTGTTGGGAAGATTTAGCCACTGAAATCAACTGAAACGGATTTAAAATGAATTAGTTATGAATTTTTTTCTGCAAGCTGTCCAGTGTAGGACGAATCTGGAAATTTCCCTTTTGTTTTGAGATTTATGCTTTTGTTTTGTAAAGAGAGTCACTATATTATTTTTTCTAGACTTGCATCTATGGATTAGTTAACTTTGGGATCTAGTATTACTTTGATTGAATTAAAAATGAGTGAGTTATGCTCTTTTTGTTAAAAGGTGGCAATTTCTCCTATTTTGAGTAGTTTGTAGTCATTTTTGTGAAATTTTGCATTATGAACTAATTTTTCTCCGAATTTTTATGAATTAATTGAACATTTACTTTTAAGATCAGAACCTAAATTTTAGTTTTTAGTCTCAAATAAATTATGATATTACTTTTGGTTAAGCCGTTATGCTGTCGGTTTAAAACTAGTCTAGCATTTTATTATATGTATATAAATTTCTTGTGACTTTGCATGTCTTATTCTTTTCTTTATATTGAGTTGTATTTTGAATTTTTAAGTTGATTACTTAAGTCGGGTGCATCGTTTGGTGATAAATGGACGTTTGATACCAAGAACGAACCCCGACACCTCCTATCGACTGAATAAGTTTTCTATTATCCAAAAATCATGCATGCACAAGATTTGACATAGTGTGACATGTACCAAAGTATTTACAAAAAAAAAAAAAAAAAAAAGAGTTTAAATTACTATTCTGCCCTTAAGGCCATTTTGTGCCTAAACTACCACTTTCTTGTACTAACCGGTGAAGTTAATCTTTTATGTTAATTTTCTTTGAATTTTTACTTTTGGATCAGATTTTCATTAATTTAAATTTTAAGTTGATTAAAATAGTTTGAGTCTCCTATATTAAAGGTTAATAGACTATTTTACTCTTTGAGAGGTAATTATGTTTCTATACTTATTCTATTGACTAATTTCTCTCTCTTTTGGCTTTTAACATCTTAGTTGGTCGATGTTTGACTTTGGTCTTACTTTATGTTTAGGTTCGGGTGTGCGAGGGTGAACCAGTAGGATACGTCTAGCCTTAGCTGCATCGGCAGGACGAGAGGTGAAACATGCACTATCTTTGTCATACTTTGTTTTAATGCCTAAATCGCCTTTGCATGTTATAATGAAAAAGGAATTTCTTATGACATAATGATGAAAAGGAATATATAATTTTCTTGTCGATGCATCTGAACATGTGTCCCTACTTGAGGACGGTAAAAAGACAAAGTGGAATTGGAGTAATAAGGTTGGAGGATATTGATCAGATATCCTGATGGTTTGACGTCATTCCCTTTCATGTAGAGGTAGCTCCTCTAGATTTCTGATTGAAACTTGTTCATGGAAGATGCATGAAATCGACGAACAGAGAGGATAATCTGATGTCTTGAATATCTTGAAGGTTTTCTACTTAAAGCTAGAAATGATAAAATTTCATTTTACCGATTTAATTTGGTTTGATCAATCCATGACATAACAAGGATGGAAGAAAGAACTTGTTGTTTCTCAAGAAGTTTTTCAAGTTAAACTTTGAATTCGATGTGTCATGTTTCACACGAGCTTTAGCTTATGAATTTTCAAAATAACTCTTTTCAGGTCAACAGCAGTAGATGGACTAATCTTCGCCTAAAGTTGAAGTTCTTTTGATGTATATATGCTCATATGTGCCGTTGTCATTAAGATCTGTTATATAGGATAGTTTTTGTTAGCCGGTTTGTCCCGGTCTATGACGACTTAAGCTGTGTAATCTATGTACTCGTATGACTTTTTGCATCCGCACGCTAGAACTCTGGATAGTTTGCGATATGAAAGTTAGTAACTTCAAAAAAAAAAAAAATGCCACATTTTAAATCGCAAATCTTAAGTCCTTTGGCAACTAGTATGAAGGGGTTTTAAATAAATCTTCTCTTAACTGTTCACAACTTTAGACCTAGGGTGACTTAATCTCATTGGTCGGTCATTGACCCATGTCTCGTCGGGCTGGGTCGTGACACTTATTCTTTCATCTCTCTCTCTCTCTCTCTTAATTATTCCATGCCCCTGGGGCACGGGTCCGTGGGTGCGTCCACATGGGATAATATTCAGTTGTATTTATTATGTATTTTAAATATGTAATAAGTTCTAAGTGAACTCTACAACTTACAACTTTAGATGATAAATATTAAGTGGATTCAACCACTTAAGGAGATGAGTCCTACAGGGACTCAAACTACCTAAGTGATAGAGATAAGTTAGTCTTATATCTCTACTTTTCTCATCTATATATACCCGTAGCCTACAATAGAAAATACATCAGTTGTATTTTCTCTCATATATCAATTAGTAGTCTCTCTCTCTCCTAGTTCTGTCTACGGCACCATCTAGCCCCTAGGGATTTGAAAAGTGTGAAGTTTGTGGAGGACTCTAGTAGCCTATCCACCTGCGAGAAGGATTTATAATATTTCTTTGTGCAGGGTGTGCGCCGCGGTGCCCCAGGGGCATTGAATGATTTTTCCTCGTCTCTCTCTCTCTCTCACACACACAAACACAGATGCACACCCATTCATACATGTATTTTGATGGTGTTGCTGTGTACCTGCATTCATCTAACCTAGTAATAGTTGTACCATACACTAGTTCTTTCTGCTACAATTTAGTGCTGAAGTTACTTTATATCTTTCTTGTCCGTTCCATCTTGTGACAGCGGTCACAGCCACTGGAATTATCTGGTCCCGCTACAGTACTGTAATCACGCCGGTATGTTTTGGTTATTTGCAAAGTGCTTTCTGATGTTTTAGATACTACAGCAGGACTCAGTGGCTTTGTTTCGTTAGTTCAATTTAATACTCCTTATGCCAATATTGCTATATTATTCTATCCAGAATAACATTATGTAGCAATTTGCTATATGGCCTTTCATGACAAGGTATCACCAGGGATTGTTAATTGGAAGATAGATTGCAACTAAGCTTCCAATTAAAATGCTATTCTTAAATACTGAAACCGAGTTGTCAAGATTGGGAAACACTTGATGTTTTCCCTTGCAAATATTGCTGCAAAAGGTATTACTCAGGGAAACAAGAATTGGATAAAGTATGTTCTCTACTGTATATGTTCTACTTTCTCATGCATGCTGACATAGCTCAAAGTTCTTTAGAAGTTGAAGCATGTTGAAACACATCAATTTTCCACATATAAGCTGAAAAAAGCCCATTATTCTTTTGTTTCAGATTGAAAATATGAGAGTCTTAACTAACTGAAGAAATTCAACATACTTCAGTTCAAATTTATGGACATGCTCTTGCGATATGTTAGCAGAATACACGAGTAGACATAGTGGAGAACATTCCCAGTATCAGCTTTTTGTTTCCGTAAATGATATCATTTCTGGCAATATTTACAAGGGAAAACCTCAATGTACCTAATCTTGACAGCTTGGTTGCAGTTCTCTACATTTGTAAATGGCATTTTAATTGAAAATTTTGTTGCAATCTTTGATACCTTGTCATTCATGGCACTTTTTACATCTAGAGATTTTTTTCTCTGCTTCTGATAAACATTTAACTATTATATAGGCATTTTAATTGAAAACTTTGTTGCAATCTTTGATACGTACCTTGTCATTCATGGCACTTTTTACATCTAGAGATTTTTTTCTCTGCTTCTGATAAACATTTAACTATTATATAGGCATTTTAATTGGAAACTTTGTTGCAATCTTTGATACCTTGTCATTCGTGGCACTTTTTACATCTAGAGATTTTTTTCTCTGCTTCTGATAAACATTTAACTATTATATAGCACAAGTTTGTATTGGACATGTATGACATAGTTGTTAAAAAATCTTCGGCTCTCTTGTTTACTGAAAGACTAATAGCTTAACTTGTTTCCCCTTGACCTGGTTTAGTCAGGTTCAGAAATCAGCTTACCTTATGTATTTCTCCCCTTTGTTTCTGTGTAGGAAGCTCACAAAACTTACCGTAATCTATTAATTTTCCCACTCTCCCTCTCCTCCACTAAACAGCTTGCACAACCACTGGTCATCTATTTTTTCCACTATATCATTGCTAGTTTCAAAGTCGCTGAAACTAGTTGGTCTAAATCTAACACATGTTGAAATTTCATCACTGCAGATCCGTGGGTCAGATTTCACCTGATGCTTTCCTCTGTATATTCTTAATTCGGGAGAAGAAATTGTCCACCTTCTAGTAAAATGATGAACTCTTCAAGTTGGGTCAGTATCCTATGGGGTGGTTATGCATATTAATGGGTAATAATTGAGCCTGGATTTCTATGCAACCTCCCTGGAGGAAATACTTAGATGCCAGCATATTGGCCAAGTAACTTCATCGATGTAACTTACATTGATCCCTCTCGTCCCGTCGAGTTCATTGCTGAGAAAAGTCTTCCCTGAGCATCAACTTGAATTAGCCAGTGATGGTTGTTATTCTGGTACCTGTCATCAGATGAGTTTTGCAGTTGTTTCCAAGAAGACCATTGAGTTATATAGACTCTTTTCCCTACTTCCAAGCACCAGTACTTTTGTCACATTTGCAGAGTCTTGAAGGAGCCAAGAGAAAGACTTATATGGACATAGCTTTGGCAATGGTAGAAGTTGTAGCCTCTATTGGATGGACATTCTTTTAGCATCCTGGGGGGGGGGGGGGGGGGGGGTTGAGAATGCTGATAAAAGGGTGGCGACAAGCCAACAACTTCAGAAGTTTCAACGCTGTGTTTGGTTGCCCTTTTTGAGAGTAACTTTCAACTCTCGGCACAATTTTCAATAAATCTTTCTCTCTATCTCTCTCCACTCATTACCACTCCAACTCTCAAAAATAACTTTCTAAAAGCTCAACCAAACAAAGTGAGGTATTATGTAGCCAACCTTCGACCATATGATGTTATCTGCCTTGGATCTGTTCTGCTTTCTCTTTTCCCTACTTAATCTAAGGGCATTCCTTCTGCTTTTATTACTATGGGAGATTGGGAGGTCCTTGCGACCAATATTGTAGATTCGTAGGTTCTCCCTTGCATGCCAATGTAGTACTACATGAATTATGTATGGGAAGAAACTTGGAGAATTGGAAGCATGCAGTGCTTTTGTTTCCATTTGTTAACGCATACCTATCTTAACGGACTAGGATGAGTCTTTTCAATGAGAGCTTTTGTCCAAGTGTCAAATTCATCCAGTGGCAAAACAATCCATATGCTATGTACTTTTTTAATGCATGTGCAAGACTGCAAGTCTTCACCAGCATATTAGTCAGGTAATGCATGAGATATTTACCTAAACCAGAGACTTGAAACACATGACACTGACTCCATCATGAATCGTATCCCTTGCCCATTACATAAATTGAAACTGTGGTGAACGACTCGTTCTTTTTCTTCTCACGCTTTACCTTTTACCTTTTAAGAAAGATTCTTGCCTCTATACTACTTCTTGATTTAGATTGATGGGATTTCTTTGGTAATATGTCTGACTATTGTTACTTGTTGGTTAACTCTTGATTATCGTTGATTCTGAACTGCAGAAGAATTGGAACCTTTTTAGCGTAAATGTTGCAATGGCTGGGACAGGCCTTTACCAACTTTCACGAAAACTTCAGTAAGTCAGCTTGAATTTATGTTTACTCGATCAAGTGTTGAATTTTGGCAATGACAATTATATCCATTCACTTATTCGTTTTTAAGTACAGTCATACATTATATCCATGCACTGATATATATAGGCATTGGAGGGAAGGGAAATCTGCTCTCTGTTTTAATCAGTATATTGGTAGTTTTGGGTGTAATGAATGAAAATTCTGTAATTGTGGTCAGTGTTGCATATCTGTGATGCATTTTTGTTTCTTCTGAAAATTTCAGGCGTGACTATTTTTCTGAAGAACAAGTTGTCGTTGCCAAAGAATGATGACGGAAATCTCCAGGATGACGGATATCTGCAGGACATACGAGTGTTTGCCCTGTGGTTCATCATCCATCTTTGACTTTGTCAATACGATGAAATTGTGACTCTGTATCCAGATTGTAATTCTGCTGGTAAAGCAAGGGATAAATGTTTTTGCTTGGTTGACAATTTTATCAAAATAATGAGTTTACTTTTGTTCGAAGTGGCTCATATGCAACCAAACCAGATCAATCTAGTACCATGCAATTTTCTATTACGTTTCAGAACGAGGCCCGGCCCAAGGGCAAGACCTAGGGCCCAAAAAGAGGGGCCCCCGCCAATGCATTTTGATCCCAACTAAAATAAATTATGAAACTATTGACCACCTCCGCCAACGAAATTGATCTATACAGGAATTTTTTTTTAAAATTAAATTAGCACATGCTCGTGCCTGAAGACGCTGATCGAACAATCAGCACACATGCAAATCAATATTGTAACCGTGAACAAAGTATCAACCTGTTTATGTAATACCGAGGGGTCGTTCAAAATTTCAAAATAGCATACACACAGAGAAAATATGGAACATTTGGTTATTATTATTATTAATTTATTTATTTTTAGGGAGGGGGGGGGGGGGGGGGGGGGGGAAGGGGGGGGTGGGTAGCGGGAAGGGAATCATTGCAAAATCAAACCTCGACCCAAAGGTAGACAATCTTGTTATAGATTGGACAATCTGGGAGCTTTGCAATCGAAATAGCTATTTAAACTGAGAAAAAAAATGGAGTTAATCTGGTTTCGAATTGGCTGCCTTTGGGCATGTGTGTATTCAAGAGAGAGAGGGAGAGAGCCTAAAATAGACTTGCTTCATGATTGAAATAACAGAGAGAGAGAGAGAGGAGGATGAGGAGTCATTGATTGAATTTGTGACCAAAACTGATCTAAAGGGAGTATTTGTTCTTAAAGAAAATCAGGCGAGGGGGGAGTGGAGAGCTAGAAGAAGATGTGTGTGTGTGTGTGTGTGTGTGTGAGAGAGAGAGAGAGAGAGAGAGAGAGAGAGAGAGAGAGAGAGAGAGAGAGGAGGAGGAGGAGGAGGAGGAGGAGAGAGTGAGATATGAATTTTGAATGTGAGATCTAATTAGTGGCTATTGTGTAATTGTTATTGTTTGAGAGAGAGGGAGAGCCGTAGGGTCTATAGAGCAAATCAATGGTTATGATTTATAGAGAGATAAGATTCAAAAACCGTTCTCCCTTATTATATAGATTTTGTGATTAGATCAATTCAATGTGGGGAATGTATAATCCAGACCTTTTGTTTCCAATAAATCTCATTGCAATATTTGGTGTATGTTGTATTTATTTTCTGTAATTATAAATACAATGGTTTTACAATTGTTTTCACGCTACCAAATATATAGTGAGTTAAAATAAGCCATGTTTAAAGATGAGACGAATTGTGCCTATGACCTAGTTTAGTGTTAATGTAGCGTAGACAGTTCGTGTCTATTAAAAACTAGCGAATGCCCGTGCCTTAAATGTAATATAGTCTCAATTGACAACATCAACAAAGGACACTATCCAATTCTATCCCACGAATCCAATTTAACTCCATCAAAGTTTTCTTTTAAGCTAAGCAAAATGCAATTTAAAAGGTTGCCCACACATAGAGTACCAAAAAAAGAAAGAGTAAAGCCGTGTTGTGAGCTAGATCGTGACGTCAGCAAATATAGGAGACTTCACCGAAGTCATCCTCTTGCAAACACCAAGCTTTCAAAAAATTTGAACTTCTTCACCAAAGCCGCCCTATTTCAAATAACCAATCTTAAAGTGTTTTATTCAGAGCTAGAGTAAGCCTAACAAAAATAAAGAAAAGATGTATTTTTTTTATAGGTGACAAAAGATGTATAATCGTGCATTCAACTTAAAACCCATAAATTCAAAACTTGACCTGATAAGCAATACCATGCACAATGCTCCAAAGCACAACAAAATTTATTTCGATGATAGGCAACTGCATATGCGATAGATGTATTATCGTTCATACAACTTAAAGGTCATACATCAAGCCAAATACCCTTATACTAAAGTTCACAATTGACATACTTTACTTTAACTGATCATCGCTGCATGATCCTTTTATCCTTTCAGCCCACAAAGCTACATGTGCTCCCTTATCCAGCTGTATGATTCCAGGATTAAAAAACAACACCAGCGAATATAGATTTTGCAAGAAAAAATTTCCTCGAATAGTGCCAAAAGAGGTTAGAGAATAGAATTATTTATCTTGGGGGTCCTCAACTTCGTAAGTCAAGTTCATAGGTAAATAAAGTCGAGATGATAAAAATGGATAGCATTATCGAGAGCTTAGTGACATCATTTTGTTTTCAATTATAGTAATAGAAAATGCTAGACAATGTGGAAACTTCTACAACAGCACGCTGACTTGACCTACTTAGTGATGTAGAAAGCAAAAGGAGAACCCTTAGCTACTGAGAAGAACATTCACCTCATAGGTTAGTCATACTTCCATCGCACAAAAGAAAACACAAAGAACCAAAATTACTTGAAGGAGCTTCATATCCCTCTCCCTCGTTCAGTGTCGATCCATTCAAATATTCATAGAGAACCCACATTACTAAGCCTATGTTTTATTTACAAAACTTTGGGCTCGTGGTACCTGCTACCCACCCTTCCTCCTCTGCTTTGAGAACCGTGTGAACGGAGAGAGGGCAGAAGGTAAGGAGGTCCTCATACGGAGTCGCACACTTACTTGACCAGTGTGGGAGATTGGGGAATGGGTCGAGTAAACTCCCCTGGGGTTTAGTGGTGTGTAGAGAAAAACAAAATTTTTGAACCCTAGTTGCACATAAACTCAAACCATCCAGCTTTTATATCAACTTCAGCACTTTGGAACATGGATTTCAGCACCTATAACCCAACTATATCTGAACAAAAAAATATCTGTGTAATGTGTTGACCAAAAGAAAAAGAAAAAGGGTGCTAACTGGATAAGGGATTATAGGTTCTTACCTCGCACCTTTGATTTTGCTAGAGAATATAGCAGGAAAGAGAAGATCAAGGCTTAAATTATGCCCAGGTACGTAGCTGGATAACGGATTACAGTTTTGCAAATTTGATTTTGCAAAACACTCCAGGTAAGCCGCTGGTATCACCTATTAAAGCAAATAGTTGTTAGTTGTATAATCCCACCTCCTACCAATCTATATGCCCAGTAATAAATCGTACGTAATAAACCACATTTGTAGCCAATTTGATCAAACAAATCAGAGCAGATCAAGGCTTAAATTATAGAAGGCAAAGAACAAACAAAGTATGCAATTAGAGAAAGTCCACTCATTCCTCTCCCTCCATTTTGAAGCCAACCACCAAAGAATCTATCCCTGACATGTGAAAAGAACCCCATCACCCACCCCCATCCAACTACTACCCACAAAAGTGGAAGATGGCCATCGGATTTGCATTAATTCCCTCTTTCTATTCATTTTTTATCGATTGCATCATTCACGTTAAATCAAAAGTTCATAAAGAGCAATCACCATAAATATTGTTCACTTTAAAATCGGATTCATCTTCTGCTCATATCAGAGAACCCTCGTACCCCATCATCAAGAATATTTTTGTTTTGATATCATCAAGAATATATCCTACATAAAAAGGATTCAAGCCACAAAGAACCTCATAAGGAGATTATCGTTCTACCATTTTGGAAACAAATTAAGAGCAAAATTATAGGCTTCATGTGGCATTAAATAAACAGTGTATCCGTGTCCGACACACTGGGGAAATCATGTGGTGTGTCCATTAGATTTTTTGTTGTTGTTGTGTGTGTGTGTGTTGGGGGGGGGGACACAGTGGAAACACATGAGGGGTTAAATATGCATAGAACATCATTAGGAGTGCTAATTTGAGCCATTAAATAAAACAGCGTATCAACTAAACAAAGAAACAATGAACAGAAATAAGTTTTAAGATCCATCAATCAACTAAACAAAGGAAGCTCCATCCTTGAAATGTTTTGGATCAAAAAAAGGATTTCATATCAAGAAGTGCAGTTTTGTTTATTATTATTATTATTATTATTATTTTGTATTTTTTTTTTTTAGGAGGGGGGGGGGGGGGGGAGGAACACAGGAGGGGTTAAATACACGTAGAACATCATTAGGAGTGCTAATTTGAGAAATTAAATAAAACAACGTATCAACTAAACAAAGAAACAATGAATAGAAATAAGTTTTAAGATCCATCAATCAACTAAACAAAGGAAGCTCCATCCTTCAAATGTTTTGGATCAAAAAAGGATTTCATATTAAGAAGTGCAGTTGTATCTACTTGTTCATTACCTTAGTATATTCGTAAACTTTTTACCTTCATACAACAATTTGCCCTCCCGCACTTCAAAATGAAGAGAAAGCTAAGGTCCTTCGTCGACCTCCATCCTCTATGTAAACTTGTTACCGAGTCTAATATTGATGTCGTAAACTTGAGATCATGAAATGAAACCTTCAAGCAAACAATGCCTGAATCAAACGCCAATAATTAAGAAGTTAGACGGACTGATAGAAACAAGACATTTAGCTACGTTATGAATATGATACAATAATTTTCTGCAATTGCATCATTCTGCATACAACCATTTGAGCCAAAAACACTGTATAATTTCATAAATTGTGTAAGACCATATGATTTATACAAAAGGAACCAAAACAATCTGGACTTGCTCACTCGACTCAGAGCCTTTTTTCCTTCCCATTCCCCCCCCCCCCCCGCCCCAAAAAAAAAAAAAAAAAAAAAATAATAATAATAATCTATAAATGAAACAAAGAAAAAAGAAAGGATGTCCAAATCTGTACATGTTGCAAAAAATGGCAATAATAGATGCTACTCACGTAAAAGGGGAAAACAATGGTTCGAATCAGTCCATTTACGATTTTTCCAAAACTCCAACTAAGTAATTCCACTAAATTTCCATTCCATGACACAACCATGTACTTCTTTCTTTCTTTTTTCTTACCCTTTTAATGTGTGATTGAAGAGCTAAGTGGCCACCATCATAAAAGAACCTAGGCTCTGTTCACTTAGAGTTTTCAAGTACGACGCTCAAGGGGTGGGCGAATCAATGGTTAATTTCCCTCACTCCCCCTTACGGTTCCTATTCTCGAACTAAACACCTTCATTGACAAAACAAGAATAACAATTCAAGGCCTAATTTATCAGTCCATACGCAAGTCAATTCACGAAATATATTAATCGAAGTCACTCAAAATATCGAAACCGACAGATTTACACGGAACTGGTAACGAAACCGGCAGATTTACATCTAAGTAATAAAGCAATCGAGATTTTCGTTAGCTGTTTTAGAGAACCAATCACAAAAAGAAGAAACTGTGTGATGGCATTAAATATATATGTACCTCTCGCCTTTTATAGAGTTATTGTTATTGGTGTTGATTTGAACTCCATAAATGATGATGAGAGAAGAAATAATCGTAGTACTTGCTCCGTTTGGTGCAATCACTCTGATTCGAATCACTGAAAACCCCCCCGGCAACACCTCTGGGCTGAAACAGCAACTGCTGTTGAAGCAATGACAACTTGGCCGCTGCCGCTGCTAGACAACTCCCTCCGCCGTTGCTGATCTGGTGTTGTCGAAGCTTCGTCGCCAGAATGGCCTACTGATCTTGACTGAAGTGGAACTAATCATCTGCCGTCGATGCCGAGAGGTCCCACGGGGACTTAGGGTTTGGTCGGAGGGAGAGAGAGGGAGTCGACAGAGGGAGGGGAGAGAGGGATGCGGTGGGTCGATTGAAGAGAGAGCCGCGAGAGAGAGGAAGACTGAGGCCCCATTCCAAAATAGGAAAAAAGTCCTTATTTTTTAAGAAGGCAATTTCAAGTTCAAAAATTATGGACTTCTTGAAATGTAAAAATATGCAATATGGATCTTGTTTCAAACATCTCATTGAGATCTTTTATACGATGCAAAAAAAATTAAAAAAATATTTTTCATATATATTATTTTTGAGTTTGAAAATGTGAAATAAACTGCTTATTTTTTAAGAAGGTTTCTGAAACGGGGCCTGAGGGAGACAGAGGGAGAGTGAGATGGTGCCGCTAAAATTTTACTAAAATGCCATTTATGATAGCCCTTGGATGGATTAGGTATTTACCAAAATGCCTTTTATAGGATGAAGGGTAGAGATTTATGTAAGTATGAGGATAAATCTAGAGCGTTGGTTATCTTTTAGATTTAAACACAGTTCTATTTTATTATATAAATGGTTAATTCTTAAGTATCTATATTTGAATTTCTAAAAGATATTATTTTGGCTTGTAGCTAGAATGCATTACTGCCACATTGATTGAAGTTTAGATGACTTGTTTTTGCTATTGTCAGGGTTGAGGATCTACAAGTTTTGAAGGTCATGGGCTGTAGGAAGGCTTCTGCCGTGGTTGTGAATGGGTTTTGAATTTTGATAGGAAGATATCTGTGTATCACTGAGAAACCAGGGGAAAACAACGATAAATCGATGTTTATGTCCACTTTTTTAATGCCTGTTTTTCTGCTATGAGAACAAAATTTATGTCACAAATGTACGTTTCTACCGGTATAAGTAATGTTCTAGAGTATAATCTACTTGACTACCTATTGCCGTTCATGAACCTCAAATTGATTTACCTGTTGTAACAGAACTACCTGTTAACTGTTCTTACATATTTTTGGCAATTTCAAAACATGGTACTCTTTGTTACAAACTATAATGGGGAAAACTGTTTTGGGCATGGGAGGAAAAGTATGCCAGTGGCATGTATCTACTATGATTCACCTGTATAGACAGTGGTGTGTCATGATGTGACAGTAATCCTTTGTGGAGGTGACGGATATCGTAATTGCACTTACATTTTTCTACTGGAAAAAAAATATAATTATTCACAACTACATGAGTACGTGACTTATTTTTGCAGCTTACTTAAAGGCAAAAAGTAAAACTCATTTTTTTCAAAGAAAAGTTGATTTATAATTAGAACAAAACATTCAAAGCCTTATGTTTTAATATTCTCTCTCGGTTTTATTAAGCTACTCGTATTTTACTTCATAAGTTATAAACAAAAAACCTTGTAGTAAATTCACTATCACGAATTCTTAATTTGAAAAAAGTGGTAAGCAGTATTTAAAATCTGCAACAAACACACAGTATATTGAGATTTTTTCCTTAAAAAAAATATGAAGGACATTTTTAGCACGTTCCAAGTTCATCAATAACTCCAACGGGTTATCTCATCTTTTAATAGGTTTCAAGGTGAGTTTTTATTTATAATTTCTATGAAAAATCACAAAATTGACACCATAGACACTCATTTTAAGTTTTAACGGTTATGGTAGCTGAAGGAACAATCAAAACTACTGTATTATAATTTGCGAGATTGAGAATTGGGAGTGAGGATGTAAAGGGATGATTGGGAGCAGGAGGTGAAGGGTCCAATTGAAGGATTATATGAGAGTTGGATTGTCCACATCAAAACTAAAGTGTATAAAGTGACACCAAATAGCAGTACAGGGGTATAAAGCGTATTTTACCCCCTATAGCAAACCCTAATTATTGGGTTTATAGGTGGTCGCCTCCCCCAATTCATTTCATCTTGGCTGAGTTCAACAAACGGCTCTCTCTCTCTCTCTCTCTCTCATACTGTTATCTCCCTCTTGGTTTGTGAAAAGTAGTATTTTCTGTAATGGTGATTTGATTTCTGGTTAATTATTCGACTCAAACTCAGAAGGCTACATGTACCAAGGGGAGGGTTGGACTAATTGTCAATACCCTCGATCTTGATTTGCCAAAACGGCTGTAGCTATATCCATACATACAGATTGAGAAGTTTTACTGGCCGCTTGTCGTTTATTCCCGTCGACAAATCTGCTTACCGAGCTTCTCACATTTCCCCTCTCCCTCTCTCTAATCTATACTTATTACAGCTTTTCTTTGAAATTGTTGGTTATAAGCATACATATATGTCCGTGTATAAGCATGTGATGAGAAGGGGAAAAGAGGGAAAAATTAGCATAGCCTTTTTCTCAAAACAACCTTCTCTTACATGAAAACACTAGTGGAGTCACCGTCCAGGCATGCTGCTCTATTTCCTCCAAGCAGTTTGCGTCTATTGGTGCCTACATTTCTCCCACTCATTTATTAAATCTTTTAGTAGTAGTAATGGAACCGATTTCGTATTTTTTTTGTGTCAGGGAATGCTGCCGAGCGGCATCCCTGTAAAGTGGTGCCAAGCCGGCCGTTCATCTTGGCACCGACGGTTTGGATTGATTTTGAGCGCATACAAATTTGATCCGTCAATTGTTTGGCAAAGATCCGATTCGTCGATTGCCGAGATGAACTACCGGATCGGCCCCTTTGCAGGGGGTTCTTGTGAAGTGAGGAAGTTTTCTGCTGGAAATTATGCAACTAAGCATAAATTGAAACTTAACCACTGCATAAGAGAGTGGCTTTGGCCGTGGGAAAAGGAGTAACAATTTCGTTGAAATGCTTTCTTCCTCTGAAAAGACAATAAACTTGCAAAGTAGTATTTGGAGTCTACTTTTAGATTCTGGGTTGGTGTTTTGTTGCTCATCGATTTTGACTGAAAGATAAAGCTCTGTGCAAATCTCTATTTTAGAACTGCAACAATGTTCGAACTTTGACGGGATATGGTATCGATACGAGTGCAAAGGGATAAGAATCAAGAAAAATAAACCTTTTGATGTTAACCGGATCAAGGAGACACAAAGATCAATAACGGATGTAACGAACCAACTTGGCGAGGCTTCTAAGTTCTACCTATGAAAGAAGTGCGAAAGTTAAGATGGAAATATGTACAGGGCTTCTAAGTTCTAGCTATGAAAGATGTACTCTGTGCAACTCACTGAGTGAGAACTGTAACGGTGTTTGAACTGTTACAACGTTGAAGTGAGACGTTGTTGATACTAGTGCAAAAAGAAAAAAATCAAGAAAAAATAATGTGCTTGATATTTAACCAGATCGAGGAGAAAAAGATGAGATCCAAAAATAAGAAAGGGAGACAGATCAGTAAAGGAAATGCCAACAAATTTGACGATGGTTGATGAAGTTAAGACGGAAATATGAGATTATGAGGCTCTTCTACCTTTGACAGAAAGAGTCTATGGGTCTGGGAGTGTCTTAAGGAGTGCTTCCTCAAACTCAGTGATTTATTAAGCTCATGGTGACTGAGGAGGAGCTTGAGCATGTTCTTTTGTTTCGGATGTTGCCACTCTTGAATTACCATTGGGGACTTATTTGCTAGTAGAAGTGTGAACCTTAATTTGTGTGGCAAAATGGATCAAAGTTCTGGAAAGTAGAAATTTGTGGGAACACTTCTAAGCCTTGAAGGTGTCAAGTTTCCAAACAAAATGGATGGCTCTGTCGTCTTGGCCATCGATAAATGGAGCCATCACTTGAACATGTCTTTATGTGATCACAGCTTGCCTTCTCGTTTCGAAAGTTGATGATTTCCTGTTAATGATTTTCCATGTCTTACAAGTTTAATCTGACTTCTGTATGAATATTCTAGTGTTAATTGATGTAATGAAACTTGCATATGCAATCATACTCCATGGAAAGAAGATGTGGGTCATATGGTGTTTACAGTACACTGCTCATGGTTATGGATGATTTTGTTCTGCTTTTCAATTGCTGTTTTTTCTTTTTTTAAGCTCAGCTCGGTACAGCTTGAGCGAAGAGTTTTTTCGATTTTGAATTCACTTCTCACAAAAGCAACAATTCAATGGTTAATAACCAATTCAACCACATCATCACGATTTGGCTTTACTAAGTACTAGGGGCACTTGTTCATTGTAGACTTTCGGACTTTTTCGATGATCAGTAGAAATATCCTAGAGCCACTCGCTCGGACAAGAAGATAATCTAAACATGTCTACACCAATTGTATTGGATCACCGGGATATCTAATGACGGAAGTTGGAAGAGTCATGGTCTGAAGAATTCTGGTTGCAGGTTTTGGGGGAAAAACTAGACCCTGGAGAGTGCTTTACAAGCAGATGCTGAACAGGGCATTGCTTTTATCTCCCATCGGTTATCAATATGCAAAGTGGGCAAAAGACAGAATATAAAATCCCAACCCTGGCAGCTTCTCAATTCATACCTTTCTCGGCCTTTTTGTCTAAGATCAAGTGTAGTATTTGTTTTTATCAGTTGAATATCTGATACGTGAGCCATTGGCTCACATGATATTAAATTAATTTTTTAGGGGAGGGCTCATCACAATATCTTGCTATTGGAGTCTTTCAAGCGTCGTCTTGGCGTTGCACTATTGCCTTAGCTCAGCGCACCCCACCCAAATCAGTACAAAAAATTTTAGTTGGTTCTTCGGGGAACTCTCCACCAAAATGCATGTTCTCATCTGTTAATCATAGACTCAGCCTTAAAATGATTTAGAACGAAGTTACGAAGGTCAGGGTATCCTGGGTAAGATTGAATGGGCGAAAATCTATAAAAATTCTAACTTATGAAAGGCGATACTAATTTTATAAATACAAATTGTAAAGATACTAGCAAAAGATTACATATATTTTCATCAATCTATTTACTAAGATAACTTAACCCTAAGGGTTGGCTTGGTGGTCAAAGGCTTGGGAGTTATGAGTTTGCTCCCTCCTAAGGTCTCAGGTCCAAAATCTATTAGGTGCTATTAACGAGCTTCTTTGAATGAGCCAAGTCTCCTTTAAACGAGCCTCTTTAAACTAGTTGAGTTGAGCGTCAACGAATTGAGGAGAGCTTGCGAGTTGCTCGGTTCGTTTATTAAGGAAAAAGTTATTAATAATCAAGAAAGCTCAAGGTATCCTGGATAAGTTGGGGGGGCGGGGGACCCAAGCCTTGGATGTAAACAAACAACTACCTACTAAACAGATTTGTTGAATTTTGTTAAAAAAAAAAAAAAACAGATTTGTTGAATGGTAAAAATTAAATGAAAGGAGTTAAATTGACTATATTTTCAGTAAGACGATTGCTATTTGCTAGTAGTTAGTCAAGTTGGCAAATCTGGTGATAATTACAAGGGTGGAAGCAAATTCCAATATTTGAAGGAGCAAAATGATTTCAAACAACATAGTGTGAGCAGGGGAGATGGATCAAGTTCAAGTGGTACCTCATTGTTTTAGTTTCTCGACCAAGAGACAAAATTAATTAACCCACTTGCTACATGTTTTAAAAAAAAGAACATATAAACACAAAAGACAAAAGAAAACTTGAACCAAACTTTCTTCTCTTTTTTTCGACCCCTCAAGCCCAAACAGATCTGGGCCGTTCAAAATACGTTTGGACGGCCGAGATGCGTGTTCGGCACCAGCTGTCCGTGCCCGCTCGGCACTGAAGACTTTCTCCTTTTTTTCTGGTCTTTTCCCCTTTCCCTTTCACACTATTAACCCGGCCACATATGTTATCTCTCTCAGATACTTTATACTTTTCTCCTCCCTTTAACTCATGTTTGGGAGATAATGATTCTCTCAACCTTTTTCCATAGTCCGATATTACAAGGGGCCTACTCCGGGTCCCGCACGGATAATCTGAGTCAATAAAATAATTTTTTGTGTGGCACCGCGAGAAATCAGCTCGATCCGATATGTGTAGATGCTTGATCTAATCTTCAAATTTTTTATTCAAATTTTGAATCCTTTATGTGTAAGATTGAATGGGCGAAAATCTATAAAAATTCTAACTTATGAAAGGCGATACTAATTTTATCAATACAAATTGTAAAGATACTAGCAAAAGATTACATATATTTTCATCAATCTATTTACTAAGATAACCCCAAGGGTTAGCTTGGTGGTCAAAGACTTGGGGACTTGTGAGTTTGCTCCCTCCTAAGGTCTCAAGTTCAAAATCTCTTAGGTGCTATTAATTTTTTTGCGGTCAGTCCATGCAGAGCTTTGCTCCAATTTAAATTGGGACCCCCACAAGTGGGTGGTGTGATTGATTTTTCAGGATTAATCGAGGCACGCGAAAACTGACCCGGACACCTGAGTTATCAGAAAAAAAAAATACTAAGATAACTTCAAGAACGACCCTACCAATTTCACAAGAAAAATAGTACTGTAAAAAATGATACTCCCTCTGTCCCTAAATAAGTGTCCGGCGCACAAAATTATGTTTTACAAAACATGCCTATTTTTTATTAAAAAATTTAATTTTTTTTCACAATCTAATAAAACTCATTGCTATCTATTGATTTGTGAAAAAAAAATTAATTTTTTTAATAAAACAAATGCATCTTTTTGAAGACTTAGTTTTGCGCATCGAACACTTATTTAGGAACGGAGAGAGTAGTATTTTACTCAGAATTATTGGTTAGAAGGGTGTTGGATTATTCAAAACGATATTGGGCAGACGACTTACGTAATTTTAAAGTTTTTGAGGAAAAAACTATCATAATTCTAACCAAAAATTCAGTAGCGTTCACCATTTAAAGCCAAGTAGGAGAAACATTTTCCCCCCCCTTTCGTATAAACAGATTGCCTCAGAAATTCGTCAATTAATTAATTAATTAAACGTTCGGTAAATGAAGAGAAATCTGTTAGTCTAACAATTATTGTTGGGCTCTCATTTAGATTATTTTAGACGTCTTTGTTAACAATTCAACTGTTCAATCCCAAGGGATTCAAAGCTGTGAAATAACTGGGTTTTATTTGTTGCAAAGCTAGATTAATGCCTTAATCCCACACTGATCCCCGAAAGGAAAAGTGAGCTAAAGCAGCATATGGAATCATACTTTTCTAGGCCTTTTGGCTAAGATCAAGTGTAGTATTAGTTTAATATCTGATACGTGAGCCATCGGCTCACACGATATTAAATGAATTTTTCTAAAGGGAGGATCCATCACAGTAGCTTGCTATTGGGGTCTTTCAAGCGTTGCCTTGACGTTGCACTACTGTCTTGGCTTGGTGCACCCCACCAAAATCAGTTCTAAATTCTTCTAGCAGTGCTGTTGGCTTGGCATTTTGAATGTCAATCAATTTTTCCTCAAAGGTTATCTTCAAACAAACAGCAAGATTTCAATATCCGAGGTCCAACACATTTCATTGCGACGGAGTCCATAAAAAACCAGAAGTTTTTTTTGACACTGTTTGTGGAAGTATATTAGTCCAACTAAATCGGGTCAAACATGGCGTAATGTGTGCTTTTCCTTCGTTTCACTATTCTTACATTAACTTCCGCAGAGATTTTTGGGTTTTTTCTTATTGTCTTTATTTGATTTTTTTCGCATTCGTTAGTTTCGCATCTAACTTTTATGGATTATTAATTCGTCGATAAATCAAAAAAGTAAAAAATTATGACATTTACCCAAATATTTTTTGAAATATCAAAGATAAAGCCCAAAAAGGCAAAATTTTTGAATAAAGACAAAACAAGAAAATTTTCAAAAATTCCAAAAAACCCTTAGCGGAACTTAAGCCGAATTCGCATAAACATTCCTTGACAATGGCAGTCTATTTTCTAAGACGCACTAGAGAAGCGGAGAGATTTGAAACAACGTTTTAAGATTCAATGTAAAAGAGTATTAAAGCATGTATTCTAGGAAGTCAATATTTACATATTTGAGACCCACCAATTCGCTCCCCAAGATGTTATAGGGTCTTGGCCGATCCACACAAAACTCAACTAGTACCTACTAAACAAATGCATCCAGAAACCTTGATTTTCTGGGCTTCCAACCAAGAATTTAAACAAAAAAGAGTCTTTTTGCGACCTCACATAAACTACTCATCATTTACCAATATAACCGCCAGCAGTGGTGCCAATATCGACCCAAACCCATTTATCATTTTATTTACAGGAGTATGTTGGCGCCATCAAATGCCACGGCTAGCTGCCCCACTTTCAGACCAACCTTACTTGCGAAATCCTCCCTGCAGTGATACGAAAAAGCCAACGGCACCGGCCCAAACCCAACCGATCTCTGTCTACCCAAGTCTGACCCAGGACCCGAACTCATTTCAACCGTGACTTTACCGGTTGTCCTTTCAAAATCAGAACCAAACCATTTGGCTTTCATGTACCCGAACCGCCTCCAAGGGGGCACGTGCATGTCCATGCTCCTCATAGAGACTTTGATGGCATTGCACAGTAGTCTCACCACTTGTTTGAGCTCTTCCACTTTTCCCACAAAAATTGGAGGAACAAGTTGTAGGAGTGAAGAGAAGCACTCCGTTGCCCGGGCTATGGAAAATTCGTCTGAGAGGGAAAACTCGATTATGTAGCGGGTTCCGGATACGGTAACGTCCATGTACTCGTGTGACCCTGATGGGAACCGGCCGATTCTGTCCCATTTTGATTTGCAGAGACCTGTACATTCAACGTTAATTAGTATTTTTTTTTTTTAAATTGTCGCACAAAATTGCTAGTTCAAATGTACAGCTTCTTGATTTTTACATTATTTTATTTGCATTGCCAATCACTCTTGGTATGGAGCATTTTTCTTTATCCCAATTTGTTTTTATTTTGAAAATAGAATATAGATTACAGCCAAAACAACAAGATAAATGAAGACGATACGATGGTGTAAAAAAAAAAAGCATCAAAATTTTGAGGTTTTGGCAAGATTTTCATCCCTAAACTAATAAGTCAAATCAAGTAAGTATTACAACGGTTATTCGTAACCCAAGGTTTCAAAAAGCAATAACGAAGATATCAATTGATATGTAACAGGAATTAGGGTGTAGCAATCGTGAATTTAAAAAAAAAAAAAAAAAAAAAAACTAGCATCTAACCACATAGCAGCCATGAAGCTGTCAAAAAATCGGATGTACAAGAGTGTAAAGGCATTACATGGCTGAAAAACCGCTGCATAGCCGCCGATACACTGCATACAACTAATGTGCAAATTTAATTTATATGTTCATAACGATTCTCTCATATGGGATAATCTCATATGGGATAAGACCTACACATACACGAGAACTCACCTAATATAATGTAAGATGGAGTTACAAAATAAAAAACAAATATCGGAAGGGAGAGGGAGAGACTCACCGGCGTCAAAACCTCTGTCCCGCAACCGAGCCACAACCCGACGTTTAAACCCCGGTGACGTCAGACCATTTCCGACGCCTCCACACGCTTTTTCCACCTCCTCACGAATATTTCTCTTCACTTGATCATCATCTCCACATCCCAACAATGCACTCAACTCATCTCTCAACTCCCAATCACTGCAATCCCCATCCGATTCAGATCCGATACTATTCCCTTCTCTCTCCTCACCCAAACCTCCCTCCTCTCCTCTCTCCATAAACGACTTCACCAGATCCGACAGATCCTCCGCCGTCTCCGGCGGCGAATACTGATCCCCGCCGCAGAGCCGCCGCGCCTTAGCGGCCGCCTCGTCGAACGCCTCCGCCACCCTCTTGAATTTCGCCATTTACAGTGAAGTGATCGAGATGATGACGATGACCCAGAACAAGTTTGTTTGTGATATTCCAATAGAGGTCGATATTATATTATATAATTGCACACAGATGTCGTGATTATGGCGATAGGATGTGTTCACAGAGAGAAAATGAAGAGAACCATTAATGGGGTAGAGAGAGAATGAAGACATCATGTCGAAGGTAAAGGACGATATATATACGCATTTAGTGTAAACTAAACTAATTATTAATCTAGATTCAGGACTATCTCTTTCGGGATGCGTCGATGAATCTTCCCTCGTTTAGGTAATACGTTCGGTTTTTGTTGGTTTTTGTTTCTTTTTTTTGGTCAAACGGAAAATCGTTGGTTTTTGTTTCAACTTTCATTGGGGTAATAAAAATTGAAGAGTACTGCTATATACACCGACCATTTTGGACCGAAACCGTATCGACGGCCGCGCGCGGCCGTCTCCGCCCACCGGACGGCCGATCCGAGCCGTCCAAAAGTTTAAAAAAAAAAAAACCGAGGGGCTCCGCGCGGGAATCAACGTCATCCGATGTGTGTAGGGTGCTTGATCTAAACACCCTATTTTTCGTGTATACATATATACACGAAAAATAGGGTGTTTAGATCAAGCACCCTACACACATCGGATGACTTTGATTCCCGCGCAAGGCCCCTCGGTTTTTTTTTTAAAAATTTTTGGACGGCTTGGATCGGCCGTCCGGTGGCCGGAGACGGCTGCGCGCGGCCGTCGGTACGGTTTTGGTCCAAAAATGGTCGTTACACATAGGATTTTCCATAAAAATTAGAGGGAGACTTATTTTCGGAGCAATTGCAAACAGACCATTTACGGAGCCGTGTAATCTCAGTCATCTATTTCGATAATTAATGATTCGGATTTTAAAAATACTATTTGCGCGAATAGTTTTTTCAAAACCCGGACCATCCAAAACACTTTTGGATGACCGAGATTGAGCTCCGTAAATATTTGTTTACAGCTGCTCTATAAACAAGATTTGCTCTAAAAATTAGAAGACAAGAAAAACACATATTTCTAGTATACTTGTCGTCAGCTCAGTGAGCTGACAATAGCAAGACCGAAATTATATTGTACTCCTTTCATCCCAAATTGGATGACAATTTTTGATATTCGTATCAATTTCAATTCCTTATATCTTTCAATATGGATCTCAAAAAAAATGTAATATGAATTTTGTTTGAAAATTCTTGGTTAGTTCTATTATACAAAATTTTCAAACTCATAAAAAAATTATAGATTGAAAATATAAGTAATGAAAAATGATAAAAATTTCAAAAATTATCATACTTTTTGGACGGAGGGGTACTGTGGAGTTTGCTAGAGTGCTAGCTATTTTATAATCCATGGCCTCAAAATAACCAAATTCTATTACCATTAGAGTTTTTTTTTTTTTTTATAACTAGATGTCTGGACCAGTTTACGCGCACCTCGATCAATTCTGGACCATGAAGGTAATGACTTGGCATAACCTCCAATGACCTTAAAATTTGGAATGATTCGCCTCCGTGAAAACTCAAACATGCGATCTCATTGTTAAGCAGTTATTGCTTTCTCATGCTCACTTTTTTTGAAAACTTGACATTCATGATCTCATCAAATGTTGAAAATTTAACTTAATTGATTCAAAAGAGATTTGATACTTTATTTTGTAACCGGGATTTTGCAAATTGGATTCTTATAAGGAAATTAATGAGACATTATGTTTACTTCTCTAGCAAGCTAGGAGTATGCTTTAATAAAGAAAGGAATTTGATGTCTTTAATTAATTTAGACTAGAAGTTTAGATCTGAATTTTCCATTGTTGCAATCAATTATTTGATTTTCCTCGGAGACTCTTATCAAATGTATGGTCCAAATTACTGTTGCATGGTTCAAATTTGAACTATTCCATCAAATTCAAAAATTAGACCGGAGAGAATACAAATCCACTAAAAGAATTTGCAATTCGTCACATGGGAATGCTCCTCATTTTAGCAAAATCTTTTTCTGTCTACTTTTTTTCTCTTTTTTCTTTTTTGGTACATAAGAGGGCTTAGGCCGGCCCTAAAAAACAAAAACACTTGCGTAGTAGCTCGATGAACTCCAAGACCATCACGATCATTGCGCAAAGCCTTCGTCACTGTTGATGAGGCTTGATCAAACACTTGTTCTCATCAATCTAACTGAAGACCCAATCTTGCTAGATTATGAGCGCAACCATTAGCTTTTCTCCAACCAAAGCTTAACTCACACGTCCAGCCCATATTTCGTAGCTCATTTCAACATAATCAAGTTGTAATTAGGATCAGAGGGATGCTAGTCCAAAATTACCCAAAGTGCCACTTGCGAATCCATTTCTAACACAACATGACGTAGCCTCATATCCCACATAAGTTCGAGACCTCTCCAAATACCCCAATGTTCAGCCCTAAAAACATCCACATTACCAATTCTGCAAGCAAAACCGCTAACCCAATTCCGCTAATCCAATTCCCATCGTCATCACGAACAACCCCTCCAGCCGCAGCCTGTCTTGGACTTCCATATATTAGATGCCCCATCAACATTGACTTTGAAAGCGCCATCGGGCCCCATTCGGCTAAATAAGCCAACTGTCTTATTTTTTGTTCTTATTCAATTTTTTTTTATTTGTTAATTTTTCATCAATTTTTTAGAAATTATTGCATCGTCATGATAAGAGGAATCTAAAAAGTGAAAAATTACGATCGAAACCTAATTTTTTTGCATAAAGACAAAAATAAACCAATAAGCCAATTTTTTCCTTTTTATTCAAAAAAAATGAATTTCGATCCTAATTTTTTACTTTTTAAATTCCTCTCGTCATGATGATATAATAATCTCAAAAAATTAACAAATACAAAAAAATAAAAATAAAAATAAATAAATAAACTTATTTAGCCGAATGGAGCCTTGGCGGGCCTGTCTTGGACTTCCCTTTCAGTAGTACTATTATACACTCCTGATGACTAGATTCAAGGGAGGTTTCACGATTGCATTTCGACGTGGCTTCTGCGTGAAAAAGAGATAACAGGTTGGATATTTTCCATGTCGGTGGACGTTGCGAATAGACGCAGTTAATTCATGAGTATATAGAACAGTAATGCGGCGAAGTTCATTCAACCTACAATGTGTCTACATTCATTGAACGTAACTCATGGTCTATGGTCTAGGGTTCGATTATCCAAACCTACAACTCTTGGGGTCATTCCAATCCCATGTGTGAATGTATAAAAACTAGGGAGGCGGGGGGCTACTGCGTGCTGCTGTTTTGGATTTTCGGGCCCACTCCGGTCTCGCTTCGATGATCGAAAACGTTCACTTTGTAGAGCTCGTCGAATAAAATAACTATGCAAAAAATCAGTTTAATTGGATATCATTAAGTACCTGATCGAAACCTTTTTATCTTAAAAAGAATGGATCCGAAACACTGGATCAAATCTACTGTAACCCATGGAGTGAGAGTTATATGGGCTCCGATCAGACACTTAATGATATGCAATTAAGTTGATTTTTTGCATAGTTATTCTACTCGACGAGCTCTACAAAGTGAACGTTTTCGATCATCGGAGCGAGACCGGAGTGGGCCCAGAAACCCGGGACAGAAGCATGCTGCTGCAGCAGCCCCCCCGCCTCCAAAAACTAGAGCCTAGAAGGACCGTAAGGATTAATTTAAAGTGCGCGCAAATTGGTAAGGAATACCTGCATTTCTTTTTGAAAAGCAAAAAAAAAATTATAATCTTTGATATCTATCTATCTATTCTGATATATAAAAGAAGAACACCATTTTGATATCTCCCCTGTCATGTATTTCTCTTTCCCAAAAATATCATCTTAAAAAAAAAACACACAACAGTTAATTGTGAGGATATTTTGGACATTTAAGCACAAAAAAACCACCTAAAACAGTTATTACTCCTTCACAGCCTTTTTTTCTTAAAAAAAAAAAAAAGCCCTTCTCATCCACGACCGACGACCAGCACCTTCTCCCCCTCTCACACTACCGTCCGGCCCCTCTCTCTCTCTCTCTCTCTCTCTCTCTCTCTCTCTCTCTCTCTCTCTCTCTCTCTCTCTCTCTCTCTCTCTCTCTCTCTCTCTCTCCCTCAACCGCTCCCCACACCCCACCCCTCTCTCTCACTCACTCTTTCTCAACACCTATGACTTCCTCTCTTCACTCTTCCCTCTCTCTTTCATAGACCAATCACCGCACCACCCCCCTCTGTCTCCATCAACTCCTCCTTCACTCCTCCCTTTCTCCTTCTTAAATCTGCTACTTTCGTCTTCCAATTGCTGCTGAAAGTTATTGCGGGGGACAGAAATTGGTTTGCAATTCTCCCATAAATCCCGACTAAAGTCACCTCTGCTACTTCTGTTGCAGCTGATTTCAGTTTCGTGTCACCACCGCAAACCACCATCGTTGCCTCAATCGATAAGCACCCCTATTGTTCGATTCAATGTATGAACCATCAGGTTCATGTCTCACTGCCTTCCTACAGATTGTGTAGATTTTGAGTATGGGTTTTGCAAATTTTTTTGTTCTACTTAGACCTTCAGGATGTTCTTATTTCCTATTTCAAATTCGGTTTCAGTATAGGTTTTGTAGATTTTTTTTGGCTTAATTGCAAGAACACCCCCTAAACTATCATTTTTTGGCAACTTCACCCCCTTAAGTTTAAATTCAAGCAACTTCACCCCTCTAACTATCAAATTTGAGCAACTTCACTCCCTCCCCCATTTTTCCGTCCAATTCTGTTATGAAATTTGGATGGAAAGTTCAAAATTGGATGGAAAAGTAAATCAACTTACAAAAATGTCCTTTTACACCCTTTATAAAAACTCTCCTACACCAGATAAAACTTTCTTTCTTTCTCTCTCTCTATCTCTGCGTACATGATCTCTCTCTCCTCTCCTCCACACCCACCTCCACACCCATCACCAGAAAAATCCTAAACCTTAAACCCATTTATGCTCCTCCTTCTACCACAGAATTACCCCCTCTCACCACACCACCCCACACCACCAGCACTACCTCCACTCAACACCTCCGCGAGATCTCAACCTTGTCCTCCTCCTCCCTCCTTTTATATAGTGGAGTGGATCGTGGTTTTTTTTTTTCTTCAAAATTTTCCAGCGGCTATGGGTGGGGCCTTTTTTGGGCTACAGGTAACTGTCCAAATTTTTAACATTGCACAGATTCTGATCTCTGGCTCCGGGTAGGGCTTTTTTGGCACTACGGGTAGCAACTGGGTAGAAAATGGTTCTTACTCTGCATCCCCCGGATCCATTTCCAACCATTTCTAACACATCCATAACACTCCCAAACCACCTCACAAAATTTAAAACACAATTTCCAACACCCCTCCAATCATCCGGTTCCCTAAGCTCGAAAAATAAATGGAGACTCGGACTTGGATCATATCCTAAGTACGCCAACAACTCCAAATGATGCAAATAAGATATTTACACTATCCAAGCATGAACAAAACCTGCTCTTTTTAAGCACAATAAGATATTTACCAATTAGGTGTTAAGTGTCAACTCAACCTAGATTTATATCCCTTGGCAATTTCTATTTTGGAGCACCCCTTCCGAAACACTGTAACAGTCATAGACTCATGCCAAATGATGAAGTTATATATCCAAATTTGCAAAAAACTACTATGATGATTCAAACCATAACTAGATACTTATTGTTTGAAAGCAACAAATTCTACCATTGCAACTTATAAAATTATACACCAATCGTACTGCAATCAATGGCACAAGGGTTCCACATTCCCATTGATGCTCTACGGACCAAGACTATCCGCACGCCGAGTAACGTGCATCCATTTCTCTCCCCAATATCCATTTTTTTTGATTTTTCACTTAGATTTTTCAACCACATCAAACTAAAAATTTAAAACAAAATACTACTTTTTGGTAATTCAGCCATTGGCCTCCCACATTCCCATACCATTGCATGTAAAGCTTGGTTAGGAAAACCATACACTATACATTAGGCCCCTAAAGGAGTAACTTGGCCTACAAAGTACTATGCAGTCCGTGGTGGTCAAAATCCTACAATTCGGGATTCGTATCTTACGATTCATAGAGTCTCCTTTCAAAAACTATACGTATCCGACCCCGTATCCTTTATGAACCACAATGCCCTGCAGTTTTGAAGCTAAAAAAGCTATATTTTTTGAACACCACAACCTTGGTGTTTGTAACCACCAAACCCTACTCTTTATAAGCTCCAAAGCTTGCATATTATACAAATGTATTTTCAGATTACACAATGTATTTTCAGAACAAATGAAGGACACAATTCCATTGATCAAAAACATTCAGCCCATAATTCCCATAAAGCACCCCAGAAATAATGAAGGACACAATTCCATTGATTCCAAAACATAACAGATTGTCAACAAAAAATACCCACAAAAGATCAATACATAGTACCCATTCATTACATTAAAAAGAGAAGTGTCATTTGTAGATACTAAATGAGTACTTTCAAATAAGTCAACATAAGGTTACAACTACTGTTGCCAAACTAAGATAAAGGTTCCAAAAGACTACTAACAAGTCAATAAGGTTCCAAAATACTACTAAATTTGGTTTTCAAGTGTTAGACTTCTGGGTACTGGTTAGGGTTGATGATTCTCATTGGGATAACTGTCTGGGGCCAGTGCTTGGCATTGTTGCACTGCTAGTGGTACTACCACTCCCACAAGATGCTGCAGATGACCCTGCTGGATGACTCCAAAAAATAGCACTCCCTATCCTTGTCGATCTCATCCATCCCTACATCTACACACATGTACATGCACATGCACCTTTTCAAATTTTCATTCATACATAATACTACTACTAAATTTGTAAACTATTCCACCCATTCATACCCGTGGTAATGGCACACCAACCTTTGGGGCTTTAGATGTTGTCACTGGTTCACTCTGACCTATACCTCCAAACATTTCAACCATGTCATAATGAGAAGTCAAGTTAACTAATCCATCATTCATGTCATGCATTGAAAATTTATAAAACACAGTTACATGTTTTGTTACTCCATTACTATATGTTAGTCCATACCCCATTCGCCTAATTATATCCATCAATTGACAAATGCTGAAGGAATCTGGATCTACCTTTGTTTCTACAATAACCCCATTCAAGTATTTAGACTGCGAACCCCTTACTAGTCTACCACCTACGCGTATGAACAATGTACACTTGAGCTCCACCATGGTTTCTCTGCAACAATTAACTTAGATTAATAACAGGAGAGATATAATTGCATGTGAGGCTCATAATATGGCTTGTAATATTGCCTACCATGAAAAGGACTTGTAACCTTTTGATCGTGAAAAAAACTAAGAAAAAAAATAATTATCGTTGCGGAATTCCCATTAGAGAAACGAAAAAGAAAAAAATGGAGGGTGTAAGTTAGAAAGAAAACACGGCCAAGGGGATAGAATTCAATCAATATGAAAGTTAGTTTTGGAATCTGGAACTTGACTACTAAAACCATTCCTCTACTATTGCTTATATTCCAAGAATCATAGATAGTAAAATGATTACAATAGCTCAATAACAATGAGAAGAAAAATATTCAATAACTGTTTCCCTTTTCCTTTCTAAAAATCCTAACCAAGAATTGTTATAGCCCATAATGGCATTGGATTTGTTTTTTCTTTTCTGAGAACAAAGTGAAACTCTAAATGCCTACAAAAAAGCTCAATACACAAGCAGAAAATGGTCAGTAGCTGTTTAATCCCAACCATGAACAACAATATTTTACTCTACTACTACAACACAAGAATTTTTTTAATCCCTTAACTGAATACAACTTTTTTAAACCCTACTTTACTATATTAACAACAATATTCTACTATTAAAAGACAGGAATTTTTAAAACCCACAATTGAATATGACTTTTGTAAGCCCTAATTTACTATATTAGCCGTAATTCCTAATCCCCAAATCCCCGATTCTTTCACGCCAAATCTCTCAGACTTGCGGATTTGTAAGGGAAATCTATTTTTTTTTATTTTGTTATTGATATCTTGAAAATTTAGAGCTTATTAAATTCAAAAATAACATAAAACAATAAATAATTTTTTACCCGGATGCATATCAATAAACATCAAAACATTCAATTTTTTAGCCCTAAATCTCAGAAATTTAGGGCTTATTAAATTCGAAAACAAGAAACAACAATAAATAATTTTTTAGCCCTTATGCATGTCAATAAACAACAATAAACATCAAAACACCCAATTTTTTTTGCCTTAAACCAACTTAACTTAACAGGGGACTTACAGATGGGGAAGAATCAGGTCGTCGTCGTCGTTCTCTAGGGAATTAGGTTGGCGTCGGCGTCGGCGTTGTGCGTCGGCGTCTGCGTCATCTGGAGGAGATGTCTGGATGGAAGAGAGCAGAACTACGTTAGGTGGGTTTGGGTTTCCATCTCTGTGAGAGAGGAGGGAGAGAGATAGACGCAGAAGAGAAGAGAGAGAAGAAAAGATGAAAATAATCGAAGGAAAAGAGAGAGGAGATATCAATGTATTTTTTTTAAAAAAAAGGGTACCTACGTAATTTTGTTGGTCTCCATCCATTTTTTTAACGGAAAATGGGGGAGGGGGTGTAGTTGCTCGAATTTGATAGTTAGGAGGTGAAGTTGCTTGAATTTAAACTTAAGGGAGTGAAGTTGCCAAACAGTAATAGTTTAAGGGGTGTTCTTGCAATTAAGCCTTTTTTTGTTTTACTTAGACCTTCGGGATGTTCTTATTCCTATTTTAGATTCGGAAGTTCATACCTGCGGTGAAGAGATTTTTGAAATTAAGGGTACTCTCTCTTTCTCTCTATTGACTACCAGGTGTTTGTATTAATGTGTTATTCTGTCAAAATTTGTTTTCAGCTTACTGCTCTTTGACATATGAACACTTTCTTTATTCCGCAAATAATCACTTATGGAGTTATAAGTGATTATCTACTATTTGGTATCTTTCGGCTCTGTTTTTTACATAATTGATTACTGTTGTAAGACAATATGGTGTTTATGCTTTTAACGGTTGCATTGTTTGTGCTTTTAATGAAGGCAAAACATCAGTGTACAATCTTTAAATTGCTGAACCTGTTCTTACTTTGGAATGATGCCTTTTCTACATGACGTGCGTATTTGCTAATAACAAATACTAGAGGCCGGAGCACATGCGATGCATGTGCAAGTCGGATTTTCACAACGTTTTTGTAAAAATGCTTCCCATTTATTGTTTGATCAAATTTTCACAAACGTTGTGAAAATCCGACTTACACACGCATCGCGTGTGCCCCGGCCTCTAGTTGTTATAAAGATTAAAGGAAAAATGGATGATGGCATCATCGCCCTAAAAAATCTATCTCTCCACTCATTACTCTCAAAATTAAATCTCCCTCAAAATTCAAATCGAACAGGGCCGTGTGGTGATTAAACTTCATCGACGAGGGTGTTTGGGACTTTGTCCAATCTAATGAATCAAGTTAATGTACTATATTCGTTCCCATAATTATGAACTAATTAGCATGCTGAAGTCCTGATCGTAGTCGTGATTTTTCATACGTTAATGATGAAACTATGTGTTATTTGTGTATCTACAATTTCTTGTATGTAAAAAATCAACTAAAGAAACATGCATAGGACACTTATGCGAATAATATATATGGCATGCGCATGTGGTCTGGCCTCATTATTGATTGGATTTTAACAAGAAAAATACCCACCCGATAAAAAGTTGTTTTACCGCATGTTGTTGCAAAAATTATTGTGCCCCATAAAGCATTATTTTTAAAATTTTATAAATATTTTTTTGTAATTTTATAAGACCTAGAGTGAACCTTACACGGCGTGCGGTACAAGGTGCGCGCTAAGGCTAGACTTTCTGTTTTGTTTTTTTGGGTAAGTCACGCGTGATACTTTTTCTACATGCAATATTCTCTTCATTTCTTTTCTCTGTAAATTTCGTGAGAGGCAATCTTCCCATTGATGTTGACGCGGCAGAATATTGTGCTACATTGATCAACTCGCTTTCAATTGGTGAGTTGTGCTAAATTTCAATTAGTGATCTGCTCACGATACTTGCGTACTTCAATCGTCGTTCTGTTTCTTAAATATAGTTCTATACCCCTCAATTTTTTAAAATTTTAATAGTATCCTCAAAAGTTTTAAACTGATTCCTGCCGAATTAGGGGATGGTGCAATGCAGTGGTGTGCGCAGTACCGTGCTGCGCACCTTCGAGCCGTCGGATCGTGCATCCGATAGCTCAGATCTCATCTCGGCAATGAGCGATTCTCGATCGTTGGTTGTCGAGATGAGATCTGAGCCGTCGGATGCACGATTTAACAACTCTGAGGCTCTACACAGCACCAACACAAAGTTTGATTCCTGCCATATGTTCATATTTCAGGAATCTTCGATCAGTTATAATCGATGGGTCAAGCAAATCTGCACATCCATCGCGTGTTTATCGACCTCTTGTCTCTCATTTAAACAATTGACTGAAAATGCCTTGTGTAAAAGAATCTTCCGAAATTCCGTTTGTGCTCCAAGCAGGACTTTCTTCATAAATCGAGTGTTTTTTCTCCAAGTGTTATAAACCTTTACGGAGCCAATTCATATATACGAAACTTTGCTCCAACTTTAAATGGACCCTTAATATAAAACAATAAGATTAATTTTGTCAGATATTAGTTGAGGGAATTGGAGCTGGTTCTGTATAATGGTGTGTGCATCACCGTGCTGCGCACCTCCGAGCTATTAGATCGTGTATCTGACGGTTCGAATGCAATCAACGATTGAGAGTCATTTATTATCGAAATGAGATCCATGCCGTCGAATGCACAATTTAATAACTCGGAGCGCACACCTTTACACAGCTCCGTCCCCTTCCTTAGTTGAGGTACGCGTTTTTGGAGTACCTGAACACTTCAAAATATCATGGAATGAACCCCATTCCCTTTCTCGTGGTGTCATATTATGGAATGATAGTGGGTTGGTGTATTTTGACTAACACGGGAAATTTGACGGGTTAAAAAGTGAAAATAAATAGACACTGTTGCAACCATTCGCTAGCGAATCTTGGAAACAGAAGATGCCTTTGAATCTATCCTAAATAAATGTTTGGCCGGCAAATTTCGGCCTTTAAAAAGATGTAATATATATTTTTATTAAAAAATTTAAATATTTTTCACAACTTGAAAGAATTCACCGATACATATCGATGTGTGAAAAAAGTTTGATTTTTTAAACGAAAAAATGCATTTTTTTTATAAATCTAGGTTTGTAGTCGGAATATTTATTCAGGGACGGAGGAGTACTGTGATTTCATAATCCCAACAGGAGGTTTCTGTAATTATTCGAAACTCAAAGGAGAGCCGTGTACTTTTACCCTTTCAGTGAAATCGCAAAAGGAAAAGGGAAAAAAAAGACCAGTCATCGCCTCGATTGTCGAAACAGGAGTCTCCGTCATCCACCCTGTGCTATGCCTTTCTCGATCGATTGTTCTTGAGAGAGAGAGAGAGAGAGAGAGAGAGAGAAGACGACGACGAAGAATGCTTGCTCTTACGCTACGAAAGGTATCTTTCTCTCTACGTGATCTATGGCTCTTCTGTGCATTCCCTAGGGTTTCTTTTATTCTCTAACCATTTCGATTATTGTCTCATACATGTGTGTATATTGTTCATATCATACGGACTTTGATCTGATTTCTATATTTGGATGTTACGTGAACGAATCTCCATTAATTTTTGAACGCAAATGGTTGGGTCTCGAAGTGGTTCTTTCTGTTTAATTTGTACCTGACCAGAGTTTATTTATTATTAGTGGATTTAGGGTTCAAAGGACAAAATTTATTTTCTTATAGTTGATTGACATAAAGGTTTTTTGATACGGGGAAATGAACGTAGAATTTGTTTCTAATTTTCTGTTAAGGATAGGTTTAGTGCGGTTAATGTGGTGCAGGAGGATTGGTAGCATTACCTGATGCTCTTTCTCTTTAAACTTGAGGTATTTCGTATTGAATGGGACAGTCTCTTTTTTCGTCAAACTGAGGTTGCGGCGTATTAGGTGAAATAAGAGGAGTTTCACAGGAGTGGATGTTGAGGAATGTATGCCTTGAAAGAGGAAAGAAATAATGCGAATTGTGCCGTAAAATTTTGATTGCGAAAATCGCCAGAGATAACAACCATGGGCAGAGGGTTCTTTGTGGTCCGCATTTCCCGTATGTTAAAAGGGGCTTAGATGGGATTGTGGGTAGAAATCGTAGCTTCGTGATTCCATGGGTAATGGCTGGGCCCGCTTGGGGTGTTGTTCTTACGGCAATGTGATTGAGCTTTTGTTTGATTATAACCGAGATGGATACTTCCAGAGTTTCACGTTCATTAGTTGAGTGAAATCCTTGCTTCAGGTTCTTAGCAATTTATGCTCTTGCTTCATATAGAGGCACTCTTTATTTTGGAGACCTTTGGTTGGGATTTTATGGTTCGGTTCTCAGAAATCAGGTCAAGTGATAAAGTTAACCTTTTGCGAGGTCGAGCCATTCATTATTTACGTTTCCACATATATATTGTGTAGCTCTGATTGAGTAGAATTTTGGAGGAAATGCCTTATGCTGGTTAATGTTTTACATGACACCAACTTCTGATTTCATGGATTATTTACAATAATGTCAAGGGAAAATATCTAAAAAGACAAATTGTCTAGAAACAATGAACTTTATTTTAGCCGAGTGTTAGGTGGTGATGAAGAAAATGCACTTGAATGATAGTTTTCGGCGCTTCCTCTCTTAAGATTATGGGATTGAAACAGATGTGGTGATTACGGTCTGCTGGCCAATGGCCAAGTTGTTTTCCTAATTGTTTCATGTTTGACTTTTTATTACATGTACTTAACATAGGTTCCAACATCTGTGACTCTATTGTACAAGTGTAATTTGTTAAATCATTATATTCAGGTTCACTGTCTACCTTCTTCTTTTTTGATCATTAGTGATAAGTTCATGACAATTACATCAATCTAGATATTTCAAACAATGAGAAAATCATTCAATCTTTCATAAGCACTATAATAAGTCCAACTATCACAAATAAAACTCTAAATAAAGAGACAAAGCCTTCATGCAGGAAGAAAGAATTGATTATCGACCTCCTACTGAGGTGCAAGAATACTACTATTGAACTATTTTTTGGTAATCTAGATATTTCCTCGTTGGTAATATGAGGAATGTTCCTCCTATTACCGTTTTTTGGTAATCTGATTAGTTTAATCAGAGGAATGTTCCTTAATCATCAGGTCTACAGGCATTCGCCTCTGGGCTGAAAATTTTCAGGTTTCAACGTGCCAATATCAAGTATGTTTTCAATGATTATTTCCTACCTGCCTGCCAATATTGAATATGTTTTTTGAAGAGCAATATGTAAATGTGTTGTTCCATTTTTCTTCTTCCTTAGTTGGCTTGATAAAATTTAGCATATTTAATGCAGGTACACAAATCATTGGTTTCTGCGAATACTGCCACATTGTAACACAAGGGAGGTGGTTGAATATACTTCACAGTTGGGCTGTATTTATTTAGGAGAATGGCAGATGGAATGTCAAGCTTCTGGGGTCCTGTCACGTCCACCACCGAGTGGTGTGAAACTAATTACGTCTACTCTTCCTACATTGCAGAATTCTACAACACTATATCCAATATCCCATGCATTCTTTTGGCACTAATAGGCTTAATAAATGCCTTAAGACAACGTTTTGAGAAGAGATTTACTGTTCTTCACATATCAAATATGATACTAGCCATTGGGAGCATGTTATTCCATGCCACATTGCAGCATGTGTAAGTATCTTTCTGTCATTGTCATTGGCTTTTTTTTTTTTTTTTCCATGGAACTGATTTCTTGTCATAATTCCTTTTCCCCCTTTTTTTTGATTCTCTGAAAGGTGTTGGAGTGTGACCAGCTCTTACATCATGAATACTCAATAAAAAAAAACCTTGGCACGCTTACTTTCTAGTTTCATTAGTGTCTGTTGGGGACTCGTTTTACGCCAAATTCGTCCTCCTGCACATTGCGATTTTAATATGTTTGTCATTCTCATTACAACGAGGCTTTGAAGTGACAAATATTTTTTTGAAATTGTATGGTTTAGTATTGAAAATATATTTTGAGAGGTGCGTGAATTGTGGTTTTTGATATATACTAGGATTTCGTATCCCTCTCAACTTGTGCATTCTGTGGAGATAGTTGCAGAACACTGCGTCACAAGAGGCTTCGCTTGAGAAGCTGAATTTGTGTGTGTGTGTGTGTGTGTGTGTATATATATATATAGAGAGAGAGGAATTTTCAAGTGAGGGATCCCTCATTTTAAAAATGAGGGACTTTCATATCCCGATCAAATTTTGAAAATCCGAACCGTTCAATGTGTGCAGAACGTAATTTTAAGGGTCCTCGCGAGAAATCACCAAAAAAAATGACCGGGAAGGGCATCATCCGAGCAGTTTTTTTTGAACCGTTCAATAAAAACTGCTCGGATGAAGCCCTTCCCGGTCATTTTTTTTGCTGATTTCTCACGGGGACCCTTAAAATCACGTTCTAATAACTTTGTGCGGCTCGGATCATCGAAATTCAATCAGGAAGGGGAGTCCCGCATTTTAATAAAATGAGGGATCCCTCACCGGAACCTAACTCTCTCTCTCTCTCTCTCTCTCTTATATATATATATATATATGGGACGGTTTAAAAAAACACCTAAAAAAACACCCCAAATCTCAATCTCATAGTTCCCGATCAAATTTTGATGATCCAAACCGTTCAATGTGTGCAGAATGTGATTATAAGGGTACCCGTGAGTATTTAGCAAAAAAATGACTAGGAAAGGCTTGATTTGAGCAGTTTTTATTTGAACCGTTCAATAAAAAATTGTTCGAAACTATTCGGATTAAGCCCTTTCTGGTCATTTTTTTTACTGATTTCTCGCAGGTACTCTTAAAATCACATTCTGATCACATTGAGCGGCTCGGATCATCAAAATTTGATCGGAAACTATGAGGTGTTTTTTTGGGTGTCCCCGGAACCGCCCCGATATAGATATAAAAAAACCTTCCAAATCTTAATCTCAGCCGCTTAATATGTTCAGAACGTGATTTAAGGGTGCTCGCGAGAAACTAACAAAAAAAGTAACCGGGGAGGGCTTGATTTGAGCAGTTTTTTATTGAAAAGTTCAATAAAAAACTGTTCGGATGAAACCCTTCCCGGTCATTTTTTTTGCTGATTTCTTATGGGCACTCTTAAAATCACGTTCTGATTACATTAAGCGGCTTGGATCATCAAAATTTGATCCGGCCAAATCTTAATCTCATAGTTCCCGATCAAATTTTGATGATCCGAGCCGCTCAATGTGTTCAGAACGTGATTTTAAGGGTGCTCGCGAATAACTGGCAAAAAAACTAACCTGGAAGGGCTTGATTTGATTAGTTTTTTATTGAACCATTTAATAAAGTTCAATAAAAAACTGTTCGGATGAAGCCTTTTCCGGTCATATTTTTTGCTGATTTCTCACGGGCACCCTTAAAATCACGTTCTGATTACATTGAGCGGCTTGGATCATCAAAATTCGATCCGGAACTTTGGGGGGTTTTTTTAAGGGTCCCCGGAACCGCCCCGTATATATATCATATACACTTTTTTTTTTTTTTTTGTGATCATGAATTTTGGTAGATTCTCTCAAAGAATTAAAATAAAAAGTAAATTTTTTGATACATCCCATTCGCTAATGTAAATAGCATATTGCAACCATTACACTTTGTTGTGATGATGTTGGATAGAAGTGAGGGCGGAAATGTAGTTTCATTGAACCAAGTATTCTTGACAGTGGTGCTAATATTCTGCACTCGAACCATTGTTATCTTGTGCTTGTGGGTTACTTTTCACAAACATTAGGCTGATCAAGGCGTGTCCATGCCTGTAGGCTTCAGCTAATGTGGATTGTTTTATAGTAATAATATGCTGTGAAGTTTGGTATAGAAGTCACAGTAGTTGCATTAAAATCATTACTAGGCTTTCTGTGTTTGTGCTTTTTCATTCCTTTTGCACCTTCTTTCTGTGTTTGTGCTTTTCATTCCTTTTGCACCTTTCATGGACCTCTGTCATCATTAGTTTAGTAAAGCCTTGAAACAGCTGGGTGAATGAAACCGTTGTGTCTGCACAAATGCTCAACATTTGTTTCGTTTTTGGAAGGTGGCACCACATTTGTCTAACTTCATAAAAATAATTATTCTTTGTTACTCTAATCTGATTAGTTATGTTTGACGTTCATTTACACCGGAGTGTGATATTCAAATTTTTTCACAGGCAACAACAAAGCGATGAAACTCCAATGGTATGGGAAATGCTCCTCTACCTTTACATCCTCTACTCCCCAGATTGGCACTATCGCAGTACGATGCCCACCTTCCTTTTTCTCTATGGTGCCGCTTTTGCTGTTGCCCATTCCCAGATCCGTTTTCGCATTGGATTCCAGGTTCACTACATAATCTTGTGCCTCCTATGCATCCCCAGGATGTACAAGTATTATATCTACACTCAAGATGTCTCTGCTAAGCGGGTTGCAAAGTTGTATGCGGCTACCCTATTTGTTGGTAGTTTGTGTTGGCTGTTTGATCGTTTAATGTGCAAGGAGATATCAAGTGGGCCCTTCAACCCACAGGGCCATGCCTTGTGGCATGTCTTAATGGGTTTTAACTCTTACTTTGCAAACACATTCTTGATGTTTTGCCGCGCTCAGCAACGGGGATGGAACCCAAAGATTGTCCATCTCATGGGGGTCCTTCCTTATGTGAAGATCAAGAAACCAAAATCCCAGTGAGACGTTTTCGGGGCAAAAAAGCTAGCAGACAATCAACTTTTTTCATTTTCATGTTGAGATGAATTTCCAATTACGTTTATTGATGTGGTTAGTTTGGACCACATATTTTTTCCCATGTGCGGGTGTGGAAGTACCGTGCATTGTACCATATCTTATATGCTTGTTTTGGCGGTATTAGGATAGTGAAATTTGTTTTGTTAGTTTTTTTTTTTTTGGATTTGGGATTTTAGAGAAGACGGACGAAAAAGCTACCTTGAATTTGTTATGGAACCTGAACCAGCAGGAGTTCCTATTAATTTGATAGTGTTCGGTTTAGTGTTACGGATTTTACATTAGAAGTTTATTTGCAAATTCTGTTGTTGCATCTGAAGCCTGTTTTGGGGTTCATGTGTTTGATATGTCTTGTATTGGAGCTCATGGATGCACTTCATCCCTGCCTTTTAACTCGTTGAGGGTTCCAAGCGTGTTGGATTTCAATGGTGCTGGGCGTGTTGACTGCCTTCTCTGAGGTGATGGGAAAACTTATTCCACAGGGATTGTGAAGATTTATTTGCAGGTTTTCGCAGTTATTACAAAATACATAAAGGGTTTTATTTAATTTATGGGACCGGTTAATATGGCTCCCAGGCTCTCAGCCCGTATCTCCAAATCCATGCTACATTTTCTTGAATTTATGCCTTTTTGAAATTTTCTTTTGGTAACTCGCCCTCAGGCTCTCAGCCCGTATCTCCAATCCATGCTACATTTTCTTGAATTGATGCCTTTTTTGAAATTTTCTTTTGATAACTCAGGTATCTGAACCAGCCGTTACGAGACTATTGATTATTGATACCTTCTTGAGTTGGGTTCATATTGCAAATCTGAAGTTGTCAGTTCTCCCTAGCCGTAATCCAATGAGCACTTGCACAGCAGCAAGGAAGGGGTAATGTCCACAGGGATCTGTAGGTATTTTATAAAGACGTGCTTCAAATGTATTTATTCTAATTCTAAGAACCGTGCTAATGACACAGGCAATAATGCACAGATTTGTGCACAGATTTTTTGTAGGATCCAGTTTTGGGTCCCACACAAATGATCCGATTCGTTCATTAATTTTAAAATATTTTTTGAGGGAGTCCGTTGAAAATCAGCTCACTGGGATACATGTAAATACTTGATCCAATCTCACAACTTTTCATTTAGAATTCCATATGAAATCAAAGTTGTGAGATTGGATCAAGTACTTACATGTATCCTAGTGAGCTGATTTTTTACGGGGTTACTCAAAAAAATATTTTAAAATTAATGAACAGATCGGTTTATTTGTGTGGGACCCAAAAATGAGCTCCACAAAAAATCTGTGTCGGCAGTGTTTCCGTAATTCTAATGGCACCGTGACATGAAATTGGTGACTTGGGATTCAAAATAAGTGCGATCATTTATTTTTATTTTTTTTTGGCACTACATCAGTAGGCATAATGAAATTTTTAGGGAAAATGACGGCCAAGAACATGTTTTGATAATTAATACCCGTCAAGGACATTTTCAGCATTAATAAATGTTCTCAGCATGTCATTGACGGATATTAATTATCAAAACATGTCATGGGCCTTCATTTTCCCCAAATTTTTAATTTTTAATTTTGCGCTCGCTGATTTCTTTTTGTTTTGCCCGGAACACACGAGGGTGAGCTCCTAGCAGTTGGCTATATCATCCTTGAATAATGTAACTTGTTTATCGCGAGTGAAGCTTGATATTGAAGTTTATCATCGCTGGTGGATGAAAGAAATATTCATCGTTGTAATTGTACAGTGGACACTTGTTAACTTGGTAGCTCAAATTGACATACAACCTAAGTCACATAATGCACGGATGGAGCAAGAGCATGAAAGCATGTTTCAAAAACATTGCAAGCAACTAAAATTCGCAAGTGTTAGAATTGAGAGTGCAAGGACAGAGCGAGGATTGAGTGCGCGAGCAAAGTCCATTTTGAAGGATTATGTGAGTAAACGTAGGACTAAGGACTACTTCAATTGACCAAACGAAGATTAAAAAAAAAAGGGTGTCTTAAGTTTCATTCCAGATGTCATTCATCAGCAAACAAAAAACGCCAGATGCAATTGGACTGGGAGAGTACTTGATCAATTCAGTAGATTTCAAACATCAAAAACTAATCCTTATTGATCCAATTGGCTTTCCTGTACATCTTGTGAATCCCACGTCCTCAAAAAAAGAAATACAATACCCTTCCACGCAGGGATTTGGATTGAATCAGCATAAGCATCGACTAAATTAAATTAACAATAACTACCAATCTCATGACATGCAATCAAACTCGAGAGAGATCGAGTGCAATTAAACTGTCCAAGGCAAAATATACAGCATAATGTGTGGCGTACACTACAGAATGTGCACTGCAGTGGACACCTCAACCTAAATAACGTTTGTTGCACATGAGGAAATTGTGACATTGTCAGCTCCGTGTACGCAGCATGCCGGAGAGAGACGTCCATAAATTACAGAAGAAGGTGCAGTTCTTGTGGATTTAATCAAGACTCTTCAAGCAGCCTACGCTGGATGATCTGCCCAAGCTTCGTGAACAATGCTTGTTGCTCCTCAAATGTAAGGTTCATCATTATCTACATCATAGAAATAACACGATGGAACTCCGTGTTTATACTTATAGATTGAATCCGAACAGAAACACTACTTCCATGAGCAAATGAACATGGGAGTAGACAATCTTACCTGGTCCAAAATCCTATCAACTGATAAACTTTGTGGCGCAATAAATGACTGATGATAGATGTATGCGAAAACTGCCATCACCATCTGCACAAATAGGCTAAACTTAGCACAGCACTAGGGAAAAAAATATGTACATTACTGACTCCATTGACATGTGCTTTAGATACCAGTTCAACAACATTCTCATAAAAAGAGATTAAAAAGGCACTAGACAAACCTAAATGTACACTAATTCAACCAACATTTTATGCCAGTAGTAGTGCCATTTCATTCTCATGATAAATGTTTTTGGCACAAAATGGAGGCCAAGCCACCCAATCTAACTCTGGAAAGAAGTTTTACGGTCCAGGGTACATGGGTTCAGGTCTCTAATAAGGATACCTCGTCATCATCTTTCATGAACTTGAAAGTTGGAAGCTATGTGCCATTCTCAGGAGAGAACCAGTGGGCCAATCAACAACCACAATGTGCCTTGCGCGCACTATTAGGAACACGGGGCACGGAACACAGCACAAACAGTAATCTCTTCCAAATTGGAACACGGAGACTTTGGGCACACACTGAACATGCAATAATATATACCATATGTCACTGGCATCTATTTACATTCACAAATATCAACCGGGAAGACATCATTATTAGGTACTAACACAGTAACATACATCAAGATTAAAAAAATCTCACAAAAAAGTATTCCAGAACTAATCATCTAGTGCAATTTTGAACCTTCTATGACCTATTAAAATTGCATTCTGGCTTCTTCACATGTCTCTAGCGTGTCCCCAAAGAGTATAGTATGTCCCTATCATTTCCCACACACCCTAGATGCACCTGACACATGTATGGATGACACATGTATTGAACGTGCCCAACCGAATGAGTATACACAAGGTCAGTAATGGGACTGTGCTTCTTAGCACTCCAGGGTCTAGTCACATTGGACGAGGCTCCCTTAAGCGACGCCTAAGCCTCAAGTGATAGGCGCTCTGGGACAATCAGAAAGACATGTCCTGGCTTTACCTAGAGAAGTACATCACCTCCTGTTATCAATGACATGCATGATACTGACAACTCATTTAAGTGACACTAGCGTGTCTGTCTGTACAAAAGTTGTAGCTAAATTAAGTGGTGCCTTGGCCTTGATTCAGGGATGACCTTGGACTTGGAGGCATCTCCAAATACACTTGCCCACTCAATGAGCAAATCTCTACTTGAGCATGTTGCCTATTCAAAATTTCCAATTACAGTACCCATAACCAAATGGATTGACCCTCCACCAAGTGCATCCCTCCTACGACTCAAACTCAAATTCACATCTCAAATGTCATCTCTAATGGTACCCTAGTGCTCTCATGCCACCCAAGGTCGAGAGCATAGCCTAGGGACCATGGTGGTTGGTGAGGGTGACAAAAAGGCACTCAGGCAACCACATGATTCTTCAAGAGACCTCTGGCAATGGTGTTAGATAGGGTTGAGAGATCTCCAAGTTCAAGGTGCTCGTTCCATCACCTGACCTCTAACTGCCGACCAAACATCTCTAAGAACTAGACAACCAGTTAACTACTTAACTCACCCTCAATCGTCCACGTCAGTCAAATTTATTTAAAATTCAATGTATTTCTCATTCCCCTGATTCATGTTGAAGAAAACTCAAGTACCACAAAGTTTTGAAACTCATCAAGCGTATACAGATACAACAAAGTTTTGAAACTCAAGTACCACAAACCCACTGCATAACCTTGACAATGAAAACTAATGGCGCTAATTCTCATGTGTTCCTTCATAATTGGAAAATTGTGGGAGCAGCGATCCTATCACAACCCCGGAACAACATAGGATAGCCGCATGTATGAAGCAAAGGATCTCATGGACACGGCAAAAAAAGTTCACAGGGTGATCAAAAAGGAACAATTTGGCATTCTTTCATAGCTGGAACATTGATTGAGCAGCACAATATCTTACCAACTAGAAGTAGCAAATGTGAAGCATGCGCATTGGTCATATTATTCTAGGAAAAGGAGTAATTGAAATTGAGGTTACAATAATGAGACTCCATCCTGTCCCTTTAGTTGGACTTGAGAAGCAAATATTGTGAATTTCATTGTGCTTTATTCTTGTTAACTCTTTTCAGCCCAAGGAAAATAACTTCCCCTTTTGTACTGGTTACATTTATGTTTTTGTTCATCCTCGACTCGAGAAATAAAAGCCATGTATTTCTTTTCCCCCCTGCTTTTCTTTTCTTTCTTCTTTTTCGTCTTGCATTACACTTAATCCTCAAAAGGCACAGAATCTAACATTTTTATACAGCTTACCTGGCAATCCATTCTATCTGTAATTCCACCATGCCCAGGAATACTATCACCAAAATCCTGAAACAAGAAAGAAAAGGCCAAAATGAATCGACATCTGTGCTTTAATGGTATCTATAGTCTACACCACACAGGGGTACCTTAGATATGTATAGTATCGAAAGAAAGACTTACCTTAATCTTAAAAGCTCTCTTAAAACCACTTGCAAAAAAACCTCCAAAAGGTGCAATTATTGATGCGAAAAGACCAAGCCAAATTGCATGCCATTGAACGGGCAAAATCTGAACTTCTCTCCAAGGAAACTGCAGAGGAAAATGATAAATGCTAAACCCTCGGTTGCCATAAGTAACTTTAAGTTACAAAAGAGAGAAAATAATTTTACAGGTAGTATGGAGAAGGAAGCTCAACAGAGGAATGCATGAAAAAATAACTCCAATTGTCCAATGAAAAGACAAGCATACAAAAGCCAAGAATACCATGAGGACAGCCAAACTCCCAACGGCTTATGAGCTGAAACCTCCAACACTAAAAAATATCTTATATTCCTTTGCCAGCTGCCACTGCATAGCACTAGCAGCCACTGTCGAGATTTTCCCTCACAGCACTCCTAACCTTGATCCCACAAAGCGAACAAATTATCCATCATTTTAGCACCATCCAAGCAACCTCGGAAAGAAATACCAGTGGATCCCATCCCCATGCCGTATATATAACGAAACTCTCTTGTCCTCCCCAACATATGATACCAAGCCATGAGGACTTTTCCTCAGCATCCCAAGAAGCTGACCAAGCACGAAAATGTAAATACTTATATAGACTCAATGCTTTGAAGCTCAAGTAAGTCGAGGTACATTGACCGTTAACCTAGGAAAGAGCGATGGAGTTCTCGTCACCGTCTCCCTGTCATCAGATCAGCAACTTCCTTGACACCGTCCAACTAAATACACTGATAGGACCAGTGGCGTAGCCATAAACTTTTACTTATAGTAACCAACCATCATATAAAAGAAATGAACTTAAAACGTAAAATTTGCTACAATATATGTAACTGGTCTTTAGGTAAAACAGATAAGTTAGGACAAACTTTTTTGGAAACTTGAAAAAGATACTAGGGGATGTAAGTGATCTAGAAGGGAAAATGTGTCTAATTTTCGGAATACAAATTATCATGACCTTCATTATTTAGGGGTAAAACTGAAATTATTGGAAAGTAAAGTGGGGGCGGTGCCCCTTACTATTTGTATACTGCATCCGGCACTGGATAGGACCTACTCCATAACTAGAAACCTAGCCAACTAGATCCTCCTCCAAATTAGTTCTCCGTCCTCTCAGCAGATTTCTTGTTTAAAGCCCCACACCAAGCATCACCCTCTAAATCTATCCCCACACTCCCCTGCCAGCCCCAACACGAAAGCTTAAATGCTTTGATAAAAAATCTCCTCCCTTCATAGTATACATTAGCACCGGAAAATGTGAAGGGGAGTGAAGGGAGGAAAACTTTATGCTTTGAGAAGAAGTGTGGCTTCCAATAGAGTAACAATTAACAAGACATAACAAGATTACTGCTGAAAACTTATATGCTTTGTCAAATGGCATATGAGAAATAAACTACAGAGATGAGAGAACTATGAACAAAATTCAAAATCCTGTTCTATACCACATCAGCAACAGGGTGGAGGTTTGATTGGAATCCCCATATCAAGCCCAGCCTCAGTACTTAAAACTCCCTCAAGATCTGTCCCAACAGTGTGATGACCCAACCGTAAGACAGGACAAAGTGAAAATTCACAAGACATTTGTAATGCATTCTTTAGTTGTAATGTATTCTTCAAATAGCACATGAAACTTGGAACTAAATATTTAGCTAGTGCTGTGATACATAACATATTTATCATTATTGCCAAAAAAAACCTTACAACTTCTACGGCCACTGAAAGATGCCACAAATCATCCATGCAGAAATTATGAAGAGGCAAATCCTAGAAGAAACATCATCCCCTATCAAACATCTGTAGACGCACATAGGGGGGTTTCCTACGTCAGAGCCCTCCTAGATAAGTACATTTACGGCAATTCACGATTGGCCATAACCAGCCTTCTCCAGAATGAGTCATCATACATTTGTTAACTCCCAAACCCCTCAAAACCCCAAGTCCATGTCTCCCATACCCATCACATCAGAAGCAGGGTGGGTAGGGTCCACAACCTCTCCGGGCAGATTGCAACCCCTGATACCATGTTCACTAACAGCCTTTCCAAGCAATGAACAGGATGAGGTGGAATGACTACCATTCTCTACAGCCTGATCATTTCCCAATGACTCTCAGAAAACATCTTTAGATTCTAAAAAGTATTATCAGAATCTTACTGTTCATCACCTTTAGCTCCATTTTAATGATATCTCCATTGCGTGCATCAGAGTCAATCTTGCCTGTAATGATAATGTTCTCGGTTTAAGCAATTCTCCTTTTATTACAAAGCGGTCCTAATTCACATTTCATCCACGGTTGGGAAATTTAAACAGATTTCTGAGTTAGAAAAGACTTATAGCTATCCAACATCATATACTCTACGTCAGTTATGCACAGATGTGCAACAGTATATTCACTAAGTTTCATTCTCAATGTACAACAACATGATCACTAAGTTTCATTCTAAATTATTCTCCTAGGTTGGCAGGTCAGTTCAAAATTGTATCGCAAGGAATAAAACCAATTCGGTGGTTTATCCCACATATCACCAAGTAGTTTGCCAGTTAACGAATTGCAGGTGCCTAAACTGCTGGATCTATTGTAATTTTTTTTTCCCCAGAACATGGATATGCTCAAATATAGATAAACAAAGTACACCTCCTGGATCTATCCATAGTCCATACCCAAGTTTGGCAGGTGTCCTAAGAGATCCAAAATAGAAGTCCAACAGTGCGACACGTACTCTCCCCCGGGGCATCGGGACCTAAGTTGGAACCTACCGATCCATTGGTAGGGACTGCACAGCTCTTTCTCGTTTGCATCCTTTTCCAAGCATATCAATGAATCACAGATAGAGAAACCTGCAATGAGGGACCTGATAAAGAAGCTTGTGATAATGAGTCACATGACAATTCTCAGCCTGCCTAAAACTCGGCAGAACTAGTTCATGACTAATCAGATGACCCTTAGTAAGAGTGACAAGACAAGATCGTTCGCCTAATTTGAATAGTTCCCGGAATGCATCTATCAAAGTCATTCCATCTGCTACGGTTTCAAACATCAATGCTGAAATGCCCTATTACCTTATGGCTGGTTATTTTAGGTCAGCTCTGCAAGATAACATTACGCTCCCGAGGTAGCTATGTGTTCTGCAATAGGGTGGTTGAATCTCACATTATTTGCTCATTTGTCATAGCTTTTCAAAAGAACAAGGGTTCAACGGATTCTTGATAAATGCCACATTATGGAATATTGGACCAATTTATTGACTGTTTGAGCTTGAAATGGAAGGAAATCTTGTTTCAAACCATATATGGAAGTTGCCCATTGCCGCCTGGCATAGCATATATATCAGACTGTTGCTCTTAAACCAGGCGATGCATGGACTGAGTTTTGGGGGAACCATTCTACATTAGCTGGAGACATGTTAGAATTGGAACTTGGAGCTCAGCGGCTCAGTTTTCTTACTATAGCCGGTAAAGAAGCATTCAACGCTCCTAATGTTCTTTGCCTCTGTTCTTTTACAAAATTCCTATTCTAACAAGCAAAATAAACAAAAATCAATAAAAAGAAGACAATGATCCCAATTTCTTACTATAGTTGTACTTGGAGTTCCTAGAAAATGCTTCAAGTCAACAATCACTATTAGATGTTTAAAGCAAACTCTAAACGACAAAAACACCACTTTTACCAGTTAATTCACAATGATTAAAAGTGTACTGTCAACTAGAGCCAGAAATCAACTAAAATATCAGTCAACGAAGATCTTTTGGGCTCGAGTTCGTATAAATTCATGTCCACTTACCCATTTTGGAATCCATGCTGGTAAAGTGAAGTACTCGGGTTTAAACAATGGACCAGGATCACAATGAAGCCAACCAGTTGACAAATCCTGTATGAATTATCAGAATGCATGAATAGAGAAGTTTCTTTCAATTTGGACACAGAGCTTTATAGTAAAAGAAAAAATGCTAAAATACTAAATTATAGAGTTTACCTTCCTCGGACATGTTAACCACTCATAGCGGCCCAGGACATTCGCAAGCTGTCAAAAATTACACATCATTCACATATGGGAAATCCCAAAAGCACAAGTACAACGAATGACTCTTATTTGACATATATCATCAAGTGAGTATGCCCTTAGTTAATCAGTGAAAATACAAGCGCTAAAGTGTGTATATATAAAAGATTCTACATTAATCAATTGTGACTGCTATACTAACAAGCAACACAGTAGCACATTATTTAAGGTTAGACTTCAGTACTAGCACAATATCCGTGAGACCAATGCAATGCAGTGCCTTCTTTTTTTATTTTTTCCAGAGAGAAATTTAAGATTAGGTTTATCATATGAGAGTTGGAAATGTTAAAGCATCGAACTCATCATCAATTGCCAGTGAATGTAGAGGCTGCCCAGGTTCACATACTAGTTTTGGAGGCGATATATAACCAATGTGGGACAAGCTCCGACACTTTTCCGCATATGCGAAATAAGGTGCACTTAAGGCACAAACAAAGGGACAATCAATCAAGTAATGTCTAAAAATCACCGAGCCTATCAGTGATATCATGTTGAAGCATCCAACTTAAAACCTATTCTTGGAGGAGATAATCAACCGCTGTGAGACAAGCTCTAATAGAACCCAATAGAATTTACAACCATCCTCCAAAAATACTCAAGGGCAGTGTACCTTCAAGGAGTACCACGCACTATCATGTAAATTGGAAAATAAAGTGCTTCTCAATTCTCATTGTCAACTCCAACGGAACATACAAAAATGCTCACCACAAATGCGGAGATAATAGTTGTAACGGACGCTCCAATGAAACCCTCCCAAGTTTTCTTTGGAGATAACTTGATCAAAGGGGTTCTCCCAAAGAAGAATCCAAAGAAATAAGCAGCACAATCATTGATAACAATAAGTGATGCTGGCAGGAGGAACCTGTGTTAAAAGCAAATGTTCTTGATCAATTCACATTCAAGTTTAATACATTCATATTGAAAAAGTGGAGGACATGAAAGAAGAAATAAAGAAACAACATAAAATACAAAAACCTTGAGGTCACACAAAGAATTCAAATTGAATTACAAGCAGGTATGGTGCATAACTCATGACAAACACCAAAGCAATTGAAATATAGTGCTAATAATTACCAAAATTCCAAGGGGACAAACATGACTGTTGTTATTGCCTCATTTCACAGTCAAAGAAGATTCCCAAAAGTTCCTAGTCCTCCGTTTTTACAATTCTTTTTGTTCCCTTTTTCCCTTTTGTTTGTTTGCATGCGTTACCCTAATAACAAAACTCCTCACGTCTGACCCGACAGTGCACAGAACAAGGATGATCATTTTGCTACTCCCATGGTTATATAAAGCCAGAAAGACCAGAAGACCAGCTAGCAGTGGTGTCTCAGAATTCTACCTACATTATGTTCGTGGCTCATTCTCCACCCAGATTAGTGGGCAAATAGCGAGGCGGTGCCTTCCAACCTGACCCTTATCATATGGTTTTCCTACATAAGGGGTATTTAGGGGCTCTAGAGTTTGAGGGTGGGAGTTAGGGATGTTGCCAGCTAATTACATTCTCCTCTACCATTGTTAATTCCCCGGTGCCGATCTTTGTGAAATGGATTAGGCTTCAAGCTGAAGTGCTGAACCACGTAAATCCTTAGTATTTGTGCGATTGCTCCGATTTTCTTTTTTATCATGGTGACTCATCATAACAAGAACATGTAAAGGAGCGTAAAGAAGCCCCCCTAATGTCTTTTATATGGAGAGTTGACAGTATAAATAACAATAGAGTCATAGACCAACAATAGAGACGGTTTGCATGTTTTGAGTACGATTAATTCCAAAACCATGATTTGAAACATGTGTTACCAGAAAATCCCCTCGAAAATGTTGGCGACGGTGAAGGAGGATTGTGTGAACACCACAATTAGAATCATGTGTGTCCACGCATATTGGCCAAATTGATACTTGTACATCTTCTTCTTTAGCGTAAGAATGAACCACATAAAACCTGTGTTCAGTAGCAAGGCATTGCAAATGATATGTCAGGGCTGCAGTATACTAAGAGCAATGAATCAGTAACATAACAATCAAGCATACATGAATAAAACACCAGACATGGATGAAAATCCATGCATAAAGGAATGCACATTTGAGTTAAAATAATTGACATTAGCTATAATCCAGATACTGTTCTAAAAGAGAAAGCTTAATGCAAAGACGACTCCAATTCATTGCAGGAGATAATTATAATCATAAACTCACCTGCAATATACAAGAAATAGCAGGTAACCATGTGATACTTGATAAAAGTGCTCACAAGCTGATATAAGGGTTGGCCAGAAGTAACAGTGTTGACAAGCTGTTGGTTGAGAAAACGGCCATATACGAACAGCACGGCGGTAAAGAAAAAGTGCCTGAAAACAAGAAGTCGAAGTTGAACAGAACGAAGACCATGATAGAACTTTAGTGGACGTTGGGGAGACCCCAAAAACAGGTCAGACAAGGACAAGTTGCCCACTTAAAGGAAAAAAAAAACCAAGAAGACAAGAATCCACTTAGAGAAGAAAAAAAAGAAAAAAAAAACGTTATTACACAGATATCAGATCTCCACATCATGTTTGCTAGCCATGGTATATTTGTGACAAAGATAAGAACTAAGGCATAAACTACCCAAACATTAGATTTTCTAAAGAAGATAGACAAAGCTGCATAAGGCATGACTGATCCACCTTAGAATTAAGAACAGCCCATTCGTTGGCATTCAACTAATGAGCTTTCTTCAAGAGTAGCTTTCCCAGTTCTACAGAAAAACCTTCTGTTTACAGTTAAATATGACAACAATATGGTTTTACATACCAATTCATTTGCCGAAATCCTGGTAGCTGTCTATCTTCATGGGATTTCCTGAGAAGACTGAACAGCTCTCTTGCCATAAAAATTTGGATAACCACCACCATGGCCCAAATATAGAGATGACCCAGGTATAGTATAAGTACGAAGCCCCCAATCATCCAAATTGATGAATATATGCGAGTTAGCATTGATCTGTATTTGTTTTGATCATTAACAAGTAAAGAACTTCCATTTTCTTTGCCAACGTCTGGAAGAACCTGAACGCAAAAGAGGAAACAGAAAAAGAAAACAATAAATCTAGCATTCAGAAGAACCAATACACAATTTTCAAGAGTTTCTGCATCTTCTTATCCTAGAAGGTACAAAAAAAAGTACTATGATAAACTGCCATTCACACTCAGTAAGTTCAAAAAAACCATGCTGATGGCTTCATGAGGCCTCAAGCACCAACAATGATGTATGTGAGTTGTTGAGGAAAGTGCTAGTACTCAAGTTTCACAAGGTAAACCAGTGAGGCAGCAATAATATCTAATAGGTATCTGTTACCAATTAGCACAACTGCAGTTCTACATAAGAGATTGCCAAAAATAAACAAACACTGCAGCTAACCTACCTCAGTTGAGCGTCTACGGTGCCGAAGCCGTCCAGTAGGTGTTGCTGGGGCATTGCCATGATCCTTCTGCATGGCTCTTTGATTTAACTTTTTCTCAATTGACAACAAACACAAGCATAGAGAAATTCTACACGCAGAGGCCCTGAAACATCAAGACAATCTATGATAAACATGAAGAAGGCAGATGATATTCTGTCTACAAAGCATAAATACATACTTTTACTGGGAAAAAAGGTCATGTAAAGCAGATGATAATGCTCAACGCCATCGAGGAATTCCTCTCTTTTATAGAACCCAACTTTACATGGCAAGTAGCAAAGAGCAAACAGTATAAATTCAAGTAATTGTAGACCCACACTTAATGTGGACACCAGAGGTGCAACTTATCACAAATTTTGTATGGAGGAGATAACAGCAGCTGAGAAAAAAGTAGCAGGGGAATCATTCCCCTAAAAAAGCACGCAACAATGTCCCACAGGCGGTGCAAGCGCGAAAGAAACTGGAGATAACTAAGGACTATAACTCATTTCACAATTTTCGCTTACTGATTTAGAGAAGACATATAGGACATAATGTTTCTCCCCTTTTCTGAATAGTATGCACGCAGTTATTGTTGCTGATCATGTAGAGCTTACCAAAAGGCAAAAGGTTCAGACCAGATAGTAGGAAGTGGAAGAGATGGTTTTGTCTTTCATGAGGGGCTCTATGGAACCCATGAGGCTGTGATACCCAGTAGTGAGTTGTCGTGTTAAGAAAAGACTGGCTATCTAGAAACTTAAGAGCGAGCAGCCACACATGAACCGCAATAAACGATGTCTCCCAGTCCTATCTTAAATGCAGTGAGCCCTCTTCTTCAACCGAATGATGTCAGTTAGTTACTTACTGCATTCCGCTCTCAGGTTGGGCAGTAAGGGTCAGAGAAGGGCAATCACTCATTCTTAAAACCAACGTTCTTAAGACCAAAGAGTCGGGCGGAAAGGGGGGGAAAGCTCTCCGTTCCTGGTTCTCCTGTAGCTGGATCCTCAGGAACCATAACGATCCTTAGTTAGAATGGGATTCCAACTCAGCACCCCTTGAGTGAGATTTGATGAAAAATAGCAAGCAGTTCAAGTGAGTATAGCATTCGATGCTGACCTAAGGCCAAAGTTCCAAATCACTACATAAAGCGCAAAAGAATCTAAGCCATGTCGTCACGTCCCATTCCCGGTGTAAAATGTGGCCAAATCACATGAAGAATATAACTCCACATTTTATTGAAACCTACTATCAATTCTAAGAAAACTATTAGGATTATCCATTGTAATGGACACCAATGTCACCAAAGCCATTTCTTTTTGCAAAACACTGAGCATCAGCAAACAAGATACAGATTCAAGAACTTCAAGCAATTAGCCTAACTTTGGCTAATTCAATTCATTCTTACGGAAGCCTTAATGCATCTTATCAAGGATTAATTCCTCTCGAAAGGCAGGAAAAAACACCTATAGGAGAAGATGACAGCTTAGGAAGAACTAGAAATCAAATGTTGGAAGCTCCCTATTGTTAGCCAATGAAATTCATTTGCAAGTGATGATCTTGAGCATCCACAAGGCTAACTCCACACTCTTCACTCGAATAAATCAGTGATATCAACAATCAAAGTGCAATAGAGGATAAGATATCCAACTCCCATTTCTCCATATTCAGTAACAAAATCCCATATTCTGAGAACTAATATCAAGCACGTGACATACATAACCTACCTTAGCATTTCCATTACAAGTAACACTACTCCTTATATTCAACTGAACCTATATCCATTAACAAAGCGTGTTGATAACATAAATAATAAAGTTGCCCCTCTCTCTAATAGCTTAAGCTTTTAGAAGAGTTGGTAGTTAACAATCTAATATGGTATCAGAGCTGGCAAGTGTTCAAACCTTACCGCCTACCTAATTGATTAAATATTTGCATGTGTTTAGCCCGCTTATGATGGAGAAAATAGCTACACGTGAGGGGGCGTGTTGAGAATATAAATAATAAAGTTGCCACTCCCTCTAACAGCTTAAGCTTTTAGACGAGTTGAGGTTAATAATCTAATAAAGCGGACCAGTGAAAAATGATTCATTTATATCCCAATCAATTGGAACACAAGGCTTAGGTTTGTTTGGCGTAGGGTAGTACCTGCTTGGCTGTTTTTTAGGTTTGCTCACATTATACTACAAAATCACAAGTTCAATCACAATCTTAATTCGAAAGGAGCACAAAAGACAATTTCCGACACTAAATATATAATTTTGCAAATGGACGTGACACAAAATGAATCTCGAAATTAACATTTGAAGCGGATAACTTATAAACACATCCGAAAGCTAAATTAAAACTTGAATGTGAGGAGCCAAAGCGTTCTTACAGTCAAATCTGAACTGCTGCAGCCTCGCTTCCCCTAATTCGTAACCTGAAGATTGAAACCACAACAGCATTTACACACAAATCGATGTATAGCATAGAAATTGTGTAAGTAGACATTTACAGAGGTATAAATAGAGAGAGACAGACCAGCTTCGGTCGAACTCAGGAGGGCGCACACTTTAGAGAGAGAGAGAGAGAGAGAGAGGCGAATAATTACGAAGATGGAGAGAAGAGGCAAAAGGAGAAGAGTCTAGTTACTGATTCCCTGGAGAAATCCTATTTAGACGAATATATTCCATTTTGGAAAATCTTTTGAAAGTCTCATCGGTGATAGAATATCATTTCGGAATATAATTTTACCCTACTTTTATTTCAAATCGATTTATTTTCCATATTCTCATACTATAAAACAATAGAAAATAAATTATATATACTGGTAGTGTAAATATTTATTTTTTCAAATCAATTATATTGCACCATATTGTCAAACTAGTGATTCCAATAAATAGAACATGGTGGCATGAAGTAACATAATTAATTTGAAGGAAACAAATATTTATTCCCTAAATTCACCCTTTTACACGTGAGAAAATTTAAGTTTGTTATTGATTTTATATATTCATGTGATTAAGAATAAGAAATGTGTATGTGTATAACAATGCTTGTCGTAATCAAATATTTGTACTAATTGAGAGGAGTTTCTTAAGTAACATCAAATAAGATCTATGAATTTAAAAATGTATGATATGTCACCTCAAAAGGCGAGTGTCTAATCAACACTCACGGCAACGAATATAAGACTAAAAATAAATAAGATGTGAAACATGAGATAACCAGGCGGGCCCAACCTTCCTTCTTTTTTTTTAATATTGTATACATTAGCAAGGGTCAGTAGGGAAAATTTGTGAGTTAGTCCACAGGAGTTCAGAAGCTATCAGTAGCCCTAAACCTACAAACCGCCTGCAGCAGGGCTCGAACCTTAGTCTCCCACAAGAAAGAGCCAAGAGTTACCAACTGTGCTACAAACCCATTGGTCCAACCTCATGTGTTACATGTGTTTTATTGGGAGTAACTTTTATAGTAACTTAATTCTAAAATGTGAAGCTCAAAATGTTATTACTTCTATATGGACATGTACAATAATGAAAAGTAAAATGGGGATCTGGGTGCGTGAAGCCTCCTCAAAAGGGTAACACCGTACTGTCCCGCCAAGTGGGATTTGCTTCGATTATACTCCGATTGATCTAAGACGTTCACTTTGTAGAGTTTGTCGAGTAGAATAAACAAGCAAAAAATCAGCTCGAGCTCGATCGGATATCACGAAATGCCTGAACAAAACATATTTATCTTGAAAGAATGGATCCGAAATATTAGATCAAACCCATTGAAACCGATTATTTTCAAATTATAATCGACGAGCTCTACAAAGAGAACATTTTCAATCAATCGAAGTGAGACCGGAGCGGACCCACTCGCAGGACAGCACGGTGTTGCCCTTCAAATGGCTACCCAATATTAAAATTTTGTGGCAATTTATTTATTTTATAAAGACCACTCCAATAAGGCAATCTATTTTAGCTCTCTTTAATTAAAATATTAATTTATTTATTTTAGATAGTCTGTTTGCACTCTTTTTTTATTTTTTTATTCTTAGAGTCCGCTCATGTTCTTATATTTTAAATACTTATTTTTCGCTTTAAGAGACATGTCATTCTCTCATAATATATTACATTTAATTCAAAAAATAAGTACTTATTTTAGTTAGTGGAACACACCCTAAACTTTCTTACTCTGCGCTCGCTTGCATTTCTGAAAGTTGAGACGACAAATAGGAGATAAAAAGAGTTTATGATTTGAGATTAAATTTTTTTTGAACTAAAGTGTTTCAAATTTTCAATAGATGTGGCTACGTACTTGACCGGGCGACACTGATGAGGATCCGTTTCTTTTGGAATCAACCAAGCGAGGTCTCTTTGTTTAGGTGCTTTGCCAGCATCACACCCTTGGAATCTCTCTTGTTTCTCTTTCAATGCGCTTGTGCTTGCCAAACAATCAATTAGCCAAACAACATTAACCAATAAGGATCAGTTTATAACTGGTTAAAGATTTCAAGTGGAAGAATTTTACATTTGTTTTCTATAATTTGGTATGCGTGCGGGTCAACTTATATACTCACACATACATTATCAGGCCATAAATTAACAAATGCGAAAACTTTCAGTGACCCTAAGATTAAAACTATAGTAATACAGTAATGGTGCTTAAATACTAACAAAATGGTGAGTTCATGCAACATTTTTTTTTTAATCTTCAAGCTAAGGCAAAAAATACCATTTGTTTCCCCTAATGATACCAAAACTACCATTTAGTTAGACGGAATGAGTTATCTTGAATAATCAAAAAAAAATTAACTCACAATCCCTAAAATACCATTTAGTTAATAGCGTGAACTCGTCCTAAATTCATTTGGTTGTTGGCACGAGAAATTCCTAGCTCAACTAGTAATTTCTCCAAATGTGGGGTTACCCTGGCTTGTGGGCTAGTATACAAAAATTTTGAAAATTCCCATTACTATGCTCAAATGTGTTAGGCAGTTAGCATAGGGTAGAGCAACCCTTTTTCTTTTTGGGTTAGGCAGTGGGGGACACAAAATTTCTATATGCAAGATTTCATAGGAAAAAAGGTTCCAGAAGAACACCAATGTGAGTAATGAACCCTACTCGACTACTCCAGGCCGCAATGGGATCAAACCATGTAGTGGAAAAGGACATTGTGTGCTACCGAACGCTATAATCAAGATTTTCTTTTCTCTTTTAAGGTGTTTTCGGTAGTGAAAAATTTATAGATTTTCATTTGTGGTTGAGAAGTTGTTAAGTGTTTTTAGTAGTGAATAAGTTGTTGAGAAATGCCAAGTTATTTCCGGTAATGAATAAGTTGTTGATAGATTTGTGAGTAGAGTTATTGTAGCAAAAATAATTTTTTTGACAACTTTTTTGTTAGTGAAAACGAGATGGTAAAATGTTGAATTTTTTTTTTGTTATTGAAAACAAGATAGTAGAATGCGTTAATTTTTTAGTGTTTTTTGTTAGTGGAAACAGTATACAAGAGAAAAACAGTTGAAATCTGTAGGAAAAGTCAATGAGCGTGACGACTTGACTACTTGACTTGTTGACCAACTAACCAACGAGTGACATGTGTAGTCACCGTCGTGGGGTTGACTCTTTGACCAACCAACCCTAACTCACCACGTGGCGCAAGGCTGACACGACACGATGAGTGCCGTGTAGGTAACCCTGCGCTACCTCCGCGATATCTAAAGGATCGCAATGCCTGATAAGGTGCGCGGTCCTGCAAATCCTCAGAAAAGGAGAGGTAGCCCAAGAGACCAACATTGGCACGGTCCCAGAGAAAGAAAGTTGGTGAGCACTGATTTCCAAGGGGAGAACATTCCCTAATTAGTGCCCTATTGTCTTTCCTCTTAAAGATCTTAGATTAAGGACCCCATTGCCTTATCCCTACTGTTCACCGCTGCTCTCTTCTTTACCTTTCTATATCACTCTTCTCATCCCCTTTCCATTGATTATCCTAACCTATCTAGCACAGATATTTGTCTTGTCACATTCAGACCCTATCCTACACAATCAACATTGTACACCATTACTAGTGCCCACGTTCAATGGCATGCGAGTCTGTGACGTTACACAAAGAAAGGTTGCCCACTTGCCCAACCCTATGCTACTCCATTCCGCGGGGTAATAGGAAAATTATCAATTACTCATCGAGCACTGGCACGTGGTACTTTAGTGTCCTTCCCTATCACACATAATTGTGAGTTGTGTGGCTCTGGCTCTTGCAGCAATGTATAGTTGGAAAGATCCCTTGACAGCCCATCACCCGGCTGTGCTCACTCAGTAATCACTTTTTTTCTCTTTAAATTTATAAGAGGTTTTACATCTCCATAATCCAAACACAGCCACTATGAATACCTAACCTCTACGAAATAGGTATTCAAAGCCGTATTAAAAACTCAGAAGAATAAGGGGAATTCAAAAGCACTTGGGAGGATTATTGGATTTTTAGAGAATGGTACCGCAGTCTAGTTCGTTCTAAATCACTGAACTTATATTATAGCTCAGGAGAGGTAACCGGTGATTCTCGGCCGATTGGTCCAACTAAATGGCCGCGACTTTTAAGTGGACTACTTTTTTTTTTTTTTCTCTTGTATAAAAGAGAAAGGTCCCTAGAAATCCTCGAGGAACAGAGAGAGCGTTTTATTGATGATCTTGAAATCTCAGAAGTTTTCGAAACATACTGACACCGTGACTTAATTATTAGTAGTAACAGGTGAAATACAGTAGTTAACCTTTTGTGACCCGTTATTCGAATTTCAAAGTCAATGAACCGGATTCGATCCGTTAAATGGAATCCGATAAGACTTGAATTCGATAGTGGTAATTCGAACCCGAATCCGAATCCGAAAATCCGAATCGGATCCGAAAACTTTTTTACTTCAAATTTAGCAAAAATAAATATATATTTTCCAAAAAAAATTTAAAATAAAAATACAACTTCTTAAACATTTTTTTTTTCAAAATAAAAAATTTACAGTTTTTTTTAAAAATTAAAAATTAAAAAAATAAAAGTTTGGATCGGATTGACAATGGATTTAATCCGATCCAATCTGTATTTGGATTACCAGATTATCGGATTGATGTTATCGGATTTTCCGGATCGAATTCAGTCATTGGTAGGCCTATTCCAAAGCAACAACACAAGAAAGAATGGGTGATTGGATTATTTTTTTTGTCAATCAATAGAAGAGATCATTTTACATTAGATATGAAGTACAAAGTACAAACTTGAAACACTACATCAATTGTGAGAGTTTACGAGACAACCAAGTTCAACAATTGAACCAATATAATAAACAAGCCCATACAGGGTAGAGACAACGAAATAAAGGAAAAACGTTGTAAGGGAAGAACACCCACACGCAGGTAGGGAGACTCGACCTCCTAACCTTCTAGTGAAACGCAAGAGTCCTGGCCAACCTTTTTTTTTTTTTTGTTTTTGAATCAGTCAATTCATTCAAGCCCGAAGGCAAAGATTACTTCGCAAAATACAGGAATGCACCAAACTACCTACTTCGGGATTATAGAACACCCTGCAAAAGCAAATCAACACTACGTGCCGATATGAGAATCCCATCCGGGACTAGGCAAAGAGAAATCAAATGAAATCCCAGTACAAACCAGTACACAATAATAACAAATGTAATCAAAACAACAAACAACACACGAGCGAAAAAAGAAATCTAATCCCTTGCCGGAGATCAAACACTGCTTCGCGCCTAAAACTGTTGTTGACAGCCCAGAACAAGGAAACAACGTCGGTAAACAAACAGGGCCCGAGCTGCTACCAGAACACTCCAAACAACGGTGCCACTGCTACTACCACTACCGGAAACCCCCAAGAAGCACCACTGACACAACCATCGACCATCGCATTCCTCACTCCGACCACCCACCAAACCCTAACTACCTTATTACGCCCACCACCTAAACCGCCGAACCTGGGGGAAACCCAGACCAGCATAGGCCAGATCTAAAGGAACCTAGACCAGAAGACTACCAAATTGACGCCGGCAAACTAAGACCAGAAGAAAAAGAAACCCACCCCGGCCCAACCGCACACCTTATTACCATGTCGACAACCCCGAGCAGAATAGATCTGAAACTGCCGTACGGGCCATCGGACTCTTGGACACCACCGGTTGCAAGGGGGAACCAAGCTAGACCAACGAAATGAACGCCCCAAACTATGAGCACGAGAACCAAACGGCGAGAGACAACGAGGCGAGGAGGGGGGACGAAAAGGGGGGAGGAGGAGGAGAGGGGGGCGGAAACCTCCTCCCCCGAGCGACGGCGGCGGCGGCTAGGATTTCTAGCCAACTGAATTATCCCAATTGGTTGATGGGCGATTGGATTTACAGGATTAGACACGTGAGTATGTGACCAAACTTGAAAGTGAAGAAAACTGTGTTTTGACTTGCATAAATTGTGCTACTGGTACAGACAAAAAATCTGTACCAGTGGGTACAAATTCCTTTTTTGTTCCATTTTGGGTCCCAAAAAAATGATCGGAGTCGCTCATTTTGTTTAAAATACTTTACTTATGGTCCCTACAAAAAATAAGCTTAATCCGGTATCGATAAAAGTATTTACGAAACATCCAAACTTTGCTCTATTGAATTCTAGAGTAAAGTTTGGATGTTTCGTAAATACTCTTACCGATATTGGATTAATCTTATTTTTTGTAGGGACCATAAGCAAAGTATTTTAAACAAAATGAGCGACTCCGATCATTTTTTTTAGACCCAAAATTAGACCTGGGTAATAGGTCGTGTCGGGTCGTGTTCGTATCGTGTTAGTCGGGTTCGTGTCATAAATCACCCAACCCGAACCCAACCCATTTAGAATTCGTGTTTCTCGAGTCGTGTCATTTTCGTATTTCGTGTCAGAAATGCTCAACCCTAACCCGTTAACTTCGTGTCCGGTTCGTGCCGTGTTATCGTGTCTGTTGCCCAACTCTATATAGAATTACAGATATACCATATATTATGTATATACGTTTGTGTTAATGGGTGACACAGATTAGTAACCGTGTTAATCGTGTCAATTTTGTGTCTCACGTGTTTAACCCGAAACCAACCCTTTTAGAATTCGTGTTCTCGAGTCGTGTCATTTTCGTGTCAGAAATGTTCAACCCTAACCCGCTAACTTCGTGTCCGGTTCGTGTCGTGTTATCGTGTCTCGTATCCGTTGCCCAGCTCTACCCAAAAAGGGATTTATACCCACTGGTACAGATTTTTTGTCTGTACCAGTAGACTTTCTGATAAAATAATCAGTCCCAAAGAGAAATCGGAACCTAATTCCATGTTTGGTACGAAAAATCCAGTGGATTTTGAATGACAAAATTCAAGAAATCATGTGATTACGAGTATCAAATCAATATGCGTGCACACATATAAATATATGTACACAGTGGGTGATCATCAGTACACAAAGCTCATGCAAGATTGGCCCTAACATTTTGAGAGCCTAAGACGGACATCGAAAATTGGACTTTGACATTTCGGAGGCACAATTGAACTTTTTAAAAACGCACAAATGCATGTATTCAAGATGAAAAACCCCCATAAAAGATCTAATCTTGCATGATTTCAAAAGCATGTTAATACCTTGTCTCTCTTAATCTCTATTTTTGTTTTTACCCTCCCTTCATCTCTAGTTCATCTTTGTTTTTTTCGTTTTTTTGTTTTCTTGGCTCGTGTTCTTCCCCTCTCTTTCTTGATAGTCTAAAACAAAAGGAGAGGGGAGTTTGTAAAGCACGAATTTTTAAAGAAAGAGGCATGACACAATACATGAAAAAAAAAAACATTAAACTCTCCGTGAAAGAATCTGAACCGTTCAAAATTCTTTTATGTTTTCCTTTCATGAATCCTATCATTTTCCCATGAAAAATGATGCACCAAACTCAAATGATGTGTCCACCACATCTGATCACAGGCCCTCACTGTAGTCCTCAGCCCAACTTACTTTCCCCCCCTCTCATTTGGGAAGAAGTACGGCCCGTGACCCTTAAGTTTAAAATGGATTGTTTGGGTAAATTTGGGTCCACGAGTGTTATAAAAAAAGAAATTTTGTTAGACTTATATCTTGGGTACTAAAATAATGGGAAAATGATGGCCAATGACGTGTTTTGATAATTAATACACGCCAAGGACATTTTCAATATTAACAAATGTTCTTAGCATGTTCTTGATGTGTATTAATTATCCAAACACGTCATGAGCTGTCATTTTTCCTAGAATAATTAGGCCCTTTTTGAGATTGTTGGGGACTCTAAGGTAACGAACTCTGGGCCCTTAGCCCATGGCGCAAACCATACAATCCCATTCACGCGCCCATGGTAATTAATCCACGACTCTATATACATTGGTGATGTAGCGAATGTGAAACTCAGACATGCATGTATGTAAGTTCGTAGAATTATGTGTGAATGTGATTATGTATGGATAGTAATGATTTCGTTTAACTCAACAAGCTCAAATCGTATAGTCCCATCCACGTAAGTGGACTGCAAAGAATTCAAAATTTGCTTGAAAACTTGATAATTTATTGGAAAGCCATCACGTTTGATGTGGTACACACATCGCAAGTGACACCAGTTCTAGTCAAATATTCATTTGACACACAAATAGCATGGCCTGATAAACCCCTCCCACAAAATTGTTACAACATTATTACAATATACTTCAATATCTGTTCCAATTTGTTTATTCATTTCTTGCAACATAAATTTTTTTTAAGAGAATGATGATCTTTAACTTTTCAAGATTTATCCTTCAACTTTCAAGAATTGTTCCTTTAATTCAGAACACAAGGGGAAAAAAAGGTGGGTTTTATACTTCAGCTTTTGATCTTTTTAGTGGGTGTTTACACTAACTGACAAGTTGTGAACCATAATTTTTTAGTTTTGTCTTTATTCAATTTTTTGTTTGTTTGTTAGTTTTGCACCAAACTTTTATGTATTATTGATTCGTCTCGACGAGAGGAACCAAAAAAGTAAAAAATTATGATTTTTAAACTAGTACTTTTGAAAATATCTAAAAAAAAGCCCAAAAAATCAACCTTCTGAGCTTTTCCTTGTATATTTCTCAAAATATATGTATAAAAGTTAGTAGTATAATTTTTTACGTTTGCAATTTCTTTCATCAAGACAAACAAATAGTGCATAAAAGTTTGGTACAAAACTAACAAATGCGAAAAAAATTTGAATAAGGACAAAATCAAAAATTATGATCTACAACTTATTAGTTAGTAAAAATATAAAACAAATACTACACTTTTAAATAAGTCAGAGTTAAAAAATGAACAAGCCTATTCTAGAACATCCAATAAATACTTATTTTCAAATAAATTTTCAAAATAAAAAATAATAAGCTTACTAAAATCTAAAAAATATAATATGAATTTTGTTTGATTTTAAATGATGAATAAAAATTAAAAAATTATTTTTATAAAATATTATTTTTAAACTTAAAAATTGCAAATCACAGTCAGTCCCTGTTGAACGTTTCTCAAGCAAGGCAAACTAGGAAGAGCTTGGAAAGAGACCACCCTCGGCGGAATAAATGCGACTATACTACTCCGCTCCACTAGTACCCAAAAGTAAAGGAGCGTGTTTGCTTTCCCCCATACATTACTTGTATTCTTCTCTCTCTCTCCGTGGGCGCACTTCTAGAGAGAGAGAGAGAGCTTCTGCGGAGATCAGATGGGAGGAAACTCAAAGCTGTTGATAGCTATGATTGTTTTCTCGGTTGCCATTGGAAGAGGCCAATGGGTTGGTGCCCAAATTCACCATGTGGTTGGAGGTGACCGTGGGTGGGACCCCTCTTCCGACATCCCTTTTTGGGCCTCCACCAGAATCTTCTCCGTCGGAGATAAAATCTGTAAGCTACCCTACCCCCCTTCTTTCTCTATGATCGGTTATCTCTGTAAATTTCTTCCATACTTAATGTGTCTCAGTCAAGTTATGCGCATTTCGATTAATTTTGGGAAAACAATCTTACTGCCAAATTATTTGTTAGGTATGGATTAGTCCCAAAAGGAGTTGATAGAGAGGTTTGGGTTTTCGATCCGAGGAATGCTAGGTACAATGAAAGTATATCCCGAAATTACCCAGGATAGGGATTTTTTACCGCTAATAAAAATCTATTAACGGTCATAAATAAGTACCTCTAAAATTGTATTCGGGATAATTTTGCGATATTTTTTTTTTTTGTACCTAGCACTTTTGTTTCGAACTTGAAATAATAGGAGAGTGCAAACCGGCCAAACCCTTAAAAATGCCAACGTTGACTACTGGACCAATCTCTTGGGTTGAGATCTGTACTTAGCTAGTAGCTAGACTCAGCCCAATGCGTTTGAATAATTTGTTCAAATCACAATTTTATTCCAATCAAGAAGAAAGGAGTCCAAAACAAAATACTCAAAATCCTTGCAACTGATGACTTCTTAATTAGGCCAATATATAATTTAATTTGGGGAGTGATTTTGCCATTCCCCTTTTTGTTAATGTCACCCCCTTTGTTTCTTTATTAGATGATTTGTTTTGTGAGAGAAGAAAAGTGACATTAACAAAAGAGGGAGTGACATAATCAATTCTTTTCTCATCAGCCGAAACACGGGAATTTTTATGATCCAATTTCGTGTGAGTAAACGCAACATTAGACAATTAATGAATAAATTTTCAATAAATGGTCTCTCTTGTATCACATTTCTCTCATAGTAAATTTACCTATTCAATAAAGATGCTCTCTATAATATAAAGGACTCATGATGTCTCCGATTCATACTAGCACCATATTGTTTTCGAGAGAAGCTGTATTGGTGAGGAAATTAGCTCAAACAGTAACTAAAAAGCCGAAACGCACAAAGAAAAAACACTAATTAATGCATGGTCAGCTTGTTTTGGACCATTGATTTGTTCTATACCAATGGATCAACGGCAATTACCTACGGTGCAAGGTTGGTTTGGACCAGTCTTAGACACTGTCACGTAGTATCACAAGCCACCAAATAATTTGTTGTTGATTTAGTACTATATGGTGCACCTCAAAAGTCTACAGAGTCACATGTTTAGAGAGACCTGAGCCATGCAAACGTAGGGAGTAAGACAAGCATTGCTTCTTTTTCCTGAAAGAGTGAACACCTCACTTTACTTAACAGGGCAACTAACCCCTATTGAAAAGGTCACTTAAGTTAATGCTCCTGTTTGTCATAGGAGTAGTACTTTAGGGGCGTTTTCCCTGGCCAATAAGTTATGGACAACTTCGTGTTGTCCAAAAAATATCAAATTATTTCCACTAACATATAAGTTGTAGAAGGTATATGGGTGGGTGAAAGCACTAAAAAGAAAAGTAAATGAAAAAAATAGAGGGGGAATTGAAGAGGAAGAAGTTGTGGGTTAGAGTGAACGATATGCAAAATGTAATAACTTGTAGTCCAAAAATTTTAGTGGAAACGCCCTGAAGATCACATAATAGTGACAGAAAGTATTAATTAATTTGGACGGCTTATCTTCTTCAACTGACTTTATATTAGCATATTCCCCACTAGGGTGGTTTTTATTTCGAGTGACTTTTTGGACGGCTTTTGGTAAATGTCATATTCCTCGTTTGGTTGTTGAGAACTTGAGACTAGTTTTGGAGTTCCTAAGCCATTTTCTTGATAAAAATCGGAATTTTGAAGAACTTCACAAATCAAAAATCATCTACAATCTTAAGTCAAATCCCTAGGACCCTAACCAAATTATAGTTTGTGCCGAATTATATGAAAAATTTGGCATAAAGTTTTGTCCAAGCTAGATTTCGCGTCTCTTTCTCTCTTTAAGAACCAAAGTATTATTGCTAAATAAGGATACACTGACACTGGAGCTTTTAGCTTTAAGATGCCAATGGAGATGTTTCGATCCCAATCCAGTCATGGATAAGCTAAGATTAGAGTTGAATCTCCCTTTTCTAACACTTTTGCAACAACCAAACAAGTTCTCCCTTTTCTTTTTTCGCCAAAAGCATACGCTAGGGGTGGAGAGAATTTTTTTTGGGGTAGACGGGTAATACGTTGTACCTTCTAGCTAGAACTTGCTGCGCTCGAATTGATTTTAGCCATTTTTTAAGATGGCTTGCGCTCATTGCAAGTCATTCTGGCTGTGTACTTGGGCAGGGTTCACTTACTCGGCAGCACAGGAGAACATCGTGGAGCTCAAAAGCAAGGAAGAGTACGAGGCGTGTGATGTGAGCAACCCCATTAAGATGTACACCAACGGCTTAGATAATGTCCCTCTTGAAGAGGAAGGGATTCGTTACTTCGCAAGCGGAAAGCCCGAGAGTTGCAAGAACGGGTTGAGGCTACATGTGGAGGTACAACCTCAAGCAAAACACCACCACATCTCTGCTGTTGTTACGTCGGAGGGCTCTGCTGGGGCCACCGCCGATGCGCCCGCATCCCCTTCTGCCTCAACACGTATCAGTGGACTCTCTTATCTACTTTTTGTTGGAATATTGCTTTGCCATCTCATCAATCAGGGCCTGTAATGAAGGAAAACTTTGTAAGCGAACTTTTGAAAGTTTTGCTGCAATCCTTAAAACATGATTGAAACCTTCAAACCTTGTATGCTCTAAACAGTTTCAATGTGGGCAAAATTATGTATTGTTTTGCCGCATTACATCGTTGTTATGTTGGGGGTGCAATATAGCATCCCAATCCACTAATTTGTAAGGTTTTTATTTTTTATTTATCGAACTAATGTGTAACTTTGGTTGCTACTCTTGTTGTCTGCGATAAAGCATTTCCGAACCCTGGTCAAACATTTACTCATATATTGAGAAGACGTTTATGCTAAGTTAAAAGTTATAGACTATTTCTTGTAATACTTTGTAGTCAAGTTGTTTATACTAAATTATAACTTAAAGATGGTATAGCAGAGGTCAAAAGAAAACAAAATAGTTGTGGAAAAAGTTTTAGAGTAGGCGAAACAATTTTACTTTTGACAATAAGTTATACATGAAAAAATAGCAAAAACGGTGCTTGAGTAAAAATTTTCATTTCATAAGATTTATTTTCTCAATGACAAAATAAGATTGCATATTTAATGAAATCATAGATTGGATCTTCGTCTTGATCACTTTTACATGAAGAGCTAAATGACAACTTGATGGTTTGATGATGCTAGGGTAAAAAGAAGTGTTATTGAGGTGAAAGAGAGAGAAATTGATGGATGGGAGTGAATGGAAGAAGGCTATTAATGCAAAGATCTGGTCTTTGGTTTTCTTAGACATGCGAGTTTATTTGTATATCGATCGTTTTGAACATTCTCGTCACGTTTCAAGAGAAGTAATATTCGAGGCTCTTTAACGGCTACTATATGAGCAGCGACTAATGGGGCAAGTTGAAAGGTTTATATAGTTCAAGGTGTTTGAGTGTAGGGTTTTGAAAAAGTGATATAGTTTAGGGGGCAATATGTAATTAAGCCAAAATTTAAGCAAAACTCCATTTAGTATAAATTCGAGTAAATAAATACAGTAAATAAAAGGGGATTCGGTTAGATTTATTCCATATTTTTTGGACTAGCATATTCTCATTTATGTTAAAAGTTCCATATTAGTTCGACTATCAAATTTATCAAAGTATTTGTTTAGACCTGTTTGATTAGTGATCACCTTTTGTAATGGGTCATTTTGATGCACTTAATTTTATTAGTATGTATTTTGTTAAGTGTGGGCCTAGTGCTATAAGTTTAATTTGGGTCCATAATTGGCTGGGCCATTTTATTAGGCATAAGAGGAGTATCCTACCCTCATCCTATATATATGTGTTTGGCTCACTAAAACACACACTCTAGAGAACACCAGGAAAGAGGGTAGCAGCAGCAGCTTCTTCTTCTTCTTCTTCTTCTCTCTCTCTCTCTCTCTCTCTCTCTCTCGGGAAGAATGTTGTCTGTGGTTTGTGGTTTTGGCACTTGGTTCAATCTCTTAGCAGTTAGCAGCAGTTTGCTAAGTTTATTTTTACATGCTATAAATTGGAGCAACAAATAAGGGCTTGCGATTGTGTAAATCTAACAGTTTCAACTTACATCTTGAATTTAGATTAAATCAGAGCTGAAGATGCTCTTGTTGAAGAGGTTGGTGATGGCAAATCGAAATTGACTTGAGTTTTTTACAAAGGTTTTGTCAATTCAATTTGACACAATAGCCACTAGAGGTAAACATTTTGAAGTTTTAAATGGTGGTTGCAAGGGGTTGTGTTTTTCTCTTCGAATGGTCACTTGCAATGAAATTAATATGATATCTAGCCAAAAAGGGACAAAAGGAAAAAATCTATTCCCCCTTCGTGGTTTGGGTCGGGTGGACTATACCCTTCTAAGGTTTGGCCATGACCATATAATCCCATGTGATTTTTGGACTAAATCCACCTTCTAATTTCCTATTGAGAATAAATTATGTCCGATTGATCAGTAAACCCCCCATTCCAGCCCCACCAATTAATGCGCGACATTGCAATACCTCAGAAATTGCCTTTAAAGGCTTGGAAAAGTCACGTGCACAAACAAAAGTCTGTACAAGTATTGTGGTTATTTTAACTAAAGTTGGTCATTCCATTACATCCCCACTCTTTTGAATGGAATTACTTTCCCTTTGTAAAATTGATTTGCTTCAACAAGTAAACTGGAAAAAAAAGGAAAGGTGCGTTTATTTTTACGTCAAACCAAAACATTTTGAATTGCAAAAATTATTAATCTATTAAAGTTTTCAGTCAAAACTTTTTTTTGTCTCAAATTACTCTCATCTAGACTAATCGTAAAAATAGCATTTTGAACCAAATCAAGAAAATTCAATGCATACAAAATTAGCCAAACTAAACAATTAATTCCAAAACAGTTGATATCGTCGACATAATATGGTCATCTAAAAATCAATGAGAATAAATTCTATCCGGCTGATCAGGAAACCCCCCATTTCCGCCCACCAATTAATGTGCCACAACTTAGAAATTGCCTTTAAAGGCTTTGGAAAGTCACGTGAACCAAGAGAGGCCTGTTAAACTACTGTGGTTAACAGCCAAAACAAAAACTAGCATGGTTCGTTTAACTTGTGCTCCCTTTTTAACTCCATTACAACCCACCACTACCAGCAGGTTATTCAGTTGAAAGAGAAAAGAATCTGCTTTGATCTAAGAAACGGACTCCATTTTTTTGTCTTCTTCGACGGCGGGAACCCATGTTACCAACAAGTAAGTTATTCTTCACCAGTTACTGGAACTATTTATTATCATATTCTCCGCACCCCCTCATGAAATGGGTTCACGCTCTCCGGTGCTTCCCAAATCACGAGGCATAACAAGAAAAAAGAGAGAAATCAACACACATTTCAAAAGCTCAAACTACTGCATCAGTGTCCTAATTCAGCAAGTTCATACCGTGTCCTAAATCCTAATTCAGTGTCAGAAAATTAACCTATCTTAACCTATCAGATGTATAGGGCTTAAAGCACACTTCTTGCCCCTATTTTTTCCCCTCTGTATCCCTTTTGGAGGGAGAGTGCAGAAACATAAAACAAGTTATCATACTAAACTGCTTTGTTGGACATGCCTTTTTCGCTCAAAACTACATAGCTCTGCCCATCTGTTTGTTCGATCTTGCAAATCCTCTTGAATATAGCCTTGAAAGCATCCTTATCCTGCATGAGAACTCCATTTGGTTATTGAAAGAAGACGACAATATAAGCCAACCAGTTGTAGAGTCAGAAATTTCATTCAGTGGGAGCAAAGATATACGTCGCCTCAATTACAAAAATTATCCAACAGACAACAAAAAGATAGCTAAATCTTTTGGCACCGGAAAAGAAAAAAACCAATACATTCGTCGATTAGTTCCTATAATAAATCCGCGAGTTGTCATGTTGTGAAAACTTTGCATTATTGCTACATTATCAACACCATGAAGGATCTCTGTTTCTAAAAGGGTAAAGCCTACTATCAACAATATGTACTTGTAAAAGACTCTTCAAATGAATTTTATGAAACTAAAATGTCAAGGGAGGAACTTATCAGGTCTCTTGTGATATTTCAAATAAAGACAGTTCAAGTTTTCTGAGTTTTATTGCATATGGTAAACATAGACGAAGAACCTTACAAAACAAGAAAGGCATACCTTGTCACATCGTAGTCTTGCTTTGAAGTACACATTGACAAGATCCTTAGCAGTCACAGGAGACTTTTGCAATAGAACAGCCCGGATTTCATCTTCTGTGACAGGTCCAGCAGATGAATCAGTCGATGCATGTTTCGAAGATGACGAAGGTTTATCTTTCGAAGATTTCGCCTCCTGCTCCAACACGAAAGAAAAATGAAAATAAGATACGTCTAGAGTAAGCTTTGGAATATCAAGGAAACTCATACTTCAATATAAAACTTGTGCGTTATATTGAAACAAGCAGGTTTTTTTGAACAGCATCGAAAACAAGCAGGTTAAGGAAATGGGGTTTGAAGCTGAAAGATAAAGCGGCATCATTTTGGCAAAAACCGGAACCCCAGCCCCCTATCCAGTTAATCACATTTGGGAGATCAAGGCAGTTACTCAACTCAAAGCTACGTGCTTTTGACTGGATTAACAAACATAGTAACTACATACGTTAAAAGGCGTCAGCAACCTCATTTCGAAAACAATACACCCGCAAAATGAATTTAATTCCTTCAAGTACCATGGAAATGATATCATCCAGAAAGTGACCACAAAGATAAATCTCATGTGATGTGGTTTTCTCTCTCCCCAAGTCGGAAAAAAACAGTTTTGAATGGTGTTGGGTATTAAATTTGGCCCAAACTTGGTTTCACATTGGGCACAGTTTTGGCAGGATCATCAGTTTTGGCCAAAAATGACGACGTTAAATTGGCAACGAGGTACATTTTCTGTCTTCACTTTTTTTGGAGGTGCACCATCACTAGCTTTTGCATCCTCACGATTAAGTTCTCTGTTTCCCTTTGCTGACTTGGAGATAGTTGGGGTTCCCTTGATGTTATTGGCAGGTCCTTCTTTCAGAGCATCTTTCTTATTGGGAGCCAACACCGGTGAAATATCATCATTTATCTGGAAAAGCCAAACAAAGCAAATAATTACATGGCAAGAACAAGTAGCAGGTATGTTTGGATAAATAAGAGATAGAGGGAAGCTCCCAAAATAGAATTAATGACCAATTGACCATAGTTTCTTACTTTCTTAGTACAGCACATAAAAATGGTAAGGAGCCCGCCTTCCCATAGTTACTTACATCATCATTGCCATCGTCACCCTCTACAACCATAACATTCGAACCACAAGCTCGCCCGAGCAGCTTCTTCAACTCTTTTCCAGATTGGCTCAATCCTCCCTCCTCTTCATTTGTTTCATCTTCATCCTGCAGTGCATGGAAATGCAGGGACATGACCATTATTTCAAATGGCATTTTTTCAAGTCAAACAACCACAAGTAACAGCTAGGCTAATCCATGCAGATTGAGAATACAGAGACAAACTTGCAGATTGAGAAGACAGCGGGAAAGTTATTGCCCTGGCTTCGAGTAGATTATGTTAACCAAGACAAAAATTGCATACTTGATGTTTTAATATGGTTGACAACTACAATCAAACAAGAGTAGGAGCGAAAGAAAACAAGGCAAAAAAAAGAAATTTGTCGAAAAGCAAATACAAAAAAAAAAAAAAAACCCCGATAAGACTACTACAAGAGTGAGATAGCGTAATACATATGAATATAATGCAACAAAAGCTTCCGGGAGTATCTCCTGCTATGAGCTTTAAAAATACGAAGAATGCAACAAGGGGCTTCTCAGTAACATGAGATGTCGGACCTCATCTAATCTATTTGTTTCACCAGCAGGTTTATACCAGAGGAGTTCACACAGATTTTCTCCGTCACTAACATAGTCGATTTGAAGTTTCACATTTTTATGCCTGTAAGATCAGAAGTATCATTCCTATGCAGATGGATATATATCTGACTGCCTAATAATTCTTTTAATTTCTGACTCCATTGAGATGCCATAGAGGAAAGCAACACGAGTACTAGTAAGCACAACATTTGAGGTACAGAAAGAACTGCACTCCTAAGAATACAAGGCCTCGAAAAACCCCAGCTATGGTATTTCACACCATGCCACAGTCTTGGTATGACGTACAATCCCCACCGAGAATTTTGAACAATGCAATACTATCTTTCAACAAAAGGAAAAAAAGAAATTTTGTTCTCCATGGATGATATACATCACTGGCGCTGCTTACTTTATGGTCTTTTCCTCCACTAAACAATTCCTCTAAACAATTTTTACTCCCTAACACTTCTCACCTAGTGATTCCCTCTCTTTCTAACCCTTATATCACAGAACCTCAGTCAAATTTGTCAAGCATAGGATCACCATTTACATGTTCAAGGATTTTAGAAAGTTATACCCATGAACTCAGAGTACATCAACACTACAAGTATATCACTTAGCAAAAGGCTAAAAGTAATAAAACCTGTTTAATTTCTGGAGGGGCAGGAATCTCTGGACCTAAATCTTCTCGTTCCTCGGGATCATTACCCACAGCTTCATCATCATCAGTAAAGGTCTCTTCATGCTCCCAATCATCACCTAAAGAAATGAATAATCCTCATAAATAAGGCATGCAAAGAGGAATTTGCAACTAACGTGAGAAACACAACGTTTAAACAAAAAAGGATGGACAATGGTGAGGCCTACAAATAGAGTACTGTTAGAGGATGCCAAGAACAACAGATCTTCAAAGAACTAGTATTCAGAATCTCAGATCTTGCACGTGAACTAAGCAGGGAAAATAGACAACAAAACATTTGGTCGAATTACTTGCATCTAAAATGCAAATTCCTTTCGTAACCAATTCTTCACGTGTATGGGAAAAAGAAAACATTACTACATAGTTAATCAACATTCCACCCTATATGAAATTGAGATAAAAGCAACCAACCAGAAGTCAACATAATCCTTGTACTGAATACCATAAATAGAGGATACAAGGCAAATGCTCACCCTTCTCAAAATCGTCATCATCCAGATCAAGGTCACCTCCTCTTGTACCTTCTTCGTCGTCGTTATTGCCTCTTCTGAAGAGCCCACCACCTGTAATGTTTCTCGCTGCCTCTTCCTGTTCCTCTTCATCATCTTCTCCATTATCTGAAGCATTAGCTTCACCATCATCCCCTCTAGGTTTTTTACGTCCTCTTCCACAACTAGCCCCACGTTCCTTATCATCAATCTTTTCTACTTCACCAAATGCCGCAGGTCCATTGTTCGCAGCTTTCATCATCCATCTTTGATACCCATCTGCAGTTTTTCTTCTATTTTTCATTTTCTCTTCAGCTTCCTCCAAGGTAAGTTGCTTATATTGTGCAACTTTGTTAAAGTTGTACCTAGAAGTGAAATAAGATAGCATTGAGTTTGAGACGTATTCAACAACTACCACCACAGTCTCGCAACGCGAGATTATCATATCATTATCTGAAAAGCAAAACACAAGGCTCTCTTTTTCTCTTTCTTTCCTTCTTTCTTTTAGAAAAAAGAAGCAAAGTCTAACTTATTTTGACAAGCATCAAAAACTGCTTGTACTGTTCCCTCGAAGACAAGGTGATCAATGAGACAGTGGAAATGTGGTGTTTTGTGAGGTGCAGGTAGACAAGACATAACACAACATATATGCCATGCATACCAAGAACCTGCAGGAATAGCAACAAACTCCTTCCCCTGCATCATTAGCAGGTAGAAAGATGAAGATGGTGCACCCTCAAGGTAACCATGGTACTGAGATTGGCCCATTTCGTTCACCAATAGCCAAGGTTTATTCTTGTATTTCTCCTGCACAACAAAATTACAAATGATGCAGCTGGTAAAATAGGGGATCAGAAGTGAATTCTGTGAGCAATAAAGAGCAGCTTGAGTAGTAGATCGATTTAAGCAAAATATAAAGCAGTGAAAGACCAGAGAACTGAAAAACCTGTTAAACATCTTGCAAAAACCTAGTCAAATAGACACCAGCAAAATATGCACAAATATTAAATCCACTTTAGCGGGTTAATATTAACCATTTCCTCAAGCATAAGTTCGAATACGATCAAGGAACAATGCAGCAAGTATGCAGGTTTGTGCGCGCTCTAACAAAGGTCATTCTACAAGGTAATTGCTCGGGCCTCTAACTGTGTATTGAACTAAAAACATTTTGATTTTAGACTCACAAGGCATCAACAGAATAAAGGAGACAAGCATTTATTGTCCTGAAAAAAATAGACGTTAACGATAAGGAATAAAGAACCACACCAAGTACATCATGCAGAATTCTTCATTTTTGGTAATAAGTTAAGGATGCATCTATACTTCATATAAATGGACAAAATTTACATCAATAATGGATACATGTACTTATCTTAGGCATGTGTCAAAAGATAAGGAGTAAGCTCTCCATAAATTCAAACAGCATGCAACAACTTCAACTCCTCAATGATGAGCAGAAACATAGAAAAATGTGTCGTAGTTGATTAAAAAGCAAACAATGAGTAAACCAATAAATTAATCAATAAGCTAAGTCGTGGCTACCCGCAAAGCTTCAGTTAGTTGGCGACCTAGTAATCCTTCTTTCAGGAGAGACCATTTGTTCTGGGCATTCCGCTTGCTTGAAATACTAATTGGTAAACCCGTAGCAAACCTACCAATGAAGAAGTTCTTGTCGCTGCTGGAACATGCCCGGATTTTATATTCCTGAGAGAATACATAGCAGTTCAGTTTTCAGGATTTGACCCAGCACTCGACATACTTGGCATACAATATTTTACAACAGTAAACCTCCACGAATTGTAAATTCGTCCCCAGTGATGCTCAAGATCATGAACAAAATGATGCAACAAGAAGATAAAACACATCACCCAACAAAACTATTATACGAATGGACACAATTTTCATATATCCTTTGTATTGCTTCATATCCATAATTCCAACTCTAAATGGAATGTGGTTATACAACAAAATAAACAGGGACGAAGCCAGGAAGTAGACCGCGGGTTGGCCAATGTAATTACAACCAAGAAAAAATAGAAGTTACTTCTAAGAGAAATTGATATTTCGTACGAAATCATTTCTATGAAATTTATTAAATTGTTACTTCCACTTTTATAACAGCAACGAGCACACCGGATATTTTCAAATGCGCGCAGTATCCACCATGCACGCAAACAAAAACACCACTCCGAAATCCATCCCAGTATCATCTTCCAGCATAGTAATCTACCAAACAGTGCAAAAATCTAATGATAAAACATCCTCTCTAGTAAAAAATCCATATGAATAACTAGAGAATTCCAAATAATAACGTGGTAACCTCTTGTATCCCTGTTAAAGATATGAGATTTTGTCTTTTGTGGACCAATTCGGTGATGTTATTAATCCTTGTGGCCCAATTTATGTATATGACATTCCCTTACAGTAGGTCAAATTCCAATTCCAAATACTCCCCCTATTTGATAGTCACCTACAAAAGACGCAATTTTCGAATGAAAAAATACATCCGCTCGTAATTTTTCGATCTTTTTTTTTTTTTTTTTGCACAAATTAAAGAACTAATACCTTTCATTAGGTCCGAAGAAATTTGAAAACATATGTATACTTAATTTTTTATCCGAAAATATTGATAGGTGACTATTATTTTGGGACGGAGAGAGTAACATTTAAACCAAACAAAGTGAAATATGGACATGTGCACAAAACATGCGCCCGCTTGGTGCGAGAAACGAACCCGAATCAAGCGAGTGATGGTGGCGCCGCACTCGCAGCATTTACCACCGTCCTCGGCCATGGTTTTGCCACAAGCGAAGCACAGAGTCAAGTGCTTGCAATTGCTTCCATAAAGATCCTTAGACGATCCACAGCCGCCACAACACGGCTTCAACACCAAATCAAACGACATTACTGTTGCCCCCTACTGAATTACGTACACACGCAAAATTAGACACGAAATTAATAGGGACACAAATTAGGTTTACAGCAGGTAACAAAAGAGACTAGCTTCGATTAAGGAATTCCACGAAACCCTTTGAACGGTGTCCCGTTTGTTTGCCTCCCACTTTATAGTTTTGTGTTGGGGTTAATTTAGTTTTTTTTTATCCCCATTTATCTCCTAACCGAAATAGAGCCGGGATATTTTATCCTAGCAGAAAAAATTAAAAAGATGAACTAGCATATGAAAAGTCATTAAACCTAGGAAAAATTAAAATTATATAATAAAAACTATTGTAAATGATATTTGTGATATGCACATAACGCATCAAATAAGACTAATTTTAATTTAATTCATCTACTAAAGTGAAGTATCTTGAATTGTGCTTGACGCCCTTTCTTTCATGTCGTTAAAAGCATAAATGATAGAATCGGGGTTAAAATTTCTAGCTATGTCTTTCTCAATATATGTGATTAAGAAACTTACCAGAAAACTATCTTATCTTTTATAATACTTTACTTTGGCCTATTGAATTTAATTTTGAAATACTACTACATTTTTTGGTCTCCATTTTCTTAAAAAAAAAAAATCTAGTAGTGTTAGATCTATATAGGTCGGAGGTAATTCTTTTTTAACATATAATTATTGCATTTCTAAAATCCGGTAATTCTTTTTTAACATATAATTATTGCATTTCTAAAATTCTTGTCATGACGGCTACTGTCACTTGTCCCTTGGCTCCATCCTTGCAGACAATGTCGCTCCATCCTTGCAAACAATGTCACTTGTGCCCTGGCTCCATCCTTGCAGACAAAGACCGTGAACAAGAAAGCTAAGCACGTTAAATGAGATCCTTATTTTAACGGACGGATCTAGCTCCCATCGTCAAACTTTTCGTACTGTTCAATATTAAAAGCAAAGAGACCCAGTAGCTCTCTTCTATGGACACCATTAGTATTAGATCCCAGGTTCGTCCAAACTTCCCCAGACTAAGAGCATTTCACATTGTAATAAGCAAATGGATAAGCAAATGGATGTGAATAAATAAATTTAACAACAATACTCAAAAAACACCCCACATTGTAATAACCAAAGTTACAAGTCTTTTAGTAAATAACCAAATTCCACCCATTCCATAACCAAACTTAACAATTTTTACCAATAACAAAAACTCAATAATCAAACTCAACAATTAAATTCAAAACTCAATAACTTAAAAATACCTCATATTGGAATCGTCTCATCGTGACGAATAATTTGATGTGGTCGGGTACGTGATTAAAACTCGTTGCGATTGGACGAATGTGCATTGTGTATTGTGGGGTTTTTTTTTGTTAGAGATTAAAAAATAATCAATATGGAGGTAGATGTTGTTAAATTTGATTATGGACTAAATGAATAATCAAATGCTGACGTGACACATTTTGATTATTGATTTTGATTAGTACCATTGCGGATGCTCTAAGTACGGAGATAAGGTATGATCAAAAACAAAAAAGTACTAGTAGATAAGGTCTCCGGTCTCAAACGAAATGGTGAGAGTAACCACACTTTGCTAGAACGTTCACAGCCCATAAGTACATGAGTTGTGGTTTCATCGACTACTCCACAAACTGGACAAGCCAACGCCACAGGCACTTTCCATTGGGCTAGCATCTTGTTGACAGGTAGAATATTGTGCAAACTACGCCACAGAAAAAGCTTGAGTTTGTTAGGAGCTTGGATTTGCCATATCCTTTTCCACTTATCTTCATCACTACTGCTTCCACTGGTTTGTCCACGATCCCCACTGCGGTTTAAAGTGTGATGCCCCAACTGTTATGCTAGCACATGCGCTGACTTGACCGAGAACTTCCCATTTACTGTACCCCTCCAAGGTCGCTTGTCTGATTTATCAGTCATGCTCAAAGGCAAGCAGAGGATTTGTTCAGCATCCCTACTATTGAACACAGTCCTTACCAGTGACTCTTTGAGAGATTGTGAGAACCCATGACTTGGTCCCACGTGCTTAAATGGGCACTTGTCCAACGGGTCAAAATTGTTAGACCATTAATTTCCGTTTGACCGAAAAAAAGTTGTTAGATCAAGGAGGACAACAAAGTCATTGCGATCTTAGGGCTTGTTCGGACAAAAAAGCTATTGGCTTTCCCGCCAAAAATAAGCCAAACAAATCCACATAAAAACAAAAATAAGCCAATAAGCCACTTTTTCTGTCTTTATTCAAAAAATATTGGATTTCGATCAAAATTTTATACTTTTTAGATTCCTCTCGTCATGAAGATGCAATAATCCCCAAAAAAATGAGAATAAGCCAAGTGATATGGAAAAAATTTGAATAAGGACAAAAAATAAGCCACTTTGGCTTATTTATCCGAACACCCCCTTAAATGGGGAAGATTATAACAATCTATGGCTACGTCTCACATCGTGACATCGGGTGGGAATTGGAAATGGAAGAGGTATATAAAAATTTGTGAACAATTATTGTACAATTTGAGGTTAACCTTTTGAACCACGTGATTAAACTAAAGGTTAACAGGTTAGCTGACCGTGGGTCATTACAAATGTGTTTGTAACCCTAGATATGAAGACAATTAACTGCTGTAAAACAAAAATGTATTACCTCAGAATCTGCTACTGAAATATAGAATACCAAAATGAAGAACGACGGTTGGGTTGAGTTGCGGACTAGGTAGACGTTTCGCGGCTCTGTCCAGATTGTGCAAGCAGTTTGTTGAGTACCACGCCGTCCCCACGATAAAACAACCCAGAATTCACCACCTCTACTCAGCCTTCTTTGCACAGAAGAAAATTGAAAAACAAAACACAATTCTACCTATTGCTCGAACTCAACAGAAACCAAACCATTTTTGTGGAGGGAGAGAGAGATGTTTTTTTCTTGTGTAAAAACCAATTCTGAAACTTTGAATTCATAGGAGTAGGAGGAGCGGGCTGTGGCCACAGTTTTGGAAAACAAAACAATCAAATCCCGCTAATTATGCACACGTTTTTTTTAATCAATCCGTTAATCAGCAACAAATCAGATCCCACTGATTATGCACACGTTTTTAATCAATTCGTTAATCAGCCAAAGCTTTCCATTTGGAAAAGGATTTTTGATTGACTGAATATTCTGTAACAAAAAAACGTGTTTCAGAATTTTAGCAAAAAATGTGGACTTTAACTAGTACGTGCGCAAGGCTCAAATCCCGAATTTGCACCCCCCTGCGCGAATAACTAGTGACGCGCACTCAGTTAACTAATTTCCGAATCAATTTTCCAAATTGCTGCCTATTTTCCTGAGCACGCAAAACCTCTTCTTGGGTCTTTATTCACAAATCCATTTGTGTGCAAAGTCATTTAAAGTAGATAGAAGTTTTGTGACTTAGCAAAGTGGGACTAGAAAAAACACAATGTTTTACAAATACAAACCAAAGTTCCAACATATACTAATAAAACAACCCAACAAGCAATAAAAAAACATCTATAACACGAAAATAAGAGAACCTGTCTCTATTATTTTGACACAAGCTTCCAGCTCTCTAATCTAGAAGAATCATAATGCAAGCACATTTAGTCGGTGATTGCGCAACATATGGTAACACTCCCTATGGTAATTGGCAAGTTGATCCACCAGTATATGCAAACTATTTACAACTACCTCCCATAACCACCAAACCATTAACAGGCCCAGCATGGAGTATCAAATCTAGAAAGCTGCCAACTTGGCTCAACTCCATACAAATAGCTCTCAACAATTCAACGGAGGTGATGCCTGCAAGACAAAAGTGAAAATGAAAATATTTGTATGGTGAAAGGCAAACGTTGTAAAACATAACAGAGGTAGGCAGATGGACACACACACGCAGATGTACATGGAGAGAGAGAGAGAGAGAGAGAGAGAGAGAGAGAGAGAGCTCAAAGTTTCTTTTAGAGAGAGAGAGAGAGAGAGAGAGAGAGACCTCAAAGTTTCTTTTGTTCCTCTCCGAATTTTACAACGTATTGTTGGGAGGCCTAGTCGTTGGTGAGCCTCAAATCTGTGACAACCAGAGAAACCTGTGGAGATATGGAAAAGAGAGAGAGAGAGAGAGAGAGAGAGAGAGAGAGAGAGAGAGAGAGAGAGAGAGAGGAGAAACTTGATTATTCTAGGAGCCAATTAGAAGGCACGTAACTTTTTCCCAGATACTATAGTCATGCTCTACAGGAACTAAAAACTGTTGAAGAAAAAACTGGTATAATATTTTTTGATCTCCAATTGGTAATAATTTAGTATGGGAAAACTAAATCAGCACGTACCATAGTATACTCCCTCAACCTCGAGCACATCAATCTGCAATATGTATTAAGTACAAAAGTTCAAATTACTATTCGTGAATCATTATTGCAGGAGAACAACACTGAATAAACTCCGCATCCAGAAAAGAGAGACGACGAAATATTGCAAATGAAAGAACCTTTACAAGAGAACCCTGAGACATTGCTCCCTAATTCTACTCAGTTCAACTCCAGGAAGCCATAAATGTCAACCACGTAGGCTTACCTGAACAATTTTGGTTTTGGGCAAGTGGCTGTAAAGGTCGTTTTTACTGCTTCAATCAAAGTACAAAACAGTTTGCCACCACCTTGGAGTGACTTCAATTTGACTTAAATCAATTGTCTTGTGCACTCGTTCATCTCTAACTATTTGCATTTTAATGGCCCCCTCCTCGTCTAGTCATATTGCTGTCAAATCAATTTTAGTTGTTGCAATGCATCTTAAAATTCAAATTTTTGTTCCACTTTTTCACCAAAACATTCTATCTGTTTTACAAACCATTCATGATGCTAAATTTGACAAAACAAGGGATCCACTATTCCACTGTATTCACAGTCCCTACTTTTCAACGACAGAAATCTACAAAATGCAACATGGACACAAGTCACACAAGCCTCAGACTTCTTTCCGTCATTTTTAAAAGAGAAGGACAAATTTCCCGCATAATTAGTATACAACTGAAAGCATAAAAAACAAAGGTAAACACATTGCAGGGAAGAGGGAAAAAAGGGTCCCAGTAAACATATAAATCTCCAACTGTAAATTGCTAGCGTATTATGTATCGTAAGGAACATCAGGACAAGCCAATATCAAAGCACAACATACAAGTTTATCTGGTGATGTTAGAATATACTAAACCATCAGATACATAAAGTAATTACAAATTGAGTGAAACTTTTGAAACGGAGAAATTTGCCAGGATTGGATATACCCAGTCAACTATTGATCTTGAACGCTTGAGCTGTAATGCAAAGAAGGAGAAACGAGGCAGAAATAAAACAGCGCTAGTGGACATCCCACTCAAGGTCAGATAATTTAGTAGACTATCATTTTCACATTACATATACTTCGTTCAATAATTCGATACTTCAACGTCTCTCTACATTAGCTGATTAGATCATCCATAAGCATCAACAATGGTGGAGCAAGGATTTTGGTTCGCGAGTGTAGCTATTTAATGGGAGTCCACTGGAATTGTTGCATATTTTTCAGTAACAATATGAAGAGAAATGTTAAGTGAAAAATCATGCTTTATCCTACGCTGCTTGATTCAATTCTCCCGTGGTCTTTAAATGGAAGTCATTGGGAAATTTTTTTTACTAATCCAAACCCTTCCTCTTTTAGATCGCCTTCATCATTTGTGTGAAGAATCAAGTTGATTAGATACTGGTAAGTGTCTAATCCATTAGTGTAAAATAATATTTTTCTCGAAACCAAGGGTGGGCCGTGCCCACCGCCCCACCAACTAGCTCGGCCCCTCAACAACAAGTCTGGTAAATTATTTTCTAGAATACAATGGCTTCATGGTATTCTCTTGAGCAATCAAAGATCTTGGGACTTGCAGGCTTGCAGCTACTGTACACACCAATTTAATCACAATTTGTTTAACATGCTACATTGGGCTCGTATAGAATTTTGAATCTTGTACCAACAACGCTCTGAAAACCAGCAACAGGAGCTTAGCCCCATTCGAATTTTCTCAATCTCACAACCATTCCAAAAGAAGAGAATTTAAGGATCCAATTAAAATGAATGCAAGTAATCTAATGATGTGCAGCCAATTTTATTGCAAGATGGTAAGCATATTGCATTAGACTCAGAGGTTTCAAAACACCTCATAGGTGATCAATCACATTTGCAGTTTCTCCATCGCACAACGATTCCAAAAGAGGAATATACTTAAGATCCGATTAGAAATAGCCCTAGATCAAAAGAAGGGAGTTTGAGGGTTTGTGGCTTTACCGGAACTTGAAGGCCAATTTGGGCAATGCTGTCCATGAGTTCCTTCACCTTCAGTGGGTCGTTGGATCTTGTCCGCAGGAGTGGCCTCCGTATTTTGTCAAGGGGAATTTCCAGAATCACTGGTCCTCCTTGTTGAGGCACACCGGGAGGAGCACCTAAACCGAAAATCAACCCATGTTACAGACCTTCTCACATGAAAGAGGTATTAGACCATCTCCAATCATTACCCATTTTAAGACCCAAATTCAAATGCTTTGCCCAAATCTCTCCCCATTTTGGGTTTTACCCATTTCTTCGCCCAAATGACGAACAACCCAAACCCATCCCCATTTTTTCAAGCGGCTCATTTGAGAGAGAGAGAGAGAGAGGGAGAGAGGCGAGTTGAGATGGTCACCATAGCTACTAGCTAGGGTTTCAGATCAGGTTCTTGCTCTGTGCTTGTGAGTGCGGCTGGACAAAGAGAAGCATGAAAGCCCTCCATTGCCATCTCCGGCCACCTCCACCACAGCTCTGTGCTTGAGTTCAAAGTTGGGGCTTCCTCATCCTCCTCCTCAAATCTCTGCAACCCCTCTCTTTCCCCTCCATCACAATCTCTGGTCGCCACCACCACTGATCGCCACCTTCACCAGCTCCTTCTCTCTCTCTCGGTCCTCTCTCTCTCTTTCTCGACAGCCTCTCTCTCTCTCTCTCTCTCTCACACACACACACACACACACACACACACACACCTTGGTCTGGGAGAAAAGTGGGTTCCAGTTTGAAAATGGGTTTTACCATGCGTTACCCAAATTGAGTTTTTACCCAGATTTCGACTCAAAATTGGGTAAAACAAAGGGTGAACGCTGGAGATGCTCTTACTTATACAAAGAAGAGCCCAATTTTAACAAAAAAATACAATTGATTTCCACTTGAGTGACTTACAAAAGTATGAACGTGTATTTTTAGTCCTGTATATACAATCCACAAAGACAGAGAGCTCAATTTTAAAAGAAAACTTTCAGAACCTTCCAGATAGAGAGGGAGACCTAAGTTTCGATATGTATATAATCTATAACCACAAAGAGAGAGAGAGAGAGAGAGAGAGAGAGAGAGAGAGAGAGAGAGAGTACCATTAGAAGAAGCTGAAACATAGAAGTTCCTGGTTGGAACTCGCAGAAATAAACTGGCCATTTTTCTGGACACTGTTTCTCAAGACATCCAAAACCCAGATAAGAGGAAGAAGAAAGAGGGCGAAAGAAAATGTTATGGTGCAACCCGGAGCATATTATTCCTACATGAAGAGCAACGAGGTCTCGGAAAAGTTATACCACCCTTAACGGCAGCCGTCCATCAAGAAGTCAACAAATCTGATGGCGTAGGTGATACTTGTACAATAAAGTGTCTGAACATCGCTACCACACTGAATAATCAAAGCCACCACTATTAAACCTAATATCCTGTGTTATGGTATATGGCTGCGTCATTTTTAAGGTTCTCTCTCTCTCTTCATTTTTAGACTACACTGCCATTTCTGTTTCTATTTTTCTTTTTTTGATCATCAATTTTCGTTTCCTGAATTCAATTGGATCGCAGAATTTTGAAAATTGGGAGTTAAGTAAGTTTTTGGAAACAGGATTTCGGTAAGTGTAAGAGCTTTGGTGAGAAACAAAGGATTGGGAGTAGGAGGACACGCCGTCCCCCAAACTCAGCGAGGAGGCCTCTTTCATCTCCCTCTACAGCTTCGCAGGTAGCTTCTCTTCCATCAAAACGAAAGAAGAGTAAAAATAGCTTCTCTCCGGCTTTTGACGCCGTGTATACACACAGCACATCTTGTACGTATAGATACAGTCTAAATCAACTGCCTAGTCCATTTATTTAATACTCAGTATTTAACTTTTCCGGGAAGAGTTTTTTTAAAATATGCACCTTCCAAACACATCTTAACGGCGATAATTAGTTACACAACCAACACAACGGTTGGCGCATGTATATATGTATAGCCGGTCACAACGGGTTAGATATGTAATTTTATTATCTCTTAGAGGTAAATATGTTATAACTTCAAATATTTAGGGTGAGAATTTGATTTATAAAGTCTACAAAAATTAACCTAATCGACTCCTACCACTGTGGGAAGGAAACAGTCCTGGTTTTGAAGCCCTAGATCGACTACAAATAGTATCATGTATCATTATATAATGTGCATATATGTATATATCACTCTACAGATATCTGTTATATTCATTATATAATTCAGATTTCTTATTTAACACTACTGATGTTAGCTGTTTACATTTGAAAAACTAATCACCGGGCACATGCGATGTTAGTGCTAATTATGCAAATGAGGGAAAGAGCAAAATCACTAATTGTGATTAATTGCAATTGGAGAAGTGAAAGTAAAAAAAAAAAGGGGCAATAAGGAAATTAGGGTGGCATTTTTTTTCTTGCAGTTTCTTTAGGCATGGCAGTTTCTTTGTGTAGTTTAGTAACTTTAGTTAACTATAATGTGATCCAGCCTCAAAGTTAGATGCGGGCACATGCGATGCATGTGCAAATTGTGTTATGCAAAAAGATGAAAACAGAAAATTCTTGAATTGAGAAAAGAGGGAGAGAGCTTGGGAGAAGGGAGGAAGGAATAAAAATATACAGTTGTAGATGCAGTAGGATAGATGGTTGGAGAAAGGGAGAGAGTCGAGAGATGGACAGACAATGTGGGTGGACATGGCCTTTCAGCGTTGGTGTTGAGGGAGTTCTGAGTGTGGAACTGCTAATTTACAACTGGTCGGGTTTTGGTTTGGTGGAGTGATTGCATGCTATATTGCTATGGATTTACTCGACTACCCCTCTAGTTATTTGGGTTGAGGGATGGTAAGGTTAATTGAAGTGTAAAAGATACCCTTCCTTGGTGGGTTTTTTGAATAAAGAAATGTCAGCCAGCTTCACAAAATAATCTACACCACAAGGGGTGTTCCCTTTATAATAGTACTCCTATAGATAACAGATTATACTAGTGACTCGCGCGCGCGCGCACACACACACAAGTATGTATATTTTGTATTATATGTACATTGCCATGTCTGTGTTTCCAATTTTAAAATTCTCATTTCGTGACCATATCCATGCTGCATAGACTACAATACAAAGTTTGCATGGCCAATGCAGTGGGATTTTTACGGTTCTGATAATTTCTTTCAAATTGTATGTTACTACGCTTCATTCATTTTTAACACTTTCAAAACAACTGTAACTTAATGCATTATGTATTTTCTGCTGATTTTATTTTGGGGCAGATCCATGTCTCGTGTTAGTGCTAAACATGACGAAGAGGCGTCTGCAAGAGCAGCTGCAGCCACTGCCGACACTGGAGCTCCCACCATGTATTATTTGGGTGCTTATGTTTTGCTATGAAATTTGATTTTTGTTATATAACATAGTCAAGTTATAATTTCTCTGGAAATACCGGAAGATGGATCTCTACGAAGTTTATTGTTGGCAATTTCAATTACTTTCTAAAAACTAGGATTACAATACGAAGATTTTGTAGCGAATGTTTTGCAAGTAAGAAACCTATTAGGCAGGAAAATGTGAAATAATTTATGTCAAACAATATTGAGTACACAACCTGACGAACCTGTGTCAGTAGTTATTGGTGCATAGGTTCATGATAGCTGCTAATGTTGGCAAGCTACTTAAACCTGTTCTCAATCTATCTTTTACCAACACATGGAATAGATGAATAAATATTCAGTCTAGCCTTTGTCAATGTTCTGATTTAACTTTCCCAGGCTGTATATTAGTTGGCTTTACTTGAAGTCCTAATAGCAGCAATCAGAGGATTTAGAGATTTACTTATACTCGCTTCTGTTCTAGATTTGACAAGATTATTGCGAAAGAGATCCCTTCCAGTATAGTTTATGAGGATGAAAAGGTCTTGGCATTTCGGGATATCAACCCACAAGCTCCTGTTCATGTTTTAGTCATTCCTAAACTTAGGGATGGATTAACAGATCTTGGCAAGGTAACTTTACTTGTATGTGTTGCGTTTCACCTGTTTACTTGATTTGAGAATGCATGATGTCAATGATCACTTGTTGTACGCCTTGTACTATGTTACACAAACTCCTCAAAATGTATGATGTACCTATGCCAAACATTCCACTTTTAGTAAGGGTATGGGATATGTTGGACATGATTGTTGGACATCTGCAAAGCAAGATTTAAGTAATACGAGCTTGCCACATAACTATGCATAAAGCTCTTTCATCCATTTAATCTCTATGGCACATTGGAAACACCATTTGGCTGTAGAAAAAAAGAGAGTATGTTAACCAATTTGCATGTTTTGCGGTGTAGTGTGTCCTTGGACATACAAATAGGATGAATGTGATACTTGGACACGTGTGCCAGCACCCCACTCGTACCCCATTCCAGGTATAATTTGCCTTACGAATGTTCAACCATGTGAAAAAAGTGACTCCATTGTTGACAAGTTGACCCTTCTCCTATTTTGTTAATGTTTTGCCACTTGTTCTTATATACTTTTGGTAACGAGGCCCTTGCCCAAGGGGTGCTTTTTTTCCGTGCAAACTAAAAGAACCTTTTCTTTCAGATCATGAAAATAGCTCCATATTCCATATGGTAACTCACCGTGCTACTTAATAAATAAGCCTTCTTGTTAAGCTATAATGTGGTAGGAAATCATTCACTAACTTGTTTCCACTCTTTCCGAGAAGTGAAAATATTATCCTTACACATTGTGCTTCTCAAAGCAGAAGTGCTAGCTGAACATCTCCAACAAGTTTCACCATCTTGAGGTCTATATGGAACAGCTTTGCAGTTGTGATAGTCCAATTGATTAAGAAATAGTAACAATGCTCTTTCTTCTCTTTTTAGTGGAAATTGTATCCTCAAGTTGATCGGATAGTGGTTGCCTATTGTCATCTTTGTTCAGGCTGAAGAACGGCATCGAGACATTTTGGGAGAACTTCTGTATGCTGCAAAAATAGTTGCAGAGAAAGAAGGGATTCTTGATGGATTCCGTGTTGTCATCAACAGTGGTCCAACCGCATGTAAGTTGGCAGCGATCCCCTTTTTTTTAATTTCTCTATTTTCTCTCGTCTCTTTTTGCCAAAACCCTAATAATTTGCAACCTAATCACTCATGAGATTCAATATTTAGTTTGGCTTTCTCAGAAAAGCAAACGAAGTGTAAATGTTACCTCAATTGCAAAACCATGTTGACTCTCTCTCTCTCTCAGGTCAATCTGTTTACCATCTTCACTTGCATGTTCTTGGTGGGAGACAGATGAAATGGCCGCCTGGTTAGATCAGAATCAGATGCCTGTGGATGCTTAGCACTATTGAAACTATATTATCTATTTTTGCGTCTTCCTTTCAAAGACAAAATAAAAGACAAGTACCGGGTTAGCATTTTGTATTTCCGATCTTGCATGGACAACTACTAAACTCTCTGGCATTATGCTTACTATCCAGTTTACCTTATACATTCTCTTTGCTCTTTTCCCTGTTTTTGAAATCACTAGAACGGACGATATTGTTATCTTAGTCTAAGTGATGCATAGTTGGGCATCAAGCTACCCACTGGATCCGGGAACCCTGCCCCAAAGCACTATTATTGGGTTGTAGAGTCCCAGGTCTGAGGTTTTATGCCCATCTGAAAATTCAAGTTGTTCAAATATTGGTAGCTACATCTAATGATAAATGGATTTTAAATAAATGGATGTCTTCCTTATGTTGCTATCAATACTCAATTAATTTGGAGCCTTATAAAATGAGTGGTCGGATTGTGAATCAGGCCTGATGTCCCAAATCCCTTAGAGCAACTCCAATGGAGATGTAAAATACATCCGGATGGATAGTTATTTTAGATGAAAAAAGTGGTTAAAAGTTAGTAGGATGTAAAATAGAACCCATCCCTCTCCAATGGTGAAATGTAAAATAGGGATAGATAATTAACTAGTTTTTCCTCCATCTTATTTTCCCCCAACTTTTTTCAACTCTAATTTAAGTACTACTTTCGTTAAAAAATAATTATGGTATCGGGTAATCGAGGACTTTAAAAAAAAATTAATTTTGCATTTTTTTTTTTACTTCCATCAAAAAATAGAAGCAATTTGGACATCAACTCTCATCCACTTTAACTACACTATTTTACTTCATCCATTTACTCCCATCAATTCTCAACATCATTTACTTTAGCCATTTACTTTCAACTTTCATCCACTCTCAAATACACAATTTACTTTGGTCATTTACTCATATCAACTCTCAACTACATTATTTACTTCAATCATTTACTTACATCCACTCTCAACTACACCACTTACTTGAAGCCATCTATATATGGACTTATCTTCCCATTATCCATTCTTACACTCAAATCTATATACAGTATTCTCTTTTAAAAAAAATTCATCATGAACAATTTAATTCAAAAAATATTACTGGGAAAATTTGACAGATCTTCCTCCGATGACGAGGAGATTACAATGGTGCAATTGATCATGGCCGTACTCGTACCGAAAAATGCAAAGAAGATGCCAAGAAGGTCATGTTGGTTCTACAAGCGGTCGAGCTTGGATCCCCCGTGACAGAGTTGTTGCCGACCAATGAATCAATGCTGATTACTTTTCTAAGTATCCGCTCTATGACGAAAAGTTGTTTCGCCAACGTTTTCGAATGAGTCGACCCTTATTTCACAAGATCTTGGGTCAACTCCAGCAACATGACGTGACGTACGTCCAAAGGAATGATGCAACGGGAGCTCTAGGTCTTTCTGGCATCCAAAAGATGACGACAGCTCTAAGAATGATGGCATACGAGATGCTTGCTGATAGTCATGAGTATCTTAAAATTGGGTAAAGTACAACAGTTGACTCTTTTCAAAGCAGAATACTTGAGAAAACCAAATGAAGCAAATACTGCACATGTGGGCAACTAACGTGGTTTTCCTAGAATGCTAGGCAGTTTGGATTGTATGCACTGGCAGTGGGACAAATGTCCAACTACTTACCATGGCTTCTTCAGTAGGCGCATTGGAAAACCCACTCTCATACTTGAAGCAGTTGCATCGTATGATTTGTGGATTTGGCATGCCAAGTCAACTGTTGTACTTTCTCCTATCTTGAGATATGCATCAAGACTATCAACAGGCGTCCCGTATGCCATCATCCTCAAACCTGCTGTCATCTTTTGGATGCCAGAAAGACCTGCAGCGCATTGCATCATTCATTTGGACGAACGTCATGTTATGTTACTGGAGTTGACCCAAGATCTTGTGAAATAAGGGTCGACTCATTCGAAAATGTTGGCGAAACAGCTTTTCGTCATAGAGTGAATACTTATAAAAGTAATCAGCATTGATTCGTTGGTCGGTAGCAACTCTGTCACAGGGGATACAAGCTCGACCGCTTGTAGAACCAACATGACCTCCTTGTTGGCGTTTTCTTTGCATTTTTCGGTACTGCCTGCCATAATCAGTTGCGCCATTGCAATCTCCTCGTCATTGGAGGAAGATCTGTCAAATTCTCCTAGTAATATTCTTTGGGTTAAATTGCTCATGATGATTCTTTTTTAAAGAGAAGGTTGAATATAGATTTGAGTGTGAGAATGGATAATGGGGAGGATATGTCTATATATAGATGGTTTAAGTAAATGGTGTAGTTGAGAGTGGATGCGAGTACATGACTAAAGTAAATGGTGTAGTTAAGAGTGGATATGAGTAAATGACTGAAGTAAATGATGCATTTGAGATTGGATGAGAGTTGAGAGTATATGGCTAAAGTAAATGATGTGGTTGAGAGTTGATGGACTAAATGGTGTAGTTGAAATGGATGGGAGTTGGTGTCAAAATTGAAGCTATTTTTGGACGGAAGTAAAAAAAAATGCGAAATTAATTTTGTTTTTAAGTCCTCGATTACCGGATACCATAATTAATTTTTAATGGAAATAGTACTTGAATTAGGGTTGAGAAAGTTGGGGGAAAATAAGATGGAGGAAAAATTAGTTAAATATTCATTTCTAATTTACATCCAACTAACTTTTAACGATTTTTTTCATCTAAAACAACTATTCATCCGGATGTACTGTACATCTCCATTGGAGTTGCTCTTAGGGGTGAAATAAAAAACGGAGAAAAAAATCGGTTTGGTTTTGTAACTGTACCGGTTGGGTTCGGTTGTTTTATTTAACCAAAAATTTAGTTATTTTGCTGGAAATCATCTCTCTCTCTCTCTCTCTCTCTCTCTCTCTCTCTCTCTCTCTCTCTCATCCCAATAGGTCTGGTCTTACCAGGATTCTTGCTTGGTTACCTGAGTGGTATAGAAAACAATGTTGCAGAGAAGGAAATATATATATTTCCGTTAGACAAAAAAAAAAAGAAGGAAATATTGAACCCTATGAATGAGAAGGGCTCCTATGACCAGACGATTTTTTTTAGAAGAAAAGGCGATCAACTACCAGATAATAAACCAATTCACCAATAAACTTACATATGTAAAAGTATGTATCTGTATTTGTTCTTGGAGTATCACTTGGCATTGTCAATTGACTGAGCAATCAATTTTTTTTGGGTTTGTCTCAGATCTTCAAAATTAGGCTATTGCAATTATGGATCTAAAATGATAAAGTGAGTGGAATCAGTTGGTCTTGTTTTCTTAAAACGTGAGTGCAATCACTGGGGATCACTAGCTTATTTCTCGTTCCCACTTGGGTTTTTTTTCTTTCTTTTATTGGCCTCAGTTCAGTTGATCTTCAATTCACTCACACACATACACATACACATACACATACATCCAAAGCACGAGTAATCAAAAAAACCCGGCCAAACCAATAGAATCGGAATTTGCCCAAACAAAAATCAAATGACTGAACTCTGGCCCTTACTGTCACAATACAACAAAGCAAAACATTTATTGCCAAATTTGCACTTCTCCATGTCACCAAAGAATGAACTAAAACATGTACATGTTGGATCGCTATCTTAAATTATTACCCTTTTCCTGCCATTATACATGCGCAAGTTCTTTTTTTTCCCTGAACATGTATGAAGAAGAAAAAGACCATTTTAGTTACCACAGGTATGAAACAAATCTTAAATCCTTTTGTAATCGCCACAGAATCCCCAAGAGAAGCATCATAGTGTGGTGTGGATCCCGGATTGGTTCGAACACAAACAGGAGCAGTCTGGTTCAGGCAATTCCCCCTTGACAATCACGATTTATCATCAATTTGATAAGCGGTAGCTTTAGAGAGACTTGACGCCAAATTTCATTTAGGCATGGCAGAAATCTTAAGAGGAGGAATGAGAATGAGATGTCATACTTTCATAATTCCGACATTTGAAAGTGACAACAATAGGAATATGATGCCATATTAACATGATTCTAACGTTTGGAAAAGACATGAATATGAATGTGATTCATGATGACACATCCAATCAGGAATCACATTTCCAAATTGATTGAAAATATGAACCCTCCTTACCCCATATGAGAATCTTGAATTCCTGTCTCAATCAATAAAAAAAATAAAATGTTGACTTCAAATAATTTTCAAAATAATTTTTTTTAAAAGATTACTAAATCAATATACACTGGAATGAAATTACTTTAGATATTTTATACTAGTAATTTAATTTCTAGTAATCATATTTTTATTTCAATTAAATTTTTTTTTAGAAATTTAATTCCTTGTAATCACATTCCTTTTCCTACTGGTGTACTACAACCCTATAATGCACAAGTGCACTAGAGAGTCCCCTCCTCTCCTCCGTCCTTGCAGTTCTCTCAAAAATATTGGAGGCCCAAAGCAAAGTCCTAATATGAGGCCCAATATTATACATCTTTGAGCAGAAATTTGCAAAAAATAAATAAAATAATAATTCAAATTTTAGAGTAAAATTTATGATAGAAAGACCTGCGCTTTTATAGAGAAACTAAAAGGTCTAATGAAAAAAACTCTAGAAAAATTCAACATCTTCTACTTAGAAATTCAACAAAATTTAGTGACAAGATATAATTGAGCTAGTTGACACTTTAAAAAAGGAAAAAATTGCGCCTAGTGCACGCTGTTCAACTCTGTCCATAATGATTGCGAGAAGGAATTCTTTGCTGAAAAGATTGAGAAAAATTTCAAGGGACCGAGATTCGAACCCAAATCCTTAAGAAATGAAATCCTTAAGCAATGAAAGAGTTTCGACTGCCACACTACCAAGTAGAAGTCATTTGAAGGATATTGGAACTAGGGCTGCAAACGATCCGAGCCGCTCGCGAGCGGCTCGGAGCTCGGCTCGATAACGGCTCGGCTCGGCTCGGTTCAAGACAAAAACGAGCCGAGCTCGAGTCCTGGGCTCATTTCATAAACAAGCCGAGCTCGAGCTAGTCGAAACTCGGCTCGAATTGGCTCGCGAGCTCGATTATATAATATATTTATATATATATTTATATATATATATTTACATATTTATATTTATTTATATATATATATTTATATATATTTGCTTCATAAACGAGCCGAACGAGCCGAGCTCGAGCTCCGTAAATACATATCGAGCCGAGCTCGAGCTCGAGTCCTGCAGCTCGTCACGAGCTCGAGCCGAGCTCGAGCCAACTAAATTTTTGCCGAGCCGAGCTCGAACACTCTAAAACTCGGCTCGGCTCGTTTCGTTTGCAGCCCTAATTGGAACTCTTTACTACTAGTCCGGTATAAGCTATATTTTTTGAGGATCTTCTCGGACCAAAAAATTTGAAGCTAGCTTCCTTGGCTTCCCCTCTGAGAGAGCCGGCCCTGCTGCGTCGTCATTTGGACTGCATAGAAGATACGTCGGTACCGTTGCGGTACTTGCCGCGGGCCATGATTGGTTTGAAGAACCGGTGGTCATCTACCGCGTGATGAACCCTTCAGAAATTCTACCAACCTTAACCCCACATTCTCACACCAAAATAGATAAAAGTATAGTAGTACTAGTATTAAAATGACTCACGTTTCCCAACAATAGACCCCTTCCCGTCTCTATTTCCGTCGCCTCTCACTCACTCTCTCTCTCTCTCACAGTTCAGCCACATATATACTCCGTATTAAAATGACTCACGTTTCCCTACAATAGACCCCTTCCCGTCTCTATTTCCGTCGCCTCTCACTCTCTCTCTCTCTCAGTTCAGCCACAGTTTCGCCTTCGCCGTCCGTAGTAGCTATTTCTAAAGTGCCAGTCACACGACTCTTTTTGCAATTATGGGTCTGAAGTCGTTCGTTGAAGTACACCCGGACTCTCACTTCCCAATTCAGAACCTTCCCTATGGCGTGTTCAGGCCCCAACCCGGTTCCGAACCCAGGCCTGGCGTGGCGATCGGGGAATACGTGTTGGACCTCTCCGTGATCGCTGCCCACGGAACGTTCGATGGGCCGATCCTCAAGGGCTCCGATTGTTTCAACCAGGTGGGTCTTTTTTTGAAAACTCTGTTTCATTGCTAAATTGGAGGAGATTTATAGTTGCAGGGTTTTGATTGTTGGGTTTTAATTTGATCAGTTTCATTTTGTTTGCTGAGAAATTGTTGGAAGTATTGAGGATAGTTTCGTGTTGTATATGGTTTAGTGTTCGTATATTTTATACGCTTTGGATGGTTTTGGGAAGCGTGAAACTGGATTACACTTGCGCAATTAATTTGAAGCTTCTACAGAATCTCACTTTAAAAAAGGGAAAATGGAAACTCAAATGCTTGAATCATCTATAAATTAAGGCTCCGTTTGCATATGTGGGGATTTTAAATAGAGATGCTACGTATACTACATAGTTACACTGCACGTCACTCAATATTTTATGGGGCTTTGTAAAGCTTCAACGGAAATCAGCTTCAACGGATATCGGTAAGTATTATTTCTAGATTCGTAGTGGCGAAACTGCGCAGTTGAGCAGTTTCACCCATACGAATCCAGAAGTAATACTTACCGATATTCGTTGTATTCGTTGGAACTAATTTTTTTCACAGGACCTCATAAAACAATATTTTAAAATTTATTGGTATTTTTTTGGATTTTTATGAGACCCAAAATGAGCCCCACGAAATATATAGTGTAAAAAAGTAGTGTACCTATCTTCAGTGGATTTTGAATGACGGGGTTTATAGTTATTCTTTAATTAGAAAAGTTCAAAAACTTAAATTTGGTATCATACGTATGGGTCCAATAATGGGTTTGGTAGCTTAATCATGATACATTTGAAATCCATCTATCCAAACACAGCCTAAAAGTAAATGTAGGATATGGAAGTAGTACCTCCTATCCTATCTGCTAGACTATGCACATTCTTGTACATTTATATCTAACATAGTCCTATGGCTCGCTACCTTCCTGGTTCGTATCACTGATAATTGGTTTAGCCTTCTTTGAATGCCTTAAATGTAACCGCTTACGCACCTACTGCCCTAGTCAATCTGGTCAATGGGGCCACAAAATTCGGCCTAAAGGTAAACTCAGGCTGCCAGGTAGCAGATGGGTATTTCTGATATACTAACCAACTTTGGGTTCCCAAACAATGTGGGACTGAGAACCCTGCCAGCCTCTTGAGCTAGACGTCAGCCTGGGCAAACCAGGCTTTCGTCCGGACATGCACCTTAGGCCTCTTGACGTCCCCCCCCTGAGGTTTATGGTCACACTTTATGTTGCCGTCTTTCTCCTGCCTTTTTGAATGAAGAAGCTAATGAAGTCCATATAAGCATGTTTATATCCATTCTCTAACTTGTTTATTGCGCTATTTGTCATGTCCTGGTGCCAGCCTAATCTGAACAAGTTCTTGGCTATGGGACGCCCTGCATGGAAGGAAGCTCGTGCAGCAATCCAAAATCTTCTGTCATGTATGCTACTTCTCATACTTATCATTTTTTGGTTTTTATTCTGGCTTTCTATCATTGCAAAAGTAGCCTGTAATGCTAAAATTTTCTGTCAATTAGTTTTATTAGCAGTTGTTCTTTCACAACTGCAGTAGACTACCGTGGATTTGAAATATTACTATGATCCTTAAGTTGGGGCAGGGAAATTGCATACCTAGGCATAGTAGTTTGTATCTGAAAGTTGGGAGCTTAATTTTAAATGAAATTCATTGCAAATTAACAACCCTACCGTTCTTCAATGCAGCTACTGAACCAAAATTACGTGACAATGCAAGTTTGAGGCAGATTGCACTTGCTCCTGTGGTAAGATATAGGGAGGGTCCTGAATATGTAGTTTAGCAGTATTTGCTTGCCATTCTAATTGTTGTGTTGTGCTCTATGCTTCAGGGCCAGGTAGAAATGCTCCTTCCTATTGCAATAGGGGACTACACCGATTTTTTCTCATCGATGCATCATGCAAAGAATTGTGGGACCATATTCCGTGGACCGGAGAATCCAATTCCAGCAAATTGGTATGCTGATATTGGAGTTCATGTCATGTACACGCTATTCAGGGGGAATTTTGGAAAACAGAGAAAATATGTTCTTGGTCTTTCTTTCATTATGAACATTTTTTTTTTCCTTTTCCATATTCATAACTTTCAATAAATTTTCAGGTTCCATATTCCTATTGCATATCATGGACGAGCATCATCCGTTGTTATTTCTGGAACTGACATTGTGAGACCAAGGTGAGATAACTTCCCTGGAAGCATTTTACATCTTCAATTACAGCATGTCATGTGGAGCTGAATGATAAGTACTTCCTCAGAGACCCTTTGATTTAAGAGTAAATGCATTTGACTGCAAAATTGTTGACATCCAAAAAACAATAGCAGAGGTATGGCCAACCCAGTGGAAGCTTTGCTCAACTGTCTCAGTTTGCATTTTTGGAAACTGTAACATTTGATATCTTATATTACTCATTTGGAGCATAATTAAAACTGCCTTAAAATTTATGACTGCGATCTTTGATAATTCTTCAAGTGTACACTAGAAACACTACTGATCGGGATTGCTGCGATATGGGAGCCATGGTGATGGTTTTAAAGTAGTTTGGTTGGTCTTCTTACAATAATGTAGTGAGACTTGCGTTGGAAATTTTCTAGTTCTTGATCCTTGAGTAATTTGTGCAACCTTCAACATTTCCCGTGTAGCTGACATGTCAAAGTGATATGAATCCAACTTGAGTTGCTGATAAGGGATTATTTTCCCATCTCCATTCTGAAGATGGGAATCATTGGAACTGTAAACAAGATTCTCATTACCTCTTAAGATTTTCGCCATCCAAATTGAGCTGCTGTTAATGTGCAGCAATTTCATGTCCTCATGAATAGTTGCTACTCCCTCCGTCCCACTTTGTTGCGCCTGTTTCTTTTTTGGGACGTCCAAAAAAATTATCTATATCTCACAATCTAAAATGTTATTTATGATTTCGAAAACTTTGTTTAAAAAAATAAATTGAGATCTATCAAACAAGATCCAAGATCCATATTGGATATATAAAATATTATAGATTGTGAGATATAAACAATTTTTTGAGACGTCCCAAAAAGGAAACAGGCGAAACAAAGTGGGACAGAGGGAGTACAATATAGAACAACAAGGGTCATGATTAAAAATTTCTTCATACTCGGGTCCAATATTGTTATTATGTCATAAAATCATGGGATTTTTTTCCATGCTTATACTGTTTGTTTCTACCACAGAGGTCAGGGCCATCCACATGGCGGTTCTCCATATTTTGGTCCTTCAGTGAAGCTGGACTTTGAGCTAGAAATGGTTAGCTTTTGCCACATTCATTCTAACTTAATCTGAAAGTTGACTTCAATAGTTGTTCTATCTTGTATGTTAGTTTATTATGGCTAAGGAATTGCCTTCATGTTAGCTTTTTTTCCCAGCGTATTCACCTATTGTTTGTCCATTGTATTGCTTCTAGGCTGCTATAGTTGGTCCTGGGAACGAACTCGGAAAGCCTATAGATGTAAATAAGGCTGCAGATCATATCTTTGGGCTTGTGTTGATGAATGACTGGAGTGGTATGCATGAAACTCTCTGGTTCGTTACCACATTCCTTATTGGTTGTAATTTTGGACGACATGTTAATTAGAACTTGTTTGACAGCTAGAGATATTCAGGCATGGGAATATGTGCCTCTTGGGCCATTTCTTGGGAAGAGTTTCGGTAAGAAATTAAAAGTGTTTATTGCACTGGAAGTAGAGTTTTCTGTTATTAAAGGCTACATATCAGTGAATAAACAGCAATTAGGCAGTGTTTGGTTTGTTGAAATGATTTGATTTTTGGAAAGGAATGGAATCAGCGTTCCTTGCCTCCTAAAGAATTGAGCACTGACGAAAATTGGAATGAGGATTCCATTTGCAGTGGAAGTCTTCTACTTTTCAGCAAAACAACTCCCCCCTCCGTCCCCATTTGTTGGTCCCTTTTGGGGATTCCGACTTAATAAGAGGACACAATCACTACATTTCTTATCATTTTATTTTCCACTTTTACTTTTACCCTCCAATCATTACCTTTTCTTACTTTCTTAGTAATTATTTAAAAAAGAAAGTGTGAAAGAGGAAATTTATTCAATAGTAGTACCCATTTAATTTTGAAGTGGGACAATCTCTTTGGGATAGCAAAAAGTGCTGAGACCAACAAATGGGGATGGACTATGGAGGGAGTATCAAAATGACCATTCCATTGCAGCATTCATTCCAGTGAACCAAGCATTGCCTTGGTGTGTGACATAATCACATGCTCCCATTTCTCCCCTTCCAGTGAACCAAGCATCTCATTTCTAGCGTGAGATCTTTTATCCTCTAGCCTCTCGGTTACAGCGTCCGGATCATAGTTGCTGTCTTGAGTTTTTTCAGGTACAACAGTATCCCCTTGGATTGTGACCTTAGATGCTCTCGAACCTTTTGCCTGTGATGCTCCCAAACAGGTAGCTTATATTATTTCTAGAAACCGTTGGTTTTCTCAATTATGCTTCCGAAAACCATGTATTCTGTTGTTTGCCTTTTTTTTTTTTTGAAAAATTCTCAAATCTGACGTGCTGAATTCATGCATGCTGTTAATTGCAGGACCCTCAACCATTGCCATATCTTGCTGAAAAGATATCAAAGAACTACGACATTTCTTTGGAGGTATTATTTCACTGCTGTGTACTTGCATTTATAGTTTGTCTCACATTTCATTGGCCATCTGTCTATTATACGCAGGGATTTGAAAAGTTTTTTCTTGTTATTGTTGGGACAATAATCTGCCACAATTATGTCTTGGGCCCCATTGATTTTTTCTTCTAAACCAAATGATAGTCAAATTATTGTGCTTTCTTAATGAATTGTTATAGCATCCTTGTGATGATCAATCTGACTTCTTGATGCAAGGTTCGGATTAAACCTACTGGAGAAGAAAATTCCCATGTTGTCACAAAGAGTAACTTCAAGCACCTGTAAGGGTTTTGCCTTCTCCGATTTGCAATTATTAATTTTTATTTTTTGGGTAAGTTAAAATTTTATCGACAAAACCCATTACACAAGCACAGGGGCATTCCCCAGGAACAATACAATCAACTGAAAACTGAGTACAATCAAACATTTCGAATTTAGCTCAGGTATACAACCTGCCTAGAGCCAATCAGAAATGAAAATCAATAAGGCACATGGACAACCATACAAGAATCAAGGCTTATCAAAAATTCACCAGGAAAGTTCCATGCAGAGGCTAGGACCAGATTCCAATCAGATTTCTTAACTCCCCCCCATGAACTAACACATGCTCTGACATCAGTGATGATTTTGGTTTCCACTTGCTGCTCACTGCTCAAGTGGTGGCGAAAAATTCTGCTATTTCTTTCACTCCAGACGTGGTACAAAACTGCAGCTAGAGAGAGCTTAAAAACCAGGCATTCAAATTGAGATTTAGGGTTATGTTGAATTAACCAATCAATGATAGGGATTAACTCTTGAGCAGGGCAAAGGGACCTGTTTTTGTGCAGAACATTTTGCCAGATCATAGAGGAGAATGAGCACTGGAAGAACAAGTGTTCATGAGTCTCCACAGCAGCTTTGCATAAAAAAACACTGTGAATCTAGGACAATCCCCCACTTATGAAGCCTATCCAAGGTTGATAACCTGCCTAACACAGTCATCCACTGAATAATAGCCCATCTAGGCACCCCATTCTTGAACCAAACTGCCTTGGCCCATCTTACTTCAGGAAGTTGCCTTCTAATTGCATTCCAAGCAGATTTGATTGAAAATTTCCCGTTAGCAGTCAAATTCCACCTGACAGTATCCTCTTCAGTTATGGTAGGCCTAAGTGAAGCAGGAGTATGATGAATAATTTCCCTTGTAATAGAGTTTCTGGACCTAGGCCTCATCCAATTCTGATTATCAATAACAGAATCCACTTTATCATGCAAATTCCTCCCCAATTCTGATTATCAATAATAGAGTTTCATTTAGTTAGCAAGAGCTGCTTGCATTAACATTTTTTTGGTCTCAAGTGGGGAAAGATAATTGACTAACGCTGATGCTTTGACCAAAATTAGCTCATGGGGATGTGGGATTTCACCTGTCCAAGAATCTTAAACTGTGTGACATATTTATTTGGTGGTAAACAAAATTTAACTTTTTGATTATCAATAGTCACTGATGATGATACTTTCAACTCTTTTACTGTTTAAAGTAACTGTTCAAACTTTCAGTAGATTTGTATACGTTTCCATATTGGTACATTCACACTTCCACCATCAACTGCTGAATTGAGATGATTTGAATGAAAACAAATCTCGGCTCCTAAAATACAGGCCATATTTTAATTTGCTGGTTGATTTTTTTGTGTTCATGCCATAGATATTGGACAGTGACTCAACAACTTGCTCATCATACCATCAACGGTTGCAACTTGAGGCCTGGTGATCTCCTTGGGACTGGGACAATTAGCGGACCTGTAAGCTTTCTCAACTTTGGTTTGTATATGATTTCATCAGCGCATGGTGCTTAAGTTCTAGATCCTCCTGCGAATGAGATGCATTATTTGTTCTTCTTTAAGTGGGGCTTCTGTTTCATTTCCCAACAGGAACCAGAATCTTATGGATGCTTGTTGGAATTAACATGGAATGGACAAAAACAGCTGTCTTTAGGTGGAACAACTCGTAAATTTCTAGAAGATGGAGATGAAGTTGTTATTACTGGTTGCAGCAAGGTTGGTTATTATCCAACAACATTTCCACTCTTCTATTCTATTTAGCAAATTGCAGCAATACTTAGTTTTTCTACTCGAGGAAGCCATGCATCTATTTAAGCATCTTTGTTCCAAGATTCTGCAATCTAGATCATATGATGTAGTCTGTATTTGTTTGTTTTGAGGAAAGTTCTGGAAGGGTAATAGGTCGTACGCTCTGGCATGAAGTTTCTGTAAATCTGTGTGCTGTAGTTGTAAGGTATTAGTATTAGTAGTAAAGATGCAAACATGATGCATTTAAATGAGCGTTATTCTTTGTTCTTGGTTCTTGGGTTAATTCGTACTTTGAAGTCCAGTTTTAGGTATTTAGATACCTTAAATACATAAGTTCTTGGCAGTTCTTCGGATATTTGCAATTGGGTTGTTAAGGTCTTACCATTTCTTAGACAAGTGCATCCACTGTAATCATTTTATGTGCGACTGTATGTTCTCAAATAGTTTTGGTTTCACAGATTTTATTTGTTTTCGTGGACTGATAGTTGATGTCTGAATTCGCCTGCAGGGCAATGGCTACAATGTTGGGTTTGGGACCTGCTCGGGGAAGATCCTTCCATCACCAATTTGAGAAACCATTACGAGTATTATTCTTCTTTTAGATTCGTGTGGCTTCCAGTGACCTCAAATGATTTTTCTGGTGGGGGTAGACGAACTTGGAAACCTGCATTTTAAAATGCCTTTTGTTTTCCTTCCAGTTGTTGCAATATTATCGACTTTCTGTTTTGGAAAATAAGGAATTTACATCCTTGAATCATGTTGAAGTATCTTATACCTGATATGGAAACGCTCTTAGGGCCCGTTACTTGACGGGATTAATAGTGAATAGTTATATGGGAATTTTGACGCTCCATACAATTATACAAGGCATATTTAATTTGAGCCATACGAATTGTAACCAAATACCGAATACAGTATGTCCCTTGAATACATAGTCCAAATCGCTGCTCATATCCAACCAAACGAACTTACGGGTAAATCGTTGATTTGTCGAATCTTACGCAGTGGATGAATTTATTTTCTTATGGCAATGATGGGTTTCTTTTGTGAAGGAAGACAATGAATTTATCAGGGAAATGTTTTGAATTTTTATGCAAATGTCGCGATTTTAATGTGAAATGGGCAAATGCATCTAAACATTCCTAAACCAGATGTTATCACAACTTGGGTATTTGACTGGATCGGGGAGGAAAATAGTCGAGACGTACGTAAAATCATTTGGGCACTCTTGACCGTCGAGAAAAAAAAAAAAAAAAAACCTTCATTCAAAAGCTAGTGTCCCTTTTATTAATCTGAGACTTAAAAAATCATTCTCGGTACCCACTCCTCGTAAGTTTTCATCCTGCTCAATTTAGGCACTTATATACTCCCATGAGGGGGTCCTCATTTCAGTTAAAATGCGGACCTCCTCATTTCTCCTATTTCCCGATCTAATTTCGATTATCCGAGCCGCTCAATATGTTCAGAACGTGATTTTTGAGGGTAACTGCGAGAAATTAACAAAAAAAAATACCGGGAAGAGCTTCGTTCGAGCAGTTTTTATTTGAACCGTTCAATAAAAAAAAACAAAAACTGCTCGGATCAAGCCCTTCCCAGTCTTTTTTTTTGCTGATTTCTCGCGTGTACTCTTAAAATCACATTCTGAACACATTGAGCGGCTCGGATCATCGAAATACGATCGAAAAATGGGAGGCCCGCATTTTATTAAAAAAAATAACCGAAAAGAGCTCGATTTAAGCAGTTTTTTATTGAACCGTTTAATAATGTTCAATAAAAACTGTTTGGATGAAGCTCTTTCCGGTCATTTTTTTTGCTGATTTCTCGCGGATACCTTTAAAATCACATCCTGATTATATTGAGCGGCTCGAATCATCAAAATTCGATAGGAAACTTTAGGGGGGGGGGGATTTTGAGGTTTTTTTAGGGGTCTCCGAAACCACTAAAATGAGGTTTGGAATCCATAAACAGACCGAGATTTGTTATGAAATCCTAAGATTTCAAGTCCCAGGAATAAATTAGGCCCATGAATTACGCCTCCCATCATTCCTACAAAATGAAAACCCCATTAGAAATTTGAATATTTCTTAAATGAGGTTTGGAATCCATAAACAAACTTGAGTTCGAATACCTTGTCGCCCATCACCGCCACAGCCCACAAATCCGTCCCCATACCACCGCTCATCCTCATTGACGTACTCTGCATCCCCGGCACCATCCCTCGCATCTGCGTTGCCCTTCTCCATCCCACCCTCTGATCCACCGGAAGCTTTGCTGCGCGCCTGGGGATATGGTGGTTCCGACTTCGTCAATGGCGGCGCAACAGTCTTAGTTTGTGGGAGTTAGAGTTGGACGCTAAAGCTAGAGGTGGAGGCACGGAGCACCGGAGAGGGCGGTCGAGAGCTGCCTTATTGGAGAGCAGAAAGAGCTAGCTTTGTTGCTGTGAAAGAGATTTAGGCTCTGCTTCGGAACGTGAAATAAGTACTTATTTTTTTTAAGAAGACAATTTTAAGTTCAAAAAATGATGGGCTTATTGAAGTCTAAAAATATGCAATATGAATCTTGTTTGAAAGATCTCATTGAGATCTTTAATACGGTGCAAAAAAATCAAAAAATTATTTTTCATTTACATTTTTTTTAATTTAAAAATGTGAAATAAATACTTATTTTTTAAGAAGATATTCTGGAATGGGCTCTTAGCAGTAGAGAAATGATATGGTGCTTTTAGAGGTATTCAACACTTTTCGATTTCCCCGGGTAATAGGATGGCTTGGCTTTTGTTGTGGTTCTAGTTAGGTTTTCTTTGGGTGTTTTTTAGGGTGGTTCATTTGATAAATTATTCGTAGTTATACTGGTTTTTCAATCATTTCATGATAAATTATTTGTACTGTCTACCATGAAATCTATTTGTTCAAATCATTTTATGGTTCATATATTTGAACAGTTATTATGAAATCTGCTTTTTCGATTCATTTCATGGTAAATTATTTGAACAGTTTTTCATGAAATCTGCTTGTTCAAATCATTTCATGGAAAATATACTATGATATTTCAAACACATAAGTTTACAAAACATGACAGCTTTCGTATAATATATTCAAGTACTACATGATTCTACCATGGATCAATGATTTCTAATCTTAATACGAATCACTATGGAATTTTCCAAAAAAAAAAAATGTTTTGAGTATCATGGTTTATTTTGATTCAATTTCAAAATAATGGTAGATAAACTTAACATGAACCACTATGATATTTACCATGAATTGAATAACTTTACGATGACCAAGTAACATGAATCTACCATGAATCAATGATTTTTGAACTTAATACGAATCACTATGGAATTTTTTGTAAAAAAATGTTAGAGTTTTAAATTTCATCGATAAAAAATAGAAATCAAATCCCACTAATTTTGAATGTTTGAAATTTTTAACTTTTTCCTTTTTTACCCCTTAATTATTATGATTGAAGATATATCCAATTCCACTAATTTAGGAAGACAATATATAAATGCATATGAATATCTTATTAAAAGGGCAAGATAAATAATTCACTATGTGAAAAGATGATTACATAATCCCGAAAAATGGATGGGATGAATACTTATAGGGATGGCAATGGGACGAATCGGGTCGGATTTTGCGTCCCCCAAACCCGCCCCGTTCTATATCGGATCGGAGTTGGAGCGGGGGAAATCGGGAAGGTGTTGGGGTCGGGGAAAAATCGGGTCCCCATTCACCATAATAATTTGACTAGTTTTGTTCTTTTTAGAGTGTTTTGAAAAAAAAAACAAGATATTGATGATTGATGAGAGTTGAAAAAAATAGAAATAAAAAAAACAAAGACTTAAATTAGCGTTTTATTAATTGGTACATTGCTCTTATTATATCAAAACAATGAAATTTATTTAGACATATACATAAAAAAATATAAATATCTATAATCGGGTTCGGATCGGGTTAAAACGGGGCGGAGGAAGCAAACACCATACCCGTCCCATTTGCCTATCGAATCGGAGAATACCCACTCGGATCGGGGTGGGGGCGGATCGAAGGTAATTGCCATCCTTAAATACTTACATGAAAAATATGAATATATAAATGCATATGAATATCTTATTAAAAAGGAAAGATAGATAGTTTACAATGTGAAAAGATGAAAACATAATTCCGAAAAATGGGCAAAATGAATATTTACATGGAATGACTTATTTGGGATGATTTATTGAGATGAATATTTAATTACTCCTTTATTAACGGTCTATACCCAACACACTTTTTTTGCGTGATACGCGCCAAGTGAATTCAATAAACCTCCCCAGATCTCTCTCTCCAGAACTTTCCCTTCTCTTTCCCTCTCTCTCTCTCTCTCTCTCTCTCTAGAAATGAAGCCCTCCTCTCGCAGAGCGCGCTCGTACTCATCCTTCACCACCACAGTCACCCACGCTTCCCCTAATGTCCACTCCACCCCCCAACCAAAACACCACCCAATACCCACACAACCCGCCGCCGCCGCCGTCAAGATACAATCCGCCTACCGCTCCCACTTCATCCGGACCCTCGTCAAGAAGATCTCTGCCGTCAATTCGGAAGCCACCCGCCTCGAACGCCTCATCCAGCGGCAGGAGACCGTGGACGCGATCAGGACTGACGACCGCGAGAGGATCAAGGTGAACGAGGCCCTGATGGGGCTGCTGCTGAGGCTGGATGAAGTGCCCGGGGTCGATCCGACGGTGAGGGAGCTGAGGAGGCGCGTTAGCCGTCGGGTCGTGGGGCTGCAGGAGATACTCGACGCCGTGTCTGACGCGAAGGTGGATTATTTCGGATGTGGGTTTTTGAGGAGTTGGGACGAGGTTTTGGAGAAAATAGAGGAGGATGTGTGTAGGGAGAGAGGTGGGCAGGAGATGGAGAGGTTTTGTGCTGAGAATTTAGGGTTTCGTTGTCTCCAGAGGTTTCTTCGCGATCAATGGTGATCGTCGTCGGTGGTATATAGTAATACTAGTAAATTAGCATCAAGATGACAACTGTAGCTCTGTCAGTTTTTCTTTTACTTTCTTAGGAATTGGGAGAATGAAGCATACAAAAATGCTGCGGACACATGCTAAACTGTATGGATTCGGATACAGACGTGTTCGAAATCGTCAGATGTATGTGAGCTCAATATCTACCTTGTACAATTCATGTGCATCAGACGGTTTGGAACACAAAATCATAGATTGTGCGTTTTGATCTTTGTCCGTAGCATTGCTCATAGAACATATTCTAACAGTAGTACTAACCAAACCAAATCGAGCCTTGTATCCCAATCAATTGGGATCAGCTACATGAATCATGTTTTTCCATTGAGCGCTTTGTCCAGAGCAGCTACTTTTTTACTCAGTAAATTTAGTAAGTCCAAATTCTTCCGTGTCACGACATCCAAGGTCAGTTTAAGTCTTTCTATTCCCCTGCCCTGCTAGACGCTACTAGTTTCATTTCATGCACTTCTTGTTTTGTTGTAGATAAGCTAGTGTGGTGGGATTGATTATTAGCTGATTGAACTGAATTCCAATATTTTCTGTACTGAATGAGCAAATAGCTAGTATCAAGTAAGGTGAGTGAATGTCAAACGATTTTTTACTTATTTTTATTTTGCTTGGTATGTATTTCTAAGCACCAAGTAAATAAGCAATGTGGATGATCAAACGGGTCCTGTTATAGAGTTGGACTCCTCTCCTTTAAAATTCCTTCCTTTTATTCTCCTTGAATTGAATTGTGGGTCTACCCCTGTAAGCGAAACTTTTATTTTCTTAGTGTTTATTGAGTATAATATTATTATTCATCAGAAAAAAGCAGAAAAATAAGAAGACATGTGAACCACCTACTCACTCTCTCCCTCACACACCACATTCAGACACACAGAAGAAATACCATGTCTATTATAAGGAAAGCAAAATCAAAGCATTGCATTTTCGATCCGATTATTAAACCGTACCATATTATCACTGGTCTAATCAATCTAAGCCTGAGCACAGCTGCATTTGCACTCGGACATGCATTTCTTGCAATCCGAAAGCCTCGGGTACCCGCTGTTGCAGTCACATTTCTTGACACACTTGGCCCGTGCCGAGCCGCCCCACAAGCACCGCGACATGCACCGCAGAATCGGCATGCACGGCGGGCAGTCGTACTTGAACCGGTCCAGTATGCAGTTCCTGCACTGGCTGCCGTCCGATGCGCAGCCCAGCACTGGCGAGCTCATGATCCACACCGTGATCAGCAGCAGAATAAACAAGGCTGTTGTGGTACTGGAGTGCTTCATTTTCTCCATCTTTATCACAGGGAAAGCAAGGGTCTTTTGGCAAATGGCAATAATACTCATATTCTCTTTAGCTTTTATATGCAGAGAGGGGATAGCAGGGTCAATTGTGAGATCCACCAGAACTGAGAGGAAAAATCGAGGGTTGTGACTACTGAGATCAATCAGCCCCTCCTCAACCGTCTGATGAAAGTTTTGATGGTCCAGGGGATGTGAGAAATAACTATAGCCAATTAATTAGTAACTGTTTCATTTACTCATTGTTTGTTCACAGTTGGCCTATGTCTTGGATTGCGCACTGTTTTATCTCATCCTTTGTATTCACACATACTTATTAGGCAGCATTCAAACACCCAACAGGCTTTTGACAAAAATGCCGACACCTCTCAGGCTCCCCAATGAAGAAAGGATGGGAGTGATCAAAACCCCTTGGAACTACACGCATCGAGTGCGTGGAGCCAACACGCTTGTAAGTGTGTACTTAAGGAGTATGTAAATGAGCGTGGTTGTAGCATTGCTCTTGTAAATATTGCAAGTTTATACACCCGAAATTGAATTTACATACATTTGTAAATATAGCTAGTCATTCCATTTCATAATTTTCCCTTCAGAGTAAAACATATTTTTCTTGGATTATATCAGCTATGACCTCATTCTGTGAATTAGAATTGAAAGTAACAACATAAGAACTGCAACATCACAAATACCACAGCCAAACATCCAACTTACCAGCATTTTATTTCATCAACATAAAGTGGAGTACCACACCGAACTCATTGTTCGAGCTAGGGATGAAAATATAACCGAAAAATCCAAACCGACTGAAAACCGACGTGAATTTTTGGTTTCCGGTTGGTCCAGACCGACCCCGGTTGTTTTCGGTACTTTGCCTTGGTTACTCTCTTTTGCGGTTTTGTTTTCTAATTATGGCTACCTGAAGCCTGGAATTTTTCATAAGTCCACTGTACCACTTTCCAAACCCCATAAGTCCATTTCTAAATTCTATAACCTCCTAAGTCCACTAACCTATTAGTAAAGATATAATAACCCCGGTTAGTTTAATATACCCCTGCATTTCAAAAACGTTTTGCCCCATTTTTTTAGCCATTTCAAAAAATTTCTATCCAAAAAATTCAGTCCCCATTATAAAACCCCTCCCCCCGTTTCCAAAACAAACCAGGCTGAGAGGAAAAAAATGGAGACAGTTTGCTCCTCCGTTCCATCGTCTGTTGTAGTCGGCGTTCTTTGTCGTTGTCTTCAGACGATCTCCATCGTCCACCAACAGTCGATCTCGTTCACCAATAGTCGCCGTTGTTGCCCTTCGTTTCAGTCGGACGCCGTCGCGCTCATCGCAGTTGTTCGGCTTTGTTTCTCCATCGTCGTCAAATTCTCGTCGTAGTTGTTCACCTTTGTTTCACATCCTCATCACCGTCGATCAATCTCCGATTTTGTTTGATTCATCTCCGTCATTCTGCATCCTCGTCGCCGTCGAAACCCTTCGGTTCATCCCCATTGCCGTCAATCTCCTCCGTTTGATTCGATCCATTCTATATGTTTCTTAGAAAACTAAAAGCGAACGCTGGGTATATATGGTTATATATATTTGACAGGTTGGTGTATGGTATGGTTGAATTAAGTTAGGAATTCGATTGATAGTATATATGGTTATATCAATGTCGATTGACAGTATATATCAATGTTGGTTAAACTGTGTGTGAATAGATGGTTCTACGTGGTATGCTTTTTAATATGGTTATATGATGATACAGGTTATATAACCTTACATATTTATTCAAAAAATTCCAAATATATCAGAAGCAAGTCAGAGAGGCCGCTGTGTGGACCAAATCAATAAGTGATTGATGAAAAGCACAATTATAACCTTATATTTTTATTCAGTAATAAAAAAATCAAATAATCGAAATACATGGTCATATATCAAAATCTGTACAACGTTACAAAGATATATGTAACTCTTAAAAAGGAGAATATATAACGTTATATATGTACAATAACGTTATATATAGTGTATCAGAAAAAGAGAATCTTCGACTGTTATATAACGTTATATAAATACAATAACGTTACATACGAATCTATATCAAGATTAGTATATCCGTGATTGGCGTGATCAACATTCCAAATAGAGAGAGACAAGAGAGAGAGATACTCGTGATTGGCATGATTTGCAAAACTAGAAGGGATAATGGAGGATAATGGGCTAAATTGATGGGATTTGAATGGAAGGGTAATTCTGTCAAGCAATAATTTTCTTTTTAAATGTAGTGGACTTTATGCCTTACCAAATATATATTAGTGGACTTAGTGGGTTAGAAACTTGATCAGTGGACCTAGTGGGTTAGAAACATGCTATAGTGGACCCTAGGCTAATTTTTTATTTATTTTTCAAGGATTAATTTGTGGATTTTTTTGTCATTAGTGTGATCTTTATAATTTGCCTTACCATGTTGGGCCTTATGGGTTGTTTGGATTGGTGTTTGAAATTTATTATGGAAAATAATAGGCGTAATAAATGAAGAGAGATAGAGAGAGAAATGTTAGAAGTAAGGAGAATCTAGGAGAAATTTTTTGAAAAATTCTTTTTGAAAAGGGACGTGGGTGGAAAAACATGATTCATTCTTGATTGGTATTTTATATAAAAAAATTCTTAAATTGATGGGTTTGGTCCACAATCAATTTTTTTAGTTTGGCCCAACTAGGCCCATTTTAATCAATCTGAATTCCCTAACCCAACGGACCCCACCCTGAACTTGTACCGGTTCCTTCTTAAAATTGGTCGGGATCAGTATCAGAAAATTTGGCCGGAACTGAATCGGCACCAGAAGATTTAAGAAAAAATTAAGGAATTATGTTTTGTTTGGATTGCTTTTTGAAAATAAATTATCAACTCAAAAAACACTCATTACCCATACTTTCAATCATTACTCCCCTTATCTCTAATCATCATTCTCATTTTTTTCATTATCTGTCTCCAATCATTACCTCTACTCATTACTCAAAAACTCATCCAAACACAGCATAAGTTAAACATTTTATGGAAGTAAATTGGTTTTGTGAAGACTCAAACTTTGAATCTATATTATTTTCTAAGGAGATTAGGAAATGACTTACTATTAAAATGTACTTTTTTTTTTTGGAAATGGTTATAATATTGCAAAGATTAGTAAAACCCCCAAAATGGATGGGTTACATTAAAGTATGTACTAGAGTATAGTTTTACCACAATAGTTTGATGATTTACTTATTGAGCCCATAGATTGTCAAATTTTACATTTCCCCTATAGTTTCCTAAATTATAAATTGCCTTCCCCATAGTTTGAAAAAGTGACACATTGAGCCTAGTAGTTTTAGTACAGTTTTAAAAAACAATACTACAACTACACACAAATACTTACACACACACACACACACTCACAAATGGGATGGGCCCCACACACTGGATGTGTGCAGTGTGTATGAGGCCCACTTTTTTTGTGAGTGTGTGTAAGTGGTTGCGTAAAATTATTGTTTCCAAAATAGATTGGCGATTTACACATTGAGCCCATAGATTGTCAAATTTTACATTTCCTCTACAGTTTCCTAAATTATAAATTGCCCCTCCGCATAGTTTGGACAAGTGACACATTGACCCTAGTAGTTTTCAGCACGAATGATGACTTATGATTGCCTATGGACTGTCGAATGAACTCTGTTACTACATGAAACTTAGAATGGACAATATGGGCACTAAGTGGTGTATGTTGTTGGTTTAGCCTAATAGACGTTAATAAGACAGAGGACTCGGCGTGGTTAAGAGCAACATAAACGGACCTCCGAGGAGAGGGGCAGTCGAAAGGACTCTAACAAAAAGATTGATGAAACTCTGAGTATGACACGACATGATTATCTTCGACGAGCGGGGTCTTTACTTACCTCTTGCTATAGTAGTAGGTGAATTCACTAAGTACGTAATTTAGATACATTCACTTAGAACCCTGGTGCAGGACAACCAAGAGAGGAATTATATCATGCAATGGCCATCATTGGAGTTAAAGGGATGAATAGATTCTCAAAGGAAGAGAATCCTAGAAATCACATATTATAACAACTATTAAAGAAATTAGTATTATGACATGATGTTCCTTGTTGTTTATGAATTGCCTTGTATAATTCTGTATAATGTAAGGGTTAGTGGGATATGAGTTATCTACTGAATGTAAATCACTTAATGTGCTACTTTTTGGCCCTTGGTGTTTCATACTAGGTATCGAGGAAGGAGAAGAAGTATAGTATCAACATGAGGAGAGAGTGGAAACTGAACAGGAGTATTTAGAGACTTGGATCCCGTACCCTTGGAGCGCTCTGATCACTCTCTTTAAAATTCAGTTGTAATTGTAATTTGAACTCTAAACATAAGTAGGAGTATTTTGAATTTGGGTACACATTAAAAATTGACTATGCTTTATATTATTGGGACTACTTAATGATTGTTTTAATTAACTTAATCATTTTTAAAAATTAGTTAAATAATGCCACCGAGAATTGGAGTGTTACATCAATAGTCAAGTTGTTTTAACAAAATGCTATTTTAGTTGATGTATGTGAGAAAAATAACTTGCCTATAAATCAGTGAAAACACAGGCTTTAGTCAATTTAGACTCACCCTAACTCATGAATTTTCCGATCGTTACAAAAAACAGTGCTAATTAGGTTCTTCTTAATTTACACTAAACGCAAAATAATTGTAGTCCAAAAATCGAACCTAACTTCCATGTACACCAACCGATGAATAAGAAGAAAAAACAAGATGAGAGTACATATGCGAATCAAGGAAAAGTCTCCCAAAACAAACAAACAAAACGCCCATAAAAAACCTAATTTCCATTGTAGCCAAGCCCAGGACCAACATTGGAATTTGGTGACGCCATGATTACCTCTAAATCTAATCTAATCCTCTATTGATCCACTTCCGGTATACTCTGTAGACTCGGCCTCCACGACCGTTGATGCTGGATCTCAAACCGATCACTACGGTCCACCAACGAAGACAACACTTGTTCCACAGGCATACTCTGCACGTGATCAACATTTCCTAGTAATTCCCTCAGCTGCTTCTTTGTAATCTTGATCTTCACCTCTCTACCACATGGCTCTGATGATGAAGATGAAGATGAAGATGCAGACGATGATGAGTTTTCACCCAGTAGTCTTTGTTTCGCCCTGTTAGGAAATCCCTTTGATCCTTCTGTAGACTCCCAGTCATCGTCATTTGCCCACACCATCGATGCTTTATTACGTCCGGCACAATTTCCCATGAGGAACTGATTATACGAGCGGATTGATCTGAGATGTACTTTTTTTTTTCTTTTGACAAGATCTGAGATGTACTTGAAGAGGCTTTTATTGCTGCATATATAAAAGGGGAGAGAGAGAGAGAGAGAGAGAGAGAGAGAGAGAGAGAGAGAGAGAGAGAGGGTGTATACGGAGGTGTGCATATATATAGCGAGAGAGCCAGATCGAGGGAGGAAAATTAATCAAGAAAGGGAGGAAATGACGAGGTCTGCGTTTTACTTGGCAAATGGAAGGAAATATTGGTCAGGTGACTCAGGTGGTTGGTTGACCAATTTACTGGGGACGTGGGGGCATGCAGCTTCAGCTGGTTTGAAGCTAGGCTAGGCTAGGCTATATAACTAGCTCGATCGGCTTGGCTTCTAATTTATCTCATCTGGAAATTCTTATGACCGAATTTCTGAGCCTTTTTTTCCCCAGATTAAGGAGAGTTTAAGAGTTTGATCTAGCTCTAAATTGGTTTATTTTCAGTTTCATACTAATTAAGGGCATCAATTGCTTTTGTCGACATAGTATAAGCTATACTGACCGCCTTGAAGAGCTTGTGGTGAGGGAGGTCACCACAGGGTTATAGTCCTCTCAAAACGGCGACGTTTCGATTAATAAGGCGCACCCAAATATACTGAGTCACGGGGGCGGGGGGTGGGGACAAAATTTCCAAATAGCAATGTAAAACGAATACGAGCGCTAATCAGATCAATTCACTCTTTCTTGTATCAATGGCTCCCCAATTGTCAACAACTATTTTTTCACAGAAATGTATAATTGTAAAGTAGTTCATAGTATTACATGACGGTACACTCGAACTATTATATAGGATTAGTAATTTCACTCGTTTAATTAATGGAGCTGGTGAAACAACGCCGCCGACTGTGTAAAGAAATACGCATGCCTAGTAGTACTATATATATTGAGTAATACTACTAGTATATTAGCAGTGTGAAAGCTATAAAGAGATGGAATCTAATCTAATGGGTGTTGAATTGTAAACTGAAACATAAAAACGGAATCATTCAACTGCTTCTCATTTTCTTGAGGTCGACACGTAAGTGTAGGATTAGTCATCGTACGTACGGACGGACTAGACAGTTCATTAAGTTTTACTAGTAGCTCTAAATTATTCTGGCCATGTGTCATTCCAATGGGCCATTACACGTTTTGGGGCTGGCCGGACTGAGTAGTTTGATTTTTTTAAAACGGTGAACAAAAGGTTAACTTGTCCCGTTCACGGATCCGGGGGCTCTGCTGCCCAGAGGGGGCAGCAGCCCCAACCCACACTCTCAAAATGAACATCGTTTTGAGAGTAAACTGCTGAAGCAGTGGCAGTGACAGTGACAGAACAGTGACAGTGACAGAACGGAAACGTTTTGGTGGCAAAAAAATTTATTACTTTCTGTTTGCAATCCTATGAAGCAGAAACGTGATTACGAGAGCTTTAAAGATAAAATTTGATTATGTCTCTTTAGAATAATATGATCAAAATAATAAGATCTTCACATCCGTTCAAACGGATTAAAAATTGAAGTACTTAATTTTTTTAACTATATTTTTTAATATATAAACAGTGTAAAAAAATTAAGTGTTCAAATTTTCATTCCATTTAAATCGGTGTAAAGATCTTGTTATTCTGATCATATAATTCTAAAGGATTGTAATTTAATTTTTTATTTTTATGACTCTCATATTAAGTATATGCTCTTTATTTAGGATCCTGTGGAGTAGAAATGTGATTGTGAGAGGAATATACACAAAAATTAATTATGATCATTTAGAATAATATGATAAGAATTATAAGATCTTTGCACTGCTTTAAACGGGTGTGAAGATCTTATTATTTTGATCATATTATTCTAAAGAGACATAATCAAATTTTGTCTTTAAAGCTCTCATAATCACGTTTCTGCTTCATAGGATTGCAAGAAGGAGGTAAGGAATTTTTTCCCCACTATAACGTTGCCGTTCTATTCCTCTCCAGCAGTTTACCCGAGTGTGGGTTGGGGCTACTGCCCCCTCTGGACAGCAGAGCCCCCGGATCTCCCGTTCACGCTACTGATTAATTTATATACCACAATTTTTTAGTTTTATGTTTATCCAAGTTTTTTTTGCGTTAGTTAGTTTTACGCCAAATTTTTATGGGATATAGGTGAGTAAAGACGAGAGGAATCGAAAAAGTATATAATTATGATTTTTAAACAATTATTTTGAGAAATATTCAAGAAAAAAAATAATTCTTTTGAATTTTTCTTTGATATTTTTCAAAATACTTGTGTAAAAGTTAAAAAGTTACCGTTACCTGGATGAGGTCCTGGGTTTGATTTCACGGTCGGTATTCTTTTAACCTCACAGATCAAGTTAGTGTCAGGCTATTTATTTATTTATTATTTTTGGCGATGGTAGTTAAGGAGACAATATCAACTTCTCTCTCCTTTCCAAATTTTTGGTTCCAATTATCGCTTATTGTCTTAGAAATATTGTCCCAGTTGAAAAGTAATGGGCAAAGAGTGATTATTTTATTATTTTACCCCTATTGTTTGGAATAAAGTACAAGCAAAGATGATGTTTTTATTAAGGGCAAAAAAAAGAAGAAAAAAATATGACAAGTGCAATGATGATATTTTCATAATAAATTAGAATCTCCAAACGGGCCAGCCTAATAAATAGGGACGAATGGAGTACATTTATTTTTTTATTACTATTTATGAACGACAAAAGAAAATAAAGAACAAACTTTTATGGGTGATAACTTCCATTCATTATATTGTAGGCAACTATTCGGCACAACCTTAATAACAGTAATTTATTCCGATTTACCCAAGTGCATAATAATTATCAACCGCACTTAAAATAAAGAACAAACTTTATGGGTGATTTGGCTAAAGTACTTTATTATTGTACATTTTTTTTTATCTTTCAGAAAAGACAAAAACAATCAATATTTTTTTAGATTGGTTTTGTTTTCAATAATATTTTTCAAACTTTTAATCTTAATTTTGTGCGTTCCTCTTGCTGGGATGAAAAATATTTGACTCGACAACAAAACGAATGAAGAAAAGAAAAAAAACGTAATACAAAAAAAGGTTAAGCCAAATTTTAGTTATATTTTGACAGCAAACCACAACAATTTTTTTTAAATTTTGAAAACTCCCTGAGTTCTCTCTTTCAAAGATACCCTAATGGATGCACATAAAAAAGCCTTAAAGTAAGGAAATTTTTTAGAAGAAACAACATAGAAATTCTCTTTTGAAATGTTGTACATTGGGATTAGACAAATCATCACAAATGTTGTACGATGATTAATGAGTAAGAATGATTATGGAAAGTAAGGATTTGTAAGAATTCAATTAATTTAAAGGTTAGATAGTGAAACAAGATTTGTATGCTTCTATTCATACTTCAATTATTTTTAATGTGAGTGTTAAAATTCATGGTGTTATTTTTTGGCCCACAACATTTTACACCAGGTATCAAAGAATGAATGGAAGGGCCATACTTCCAGAATGAGGACGCCATTGCTAACCCGAAGTTCGTTCAAACTCAGAACCCGTACCCTTAGATGCTCTTTTGATAAGTCAATCTATATTTTGGGAATTGAAATGTAATCGTATTCCGAGGCCAAATTTCTAGATTAACAATTAGGTTTGTATTAGACCACATGCTTCTGCAAATTATGATCAAATTATCTTTTGAAGAAGAAAATTGTTGTTAAATGATTTAAGTATTTTAAAAATATTTAAATAACGTGTCCGAAAATTGAAGCATTACAACATTTTCCCGGCCTATCCCAATTCCTACCTAAGATATACTAAAAGGAAGAATAACAATTTCGTGTTCCCCTAATTTGAAGTCCTATCGGAATTCTATATTTTTAAAGAAAGTTATTTAAAAAAAAAAAAAACAAGCAGCAGTTTCATATAATCTGTGGTACTCAACAAAATAATCCGGAAACGATGAAACAAAAAAGCAGAACCCCAACAATTAAGTACCAAGAGACCAATTAGAGACCATTAAATGTCAATGAACAATTAATGAACCCATAACCCAACTGGAAAGAGGGGAAATGCAACTCCAATAAGTACCCAAAAAAATATACCCGAAAAGATAATTTAACAATACGGTAATATCTATACCATTGATTTATCTTTTTAGGGCAAGGACAAAACTAGTCATAGGCTACCATGGGCTGTAGCCCATGTCACTATCACGAAAACCCAAAAAAAAAAGGGAATTTTTAGGCTGGCCTCGTTTTCTAAGTTCGGACTTCAAATAGTCCTGACTAATATATTTCTTCTTTATTTTAGCCCTTTCTTTAGACTTTTCATACATTTTTACTATTTTGCTCATTCTTCTTAATTTTTTGTCTACTTGTCCATTTTTAGTAAAATTTATATTTTCAGAATCAATTTCTGACACATATTATTTCGGACAAAAATACTCTTGATTCTGTGAACTGGACTGCCAATTCTCATAGTCAGTTCTATGAGAACTATGTGAATTGGAAAATACACAATTCAAATAGCCTCACCATATACTAAAATATATAGTTCTCGTAGAAAATACATAGTTTTCATAGAAAAATACACAGTTCTTATAGATAATCATCATGGATAATAACAGTTCTCATAGAAAAAAACACAATTTTCATAGAAAAAATAGAGTTTTTATAGACATTTCTCGTGTGAAATGGCTATGTGAACTGTAAAATATATAGTTCAAATAGCCTCACCACACACTAAAATACACAGTTCTAATAGAAAATACATAATTCTCATAGAAAAATACACAGTTCTCATAGACAGTTATCATGGACAATAATAGTTCTTATAGAAAAAAACACAGTTTTCATAGAAAAAACACAATCCTCATAGAAAATATGTAACGACCCGGGATTTTGACCCAATTTTTTTTAATACAAATTCATATTGTTAAATTTCTAATTCAATAATTAATTAGATTGAATAATTAAAATATATTATTATGTGTATAATTGATATTATTTACACTATTGTATAAGATATGTATTTAAACTTTAGATATACGAATCAGTGATTCATATTCATCTCTTATCTTTTCTATCTAAACCCTAAGTAGAACTCTATTCAAACTAACTCTCCACTTCTCTATCTCTCATCCTATACATAAAAGCGTCCAGATACATTCTCACCCTGTACATACATGCGTCCACATACATTAGAATTGAAACACCCCTCCAAATGTGGCACTTGTCCCTTATCTTTTTATCATTATCAGTATCACTCTCCTTCCTCATTCCACCACTTCTACACTTATCCTCTCACCTTCTCACTACCTTATTCTCTCTCATTATACATACCCACACAATCCGCAAATTGAACACCAGTATATTAATTTACTCCCAATTCTATTGTTGAGTCTAGAATAGAGAGAGAGATAGTCGTGGCTATAGGTGTGTGCACACCGTGAGTTTCGTGGGCACATCGCTGCTGCGGCCCTGTTGGAGTGCCGCCGGACGCTGCCTCGAGATTTCAGAACCACCATGGCGATCTACGGACACCGCATAACACTTATCCGAACTTAGAATCGCGTTTGAGGTAGTTTTCCGAAAACCCAAAACCTTTATCTGCATTTTAATGGAGTTACTTAGATTTAAAGTTTATTGAAGATGATGATTTGCTGTTAAATTGTTAATTTATTTTTAGTTCTGTTTATATTAAAATTTAGTCCGGTTGTGCTGAAATGATTAGTGTTATACCCTGTGAAAATTTATGATCGTTTAACAAGTGTTTGATTGTGAAATTGTTATTGATGTTGCACTGTTAATTTGTATTTGAGTGGATGTTTACGTGTTTAATAAATTATTGGAGTAGATAAATATTTATGAAATATTAACAAGAATATTTTACTAGTAAAAATTTATTTAGATTGTAAACAAGAAATATTTTAGATTATATATTAGTTAATCTTTAACTCTAATAAATATTGACTAGAATAGCCTCGCATAATTTTGTTCTTATGAAAATCTCATATTAATATGTAATATAGTTAGTAAATACTAAATTTAGCAATAAGTATTTTCCAATAAAAATAATTAGTTTGTAAAATCTATGAATAATATGAAAGTTAAAGAAAATGTTTAAATAGTAGAAATGTTTTATAAAATTTCTAAATGAGAGAAATAGACTTAATTTTAAGTATAGTAATTAATTGTTTGACTGAATATTATTTTGTTACTCGCATGATAAATTCTATGACATGATTAATTTTATCGCATGGTTATATGTTGTTAGTACTTTTAGTTGAAATGTTGAACCGTGTGATATTTTGTTGTGGCTGTAGATTGGACAAATAGGTTCCCTGGGTGGTTACGAGTAGTGACTCATGTAGACGATATTAAGTAAATGGAAATTGATAAAGTGTTGGAAGTGTGATTGTGTGGATTGTGATTTGAGCCATGGTGATGGCAAGGGTAACCTATGGGGCCCTGTGTTGAAATGGGTTACCTGAGGGGCCCGGTGTTGTGACGCTAACGTATGATACGTCATGGAAAGTTTCTCTTCGAGGAAGAGAATGGGTCCCATGAGACGGTTATAGTTAGTGAGACGTTAATGTATGATACGTCATGGAAAGTTTCTCTTGGAGAAAGAGAATGGGTCCCATGAGACGGTTATAGTTAGCGTGGGGTAGTGGATGTCCGACCCTAATGTACGATACGTCATGGGATGACTCGATCCTCCTGTTATGGTCTTAAGTGAGAACATACTCGGTACATAACTTAGATGCGCTCACCTAGGACCCTGGTGCAGGATAAGCAAGAGGAAGGGTGGACCCATGAGACGATTGTAGTTAGTGGATGTGGGAGGAAAGGATCTCGTGGAGATGATCCTTAGATTTCATGTAAGATGATGGATAGTAAAGAAAAAGACGATGTGTTATTATTTTGTACCTTCGGTGTATTATGAATTATTATATTGTTGATCTGCATATTGTGGTATTGGGTTTTAGGATTTCTACTTAGTGAATTATCACTCAGGATACGTTTGTATCCTGGCAAATCGTTTGCTTCGGCGTTCAATTTGCCAGAGTGTGCAGGATTCCACAGTGGAGCAGTTGATACAGGTGGGACCCCTGAAACGGAGTCTGGGCCAACATTGCTTGGAATTTCGTGTCAAAACTAGAGTCGCTCTGGAGTTGCTTTTGTTACATAGATTTTTGTATTATTTTGAAATTGTAATTTTTGTATAAGGGTAAATAGGGGCCTAATAGTTTGTAAAATTCAGTGTATTTTAGGGTTAATGCTTCCAAAATCCCTTGAGAAATCGGGGCGTTACAAAATATACAGTTCTTATATAAAATACACAGTTCTCATAGAAAATACATAATTCTCATAGAAAAATACATAGTTCTCATAGACAATCATCATGGACAACGACAGTTCTCATAGACAGTTCTCATAAAAAATATACAATTCTCATAGGAAGTTCTCACAGAAAATATACAATTCTCATAGAAAATACACAGTTCTCATAGACAGTTCCCATAGAAAAATATTCAGTTCTCATAGATAATTATCATGGAGAATAACAGTTCTCACAGAAAATAACAATTTCTGAATCATATTATTTCAGACAAAAATACCATTGGCTATGTGAACTGTCAAGTCTCATAGTTAGTTCTATGAGAACTGCTCAGTTCTCATAGAAGAACTGGCTATGTGAACTGAGCTATGAGAATTGACAAGAACTGGCTATGAGAATTGCCAATTCTCATAGTCAGTTTTATGAGAAGTGACTGTTCTCATAGAAAATTAGCTTTGTAAACTGGTTATGAGAGCAGGACTATGTGAATTGAAAAGTACACAGTTCATATAATTTTACCATATACTAAAATACACAATTCTCATAAAAAAATATATAGTTTTCATAAAAAATACACGGTTCTAATAAATAGTTTTCATGAATAATATATAGTTCGCATAAAAAAATACGCAGTTCTCATAGACAGATCTCATAGAAAATACACACACGAACAAAGAATTGGCTATGTGAACTAAAAAATACACAGTTCACATAGCCTCACCACACACTAAAATAGATAATTTTCATAGAAAATACGTAATTCTCATAGAAAAATACATAGTTCTCACAGAAAATGCACAATTTTCATAAAAAATACACAATTCTCATGGACAATTACACAATTCGCATAGAAAATACACAATTATAAATTTGGCCGGATCACCACTGAGTGAACTCGGTTCATCACTTCTCCCAAAAAATCAAGCTAAGAGATAATAATATAGTAGAAAATTAGAAAATCAAATGGAACTGAAAAAAGTGTTGAACCATTGTTCATCCCCTCTCTTTTTTCTTTTTTCTTTTTTCTCAACTACTCCATACGTGTTAGTAACTCCTTACACAAGTAGATAAGTCATGCACACTTGGCCAAATGGATCGATTCATTTAAACACTAGAAAATCACGACAAATCAAGTCCCAATCTCCTTGGCACCGTCTGGCCTTCGCTTGATCTTCAGGACCTGCCTGCTCGTGCAGATGTCGAAGCCGCTAGGGAGGAAGTCAGTTTCACTGTCGTTCAGTTCGATTTCGTCGTCATCAAGTTTGATTTCGTTGTCATCAGATTTTAATTGGAGATGACCACAACAAGAAGAAAGGTCGCGGAGATACCGACAACTGCAAGAAACGGCAACAAGAACGCGAATTCTCATTGGATAGGAGACAGCAACGGTGGCGGTGGTCGGCGCTGCTCTATCGGTGGTAGCCGCATCGGCGTCGACGGCAGCGTCCTCGTCCATCAGATCGTCATCCTCCGGCTTGAAGTCCACTGCTTCCACGTCTGTGTTTGCCATTCTCTCTCTCTACAAGGTGGGGTGAAAGGAGCAAAATAGAAAGAGGGTGAGGGTGAGGGGCACAAAAGTCGGTACGGAATTGATCCGAGCCTTCCAGCTTCGGTAAAATATTTCAGGGTTGGGTTCAAACCAAACCTAAACAAATAGGGGCGGCCTCTAATTTTCTAAAAAAAAAACACTCTATATGGAAAATTGAATCTAAGTAATTTTAGCCTAACCCACCATCCAAATGATTTCAGCTGACAATATCTTGAATTGTGAGGCTTCCGTAAGTATTTCCTTGTTATGCAGAGCACAGGTTGGTGTGCTTAGATTTGTACTGATTTAGTTAATGCAGAACCCTGGCTAATTTGCTTAAATTGGCTTAAAATGTTCGTTATCTTACTTTTTCAGGTTTAAATTATAATGGGACAAAAAAAAAAGTAACGTTTTTCGAGATTTGTTGATGTCAAAAGAGTTTTTATGGGAGCCTTTTTATTTTATTTTATTTTATTTTTTTGTGCTTGTTAAAGACACCACTGCGCGATGCATGAATTGGATTACAAGTCTTATTTCTTAGAAATTGATCGTACGCATATTATATACACTACTTTGCCCACCGATTTTTTTTTATTAGCCCAGGACAGAATCAAATCCTGGTTCCGCCCTTGTTTCGGGGTATATTTTCTGTCCGCTTAATATGATTGGAAGGAAAAAAAAAAATGAAAGAGGGTAATAAGAACCGCCACTATACACAAATCTTATGTAGTATGTCTATATATAGTGCAGGGGTAGTTTGCACTAAAATGAAATCCCACCATGCCAACTAGTTCCTACAGTACAATGAAAGATTCGAGTAATTAACATCCCTATGATTTGAGCGACTTAATTTCCAAGCTTGTCTTTGCCTTCATCAACAAGAGAATAAACACAAGCCATGACAAGAGCAAACCATACTAACATGATTAATAATAATCCATGACAAAATTAATTCACAAGGTAAACTTAACATAAATAAAAGGAACGGTGATAGAAGCGAACCGTTCCACCACTACCACTCCAGGCGAAATTGTTCATTTCAGAACATCCTTCGAAGGCCCGGTGGTTTTCCGGACGACTTCCTCCTCCAATCCAGCATGCCCCACATACTTGTAGTTTGCTTCCTGGATCCAAAAAGAGCAAAAGGTCAAATAAATTATGGTACCGTATGAAGTCTAAAGTGTCCTAAACACACGGCACGGATAATGTGATCGCTCGCTAAAACCAAGAATTGATTGTAATGACACAAGGCAGCTCAGTTCGAGAGATTTTTCAGTGCCGAGCGGGTATATCTCACGTGATATCCGCTCGGCGCATCCGAGCAGTCCGATACACTTTTGGACGGCTCGGATTGAAGCCTTCTCTCTCCTCTCCCTCAAACACTTTCTCTTTCCAAATTTGAGCCGTTCAAAAACGAAATAAACGGCTTGGATGCGCGAGCGGGCACCACACGGTACCCGCTCGGCACTGAAAAATTTTCAGTTCAGTTCAGTGTATTCTAGCTAGGCACCACAACATATTTTTGGCGGAAGATGCTAAAACTCATTGAAGTACAAACTCAAGAAGCTTAAAAGGGGTTTAGAAATACAGCTTGCGCAGGACTGAAGGTAGAGAATCCAACTCGTTGCATTAGTCGCCATGCATTATCCATGTAAGCGGCACAAAGCCTATCACACCCATCATCAATTGGAGGCACAACAGTACCACGAAAACGAAGCGGACAAACATTGAAGACATCCCAAAATAACTGCAGGTCACAAATCATTGTTATTGCCCTCAACAGGTTGATTGTCGTTGGCAGATGTCATCATAAGATCAACTTCATCACCAATACGTTTCCCTTCAAAATAACGTTTCTCCTGAATCGACATTTGATGGCAGCTTTCACTTTGCTATCCATTAATGCAGCTCGTAGCTCTTCATCTAGCTCAAATTCAAGACTTGTAGCGAATCGAATAGCTCAAAGAACTCGAAAGGGATCATCCAAAAATGTTTCCTTCGGATCTAAATGGGTCCTTATTTTTCCGAATTTAAGGTCTCTCATACCTTTTCCAGTAAAATCTTCAACTGAAGTGGTGTTGATGTTGTAGAACAAGCTGTTAATGGTAAGATCACTTAGATATGCGTCCTCTTCCAATTTCACCCCAAGAACGCGGCTGCTACCGCAAGTCTCAGTGTAGTCCTCCGATCTTAACTTGACAAAATCAACGCGCATGTCAAACAAGAACATCGTCGCTGTCTCCAAACATTGGAAGGATTTGCTTTGGATGAGTATAATTTTCAGCGCTCCTTCCCCACAAGAAGAAAAAAACTTATTGATTTTTTCACAAAATTCTTTACCCCTCATG